>NC_082346.1:48262970-48887970 GCF_027477595.1 Haemorhous mexicanus
GCTTCTTGGATTTCAGGTGAAGAAAAGGAATTGAAAGCATAATTTAGTGATCCTGTGAGTTGCAGGGCCAAGTTCAAAGTTTGTTTGAGCCCAAATTCATCTTCTTTCCTATTTCAAGGGAGGCATTGTATTTATGGAAAAATGTATTGGCTCCATAGAAGGGAGTTACCTATGAGCTGACATTCTGAACTCAGTTGTTGCCTAGGAGCCATGTTTAGAACTTTTTAATTGTAAAATCATCTTTTTCACCGTCTCACAGGTTGTCTTTTTAAGTAACTCATTTTGTGTTGGTTGGTTGTTTGGGGGTTTTACCATCATTCCCGGTTTCAGTTTCTCAGTCCTTGATTCTATGCTTTTTCCTGTTTTTCTGAAATAAAAGTCTTTCTTGTCTCTAATACTAAGATGCTGGTAGAATACTAGCCATCTTTGATTCCAGCTATGACTGTTCTTTCTTTGTTTGCCTTCTGTCTCTGTATTTAGAGGACAGGTTTCCTGTATGCCCAGGATCACCAGACAGTGTATGCAGTTTCTTCTCAGTCAGCTTCTGAACTTTAAATAACTTTGTATTCTTTATTGCTAAGTCTGTCTTGCCTTGGCCTCTTTTTTCTTTTTAAACGACCATTTCCAAATTTCTGTGATTTTTCAGGTTTCTTTTCTTGACTAGAGTATTTTGGACAACTTTTAAAGTAATCTCTTTCAAAAACACTCCATTTCTTCTTTCAGGTAACTAGAAAAAAATTGGTTCTCCCTCATTCTAGCCTCTGCACAAGAACTTTTCTTTCTATAACTGCTAATTCTTTTTTCTTGAAAACTTTTTTACAAGAATGTATTTTGAAACTAACTTGTTGTGTAGAGCTTACAAGGGAAATATTCATATATTTGAAGCAAGATGAAGTCAGTTACTTATTCATCAGCTAGGAAATTTTTCAAAAGGCTGTAGTTCCACATGCAGTTTAAGTTGGCATAAGCCAACTAAGTTACTAAGAAAGTTTCTACAGTTACTAAGAAAGTTTCTTTCCTTCGTCTATCATACTGTTACAGGTAATTGTGCTAACTTATGCTTTTATCTGTACTTAAAATATCTTCTTTACTTTATCATATGTTAACCAAGAGCTTATCATGTTTCAAAGCCGGGCTGATAAATAAAATTCCTTCTAAGGTCCTAGGTCTGAACATTGGTCCATCTTGTGCAGCTTGTAGTTTGCAGTGAAAAAGAAACCCAAACACAAAGCAGCAACAACAAAAACTGAAACAAACAAAAAGCCACCAAAAAGAAATGAGGGTTTAAGTTCGGAATGGGTTATGTTCGGCCAGTTGAGTAGTGGTAGTGTAGGTACAATGTGTGAATGGTATTTTTGTAGTCTAGGGGAGAGAGAACTTATTTACAGTGTACATAGGTGTAGAAGAAAGGCAATTGCTTTCATTTGGATTTTGATATGTGTTTTTCATTTTTTAGGTCTTTTTAGTGTTGTGTACTATCTTAGCTTGATTAAATAAGCACAGCTGTATCAGTACCTTGATTCAGATTCATAATGTGAGATATTTCCCAGCTGTTTGCACTTACTATTTTTTATGTTCATGTCATGCCATGGAGTGGCATTGGAGAACATCAGATGTTTGATTAAACTAAATTGAAGTCAGTGCTCAAGAAGCACAACTAATGCCTTTGAGCAACAATTGGGCCAGTCAGTCCTTCAGCAGAGGCCAGAGCTAGGCCAGAGCAAAATGCCAAACACCAAACTCCCCAAACCCTTAATGTGGTAATGTTGGGCTCTAAGCACCTTCCTATACATTCTGAGGAGTGGGAGTACCTTTATGCAAGGGAATGGGTTTCTCTGTGTGTGAAATTGCATGCATTGCAGAATAGAAATTCAGTCAGGAGGTTGCTGGGATTTGTTTTATTTTTGTAGGTAGAAAATCTGGAAGTTGATACAGTTTTGATTTGTTCAGTGCACATATCAGAAATATATTTTATTTATTTGTTTGTTTAATTTTTGTAACTAAGGAAATTTAACAAGGATAAGTTGCTGTATTTGGCAGTATTTGAGGTGATGAATATTGTAGATGTTTGCTAGTATTCAAGAAAAAGAATATAGGCAGCAGAGTGGCTTTCTTTTATTTTGTCCTTCTTTCCATTCTCTTTACTCCCCTTTTAAATACACTGATCTTCAGCTTGTGTTCTTGTGAAGCTGAGGATCTTTTATTCCTTGCTTGTAGATGAGACTTGTATTGAGCCTCAGAGGAAATGGAAGTCTTTGTTAATTTGCTTACCTAATCCTCTGCCTGCACAGTCTTTATAGTAAGAGAAAAAAAAAGATGTTTGCTATGTCTTCTATGATTTATTATACTTTAAAACAATGTATTTCTCTTTCTATTAGATGAAGAGCTCCCTGATTATATTATGGTTATGGTGGCCAATAAGAAGAGTCAAGAGCAGATGACAGAAGACCTTTCCCTTTTCCTTGGAAACAATACTGTCAGGTTTACTGTCTGGTATGTTTGTAAGCTACTTGTCACACTTTTATCAGTAGTGCAGGACTGCTTTCTATTAAGTGACGCCTGACATTTAAAAAAAGTTATTTATCTTCCCTTTATGTAATTTGCATTAATAAAAACTTCTGCTTTGCATGTCTAATAAGTACATTAGTTTTAGTCTGTCAGCAGTTAGGCTTTTGAGGTGACAGATGGCAAAGAACTGGAGGACGTATTTGTTTATAAGCCAGTCAGATTTGTAAATAAAGTGCTCAGATAAGTGGGGGCTGTATGTTGACTTATATTATTCCTGCAAAAGCCCCTGTGAACATGAGAGCATTGTTCACTGCAGTTAGGTGTGAAGGACCAATCTGTTTGCTTTTATGCTAACAGTGCTTTAGGTTGCTGTGCATGGGAATTACTATATCAGGGCAGATGAGCAGTGGATCTAATTCTGTGTACTGTCTTTGACAAGGCTTAGCACCAAATGCTTAGGTATTCCCACCTCTCAGGCTATTTATTTATTACCACCCCCAACTCCAAAAATGAAAAGTAGAACCTCAAAATTATTATGAACAGGACAAGTTAGCAAGACTTCAACTCTGCTGTCAGCTTCTGACAATGTAGATTCATTTATTCCATGCTGCATGACAAATTTAGCCATTATATTTCTCATGCATTTTCTAATACTGAATTTGTTTTACAGTAGAAACCTGTAGTAAATCCACATTTCAGACACTTAACTCTTAGAGATTTTGTTGTTTTCAGAGTTGTGTCTTTTTCAACTTAATCTTATTTCTGAATCTCCTACCTAATAGAGCTTTAAAGAACATTATTTTATTTTGTATAGATGAGAAAAATACTACCATTTTTTCTCTTTTTCAGTTTACTTTTTTTGACATTTTCATACTGACAGTTTACATTCACTTCCAATATTTCTTCTATGTAATTATTTCCTAGGAGCTTTTTTGTTATTGAATAGCAGAAAGAAACATTTTAGAAGTTGGCTATGTTATGAAATAGTAAATACTGACAAAAAAATGAAAAAAAGTTCCAGCTATTACAATTCACTGTATTAGCTATTTAAACTGATGGATTTGCAGGTTAAATTGTGTGGATATAGTTTGATTTTACTTAGACAGGTTTCATTTTTCTCCTGGCATTTGTCAAAAATATAATAGAAGAGTACAATTAAGCATGGACCTCTTTTTTGAAAACTGCACAGGCATTTCTTTGCTGCCTCTTGTGTCCTGCCTAGGTGAAGCTTTTGGGTTTCAGTGTATCAGGAAATCATGCTGTTGTCTTTCTCTTAGTAGTTTTGGGAATCAGACCAATTAGTGAAGTTTACAAGTGGATGAGGATATAGCTCCTGTACTGTGGTTTTGACCGAATCCTGATATACAGTAAAAAACAGTGTAGCAGAAAACACTTTCAGGGCTTTGTAAATGAAATGAAAACTTTATTGAAAAAATAATAAATATGTAGAGAAAGCAAATTCATCAAATCAAGATAATTTTATATATTTATATTTTAAATTATGTATTGACTATATGGACGTATTATACCACCAGCTGGTTTTGACACCTGCTGAAATTTTAAACATGGTGACTGTTTTAACCCTAAGTCAGTATTCTCATTATATATATATGTGTACACATACACACACACACACACACACACGTATATATAAATACAAACTCAATGTTACGAGTGTTCTATCAGGTACCAAAATAGGTATTGGTTAAAAGAAGGATGGAAAACAAGACAAGATGAAACCTGTGAATAAGCTGTAAGGGGGCTGGTGGAAAATTATTATATAGCATTGTAGCTAGGAGTTTTATATGCTTTTACTTCTTCTAATGCATAATGTATGTGTTCTTAAATGTTGGTTAAATGCAGTACTCAGCAAGATCTGCCTTCCTTGGTTTGTCTCTGTAGTTGGTAATTTTGGGCCTTCTGACAAAAGTTTTGCAGCAATTGTGACAAACCTGGCAATCCTGCTGGTTGGCCACCACTTGTTACTCTGAACCAAGTGTCATATCAGTTATTCTGAGGTCAGTGTGAAAACTGATCTGCATCCCCAGAGCTCAGCTGACGAGTGTTCTAGTGAAAGCTCACAAGGAGAACAAGTATAAGCCTTCATTATATTCACATGCAATCTTTCCAATATGTTCTTGTCCCTTAGCTCATTTCTAATATTCAGCCAAAATTATGGACTTGCCCATTATCAGGTTTGAATTCCAAGATATGAGTTTGAGTGTTGGTGTTTTTTTTTCTTTCTTCTCTCTGTAATATGTGTTTATTTTTGAGCAGCCTTATTGTATTAAAGCCACATAATTTTCTGTGTTACTTCAGCTTAATGCCTTTTTCACAGGCAAAGGGCAAATTTCATGCTTCACTGAGATATTTTTGCTCACCAAATTAAAGTTTTGTATATAAAGTAAAATTTTAGGCTATGCTTTAGGCTTCTAATTTAGGTTTTTTGAATCAATCTTGTTGATCCTTAACTCCATTGTTTGTAGTGAAATGTGGATAGTATTGGCTTTGATTATGTAAACAGCTAAATGCCAAAAGTAGATGATGTGATGAATACTCTGCCTGCATGTGCAAGACATGGAGGCAAGGTACTTTAAGCCTCCCTTTTGAGGTTAAACTCTGGTTGATGGAAAGTAAAGACTTAAGGGTGAAAAGGCAATGGGTTTCTGAAAAATGATTAGTTTCAATCTATCTCTAGAGAGATATCTCTGTCTTAATTAGTCTGAATGTAAGTTGAACTTTTTTATTTCTCCTTTTTCTCTTTTGCTTCCTTCCCTGTCTGCTGTCTATTTCAGGCTCCATGGTGTTTTGGATAAGCTGCGATCTGTGACTACTGGTAAGTAAGAAAATTAAATTTTGAGTGAAGGGAGGCTTATTTTTTTTGTGTAGTGTTATATGTCTGAGTTGTAAAAATATCTTGTCTGTTTTGTTAATTTTTTGTTTATGTGGTTTAATGTAAAAGTGAAAGGTACCTGTCTCCACAGAACCAACCAGCGTAAAATCTTCAGAATCGAATATCTTTGAGAGCAACCTGCCTTCCAGCAAAAGCAGTTCCTGTGTGAGTGATGAGAGGAGGCGAGAGGATATCTTGCCGCCTCTTGCTGTGTCAAGCACTCGGACTGAAAGAAATGACTCCAGAGTTTCAACCAGCTCACAGGAGCAGAGGAACACTGCTTCCAGGTAAGGCTGCTGGCTACTTCCTAACACACCTTCAGACATCAGTAGTTGTGTCAGTGTGGTAGCCATTCGAAAGAATACTGACACTTGGAAAGATACAAGTACTTTTGAAGAGTAAAGCATTGCTACAATTTGTTGTACAAAAAACATTAAATCAGAATTCAGTTCTTTAAGCATCATAGCTTAAAGATTAGATTAGGGCTTAGAAGAATTAACCAAACTGAAAAATATCAGTGTGTTAAATTTGTATAAACAGTAATACCTTAATGATTCTTCCCTCCTGGCTTTGATTAAAAGAGAATTCTCATTTTCTAGGACTTGACTTGCAGATAATAGTTGGTGATTTCTTTTTTTATCAGGCAGTCTTGTGAAGATGGTTCTGCATCCCGCTTAACGTCAACGGTCAAGCCTTTGAGGGAATTGTCACCTTCTGAAGCTGTAATTGACATTAAACCTGAACCAGATGATCTAATTGATGAAGACCTAAACTTTGTGCAGGAGAATCCTTTGTCTCGGAAGAAACCTATTGTGACTGTAACTTACAGTTCCTCTCGTCCCTCCGCCGAGATCTACCGGCCACCAGCTGTCAGGGGTGCAGATGGCAGCGTTCACGTGCCCAGATTGTCACAACAGGGCAGCATGCAGGGGAGCCGCCAGTTAGACACACAAGGCTGCAGGTCTTTGGAAACAGGCCAGCTGTGCAATCCAGAAGCATTTGGCAGCTTAGCAGAAGGTCACAGACCCACCTCCAAACTCGGTGCTGATAAAGTGGGCAGTGAGGTTGGTACAACCTAAACTAGTGCAAAAGTTTATTCTTCCTAGGAACCTAAATTGCTATGTAATTGCTATTGCTTCAGTAAAATCTTGACCTCAGAGAAATCAGAAGACTTCTGTCACTGGTACCAGTAGGTTTGAGATTTCGTCCTTTGAGTCCACTGGTAAAAACAGATTGCGTAATTTGACATCATTATCTGAGAGCTTATTGCATCTCAGAGTTAATTGCCATATACATCTTCATGTCATATTGACTTGGACTAACAGGTTAGCACATTATTGAGCTGCATATGATGAATCAGAAATTACAATTCTGATCTTAAGATCATTGAATCAGCATGCTTTTCCCTAAGTGCTGTGTATTCCCCCAGCTTTACACAGTCCTATAAATCAGGATTTTTGGCATGCTGTTTATTAGCCCAGATGCATTGATGATGATGAGGATTATTGTTACTGTTCTATTTGGAACCATGTCAGTTAGGAATTCTTTGGGATGGATGTTGGACAAGGACAAACTAAAAGATGATTGCTGCCCTAAGTACTTTGGAGGCCAAAATAAGCCAGGCAGAGTGGCAGTCCTACCTGATAGACTATCCATATGAATGAAGAGCCTTTTTTGAGAGGAATGAAGATAATTATGGCTGCTAATTTTGTAATGAAGCAAGGCTTTTACATACCTTGTATTGCAAGTGCATCTGTGTTTATTGCAGCTCATAAAGTTCTCTGTCTTTGCCACTACTTAATTCTCTATAAAGGATGATGATTTTTTTGGGAAATCTAGAATGCTGTACAAAGATACATGCTGGTGTCTTAGTTTTTGAGAATAGTGAAGTGCAAATGAGAATATAATGATTTATTTAATGTACATAAATCACTGATGAATGTCAGGAACATCTCTCCTTGGAAATGTTCAAAAAAGGTCTTGTGTTACTTTTCTTCTGTTACTGTTTCATGAATAATGTCCAGAAGAAACAACAGGGACCTTGCACTATCTAAACTGGACCATCCGGACTGTGAATTTCAAAGAATTAGCATTCTTTGAAATATGTTGTTTCCTTGCTAGAAGTGAATCCTTACACCTATCTGAAATTAGAGTTGATACAGAGGAAGAAAGTAATTTATGCTGATTTTACTTTTCTCTCTCAGTCTTTCAACATACCCATCTTGAAGAATACTATAAAATTCTTTGAAAAGCCTGGTTTTCTGTAGGCGTTGGATAATTTTTCTGTACTTGAGAGATTTTTTTTCTTATTTTTTTCCTTAGTATTGTTTACAGTTACATTTCCAGTGAGATGTTTCACTGTAAATGTGTCTGATTTTCATATTATCCAGAGCAGTCACTTGTCCAACTGGAATGGAAGTTCTCCCTCTCCTGGCTCCAGGTGGGATTGCAGTGCTTTCTTTGCTGGCTTACTGATACATGGTTAATGCTAAATGAGCTGTTTTGCCTGCTTTGTACGTTGTAGGAGGAAAGCTCCAGGAAGAGACGGCTGCCCATTGTAAGCTCGGTAGTCAAAGTGAAAAAGTTCTGTAATGATGGAGAAGATGAAGAGGAAGAGGAAGACTATGGATTGCGAACAGGAAGCATCTCCAGCAGTGTGTCTGTACCTGCAAAGCCAGAAAGAAGGTACTGAAGATCTCAGTGTTTCTGAGTTTTCAAGAATTAATATAATGATTGAAAACTTTGGAAGTCGGGAAAATCAGTTTGCACTTTTGAAATTTGGCTGACAAATTTTAGTGAACAATTTGAATATTTTTTGTACTATCTCACAATTTTGTGGATGAGATGCCTGTTTATGCCACCCTTTTGCCTTTGATTTTGTAACTTCTTTTTGTTATTGCATGTAAGATGCAATGGAGTGTGAATTTTTACATTATTTGGGTGAAGCTTATTTGCAAAAGAACATTAATGTTGACATGTTTCAGACCAGGTATTTATTGTGGTAAAATATTTTTTCAGTAATTTGATTTATTTTCAGGAATTGTTTTCAAACCAGTTATCAGTTGTTCTTCTTTAAAGTGATTTCACCTTTTCAAACAGTCTTCAGAGGTTTTTCCTTTTTTTCTGCTCCCTAATTCTGTCCAAGTGTCACGCATTAGCCAAAATACACATCTTTTGTATCTGATTTTTAACAATAGAGTGATAACATATAAACTAGAGAAGAGATGGTTCTACTGACCTACAGTGCTAGCTTGTATAAGATTTATTTTAAGCTAATACACTGTATTTAATTTACCTTCAGTATCACAGCACATTGGTCTGATTTAAGCTTCCTTATTGCTGATGTTAAACACAAGCAGAAAGCCTTTTTTTGCAAATAATATGTTTTTGGTAGAGTCATTCTAATTATGCAGCTGGATCATATTTCTCAGGGTGGCTGCGAAATTATTGGTGCCAGCACAAACATAGCAAGAGAGAAGTGGTGGGCAGAGGTGGGAAGAAAATAATGGCAGAGAGTGCCTTTCATATGTAGCATGGTTTTACAGCAGCTTGAGAGGTGAAATCACACATCTGGGCTTCCATTTTTTAGAGCATTTTGTGGATCTCCATCCACCAAGAGAATAGATTAACTGAAAGCTGTTTTGGATAAAATAATTGTAGATGATGGTTTCTGTTAATATTATTCCTGTGTTAACAGGAAACAACTGTCTTTAACATGGATACGGTTGCTGTGCAATCCATGTACAATTAATTTTTTTTTGTCTTTCCTTTAGACCTTCATTGCCGCCTTCAAAACAGGCCAATAAGAATTTAATACTGAAAGCAATCTCTGAAGCACAGGAATCAGTTACAAAAACAACCAATTATTCCACTGGTAATTAGCATTGATTTTGCTTGCGTTAATCTGTAATACTTCCAAATTCTCTTGTATAAATCCAAGCTAAAGAAATCGCTTAGAGATAAGACAGAATGTTAAATAGCAAGTCATTTATACTTGAGGGATTTACTGTGTCCAGTTTCATTACATTGATGTTCAGTGATGAATTATGAAAACATAAATGAGGGAGAGGGTCTTTTTGAACCTAAGTGATTCTATGAATTTGCTGCCATTTTTTTGTATTCTATTTGCAAGCACTTCAGCAAAGGGTACCTAGCATCATATGAAGAAACATATTGATGATCCATGATTATTTATATGAAAGATGGAATGAAAAGTGATTTCAAAACTATCAGAAAGTACCACATTAATTATATGTAGAAGTGGATGAATGAGTATTTTGCTGTTGTCACTCTAATCCTTCTCATGCTGTTTTGTCTTACAAGTAGGTGCCAGTCAGGGTGCTCTGTGCACATGCACAAATACACTTGAACAATAAGAATTTTACAGGTAGCTAAAGATGCTTTTTGTGGAGACAGATGCTTGGGATTTTTTTTTTGTGTGTGTAGGAATTTGTGAGTTATTTTAGCACAATATTTCTAAAAACAGTACTGTTGTGTGATTGGGTAGTATGTAAATGATTTGCCATTGTTTCTCTATTTAAAGTTCCACAGAAACAGACTGTTCCAGTTGCACCAAGAACTCGAATTAGCCCAGAAGAATCACAGTTAGAAGTAATTCATGTGCAAAACAGACTGCCTGTTCTGAGTTCTCAGCTTCAAGTAGAAGAGTCAAAGGAGCAGACAGTTGAAGAAATTCAAGGTCATCTGATAATACTCTTCAAGAATTTATACTAGGGAATATAATTTTACAAGCTGAGCAGAGAAAAGGAAAGGAATGCTTTTAATTTTTAAGTCTGCATCAGAAGTTGCATGCAGAACTGCCCTGAAGACCATGCAGCTTTCAAAAGCATGGCTGTCAGATAGATTCATGTATCCAAACACACACACAGACAGCCTCAGAGGAATCAATCAGTAAGCAAAGAATGTTGCAGCTTTGTGGCATGTCACTGAAGAATAATTTTGCATAAGCACTTATATTTGGATAGCTTCTCTTTTCCCCATCCTTTGCATATTTTCCTTAGTATCTTGTAGGAGTAATTCTGTCACAAAGCTTAAGTGAGAGTGAAGATACTCTAGAGTATTTAGAACAATTTTCCAGTATATGAAGTATTAAAATATTCTTTCAACACATGGTTTCCACACAAATGGTTATAGTGTTTTATTTTTCAGTTTAAATATTAGTATACTCTATTTGCTCTTACAGGACAGCTGATACCAGGCTAACTGTGTCAGCTTTGGCTTTTACATCTGTTTTGAATCTCCTAAAGGGCATAATATTAAAAGGCAGTCAAAGTGCCTTTTCAGCATGGTTTTCTTATAGAGAATGGGGGATTGTCTTTGTTTGTCACAAGGAATCATAAAAGAAAGGCAGGAGAAAAAATATTCCCATAACAAGTACTTAGTTTATACTTGCTATGTGTTTAGATATTTGGATAATGAATAAAATTTGGTTTTGAGTAATATTTTTGTTACGCCATCCTATGGTCATTGTAAAGGAAGGGTAAACATTCATTATTTTAAAAAGATTTTTGCAGTTGCTTATTCCTAATGTGGATGTATTTGGAATCTTTCTACCACCCTAAAGTAGTTGAAATTGTATCTGTAAAGTATGTGAGAAAAAGCTTTATCAGCCTTTGAATTAATGCACAGAAAAGAATTATGCTAAATATTTTCACTCATTTGCCATTGAAATGGAAATGATAGCTTGCTTAGGAAATCTACAGAAAGCAAGAATAATTTTTTTCAACCGTGTCTCAAATGTAGAACAATGCTGTTCTGATTTGCTTCAGCTCTTTTAAGACTGCAAAGTAGTTCCTTGTTAGTTGCTTTCCTCTGTGTGTGTTCTCTGACTGGCCAGCTCCTCTACAAATGAGGAGGAGGAACTTGGCCTTCATCAGTTGCTGTGCCCACAGACCTCATTTGTACTGAGCAGCGATTATGGGAACGAGCAGTGTCCTACAGTACTTAGATTTTGCCATGTTACTGTTCCTGAAACACTGAGAAAAGGGTTCATAGTAATAAGAAGGGCTTTAAAAAATACTAAAAGTGTGAATGTTTTTGTTGTTGATTTTTTTAATCAAAAGAATTAGAGAGTGTGCCTTAGTTCTCGAATTATAGTTTCATGTTGACATGCTGTAAAATATGCTTCTTACTGCTGTTTTTGTAGGAATTGAACAAAAGGAGCTCTCTTGTCGGCTTCAGATTGATCCTGTGATTGAAGATGCCTTGCAAGTGTCTCAGGGTTAAGTCTTGTGATCTTTTTTTTTCTAATCTAATATTAATGGCCAATGAATGTTAAGATACTCCGTTTCAATTAATTATACTGATTTCTACAATTATCTAGTTTCTACATCTTTAAGAAATGAATGCATTACATTAGTTCAGAGGATGAGAGATTTGGAGGAGGAGGGGGGGTTGCACCCCCTCTATGCTGTTTCAGCATAGCCATTTCACTTATAAAATTTCTTAATCTGACCTAATATGGCTTATGGCTTCTATTGAGCCACCTCTGTGGAATTAACAGGGAAGTAAAAACGTTTACTGGAAACTACTAGGAAGAAATTAAAACAAAGTAAAATTAGCTTAGTGACCATGTAAATTGATAGTAGAAGTATTCTATAAGTTAAGAGTACAAGTGCCGCCTTATTTTACTCTTTTCTATGTAATTTTTCTCCCAATGCAGATTACTGTGACCCAGAGTCTCTGGTCCACTCAGATACTCGGTCGTTTATCCTGAAGAAGCCCAGGTTATCAGAGGAGATGGCGCTGCAGAATCAGCAACTGGGAAAGAAGGGTACAGAGGCAGTGCGAGTTCACTCAGGACGTCTAATACAGACACGGTGAAAAGCTACTGCATTTAGGACAGTTGCTAGTCAAATTGCTTGCTTGTGGTTTAGATGGAGCCATTTGGTCAGACTTGTGCTTTGTCAGTTCAGTCAGGAGGTGTGAAATCATGCAAAATGGACTGACTTTGAATAGCAGAAGAAAAGAAGCAGGGGCAAAAAGCCTCACAGGAATCCTTCTCTAGGAAAATAATCCTAGGGTCAACCGTAGCTTGAGCAAGTCTTTGATTTGCAAGAAAGAAGAAGGAACTGAAAAGTACTGTTCTTTTCTTCTGATCTCTGAAATCTTAGTCAAGTAATAATCATTTTGCTTAAATTGCCTTTAGTGTTATACCTGTTTCACCCTTGGATTACATTTCTTAAGAAACATCTTTTAACGTAGTATTGAGTGTGGTGAATCCTGGACAATGATTTAAGGCTCCTTACTGGAGAGTTTGACTAGGAGAAGCTTAAAGTTCATGTCAGCTTCAAACAAAGTTCCAGGTAACAAATAGTCCTACCTGTTACAAGTTTGAACCATTCTGAACTTCATCACCTGGGCTGCTGTGCTTGAGAATTTTCTGGTGTTTCCTTTCTGTGAGTGGCTTTCAGCAGCCTGTGTTAATTGAAAACAAAACCAGCAGTGAACAAACAAACCTGAAAGGATAACCTGACAGTATCACAGTTGAAAGCTGTGACTGTGCTGTAGGAGAGAGGTAAATTTTTGTATGTGAAGAGTCAGTTTCTGACTGCTTCAGTCTGAAAGTTCTAGTTCATGATGGTTTTCGTGTTCTGGTTTCTGTCCTCTTAAAGGCATTCTACAGTGTGGTTGCTTTTAGCCTCACTTCATAAGGAAGCAAAGTTTATCCCATTGCTGTTTGTCTAAGATAAGAACTCCACAGTTCTCCAAATACTTAGAATCATTTGTCATTCAGGAAATCCCTCAGGTGAAATGGATGGGGTGGTGAAAGGCTGGAGAAAATGTATGTGTTCCCTGTTTTAATGCTCCTTCTTGTCCATGCTGACTACGGTCAGATACAGGACACTAGGCTATCTGTGTCTAACCTTTTAGTCTGGCTGAGTGTCAGAGTTATTAGTATCATTATTGCAATTCTCTCATCCTAGTTCTAAAAACTTTTACACCACTTGTTTCATAATGTGTTTTCAGTAATTTTGAGGAGACACATGTTCGGTGTGTTAAAAGGTTTGTAATTCCAAGAATGATGTTGGCTCTCATTTTCTGCCTCAAAACTGCAAATTCCACTGGATTGACTGTTTATAAATAGTTTTTGGATCCACAGCTTTTGAATCTGTCTGTTGAGCAGAATGCAACAAGCTGAACTTGTACCTGAGAGCTGTAGTTCTTATTAGTGCCTCAAGGGAGACTAGAAGTCTAACTGTTAACTGGACTGCAGTACCAGTAATTGCTAAAAGGAGGTCTGTTACTGCTTGACTCTCCATTGATTAGCTTGTACTACTTTCAGTCACGACCACAGCTCACGTTCACTCAAACCTCTTGAGTCAGACAATGTAAATTTACTACATTTCTTTGTTTGATAGAGACCAGCTTGCACAGCCAGAGAAACCTGCTAGTCCCAAGTTCATTGTGACACTGGATGGCGTGCCCAGTCCACCAGGATACCTCTCTGATCAGGAAGAGGAAGACATATGTCTAATGGAAGGATTAAAGCCAGTTGCCCAGCACATGTGTGCTGGCAAAGGATTGAAAGGTCTTCGAGCACAGCAGATGCAGATTGTAACCAGGCAGCTGGAGAACTGTGATGGTAATTATACTGACCCACAGGATCTTACCTTGCTGTGCTGCTTAAGCATGGCTACACCTCCTGGATATATCATTCTTAAGAAACTAAAGTGGTGGTGTTTATTCTTCAAATTAGAGCATTCTTTAGAGAAATGAAATCTGGGAGTTCAGTTTGACCATCTCTTCAGAAACCTTTGTCTTGGTATACTAGAACAATATGGCACATGGTAGTTCTCCACACATCTTAGTATTAAAATTTGATTGGTTTTTTTTAGATGGTTTTTGTTTGTTTGTTTGGGGTGTTGGGGTTTTTTTTGTTGTTGTTTTTTTTTTTTTGTGTTCTGTTTTTTTTTTTTTTTTTCTTTTTGGGTTGGGTTTTTTTTTTTTTTGGTTGGCTTTTTTGTTGTTGTTTTGTTCTTTTTGGTTTTTTGCAAATGTAGTTGGTGTTCATTGCCAGAAATCTGCCTTTCTGGTTGACCTGTTATAATTTGTCCCTGTGCTGATGGACAGGTGATGTTACAGTTAACACACTGACATGCCTTGAACTTTTAAAAATATGTCAGGTGGTATTAATGTTTCTGTTAAGGGTTGTGACACCAGAAGGAGCCTGGTAGTGTAAGGTGTTGGTAGAGTCCAGTGGCTAGCACCTGAAAGCAGAACTTAACAGTGCATGATTTTACGTGAAGGTTTCTATATTCTCTTTCTATATTTCATTGAATAACATGGGAAGTTGCTTGCTGAACCACATGTTTGAGTTGTTTAGAATGCTGACATGATGATGAAAAACACAAAGGTTATTGTTTTGTCATAGGCCTGTTGAAAACAGCCTGAGGGCTGTGCTTGGATTCATGTTTTTTATTTAGCTTTCTTAAGAAAATAAGGATTGTTATTTTCTGTAGTAGCAGTGTATCCAAATTTCTGAACTAAATAAAGAATACTATTTGATGGTGTACTGAGAACCCTTTAATTGCATGGATCCAGTTGTAAATGTGTAATGCAATTATGAGAGCACCGTAGCAAAAGATCTTTTAAGTCCATGTCCTTTCAGTTCCCTGGCTGCAGAAGTACTGCACCCATCAGGCAGTCTTAAAGATTTAGGGAATGTTGTGTATCCATGCACTTTACTAGCACAGAGAAACAGTTGTTAGAGTACTTCCTTGCAAATCCATGCTTTGCTGTGTGTAGCCTCAGACTCCTCACCAAAGCTGTTTAGTAGAGGAGAGTGTTGCCAGTACAGTGCTAGCTCTGTTAAGGATTCCTGTGAAGTAGCAGGAATGGCACTGAAGCTCACACACAATCAGATCCATGTGGAAGTGGTCTGCACGAGCCAATGTGGTCCTACAACAGGATGGCATTATTTGGCTTTGGTGGGTTGCAAGGAGAAGGCATAAATGAGGCTAAGGATGGAATGAAGCTGGAACAATTTGTGTCATCAGTAGGATCAGAGAAAGAAGTCTAGGCAGTGCTGGAAAACTTTGAAAAGCCAAAGGTTTAGGCAGATTTGGGAAACTAAGACAACAGCAACATATGTGCAATTGTCTGAATTTGGAGAATAAAGTTTTATAAGCAATTTAAATAAGAGAAAGTCAAAGTCCCATGTTCCTGTAATGGTAGTGAAGCTTAGAATTTCTTAAAATACTTTTTGGATTAAAGTCAGGGTTCAGGTAACTGAAGTGTCTTAACAATTATATAGAAGTGGTTCTTCTTCAGTATATGCCCCCATAATAATAAATCTGATGATCATAAGAATTGATTTTTAGCTTTCACCCCTTGAAATAATTTCCTAGAGTAAAAAATATCTTGTAGAAAAAACGTGGCTATAATTAACTCATGGCTCAGCAGAACAGTCATAACTCAGGTTCAGTTGGGATCATTGCCTGTCTGTCCAAGTCTTTAAATCAAAATTCAGATTGAAAAAGAAAATTATTTTGCTTGTAAACAGTGCAATTTGATCTTTTATGATGAAGCTGCCAAAAGGCAGCTGTCAGTCTAGTATTATGACTTTCTACTTTATAGTTTTGGAAATTTTCTTCAGAAAATATGATGCACATAAACTTTTACTGTCATAACTTTTTTGATTAAGAGACAATAGAAGTACAGTGAATTTTGATTGTTAGATTGTTTACACCCAGTTGCATATAGAATCATAAAGGTCCCAGCTTGGGGTTGATTTTTTTCTTCTTTCTTACCATCCAGTGGAAATGGAAGACTTAACTATGCTACAAAAGCAGGAGAAGGTGCTGGAGCGCTGCAAGTACTGGCCTGCCTGTAAAAATGGAGATGAATGTTTGTACCATCACCCCACACTACCTTGCAAGTGAGTAGTACAGAGCTCATCCACTTGACATGCTATTTTGATTTTCATTCCAGTGCTGCAAACTTCTGCTTTGTGTCAGTAAATATTCCAAGGCAGCACAAACCTTTCAGGGCAGGATCAGAGCTAGATTATCACGCTGTTATTCCTTCTGTTTTCCACCCCTCTCACAAGCATCAGAACACCGGGATGGCTGCTGCATCCTTGCAGAAGAAAGCTTTAGTTTAGAGTACAGGCTGGTGTTCCTGAGTTGCTTAAAGATGCAAATTAGTATCTTAAAAGAATAGGCCCTCTTCTGCCAGCTGATAGAGTGCTTTTGAAGGTTAGGTTATCTTAAGTAGTAATGCAGTGATTATGAGTTTTAAATTTGAAAGAGAAGGCGAACTCTTGAACGTTCCTGTGCCTTTGACTTCTCTTCCATAAGCAGGAACAGTGTCTGTTTTGAGGTAACTCTTACCAGATAGGGTAATTTCAATTGGACATTTGAATTATCTTACAAAATCTGGTGTAACTAAATTCAAAATAAAACTCTTCAGAGAAAACCATGTTACCAGGGGACACTGCACCCCTCTCTGGGGAAGGTCTGATTTCACATTGCCTTTGCCACTCTGTGCCGCATAGTAGGAGGGACATGTCCTGGCTTGCACCAAGGAGTTTGGGACCAAGCTGCCCTGAGAGTGTGGTGGTTCAGCTGTTCACTGCATGGAGGGAGGGTCTGCAGGAAGGGCAGCTGAGTGCAGGTTTGTGGGTGCACAGCTCGTGCACTATACTGTGTGCCCTGCTTGGGAAGGAAGTACCCTGAGCCTTCCCCAGCCCTGCTGCACCTCTGGCTTTCTGTGATACTCTGGCTTTCGTGTGCAACAGATGTTTGGGGATTTTGCTCCAAGTATGAGCTTTTGACTCAATTTCTTTTCCCTCAGAGCTTTTCCTAACTGCAAATTTGCTGATAAATGTCTGTTCATCCATCCAAACTGTAAATATGATGCGAAGTGCACTAAGCCAGACTGTCCTTACACTCACGCCAGTCGACGAACCCCCCATCCATCTCCTAAACCAGGTGAGCACATCTTCTTGTTTTCTGAGCTTTTAATGAAAGGGCTAAAGGGACAACAGTATTTTTGGAAACAGAAACTGACAGTGATTAAAAAATTTTTTGTTTGCTTTAGTTTTGCTAATTTTCTTACAACTGTTAATGCAAGATGAGGAATAGCAATCCAGTGTTACTGCAAAAATTATTACCAGAAAAATCCTCCAATCTCTTATGCAGGAGTCCATATGAAGGCTGTGCAAGGCCAAAGTGGTGACTTGCACAAGTTGTCTGTTTCTCTGAAGGGATTAGCCAGCAGTGCAGTTTTGCTCAGATTTTTTTCTTAAATTGGATGCATGTTGTACCAAGGGCTTGTGACACACACTGAAAACGGAGGCTCCTGCCTTTGAACATTTTTTTCTTTGATGGCAGTGTAGGAATGAAGTTGGTGTAGTGATGAGATGACTTTTGGGGTGAGGTTACTCGGTGAAGGCAGTAGCTGTGTTTGATATGGGTTGGTGTTGCTGAGCCTTTGAATCAATGCCGAGGTGCAGGGCCTTTACTGCATGATCTTTTGGAAGTAATTTAGCCCCTAGTCACAGTTAATGCAGTTTTGTTACCTTGCCAGACCCCAAGTACAATGTACTTGTCTCCTGTATCATTTCCAGCAGCTCCTCCGTATTTCTGGAAAGTGCAGTGCCTGTGCTTATCAGTCTGGTCAGTTAAAACTCTTAACAGGCTTCCTGCTGTCTAAATTTAACATCTGAGATTCTCTGCCTACCAGAATCTCTGTGTAATTTGTTGGAAGTTTTGCCTTGACCATGGTACTTCCTGTCCTGAAATGGTGAAGAACCAAGTTAAATGATTACCTGATAGCCTTGTTTTACTCCAGGATCTACCTACTGCATTGGGAAATGCTGTCTATATTTCTTGCTGAATTTTGGTGTATTATAAAATGGAAATTCTAGCAGAAAAATTGATACATTTAAGGTTGTGTGGAGCTGTCTTAAAAAGGCAATATATTCTGATCCGGACTCACTTCCTGTTCTTTTTGTTTCTACTATTAGCACCCGTGCCCACATTGTCCATACCCTCCAGTAGTCCACTGTGCAAGTTTTTTCCAGCTTGTAAGAAAATGGAGTGTCCATTTTACCACCCAAAAGTAAGATACATCTCCTATCTTCCTTCTTTTCTAGAAAGAGACTTAAAACATGCTACTTTGGGACAGGAAATGTTACTAGGATTTAGCTCTTTTTGCTTTTACTGTTCACATTTTAACTTTGCCTTGTAAGCAGAATACACAGAAGTAGTGACTTAAGGAATTGGGAAAATTATACTTTTAAGTAACCTTTCTACCAAATGCTGCTGGGGAGTTTCAAACAGGCCATATCTCTTTAAAATATACCCAGCCAGGATGCTGGGGGCAGAGAGGAGCCTTTTGGGAAGGAATATGTCTTAAGACTCTTGACTCTTCCTTCACATAGCTGCAACATACAACTTTAAAGATTGCCCAGTTACCCTAAAATTTATTAATGTAATCTTTATACTACAGGAGTCTATTGTTTGGGTACTTCTATAGAATTGTGTCCCTGCATCTAATGCCAGCAAGTGTAGTGCTTTTTCCAGCCCTAATAATGCCAAAATACCCATGCTCAGATACTATTAGCCAGATACTCTGGCTTTTCTCCCTCTTCAGGTAATGCTGTGTCATGCTCCCAGCTTGTACACAGAGATCAATTCAAGCTGAACTCTGTAAACTCTTGCAAGCAAAGGAATTTCCACCAGTCAGTGCAATGGCAGTTTTGGAGCATGAAATTCATAGTTGGTCCTTCTTGAAAAGGATTGTTTGTCACTGGGTTGAGCTGGTTGCACTGGTGGAGGCGGGTGTTGGCTCAGTTGCAGGTGAGATGTGTCACACAGCAATACCAGGGTCATAGTGCAGCTCAGCATGTGAAGGAGTTCAGCCAGCCAGCACTGAGCAGCCTCTTCTGAAATACTTTTGGTTTTAGCATTGTAGGTTTAATACACAGTGTACAAGACCAGACTGCACTTTCTACCATCCCACTGTTGCTGTACCTCCACGCCACGCCTTGAAATGGACTCGAACTCAAGCCAGGTGAGAAATACTTTAAACCTAACCCAGAAAAATAAAAGGTATGTTATGACATTACTAATGTAGTTTTACTCACAGCAGTAATGTGTGTGTGAGGATCAACAAAGACGTGTGAAGAAAGATACCCCTTACGGGCAGCTTTCTTTTAAAGACAGCCCTGTGCTGTTGTTTGGTAGTAGTTGTATAAACATGACCTGATGTGATACAAGCCTGATAAACAAGTGCCCTGCAGCTGAGACAGAGCTGGCACTGGAATCCTGACCTGGACAGGTGGTGTTTTCTGAGTTGTATTTGAATAAAGCTGAAAATCCTTTTACCATTGTTTTATCTTATGTCTAAGCTGTCTTTTCCACAGTAGGTTCAGCTGTTTTCTTTGAGTGTTTCTGGCAGAGCAGCTCCTTCCTGTCATCTACCTGTGATTCCATAAACCAGTAGCAGACTTCCCAAAGCTGCAGCTATGGGCCTGCCATAAGGCTCATGTGATTTAATGATCCAATTCCCTCTGCAAAGGTTTTAACCATTACAGGGGTAGGGAACAGAGCAGTTCTCAAATCATCTGTACAGAGGGGTAGAATTGCTCTTATGGAATTGTTTTTTTCTTCCTCCTCAGTGAATGAATATGATACAACCTGGGACTGAGCTTTGCCTCCTCCGGACAGTAGAGGACAGGAGGATCAACCACCAGGACACAGGATGCTAGGAAAGACTCATACATTTTGGACTTTGAATATACATTGTTTTCATAAAACGAGGTTGATTGCATACTTGAAATGTCTCTAATTTTCCAAGTTTGTAAGTTTGGACAATTTTACATTTTTTTTACGCTGTAAGAAAAAAACATCTGTGTAAGAAAAATTCTACTTTAAGTTCCATTAAAAACCTTCAAAGCACATTTTGTGTTCTGTTTGGGTCATGTTCCTTGTTTAAGGGTTGGTGTGTTGAGGAATAAAGTATGGCAGCAGGAGGACTTAGAAAGCTTATTCCTGTGTTGGGATCATACTGGAAGTACTTTTTGTCCAAGTGTTTGGTACAGTGCACATGGCTGCACTGCTGTCCCAGCACCCAGGGACTGGGTAAAGACAAATGTTTTGTCCTCTGGGTGTTGTTCAGTGCAGTGGTTGTCACAGTCCTTCTGCTTTTTAAAATGGGGACAAAAAGACAAGAGAAACAAGCAGCTTCATAAGCCAGAACAATTAAAGAATTACTGATACTGTTCTCCACTTAAAAAGCCTATGAATTGCCACTTCACTTGAAAATAGATACTCTGAGATGTCACCATTTATACCCAGAAGAAAGAAAGTACTGCTGAACTTCTAAGGAATTCTTTTTTCCTACTGAGCACACTGTGGTTTTCTCCTTCTAGAAAGTTCCTGTGACTTGTATGGCAAAAAAAAAAAAAAAAAAAAAGCATACACATGCCCATAAATACAGTTAAGTGATATTAAAATGATGAAAAGTGTTAACAGTAACATAAATGCACTTTTTTATTAAATCTTTTTTTTTATATTTTGGGGAACTACATTTTCACAAAAATATACAAAAGAATTTCTTTTTACAAATATTTACATTCAATATCAGAAAACAATGATAGCTACATATTTTAAACTTAAATTTGACAAATATAGTCTTGAATTCTGAAACTTAACACTCCAGGAAAAGTATTTTTAATTTTTTTAAATAAAGTACTCAAAGTTCATATTCAAATTTTAAAAAATCTTAATTAATGCAAAAAATCTGACAATTTATATATATATATACTTTAAATAAACATACAACATTGTTACAGGAATTAGATGTTCATGGTGGAAATCAAAATGGAGTACACTTAAACCCATGATCCATATAATATATGACCATACCTTTGGACTAGTTTAAAATACTTGTTTTTTTCTTTTTTTTTTCTTATTAAAGCAAGAGGGATTATCCGACACACTCCATAATGAAACAACAAATCTGAACAGACAACTGCATTTTAAGCTTAAAGAACTACAGTAAAATATTTTTGTAAGGTGACCTGACAGGGGACTGGAGAGAAGAGGAGAGGAGAGGATGTGCTCTGGTGTTGCACAGAGCACTGCTGGAATATGTTTCCAGATGAAAGATTGCAAAGAGCATTATTTTTCTACAGAATTTCCCAATGCCTTCATTAGCTGTCCCTTGGAGAAATAGCTGCCACCATGAAGCTATTTTCCATGTGAGATGAGGAGACAAGAATTTGTAAGGGCAGCAGAAGACCAGGACTATCTCCATTGCTGCATTTCCACTGCTGTGCTGGGCTGTCACCAACCCACAGTGTTCAGTGTGAGAAAAGTTTTTCCTCTGCTAAAAACAGTGAACAAACCAAGCTACAAAGCTAAATCTGCATTAAAAAAAAAATGGTTCTAATGCATTTATTTTGTTATATTTTCAAGTTATCATTTTGGGCTGGAGTGTATTCTAATATGGAATTTTACATTAAAAATGCCTTTGCTTGCTTCACAAATCCGTAATGCAGCTTTTCCCTTACTTTATTCTGTATACCTTTAACTGAACTAAAAAGCAGAAATTAAGCTAATTACCAGATACTGCTTAAAAAAAAAAAAAATCAAGCTATTTTGCACCTGAAACCACAACACCAGGGTACATAGTAGCAAGAAAAGGAAAAACAGACCAGAAATGTGTAAAGTACTATCCAACAGCACCAACGTTTCACAAAAGTACAGGAAACCATTTTTATTTCATGCAATGTGTGTCTGTGTTCATGCCTGGAGTTCCTTTAGAAAGGATATTTACTGTATTCCAAAAGAATACAGTGTCACACATGTCCTGGGTGAAACTGGTGGTTGAAAAAATCATGGTGTTATGGCAGTACCACTTCCAGCTCCATTGCATGGAAAGATCCACCCCCCCCTTATCCTCCATCTCAAGAATTTGCAATTAAGTAAATAGAAAATTAAATTTCAGCAACAGAATGCTTGGGATTGGCTTTGGTCACTACAAATGACCACAGTAATAGCAAATCTGTGGTTAAAGTTGGGCCTCTCAGCTACTACATTGGAAAAATAAACTCATTTGGTGGCTGGGAGAGGGGAGCTGGGACAGGGGCTTCTGCAGGAAGGAGACAGAGTAATAAGAGCCAAAGCTAATGAAGAAATAATGGAGGATATTACATAAACATGTCTTTTTTTACCCTAAAGGCTTACAATCTGGCAGAGGACTGAAACTAAAATACCTCTCTACTACAGCCCTTTTTCAGAACCCATCAATGCAACGCTCATTGCAATAATTTACATTTTATTCTTATGGCCTCATCTTCTTCCTCAGCCCCACTGAGAGCAGCTGAAGGCAGCACCAGCTTTATGAGCACCACACACAATGGGACAGTGGCAATTGTCCCTTCATCTTAGAAAACTGGTAAAGCACAACTGGCCTTAACCCTCTGGTTTCACACAGCCATTATGTGGGTGCCACTTAGCAGTTAAGTGGATACAACCTGCTTTCCTTTACAAGCAGTGCGAGTCATACGGACCTTCTCATCACTGTAAAAAACGTGACAATGCTTTGGGGGATAGCATTAAAAAACATCTGAGGTTTTGGTTTCTTTCTGTTTTTCTATAAGCTCTCACATGACATCAGTGCCCAAACTGAGATACGTGCTGCAAAGGGCAAAATCACTTTGTACGGTCTTGAAGGTATCCCACAAACAGCAACAGAAACTAAGGAAACAGCTATGTTGGCTTCTGGAAGAGAAATCCAAACATACCAAGCAATAGGAACATCCTATTGTCCCAAATTCCCAAACTCAACTGCCCTCTTCCAAATGGAAAAGGATCAGTCCTGTTATTCATGCACAAATTTTGTGTTTCTTACAAAGAGTTGCTACAAGTCCAGTTGTCTAACCAGCACCTATAAAGGGTTTGGATTGTTTTTTACATAAAGTTTACTATAATTATTTCCCTTTTTAGTAATGGTTTACTATGGGATAAAATCAAGAATTTTATACTGATTTCTTTCTCTGATATATGCTGATTCATATACTCAGATGTGTTTGTTGGGTCTAATTACATTCACCTGACTACCTATATAGTTGAAGGCCAATGGCATAGAATCGCTGAAGGAAAATTTGGCTCAAGTAGGATCTGAACCACCCGCTGCAGATTACTCTGGCTGTCACACCTTGAGTTAAATGCAGAGCCCACAGCTTTCATGTCTGTCATTTTAAGTGTTGTGAATGCCTGGGAACAGAATCAAGAACTGCTGAATAGGAAAGAAATGAGAGGCAGTAATTGTCACAGCTTGTTTAAGAGGAGTTTTCTGAAGTATGTTTCTTTGGTTTAATATTTTTTGTTTGAATAACATTTCCAGAAGAGGCCTATTAAAACAATCCATGTTTGGTTTAGGTGGAAAGATAAGTAGCCTTTTAAAATACATCCTTCAACTCTTTTGCCTGAGCTCTCAGTACTAGAGAGCACATCTGTCTTTATAGCACTTTCTTTATTCCACTGCATCCACTGCAGCTGTGGGTAACCTGCAGTTTGCTGCTGCACCTCAGCTCTGAACAGGTGCCCACAGGTACAGGAGTGGAGACAGAAGTGAGTGGGAGTGGCTGCATCTTCCCAAAAACAGAGCAACCAAAGTTGCCTGCAGCCTTTCCTTGAGCACTCTGCTGCTGTCCAGTCCTTACACTTCCCAAGCAGCCACTGAATGCTTCCCACCTGAAATAAGATGTTTGCCACTCACCACCACCCATGTCAGTTCTTTTGTCTCACCTTTGCCTATTTTTGAGTGCTCCTTTCTCTGCTTTCCTTTTTTCTGCCTTTTCTCCATGTTTGTTTACTGGTTTCCTGTTACTCCTTCTTCCACCCTATGTTCCATAATTCCAAAAAGCAGAGGAAATGATAAGCATTATGGAAATTAGATGGATTGCCTGGTGTCATCATGCTAAGACCTTACACCTTTTGTTGTTTTGTTTTAAACAGAGGGGTGGAGAGGAGAACACACATTCCATGCTTTTTTCTACTTCCTTTCCAAAGGGGTTGGATTGCTGATCTCACACTTAACAAAGAAACAGATCAAGGTACCGAGGTTTTGACTGGTTTACTGATAGTCAACTGAGAAAAGTATGGTGAGTATTTACCTGTTCTAGCATCAAACAGACTGAGAAAACCGTCTAAGACTTCTTAGATGCAAATGATTTTGGCAAGGAAACCTATTGTGGCTTTTATGCATATTAGACACCTAAATCTAGACACTATTCTGTTTGTATTTCTAAAAGGAGATATGTAGAGTTTAAGTCTGAAGTCAAAGGTAAGTGAAGAGCAGAAGGCAGGGCCAACAAAATAAATGGGCTTGGTGCAATCACCCAACAGTGAATGGCATGAAGAATGACAGCAGGCTTTGGCAAGCACATGGATCTATCCACATGAGGAGAAATCAAATGCTACTAAAATTTTTAGAAAAACAGAGCCAGTTGCAAGGAAGCATAAAAAACCAGTCAGAACAAAAAAAGCACACAAATGCAATGCAGCTAGGGGTGTTTACATCACTGATGTGGCAATTCATTTTGTGATTTGCAGTCTTACTTCCCCTTCTGTAGAGTCTACAGGATGCTCCACTTTGTCCAGCACATTGACATGATGACATCTCTCTATAGCTTATGTTAACAGAATTTAAAAAAAAAACACTTTCAGGATTAAGGCTGGTCACATCCCTGACACTGATAATGAAACAGGGAACATGACCCTTGCCCAATGAAATGGTGTATTTGAAGCCAAGATCTTTTGCTGGTGACACTCTTACACCTTGCCCCGCACATCCAGCCCGGGCTGGGGAGGTGCTGCCTGGCCGTGCTCGGGGCGGCTCAAGGGCTCTGGGTCTCATGGCAAACTGGCAGCTCAAACAGGGGGCTCAGGTGCTTCAGGCAGCAGCTGAGAGAACTGGGTCATGGTTTTAAACTAAGCCACTCCTGAATACTATCAAAGTCCTGCTCTTGGTACTGAAGTCCTTTGTTTTGATCTTGTTTTAGACTGAGGAGATGTCGCACCTGCAATGGACCTGCTTTCTGATGGCACAAGTCCAGGTTAGCATTAACCTGACTGCACTATGGCAACTTTCAGTTCTAAATGTGTTTATTTTTTATATTTCCTTGCTCCTAGGAGCTGGATTTTCCTTATTCTCTTTTTTTTCTAATTATGTTAGTTAGCTTTCAAGGGCATATTTATTTATTTTGAAATGAACTGAAATGTTATTTTATTTTTACTCACTTCTCCAGTTAATTTCTTTTATTACCAAAAATATTGCTGACTAAAGATTCCAAAGATGTATGTTTGTTGCTAACCAAAAAGACAAGCTACAGTGAAAAATCATCCACTGTAAGTTATTAAATTATACAAAGACCTTTTCCCTCCCCTTCCCTGGTGCAGAAGAGGTTTTCTCCAGCTTCAGGCAAAGCCCTCCTGCTCTCAGTTCTCTCTGATGCTTCCAGATGAAAGGCTGTCACTAGCCCTTCCACATTCCAGCTTCTTCCCTGACCTATCCTACAGGGTTTTGTCCTCCTCTGACTTCTCTGAGGAGCATCCAGCCTCGAGCTCCCACTGCCTATCAGAACAGGCAGCCTGTCCCCATGTACACATGCTTCAAGCATGGGTGGCAACAATTAGCAAGTTACTACAGTAGCATTTAATGTAAACAGCAAATGAGGCACAGTAGCAAGCACCATCACAGACAAAAAGACCAAAAACACCATAAAGCTGCCAGCTGGGACCATGCTGACAGACAGCCCTTCCCTTCAGCCGAGAATCACAGCTACATTATGCTCCAAACTGCGACTGAGGCTCTGCTCACTCTTCTCCTCAACATTTGTGATCATTCCCAGCCGGCTGCCCCATTTTTACCTGGCAAACCACAGAGCAGTTTCACCAGGGAAAACACTGGCTACCAATACAGGCTGTAGGAGGAGGGACAATGCTGGCTGTTTAGCTTTTAAAGAGCTCCTCAGCTTCCAGCTCCCATGCCAGCCCTTTACAGCAGGTGAGGTTTGGAAGAGAGTGAGGAAGCAGGGAGACCTGGAGGCTGCAGCCATCAGCCCGGTCCCTCCCACCCCTTTCTGCTCATCCTTCAGCTCTGGTGTGGCCTTTGGGATTCCTCAGGGGAAAAGCACCAATGGACAAATTTTCAGTGGAGAGGCACAGCATTCATGAAGGGCATAGAGGGAGGGAGGGAGGGAGAAGAGGATCAGTGACAGGGATTCAAGGAACAAACCCTCTTGACCCACATACCTCCTTCACTGTGTGAAGGCCTACAGAAGAGCTCACAGAGCCTAGGATTTTGTGGGGAAAACTCAGAGACAGAAAAATATGGACTTTGATCTGGCAGTCCAAGTAGTCCAGACTATGAGTGAGCTCTTAAAAGTCATCCATCTTGATCCAACAAAAGGCAACTTTAAAACGGAGGCAGGACAAATCTTACTGAAAGTCCTGCACAGATGTGTTTAATAAGGGATGGAATCACAGCCATAAAAGAGCACACTGCAAACCACTTCTCTGGTAAAGAGAAGATATAAACACCAGAGACTAATTTTCATGTACAACAGACAGACAGGAAACAAGGTTATGAGATACATCAGGTCTAATCACAATTCTGATATGCAATTCACCTAAACTCAAAAACATAACTGCCAAAATCTCCCTGTACACTCATGACCAAACCCTCAGAGTTTTGCTCCTGTAGAATAGCAGCTGCATGACTGGCAAGACTTTGCTAAGAACCACCATGCTGAGAAACCTGATAACTGTTTAGTTCATCAACTTCTTTAAAATAAATATTCCTTATAGATTGATAAATAAAATATATTAGCTGAGACAGTTGGGTAACTAGGCTTTGTATAGCACATAACAAGGAGAGCTCAAAAGTTTGGCTCTGTAACTGTTCTCCTTTTTCTCTTCTACCTGCAAGGCCTCCCATTCCCTCTGTAACCAACACGCACACAAGATGATTACAAGAAGAGATGAGGTTTATTTCTTTTTCATCTGGCATAAGAAAATGCAAGAGATGAAAAACACCAAAGCCTCTTGACTGACCTAAACAAGTGCCACTGTCAAAGCAATGCTGGCTTACACAGAAAGAGAGCTTTCTGTTCACAGCAGAATGCAACAATGGGAGCAGTGCTGATAATTAGTGATTTTTGATCCCTGCTATATTGCATGAAAATTAACTATCTGTAATGTTTCTCTATGGCATGATTTAGACAAACAGCTGATGAAACCTTCCTCACTTGTACCCAAAACACAGCTTTGTTCAGGATTTTATTATCACTGAAATGTTTCTCCAACTTAGAATCTCAGTTATGTTGCAGGATAGAATAAATGCTCGAGGTGACAGCAGGTCCATTCAAAGAAGCAGATGATCAGACATGTTTTACAGTCAGAAGAGAAATCTGAATAGAGACATCTCCCAGCTAGTCCTAACTCTATTAAAAAGTTCAAATGTATAAAATATAATGCTTGGAAAGTTCTCTCTGAATCTCCCCTATGATGCTGAGAAAATAAAATCAAGTCATATTGCTCTGAAATTCTATTTTTGCCACTGCTGACATCCCAAACTTTGTCAACAAGAAGACTACAAAATCCTCACCCTGGTCCTCATTTCCAGCAGACAGGCTCACAGCCCAGTCAAGCAACACAGCAATAATCTCTCTTCCACTGAGAATACTTTTATTCACAAGGCAAAAACTGGAGTTAGACTTTTAGGTAGTGGGCAAGGCACTCGCAAAGTGAGCAAATCTATTTTTGCTCATAGAACTAATTTAATGTTTAAGTGCAACAAAAACACTAAATTAGCCATGAAGATCATGCATATCCAACGGCTTTCACCAGACATGACTGTGACCCAGGCCTCTAAATACAGAAATATTTCAGTCATAAGGAATCAACTCTATTATTTTCTGCTTCATCAGATATGATGTTTCCTTTTGACCAGCCATAGAAATATAATTTCTATTATAATAATTAAACATTTATTAAAATACTATATATTTAAGTGTTAATATATGGTCTCTCTCAGTAATAAAATATGGAATACTCTTTTTATCTATGCTATTTAGATCTCAAAACTTAAAGGAAAAACATTCATGCTCAAAATAGATCAATGTACAGCACTAGGTCAGAAATAGCATCTCTTGATTAAAACCCCAAGAACTTGCTGTGAAACTGTACATTGATTAACAATTCACTTTTTCCTTTCATCCACATATTTTGTTTTCAACATCTGGCAGTGAGTGGAATACAAACCCAGATTATCTGACACTGAAGCAAAACTAGCAGCCTCAGTGTGTCCATCCTTCTGGCAGACTCCAGGTCCTGTCTGTCAGAGACAGATTGCTCTGTGTCTTGGGTCATTTCTTACGCATGCAGGGCACTGTAGAATGTCACGTTGCAATCCTGGGTGTTTCATGCCTGGTGCTTCATGCAGTTTCCTCTTTGCAAGTCTCCGTGTCTCTCTCAGTGAGGCATATGCACACACTTCCAAACAAATAAGCTGTGTTTTCAAAAAGATATTAAAGATGAGATTTAGAAGACTACACTGTTGTTAAAAGAAATGGCTAACACAGCCAAAAGAAATTCCCATTAAAAGTATGTTCTGAATTTTCATGTGAACATTTAAAGTTATTAAATATTAGCTGTTCACAGTAACATTTGGGATATTTATTTAGTCACAAATATGTCTTTCTCTGTGTACCAACAGGAAAGCAAGCACATGGACAAAAGGCTGAAGCTGAACTTGAGTTTTGCACTGCTGTGGGCTGTCCATGTGCAGTGCTGGGCAGATTGTGGCAGAAATGGCAGGAGCACCTACCTGCAGTCGTCCCCTCCAGCACTGACCACGTATCTGTCTCCACTTGTGAATCGAATGTTCGTTAAGTGGGCAGAGTGACCTAAAAAGCGTTTGTGTTTTGCCTGAAAAAAACCCCAGACAACAACAGAATGAGAGAGTCTAAATATTCTGTACCCTCCTAAATCAGAAAAGGCATGCATACTTTTATCTACCTTTTTATTGCATCACATGTTTATAATGTTCAAAAGGTATATAGTTATCAAATGTGAAAGATCTCCTGAAGGAGAAGCTCTATTGAGCTGCAATGCAGATTACACTGCCAGCCAATAAGAGAGCACTTGCAAATTGGAAAGAATGCTCAAGCTAACACAATAATATTAATTACATCTTGTCACATGACTAACTTCCAAGTTTTGTGTAAAATTCCTGACACTGTAAACCAATTATTTTCATTGCAACTGCGTGAGCAGTCTACCCTGTGCAGTCTCAAATCCTGAAAACTAACAGTGAAAACAAACAAAAAAACCCATTGTAAATTAAAATTATAAAAAGCAGTGAAACAATTCAACAGTGTTAGTGAAAAATCTGTAAACTTTATCCCTGAAGATCCACAGATGGGACTAAAATCACCATCTATCTTCCTCATCTGTCAAATGGATCAGAGATGTGGAAATTACTAAGGGCTTTGAGATTTTTCATTAGGCAGAACTATGTTAAAGCAGACTGGTAGACAATATTAACACCTTCAAGGGGTTATAGCAAGAGCTCCTGCACAAAATGGTAGGAGAACTCTGATGTGGAGCATGCCAAGAGACCATGGAGCTAAGGAGGTACTAAAAAGATACAAATTTAGAGAAGAAAATATTTCCATCATATGTCTTCTAGAGAAACATGACAAGATCCTAAAATCAACAGTACTTGTTGTAACCACGCAAAAACAAGTTCTTACAAATTTTTCAGGACATGGAAAGTCAAACAGTTTGACCATGCCAAAATCATCGCCTGTTACAAGATTGATTCCCGAGTGAGAGACACAAGCACAGTTCACATCAGCTTTTTCAGCATGCCTGGACCAGATTCCAATTACTTCATCCCCTAGAACACTGAAACAGAAGATCAAGAAATTCTTTTGAAAACCACAGCAAAAAAAAAAAAAAAAAAAGAGTCAGGTAATAGGAATCAGATCTCATATTCTAACTGGTTCTACAAAAATGCAATGTTTACATTTTATTTTCACACATGCACACCTTATATAGTTTTTATTCTGTAATTAATTTTTTTATCATCCCCTAATTGTGTACTGAGGGAATCTGCTCTGTACTGCCTTTTGCTGTGCTGCATTTAGGGGAGATGCTGCCAGAGCAGATGGGTGTGTTAAAAGAAAATATCTGACTAAAGGGATTAAATATACTTTTAAATAGTAGATGCTTCTCCTGGAAGTTCCAGGTGTTTAAACAGGTGTAAATACATGAATCCTTTACCTTGTCCAAGTAGCCCACGTTATTCTGTCAATCACAGCCTGGTCCACAAGCTGCTTTCCTGAAGGCACTTCATACACTTGCCTCTTGTAAGACCCCGTAGAGACCTTTGAGGTGACCACAGAGAATTTACAATACATTAACTTGTTTCAAAAGATGAAAATACAATTCCAGAGGGCTTTGAAAAGCATTTTTGTGACAGTTACTTTTTACTCCATAGAGTAACAGCTATCAAGAAAATTTAGTCAATGAGTTGAAAAATCTATACAAGCATAAAGCAATAGTAAGAAAGCACAAGAGATCTTAACATTTAAATGTCTAATTAGTAAAAAATAACTGAAACAACTCACATTCTGTACATATGTGTTAGTGCATCAAATAAGGCAACATAAAGTCCTATTTCTAAAAACTGACACACAGGTGTCCCTTTTGGGCTGTAAATATATTGATTTGATAAGGAGAGAAGCTTATTTCTCCTTTCAGATGCAAATAAAATATAGAAAGCATTTTGTATTTACTTTTTTTTTTATTTTTAGAAATGTCTTCAGCCCACCTATAGTTGGCAGTTGCAACACCATGATTTTGGTGCTGCTTCACAAAGTCTAGCACTAAAAGGACCTGCAATGCCATCATGCTGGTCAGAGAGACAAAAAATTTATAGATCCCCAGGCCCTGCAGAACTGACAGACTGTACTCCTTTCTCTTTTAAGACAGCCCATTAGCATCAGAGGTAAAAAGGCAGGGAGACACATCACAGGAGGTTTGAAATATCTCTCTCATTTCTTTGCTCCTTTTCTGTATTTGATCTCCAGGAAAACGATTCAAAACTAAAGGCATCCACTTACCACTACAGCAAAGTAAGTCTGATGTCAGCAACACACTCCAACACTCAGCTACAAAACTTAGAAGTTGTCAAAGGAGAATATTTGCAGAGTATCTGTCACCAGCATGTTTCCCATTCAGCCCCTTGAACAATTAATGACTGATACCTGGAGATAAGAGCTGTCAGCAGAGAAGTCCATCTGGATCACAAAACTTGGGATATCCTTGCAATAGCTGATTCGATTTAGTGTGGGACCCAAAGTCAGATCATAAAAATCCACTGCATTCTCACTGGAACCAACTGCTAGGTAACGAGAATCTGGGCTAAACCTGAACAGATAAAAGGGTTGCATGAACACAGGTTGGCACTTGAAACAGATTATAATATTTGAGAAGTGCAGAAATTTGCATTTCAAGTGTCTGCTATCCAGAACTGGAGGGATGCAAGTATTCAGTCTGCTAAGCAAAATAACATTTGAAATTAAATTTTTAGGGAGTGCATATCAAGCAGAAGGTGGCAACAATTTTGGTACAGATTAAGTGAACTGGTAACATCTCTTGAAAAACTCTGTTCATTATCTGATTTCGTGACCCCCTCATGGTCTAACAACTTGTGACATCCCTCTGATGATACTCTGACTCCCTTATGCTATACTTGCAAGGTTAAAAGCTGGAAAACTGAAGTGCTCTAACTGAAGAAATGCCAGAACTTCTAGATGAAATGTACTGAATAAAAAGATGTAAATTCAACCTTTTGTTTCCCCAATGTATCTCTGCACACTGGTTCTTTCTTCCAGTTTTCCTTTCTAGCCTTGAAACTCAGTAGCTTCCTGAGCTGAACAAGTCCCTCACAGCCACTTCTGTGTTACTGGAGAAGTTTCCTTATTTCTGTTGTCTCTGACACATACCTTGGGACAGCTTTCCAACTCCCATAACTCCTAGCAGAGCTCTTCTGCAAGGTCTCCCTTTGCTTGTATTTCTCTCCCATCACACTTTGCTCTCCAAAACTTTCCTTAGCTGATTAGAACCAATTTATCTCACAGAAAAAACAGTCTGTTCCTTCACTCAGGAAACAGAAACAAAATTTTACTTCTTACTCCTGTCTAACAAATGCTAACAAAGGGCAAACTGACAGACTGGCATTTTCATTATCTCTCACAATCCAGTCTTCATCTCCAAGTGTCTGATCTCATTTTACCTCCTAGGAGTCCCTTCCCTCAAGCATGTGGACCACACCACACCCTCGGTGTCACTGGCAAACCTGCTGAGGGACTCCATCCCCCTGTCCCTGCTGCCACCAGGATGCCCAACAGTGCCCACCCACCCCTGGGGAACCCCACTGCTCACTGGGGTCCACACCCCCTGCTGCTTTGATGCCATCTCTTATCTCCATGTACCTCCTCCTCTTTCTGTTTTGTTCCTGGTATAATCACACAAACTCCACAGTTCACTCATTGATTCCAGCTCTCTGCAATATCATTGCAATGTTTCCCAGAACACAGAGCTGTATTTTTTAAAAGCAAAATATTAGAGATTTCTAGCATACTACAATAGACCAGGAATAACATTTTCTGACCTGATATCTTGAATTGCTGATCTTCTGTCCCTTTTCTTCCCCCAAATTTTTAGAGAGGTCACAAGCAGGATAATAAACTCTCCATTCTTCATGCCAATAGCTACCATATCACCTTCCGGGCTGTAACAAACAGTACGAGCTGCATGTCCTAAGCTGACTTTGTTCAGCATCTTCTGTGAAGAAATAAAAACCCAGAACAGTAACTGTTACTATTTGTCCATAGTTTAAAAGCAATTTATCCTAATAGCTTGTTAACTTGCTAACAGCATTACATGGATTATTTTCAGAATACAATAAAAAACAAGTTTCAAGTCTGCAACACCATCACAAGTCTATTTTTTTTTTTCTCTAAACAAGTATTCTCTAACACATACCTTTTCAGCAATATCCCAGAGTCTTACTGTGCCATCTTCTGCAGCAGAAAGGAAAAAGTCTCTGGATGGATGTGTTGCTAGGCCCCAGATGGGCCCATCCATATGACCATTAATTAGAATGTTACATGCAGCATTTTTCTCTCCAACTTCAATTATTTCAGCATTTCTTGTCCCAACAAGAATTTTGCCCTTAAACAATAGTGAAAGAATTATCTCTGATAAAATACATTAACCTCTCATGATGAACAGTCATTAAAACATTATCTAGAGCTATAGTTCTGTCAAGAAAGTTTGCTTAGGTCAAGTTATTAAATAATCAAACAAAAATTATTTTTTAGACTCCTCTGAGTTATTAAAGTACAAAGCTCTGTAGATATCATGATGCTGGCTAAGTTGCTGCTTGTCATTTGATATTTGATATCAAAGTGTGAAAAGAAAATAAAAAAATAAATCCTTAATTAGTCTTCAATAAAAATATATATGGAATATTATCCTAAGAAAGACTGAGATCTCACAAACTACATGTTTTTCTGCCGCAATACCAGTTGCAGACACCTTCTAGCTTAGCCTTTAATTTCAAATACAAGCTAGGAGAGAAAGCAGAACTAATTGATTTGATATTCAGCAATCAGCCACAAATGATGAGCTGCGTTTTCCAGTCAGGCAGCTTTGTTTACCTTGCCTCTGCAAACAGAGCGCACGCAGTCTGTCATCTGGCCTGTCTCCAGCCGGAAGGCACGACACCGTTTCAGCTCCTGGTCCCACAGCTTGACTGCTCCTCCTTCCTTTGAACTGTGAAGACATCAGGAAGAACCATGACTACAACAGCTGCCACAAAAAGGACAATTAATAGATGAAAGAACTACATTATTTAATGTACTGTACACAAGACATTTTAGTAGGTTTTAAATTGTTTAAGATTCTGCTTGCCTGAACAGCTGATGTTAACATGCTGAGCCTCACAGCCCAGCAAAAAAAAAAAAAAATCCCAAGTCCTCACTGTTCTACTTTACAGAACAAGTTGAAAGAAGGGTGCTGCTCAGCTTAGTCTGAATGAGTAGCTCTGAGGGAATCTAGTCAGAACAGTTAAGCAGTTATCTTATTGTCAGAGAGGCAGAGATTTTCAAATTAGAGTTGAAAGAAACAGAAAATGAATGTATTTTACTTCTGTGAAATAAATAACAGAATATTTTCACTTCTGTGAAAATGTCACTATTTTCACTGCTGTAAAATAAATTACGCAGATACAGCAGAAAAGCCAAACAGCTAATAGGTATTAATTATGCAAACACCAAGTATTTCCCTCCCACTTGCAAAAAAAACCCCTGATATTTCAGTATAGAACACATTAAAATTTAAAAAAAGTTTCTAAAAAGAAGATCATGTTTATTGAAACAGTGATAAATCTGGCATCTCTAGTTGAGCTGGGACGTGTCTTATCTGTCTTCATCCTCCCCTAACAGAAAAACAATGTTCCACAATATCCAGCCGCTTGTGTTACAGCTTTGATTACTGAATAATCTTACTAAGAACTTCAGAATGTTTAATCACAATTACTGATTTGTACTATTATTATTATTATTATTATCAATAATAATAATAAAAGAACTATAATGAATTATAAATTGATACTCCTTGCAATAATATATTCTTTGCTTCCCACTAGCACTGTTTTGACATATGATTGATCATTATACTCAGCAAGAAGATTTTACCAAAACAGGCTGGTGAACTGCAACTAAGGCAGAAAAAAGCATGCAGTCTTCCTAAATGAAAATTTGTTTTGCATACTGTCAATACTTCATTTTCCCACAGGAGATGAATTCTGGGTTCTTATTGTTATTCAATACTATTTGTTTCAGGCCAAATACCAATGATTAAGAGCTTCTGAAGCTAAGTGGTAGAGAGAACATCCTCCAAATAAAATCACAACAACGTTTATAAATAGTAGAAGGAAATATTTCAAGCACAGAAGTAAGTAAGTTTTCTGTTCAGTCTGAAAAGACAAGTGGCCTGTGTCCTGGCAAATGTGGCACTATCATGTCATCAGATGGAGTGTATTACAGCTGAAGCATTTTCTGATCACTAGGAAGGCATCCAAAATATTAAAATGCTTGAGGAGATATTTTGCTTGCAACCCCAGGAACAAAGAATCTTGCTGTACCTTAGATTTGAGAAAAGACAGCTTGCCTCTGCCATCATAAGTAAGCAGATCTTTCCTTTGAAAGAAGTTGAGCATCATAGTGCTAGAAAATTTATCATTCATGTATTCAATCACATCTATGCAAATCCCTTGGGTTAACAACCTCAGTACATCTTCAGTACAACCCACAAGGACTAGGTAACTTTCTAGTGCTTAAAGCCAAATGGGTGTTGGAGCTAGAAAATCTATAAGGCCCCTTCCAACCCTAACCATTCCATGATTCTAAATTTCAGACTAAATGCTTTCTCTTATAATACATGGGAAAAATAGCTGAGTTGAAGCTCATATGGGGTTACCTGAGCTTTGGAGGTGGTGGCTGCTCTTTTTCTTAATACCTATCAAGGATCTGAAAGGGACTACTCTTCTACCTTTAATGTCTCAAATATAATTGATGGGATGAATCCAAACCACTTTTAAAGAGTAAACATGCATGCAGAAAAAAAAGAAAAAAGAAGACTCACGGCCTTTCTTTGCCTCCTGTAACAATCAAACCATCCCTTAGTGTGGTGTACATGGTGAAAACAGGTCCATTGTGAGCCTTGGCCACAATTCGTATCAACACATGATCTTTCCAAACACAAACATCTCCACTGATAGTACCTGTAAATGTCAAGTTATTCTGAAAAGGGGAAAAACATACTCATCATCTGATTCTGAGTAAGGCAGAAGAAAAACAGTCAGAAATAAACACCATTTGCATTTAGAGGCCAAATTGCTTTTGTTTGCTGCTGCAGAAGAGGAAACTGTGGAAGAGGCAATAAGGACCTCCAGAGAGGAAACACTGAGCTACCATACTCCTTCTTGAAGTCTGAAAGATGCTTTCCTGTATCTTGAAGAAAATCACTGCATTTCTTTTTGCAAGAAAAAAATGCAATGACTTTAGCTTCAGTCATATGGTTATCTATGCTTTCAGCCTATCAGGTGTGCAACATGTGGCAAAAATAGTAGAATACCACAGTAAGCACTGACATCCTACAGAAGCACACAAGCAGGCAATTTGCACCCCCTTGCTATATACATTGTGCTTGCAGTAACTATTGAGTTTAGGTGAAGAGACTCACACAATCACAGTAACCTTTAGTTCAGGAAGAAAACATTTTGAATTAGAATCAAAAGCTGCCTGTTCTTTACTTCTGCTTCCTGCTCTTGAAAGGTAATAAAAATAAATGTAATTACCTTTGAAACTAAAGTGCTATTTATTAGCATTCCAACAGAAACTGGTTATTGAGCAAAACTGGTTTTGAATCCTCAAATTCAGTATCATGTGTAGTATTACCACGTTTCCAGAGTATCAGTACACATGTGCTCATGTGGCACACTTTCCTTGACTGAAGTGGGTTGATGCTCTACACACTTTTTTAAGGGTGCGTGTGTGGCTCTAATAAAGTAAAAGAGGACTGGAAATGAAGATGAAAGCAGATCCTCAGACAGTCCTCACAGCATTATTGTTGGGATGTTTCCATCTTCTGCTTAGGAAGAGCTGAACGAGCTCCTCCTGACACAAAATCAAGAAGGGCACTCCCAGAACTGCTCCCTACAGAAGTATGGAAAACACCCCAGGTTTGACTTTATTCACTTTGCAGCTTTTCAGAAAAGCCCTGGAAGCTCTGCATCCTCAAACCTCACACCAAACTTCAGGCCACACAGCATACAGCTGATTCTCACACTAAGAACCTGTCTCTTCCTAAGAAAGTTTACAGAGGTTTCCCAAACCCCCGACTAATGCCTGGGCTGGGAAGCAATAACAGTTATCATTTGGAAAATATCTTCATGGTCTTTAAGACCTTCATATAAATCACAGAGACACCTCTGTGTAAAAGAGATACTGTAGCAAAAAAAGGCAACCACAGCCCAGTTAGAGTTTCAAAAATCAAAATCAGTGTAAATTCAGTCTGGACCAAACAGTCAGATGGTCAATGCAGGCAATCAGAGAAATGGACCACTTCACAAAAGGTATCTGTGGCTTTCTTCCCAGCTGAAGATTTGAGTACTGCTCATGCAGAGCAACTCCAGACCCAGCAGTGCTGTAGCACTTAGCAAGATGGCCTGTATCTGTCCAAAAACCCCCAAAGCAAAAAGAAACCCCTAATGCAGTTGCCAAACAGCATCTGACATTAATGAATGCCCCAGGACAACGCTGCTCTCTGATCACCCATGAGCAGTACCCCAGAGAAATGGCAAAGCAATCACTTTCAGGTGGGCATAAAATCAGCCTCATTTCTACTGTTTGGTTCTTGCAGTCTAGACTCAGTTTTGTTTTGCCTGAATTAAATAACAAGCAGTGTGTTATCAGTTCAAGGCATCTGTGCTTGTTTTTCCAGAAAACACACAAACCCATAGTCTTTTCTACTCCAAAGAAAGCTGGTACTAGTTCTAACTAGCAGGTAAGTATTAGGAATGCTAAACTGAGTTTAGTAAAATAATTTATATACTGATTAGCAGGTTATAAAAGTCTTACTGAACTGAATAAAGGCAGAAGGGTAAAGAGAGTTTGGTTTTATGCATTTTCAGGTGGTTTGTTGAAGTACATACCGCTCCAAAAGCTACAGAAAGCATCGTCTGCATGCGGGCATCTTCTATGGAGCTCAGCAGCCCTTTTTTACTGAGGAGAGCTCTTCCAGCCAGTGTCCAGAACCTTACATGTTTTACTCCCACAGAAACAAACTGTGTATCTGAATCTGGCCTGAATTCTGCTACAAATATACGCTGGTTATGACCAGCTCGGCTGGCAATTTTGGCACCTGGCAGAAAGAAAATGGACATTTTGACCTTGCTGAGAAAAATGCACATTTCTGGTTAAAAATGTTAGAATAATTTTGACCCATGTGAAGATTCCTCAGTTGGGATCCTCAGCTGCCATTCTGAATGTGCATCGACCCTTAAGATGAACACAGGCATGTTCTGAACACACATCCTTCATCCTACTGAGGATTGTATAAATACACATCTGACACTGCATCCACCCCCACAGGATCTATCAGACAAGCTACGAAAGATCACTTGTTATTAACTTAATAGCTGATATTTAAAATTCTGAGAGTCACTGGTTATCAACAGCAATTCCCAAAGAGAGAGGAAGTAAACCTCTAAGACTAGAGAATCAGATCCATAATCTGGGCAAGGCTTTGTCAGGCAGAAAGGAGACAAGGAAAGGAGCTGAAATCTCTTTAGCCTAAATCAGAAATACAGATCTGAAAAGATGTAGCATAGCTTAAGGCAACAGTTACATAAGATGCATAGAGGAATTACCCTGGCACCCTATTTCTGCAATTTGCAACTTTTGGGAATAATTTCAGGAGTATGACAACCTAGTCAGTAACCACTTTAGAGAAGAATAAAGTAATAATAATAGTAATAATAATAATAATAATGATGATGATGACAATTTTTAAGAAAAGAAATCCCTACATTATTCTTACTGGAAATCAGTGAACTATCTTATCTTTACACAATAGTTTCAAAGGAGATCTATTCAGCAGTCACTAGAATGGGTAAACACATCTATTTTACATCTTGTACAGAGCCTAGTGCACAGCATTTATTGTAATAATTTTTGATCAGCTGATGCTTTAAAGTTACACCTGCTCTTGACTCAAGCCAACATATCTCTAACAACGTAAACCCCTTCTACAAAACCAGTCTCTTTCCTACCTTCCTGCCACTTCCAAATGGTAATGGTGTGTTCGGGATCCAGCCCTACGGACAGCAGCAGTTTGCCAGTGGCACTGAAACTGACGGAGCAAACGCCCTTGGAATGGTAGCACCGCAGCACCGACAGCGTCTGCTTGTTCATTGCATCCCACACGTGAATAGATGGAGCTGTAGCTACACAAAGATAGAAACGTGCCATTAGCAGTCATTTTGAAAATGTGTAATGATTTACTGATTGAAGCAGTTAATATTCTTTTATAAGACAAAAGTGCTGTGATCAGATGAGGGGAAAAAAAGGAAAGAAAAGAGATTTTGGCCTCCATTTGGAAAAAAATTTATGACAAACAGGATCATTAGGTAGGATGAACAAGTTGCCACATTACATTACCAGAGGTATTAATTTGTTACTTAACTTGTTATGGGACTTGTGAAGCACAGCAGAAGTTCTAAAAGTGAAAACTGTCTTCTCCTGTTTTTCTCTTACTAAAACATAGAGCAGCATGCTAACTCAAAAACCTTCATAAATAAAACTGCTCATCAAGAATGTGACTTCTCCATGGCACTTTTGGACAACTGATGGCTACAGAGAAATCGGTTTATAGTGCAGGGCCAAAATCTCCTTTCTACAAAAGGCCACCTGTCTGAAATGCTTGCCCTCTTAGGAGAACATCAGCCAGATCGTCTGCATTGTTTAGACTGCAAGATCTGCAGTAAAAAATGTCATTCCATGCTACTAATGTATGTGATTATCTCTAATGTGATGACAGCTGGTTTTTTCCTAAATGCAATGCCTTCTCAAAAGATCTTGCCATCCACATATAGTTTACAATCTCTGAGCAGCATCTAAGGCGTTTCCAGCACAGTAAGATTCTCAAACTTCTTCCCTTCTGATCTCTAATAAATTTGCTTGCAGAGTCCTAAGGTTACTTGTTCTTGTCATAGATCCAGATTAACACAAACTAAATTCTGTTTTGGATTCATGCTTTGTGTTTCTAATAGATAAATCTAGGCCCTCAAAGGCATGCATGTGATGGGAAACAGTAGGCACAAGGACTTAGGCAAAATTTCAGCCTCATGAAACTCCGTTTTTGAGCACAATTCCACAGCTGTACTGAAACAGTCTTCAGAACATACTTCCTCACTTCTTTTATTTCCCATTTGAATTTCCTCTCACGGCAGCAATAAGATCTCATCATTACCTTTTGAGAGGTACCACAGCATAGTATGGTCATGCCATTAAAACAGAAAGGGCAGGAGTTGACAGCAACTAGCACTTCCCAAAAATTGTCAGCAAACTCCTTGCTGTTCTTATGGGAAGCTGAGGGAAGGGAAAGCTTTATTATGTATCTGAACTTTTTCACCCTTCAGCCCTCCTCTTGGTAAAACTCTGTACTACCCTTGAATAGTGCACCTGCCCTATAACCTTGGCCAAAATGTTTCTTTTGGGTGGCAGACAGAAATTCTCACCAAGTTTTCCAGAACAAGAACTGAGAAAATCATTCAGAGCAAGATCTGCAAGACGGAGAACATGGACTCTTAGATCCTCCTGTGTGATGGAGTCCTTCTGAAAGTCTCTGTCCTGACACTGAATCCTGCATGTGTACTCAACATTTTCACAAGAGAGATGTTCTAAGACATCATCTCCTTCTGGGAGCAGTTAGATAACAATACCATGGGCTGGCAGGACAGAAGAAAATCTTCAGTAAGGTGGAATCTACACCCAGTCATTAAACAACTTTGCCATTCCAGCCTAGTACAAACATTGCTGCTACAAGAACACCTGCATCACTGTAGACGACTGAAAATTGGAACTAGAAAAGCAAAAGTTGTTGGCAAGGATGCCAAAAGGCATCAATAAATTTTGAGTAAAATTATTCAGTTTTCTAATGAAAGCAGGAAGCAGCTTGGATTCCAGACTAATGGTTCCAGAAAGAAGAAAAAAGTTAAGAGTGCTCATTTCAGGCAGTGACAACAGAATTTAGTAATATACACAAGCTCAAACTGAAGTTGCAGTAGGAAGAAGGCATGTGAGACAGGGAAAGTGTCCAGCCACCATAGAGATGGTGAACATCATATAGACTATAGATGTTCTTTCATATAAATATCATTGTTTTTTTTAAAATACAGGCTAGAAGTGTGGGCAAAGGTACCTATATTCTTCCTCCCATCCTTAGAGCAAGCACCACTGGCCATATTTAAGAGAAGTCAACACACATTAAAGATGTCAATGTACATTTGTTCTTACAGAATAGGCTTTAGATCCACATGAAGATTATTACACTTTCTATTACACATGACCACATTTATGCATCCCTGAAGATTCTTCATAAGACAATTATGGCTGCTCAACAATGAATTCATTCGCACATGATGGTGATGAGTTTTTGCAATTACAGTTGAAAAAAAAGCATATTAATAAAAATATCTCAGTCAAGACTGTCAAAATGTCAAAGACCCAAAATGATAGAGGAAAAATTAAACTAGCATCATAAAAAGCATTTTGGATCAATGGTAATAACTGCATGGCAATTGTACATAAATGTGAAAGGTGATTCGTTTTTTCACTCAGTCACCTAGGCCTCCTCAATAGAGTTTACTTTAGAAATACATGTTTAAAACGACACTCAATTGAAGGTCTCATCCAAATGTTGTCAGCCCCAACATGTCTACAAAACTGGCAAGCATACCCAGGAATGCTACAGCAGCAGTATGCATTGGAACTCACTAATCACTAAGCAGCAAGAAGAGAATTTGCTTCAATAAGAATAGTTTTCAACTGTGTTCTAACATTTTAAATTTTTATATATTTACAGTATGCTGAGCTGTTTTGACTTTTATTCAGTGCTGACAGTAATATGATTGACACACGGGGTTTAGTAAACTAAAAATGAATTCACATCACTTATGGCTCTGTAAAGCTGCAGATGGCTACTAGATAGACTAACTACACCTGAAGATGTTAAAATTTTGTTTCCCTTACCTGACATATCTGCTGAGTCTCCTGTAATGGAAAAGCAGCAGAAAAATAATTAGATTAGAAATAAGATAAGTGCTAAAGAAAATATATGCCACATTCAGGGTAATTTCTTAACACACACCTTGATGTCATCTTTTTGCATTGCAGCAGCACCAATACTGCTGTTGAAGATGAATAATTACTGATAAAAGGAGGTCCCATCAGAAATAAATCATAGAATGAATATATTGAATAAATTAATATCTTTTGATTTCCATTTTGAGCTACAACACAAAAATCCAGTTTTTATGTTGGGTCGCTCTCAGCCAAAATAAATATTTTTGAAATGAAAAACATATTTTTTCATGTCACTGATATTTTAACAAAATAAGTGAGAAAAAATGCTAAGAAGTAGCATGTGAGTACCTGAAGATTCAATAAATCTTTTTAAACCATGATGGTGACACTATTTGTGCCAACCATCAGTAGGAAATGTAGCAGCAGTTCTTTATAGAGTATATAACTCCTCCACATCACTTCAAAATCAGAAAATAAGTGCTGTTTTAAGATATTTCACTTCCAGCTTATTTTTAATTTTCTGCTTAAAAGTATATGCAATTTTTAAGTGTCATCTGCCTCTGATTGGTATGCCTTAATCCACATTACAAAATAGTTCATAATTGTCCTACAGCTAGATGATGTAGAAATTATTATGAAAATAAAAAAAGAATTAAGTCCTGTGTTTTGTCTTGGGTAAGCTGAACACTGTAGAAGAAAAATTTTCACATTCCTCCACTACAGAAAGGCAAACAGGACCAGATTAAGAAATATGATGGAAAAGCAAATTCTTAAAGGCAATAAAAGGTTTGTAATTCCTGCAAATGTTCAAACCATAGACAAATATCTGCTGATGATTTTTTCCATTAAAATAATTTCCATTAAAATTTTGTTTTAAATGATGTGAGACAAGAAACTCCCCAAGAAAGGAATCTATTTTAGCTAAGAGGCTACGAGTCAATTTTAATGAAACAGGCACCTAAAAATCCAAAAGACACAGGAAAGCAGGTAATAAACTCTGCAGAACTGATTTTAGATATATCCAACTTCTAAAACAAACCTAAAAGAAATAAAAAGCTATTTTGGCTGAAATCAAATAAGGGGTTTTTTTGCATTCTATGCCCTGAAGAGAATAATGTGGGTTTGAATCTTCTGAGAACCAACGGAAGATATGAGAACTACAGCCAGATTGTAGGGCTACAAAAATTACTTCTACAAAATCTAGAAACATCAATTTCTTCCAGCTATGCCAATGCAAAATATGGGTGTTTTTTTCTTTTTTTTTTTTAACCTGGTTAGACCATAGATCTTAATGTCACTATGAAATGTATATATGTTTTCCTTCTAAATCTCAGTTTATCTGTAGGGAACACCATTAGGGTTTTGGTTCTGCCTAGAATATTACAACTATATCATATCCAACCACCAAGTAGGTATTATAAATCTACCTGATGAGGTAAAACCTACATAAGACTGACATGTATTTTAAGAAATGAAGGTTAGCTCTATTCAGCTTCTTTGGAAGGGCAATGACTCTTTGGAAGGTCCAACAGCAGCTGATAGTTCAATATAACCAGACTAATTTAATGGGGCTTAAGATTTCTGAAAAAAATAGTTTTGATAATACTCCAAGCAAAAGATAAGTTTAATCTTTCATGCCTCAATATTTTTTGTCAACTTTATTCAATTACACTCAAAGAAATATATAAAGAGGACAGGTAACTGAGTAACACTCATACAAACGGAGATAGCATAATCAAATATTTTTATGATTTATCATGAGTTTACAAGGTCCTGATTGCATGCTGTTAATTCTTTTTACAAAAATACAAACATACCTACTTGGCCAGTTGCCACTATGTTGGTAAACTTGGGGTGCTGATTCACAGTGAGGCACAAAATATCATCATTGTGTTCCTGGTAAAATGACTGAGAGCCTAAAAATGAGAAAAAAAAAATCAAACCCTAGTTCAACTTTATTTAAAGCATTTATACACACATAGACATGACTAATGTTTGAAAATTGTATAGCATTTGTTAGAAAACAGCATTGTGATCATGTTGCATTTTGAAGCTTAAAACCAGAAAGCTGAAACTACTAATTCTTTATCTGGACTTCAAGACACAGCACTCGGTAACTCCAAACATTCCCTCAAGTTTTCCCCATGAAGTTGCTTAACTATCTCAGAAGGAAATTACAGTGTGTACCTTTTTAAAGGTCTAAGTTATCTAAACTAACTGGGTAATTGTGAAAGAATGCATGCAATACAGATGACTGAAAAGTAAACCAAATAAAAATATTAACTTATTCTTAGGAAAAAAAAATTAAATTACCATTACCCCATTGTTCAGCTCTTTTTAGTTTCTGTGATCATTTCAACACACAAATTTCAGAAAGCTAATAGCAAAAAACCCAAATCTTCACTTCCTTTAAAGCTCAGCCTCCAGGAACATTTCAGTACACTTGTTTGCTTACGCAGCTATTATGAATATTCTCTACAGATTGAAATTTTAGGAACAAATTACATTTTTTCAATTTACTTTACAATACTTAAAGTATATTAATTACTTTATAAACTGCTACTCCATGTGTGCAAAGAAACATTTTCCCTCCAGTGGGTTTTCTCCTACCTGTTGCCACATTATACAAGATGCCAATAGATGCAGTGTGATAAATTACATCAGCACCATCGTTCAAATAGTGCACGTTGTTTCTGCAGTCCTTGCCTCGATACCCAAAGACCAGCTCCAAAATTAGGTCCTAAAAAAGATATTCACATCAGTAGATTTACCAAACCTTAAAGCAGTTATGAACGTCACATTCCTCTGTAGGATTTTATTTTTTTAATTATGTCCTTATGTAGTAATTGACATGTCAAGGCAACAGAAACTGGGCTCCTGCCTCCCCTGTCAGTTTACACAGCTGCTCATTCTTGCCACACACAGCTGTGTCACCCTTTTCACCTCTCAGGGGGATGCTGCAGAATGTGCACATAATACACACAGACATATATATACACTGGAAGAGATACTCATACACATGAACATAAATAAATAAAATGCAGTGAAGAATAAAGTTCTTTTAATGCAGAAGACACTAAGAAACAAATAATGACAAACACTGGTCCACAATTTAATTCCAGCTAGCAACTAAAAACCCAAATTACAGGCTGAAACTTCTAGAGCACTGATGTCAAAAAAGCTGCTTATTATGCTACGCCAAATATTTTCCAGAATCAACAATATATGGGTTGGTAAAGAACTGCATTTTCCAAGGTTAGATGAAATTTTCACTTCAGATTAACCAAAAATTGGTATATTTATCTGCAATTCCCATGTAATGAAAAAACAGGTGCCGAAGCTAAACTTATCATTAATAGAATTTTAAAAATTACTTTTAAAACTTCTATCAGTGATGAACTTAAACTGAAGGTATAAAATAAATTCTAAGATGACTGGAATTAAAAAATGCTTAGTTTTATTAGCAACAATACACCCTTTAACAATCCAGTTATCTATACAAGGCATCCTGCTTTCTACAGCCAGTCCTAACGTTTCATGCATACTAAGAATTGAGTTATATTCCATTTTATTTGCAAGAAAAAGAAATATAGTCTTTTATTCTAAAATTCTCTCCCACTTTTTCTACTCTGTACCTACTATTCAGTATTTCCAGCCTTTGATACATTTAGAATTTAATGTGTTCATAGGTGTGTCAGTTTCAGGCAAAACAAAATCCTGAAGGAAGAAGAGAAGAGCACCATTTTTCTTACCTCTATGGGTCTCTTTTTTTTCCCCACATTATTTGTCTGAAGTTTCTCCGGCTGTGGCAATGCCCTACTAACTGGTGGTCTGAAACAAAGAACTGTGAATAAGAGAAGGCTGTCCGTCACCCATTCCATGCTAACAGCAACCTTCCAACCTGCTAATGTTTGGGAAATCTTACAGCCTGTCCTACTCATACTCATCTTCAAAATAAATACCTCTGTCAAAGGAGAAGGACAAAACCTAAAAATCCTTTGTTCAGCATGCGAGGCTCTCTAATTCTTCAACAATCCATGGGGTTAATGCAAGAGCTTGTTTTAAAATAACTGAGCACTTTTAAAATGTTGTTTGCTTTTTCAAGCTATGTTTTTAAGGAACTTTCATCTTCTCTGCAGCAATTTTACTGAAGAGAGGCTTACCTGATTAATCTAATAATGCCAGTTCCCACATGCCTTCAGCAGACCCCTAAGTTTTCCTATTTTTGTAATAGTTTGTAAAGAACTCCAGGTGCACCTGCCCATTCACTCCTACATCAGTGATGTGTGAAATGTGATGTTGGTCAAAGCTCACATGGAAGAAAACCAAGACCATGCAAATGCAGGAGTAACAGCCACAACCTATGTTCCACTGCTCTGAATAGCCCAGATTTATCTAAGAACTCTCAATTAGATATGTTTAACAAATATCCATAACATCTCTCCCATTACATTCAACTGTACCTATACAAAGAAACACCAACAAATAAGCTTTATTTATTAAATATATGCAACTATTCCTAGTAATTTGCAGGAGCACTGATTATTGATCGCATAGATACAGAATCTGTGGCTGTGATAACAATCCTCATAGCTAGATCTTTAAGAGGAACAATTCATTTTAAAATAAATTCCATGTATAAATTCAGTGATATCCAGATTATTTGATCCAGTAGGCAGTGTAATACACTAATATCAAACATGAAGCAACAGGTTGCTTTCATATTCCTTTTTAGTATGAAGTACTTCTAATTTCATCTCTGCTCTTGAGTGATGACTTTGATTCAAAATAATAACTGTATTTCCTCAGAATAAAAGAATATTATTTGTTTGTACACTGTGTAGTTTGAAGGACAGGTGAAAAGCATTTTTTCAGTTATTCAAATAAAATACCATTTTCTTGGATTTATTTCTTCATTGTTCCTGCCTAACTTTAGAACAAAACAGATCACTCCAGAATGTTTCAAAAGACTTTATGTTTTTAATTTCTCATTTGTCATGGACAATTCTGCAACAGCCTCATTACTATTCCTCTAGAAATTACCAAAACACAGCATAAAAAGCCCTTCTTCCACTTGTCAGCCTCATATTTGACACAGAGCACTAAACCTCATCTCTTTCCTCTTCTCCTACCCTGGCCCTAATTAACCTATGTCCCTGAAACACAGAGGGAAAAATGAGTTGGAAGGAAAAAAATGCAGAAAAATTAAATATACCAGAAGAACATATTTGAAGTTTGATGAACGCAGTAAAAACTGAAAGGACATGATTCTTATAGAGGATTACTTTACTGGAACTGAATATTTCTCTGCTGCTTGGTTCTAAAATGTGGCAACTTTTTTAGCATTTGCTGTCTGTAAATCCCTTGTGATAGAAAGGGAGAAGAGGTAAAACAATCTCACATTTTACAACTGCTTGAAAAGACCATCTATACTTAAAGGCTCTACAAATACAAATAAACACTGGTTGATATCATCCATAAGTGATCATGAGAGTACATTCATACACTACCACACCACAGAATAAAGTGAATGTATATTGGCCAGCAAAACTTGAGAACTTTTACTCAGCTGCATTATCTCCCAGGTCACCTAAACAATTTCTCTAAGTATCTATCCAGGAAAGGGTAATTCTATATATTGATCCAGAGCAGTGGAACTGGAATGCAAATTACAAGCACATATGGACTCTCTTCCCAATTAAGTTTCAAGATAACAACTCCAGGATTTAGAAAAAACAGGAATGCTGAAGGATATGAGAATACATTTTCCAAGTCCTTTTTTAAAGGTGTGAGAGATGAAAATATTTTTAATTTGCTGTGTAATGTGCAGCAAAGTGACTAATGGCATATGTAACAAACAGTGGTCATATACCTGCATGCACAACTTGCTGCATGCTCAAAAACTGTGTGGAAAAGATGAGAAAGAGAGCATGAATAACGTGTTGGGGTGAATTCAGGTATGGATAGGGTCAGCTTTAGCATGGGGAAGGACAGTTCCAGCCATCTATCATAAGGGAAATAAATATCTCAATATTGGCACTTTATTTTCAAAATTAATATATATCTGGTATATGTATTTTAATATTTCTTGTTATGAAACCACAAAAATCAAGTACAAGCATTTTGAAGTAGTTTCTGAAACAAAAAAGTACCTTGTTCACAGTTTTAGACATAGCTTAAATATTACTACCCATTTTTGTATGATGTATTTCATTCCATATTTTCCTCACTGTCACTGAGTATCTAAAGTTATTAACAGAACAAGGAATGATTTTCTGTTATATAGCATACCTAAATTACCACCAATTCTTTTAGTTCTGTGGTAATTTATAACAGTGTTTCTGTTTTAAAAATACAAGTATTATTTTGGGCATGACTTGATAGAGCAAATTACAGTAGTTGGTACAAAGGAAAAAAAGTCCCTTCCTGTGTGGGGCACCAAAGCTGCACTTCATACTTAGGGGGACTTGCAGAGAACTCAGCAACTGATTTTGCACTACTCTTCAGCATGAAGTGCCTTGCTCTGCCCTCCCCAAGAGGTGTTGGCAAGCATGAAGTAGAGAATGAATTTTAAAAGTAAGGAGGACTTCTTTCCATTTACTCTTGGCAAGTTCTTCAAAGTCATTTGTGAAACTTCACAGAGGTCTGGTTTCCATTAGAAGATAATGAAGGCTGGTAGTTTTTAAGAACTGCTTCTGGACAAAAATGACTTATAATTATTTCCTGTGTTCTGTGAGCAGTAAGAGCCAGATAATGCAGATACAGGGAATCTGATGCTCAAATAATTCAGAAACATATCTGCCTTGGCACATCAGGTGAGACTGTCAAATCACCACTTGTAAAACAGTTGTCCACTAGGGTGCTGGAAAAAGTGCTAATCTTTGTAATGTAATAAATGTTACTGAAGAATACTACTTGTGAAACATAGGAGAGCATAATAGTTCATGGAGTTGGAGTTCATATTGGTAGGTAAAACAGCACCTGGCTCATTGTATGAAACAGAACTACAATGCATATATATAAATTTCAGATTTTTCATACAGCAATATTCTGAGAAGTGATAGGTGCATGGTATGGCACCCAACATGACAGATGGCTTTTTAAGGAAAATGGGAGGTGGCAGTAAAAGATGGACTAGAGAGGAAAATAAAAGCATTACCTGGAACCTCTTTTCAGCAGCAGATGGGAAAGAGAAAAGGATTACTCATACAAGTTTGGCTAAAAGTTAGGTGCCAGTGAATTATTCATACAGGTAATTATTGCTGACTTCCTGGTTTCTATACTTCTTTTTACAAAGGGATTATTCACTTCATAGACTACATAAATCTATTATCTGTATAGAAAACTCCCATTCACTTAAATGGGAATTATGAACATGTATTGGCATGAAAATATAATTGTTTGTGATAACTCTACTGTAAATAGAGAAAAAAGCAGAAGCAGAAAAAAAGAAAACAAACCCGCTGAACTATACCAAACCATACTGTGTTCTACTACTCTGAACCATACTAGTGTTCAGAGTCAGCAAACTCAACACCTGAATAACTCAAAGAAAGGTTGTGCAGGTTTAACTTCCTGAAATAAGCTGATGGATGGAACAGTCAACTCACTATTAAAGACAGATATTCAAGTTTAGTCACAAAAATACATTCATTTATACTAAAATAAAATTATCTCAGCTAACCAGAACGTGTGGGGTACTGAGCACTGCTGATATGTACTACTTTTTCATGACTACTTAATTCAGTTTATGTTGATTGAAGATACTTTGCACTGGGTAGTTTTCCTCAGTCATGTATGATGGAATACTCCTATAATTTGGCTAGCAAAAAACCAACATTAATAATTAAAACATATGGGCATGTACAGATTATTTCCTAATATTAGTAGTATGCATGGGCACTTTCCAAGGGTTTGATTAGCTGGTACACTTCCACTGGCTTGATAAGCTCTTTTTTAAAGAGCCACTAAACAACTTCACTAGGTGAACACTAGTTAGTTTTTCTCACTTGTAAGTTAAGCAAAATAATTTAGGGAATAATTTAGGAAAAAAAATCCTGAAAATTAAGAACACAATGTTGCAACTCACCAATTTACAGACTGATTTTTTTTTCCCATACTCTAAACAATGGATTTTACTGGATGTCTTCCAATTAGTTTTAACTTTATTTTTCAGTGCAAGACTGATGCACTATTTATTCATATAGGAAACAGCTAAATCTCTCTCACAATAAAATCCAAATGCAGCTTGAACAGGTATTGCAGTCAATAGCATGCAGTTCTTCCAGGAGTATGAAATTCAAATACCTCCAGATATTTTTCACAGTAAAACAGTGAAAAATTTTAATTGAAATTCCTGTTTGTTTAATTTGAGGTCTCTTGGTACAGCCATCTGCCTGTAAGGTACATTAATCACAGCACTGCCCCTTTCACAGCCACAAACAGCCAACTTCAGGGAGTACAAGAACAGAGTAAGAATGGAGCATTATTCTCCAGAGGCATCTCCCAAACTTCAGTGCTGTGCAATTCAGGGAGTAGCAGAGTCAGAGCATTTTCAAAATCAACCAGGATAGACTTTTTTCTGAGTAATTTAACTAGCACAAAAACATACTAGGAAAGAACTCTTAGTAAAGGATAGAAACAGTTTTCAAATGTATTTGGTGCTGCTGAGTATCCATAATGTTATTGTACAACCAAATGAGACACACAGTACACAAATTTCTACATAAAAATATTACCTATAAACATTATTATTCAGAAATGATAAATAATTCAAATTACCAACCTAAGTGCTGCCTCACAGCAGTGCCATTTTGTGTCTCCAGTAGAAGTTAAAGTAAGTATTGCAATTTCAATGATATAGCATGGTAATTTCACTGCTAGAGAATACAATATCATTAGCAGAGCTGGCAGTTAACACTGCAAGCAAACCTTAGACCAAAAGAATCGGAGTGAAATCTGGTGTTCCAGTCATGGAGGCAGCTCAGTCTGCAAGTCTGAAGGGTGGCCTGACAGCCTCAGGATTTGCTGTGCTGCATGCTGCATTTAACAGCATGTCTCTGCATGTGCACATATTCTAAACAGAGCAGGTGCAGAAGTTCATAACCTAATGCAGGCACCTACACCAGAGGCTGCTGTATGAGCACCAGGTGGATGCAGCAGCTCAGATCCTCGAGCAGCACAGGAGCACTGGGAAAATGCTGCAGCCAAGGCAGGAGTGCTCCCTTCACCCCTGAAGCTTCATTAGCTGTGGCATGGTGCTGCTCACAGAGCCACCTCAGGCACCTTGCAAGGTGCTCACTGCACTGCTCCAGGCTGGAGCTCCAGGTGGGTGCTGCAGGCAGCCACAAGCACCTGGGCAAGATCTCTGGCTCAGTGAAGTCTGTTCCTAAGCCCCCACAAAGTGCTGAGGAAAGGAGGATGAGCTTTGACCACCTCCTCCTAGAACACTCTCGTGTTCACTCACATCAGCTCAGAGTGAGAGCTGCACTTATGTTTTGTCCCTTAACCCTTTTCTACCTATTAACATGCTACTACTTAACAATAAAGAGGTAAATCTTTCACTTCTGTTGCAAATTGTAACTTCTTTTCCAAGCAGCTGAAGTTATTAAAATGCATTAATCCTGGACTTCAAGTACACAAACTTACCTTACTACCCCCTGCCTTCATAGGAAGCAAAAATAGAGAGTAATCAAAACAAAATAAAAATTAGTATCCATGACAGTAGACTAAAGCATTTCTAAAACATTTACCAATCTTATACAATATTAACATCAGAACAGAAGTCAAAATACATACAGTAACCATAGTCTGGTTTTATTCTTCACAAAAAAAATGTCTTTGAAGTTTTAGGGGCCCAAGCTTTTAAACAATGCAGGTAATGGAATTCTTTCATCATCTTTTTTTGCATTCTGAATCACAATTTAATTACCTTACTACAGAATTAATTCCCTTAGTAATTTATCTGAAACTTAAAAACACAATTCACTCAGCTTCCAGACACAGCTTTTGAAAGAAACACAAGAGGCTTACAATTTCACTTAAAAAAAAAAATCTTTAATCAAAGCTTTCATGCCATGCACATTATTTCTTTTTGATTTCCACATCAAATACATCTAATTAGAAAGGAGAAAGACCATTTCTTATAAATGCAAGACAGGGAACCACAGCTTTATACACAGGCATCCCACTCTCTCCTACAGCAACACAAATTAAAAACAAAAGATGATATGAAACTCCCACCAAAGTCACACTGCACTTCTCAACAAGAGTATCACAGACCTGTCCAGCTTCACTGTGGAAAGGAGGAGCATTGCCACAGAACTCCTCACATTCCTGCAAAACTTCCTTCTCTCCCCTTTCCCCAGATCCCTACACCCCCTCCTACCCTGCTGTTTTCCTCACTTCCCCATCTTTAGTATTAGCATTTCCCAATTGCTGTCTTAGGAATCCCTCCTTCCTTTTCCCTCACATATACTGTCCTCATCAATGTGGTGGACAACAAACAACTTTCAGGACCCCACGCTCAGCTGCAGATTCTACAACAGATAATGTTCTAGAGGTTATAAATTGTTTCTGTTACTTTGCATTTACTTTATTTTCTGGGTTTACTGTAGTCTACTCCCTACCCTGTTCTCTTCTAAAGAGTACAACAGTGAATCAAGGTCTAAAACCAACACTGCCAAGCAACCAACTCCATTTTCCAAGATTCATTAACAAAAACTGCAGAACCACTGTGGACAGAATTTTTCAAAGAAAGGTAGAAATTAAGTGGAAACTGAAGCAATGCAAGGAGCATTTAGAATTTAATTTAATTCATCAGAGCAGTTTGTTGGCAGAAGCAAAAACCTGAGAGCTGTCCTTCACAAAAACAATCATACAGGCTCATGCCTATACTAACTACCAGTCAGTATTTCAGTTCCAAAAAAACCATATTATTAAACACCAGCAAATAACTCAATCATCTCAAGGAACTCTCCACACATAAAAATATGCATAAATAGTTTTTAGTATTTTGTGCTCACTGAAAATAGGTACAGCCTAATCCTTTGGGTCGCCTTTTATTATTTTTCTTCAAAGAAGTATTTAGATTCTTTTTATACATATCCAATATAATTTTGTTCTACTATTGTCTTTACAGGTTGATTTCTTAGCTAGAATTGTAATTTAGTAATTACCTTTCATCTAAGGTTGGCTCCTTTTGTTGCAGATGAGGCTTAATTCCAAACATTGGTCTAATGTTTGTTGATAAGGCTTTGATGGTGTAATTAATTTCATTTTCCCTTGTCACATCACTGTCATAACCTAACAAAACCAGAGGGAAGAGTATCAAAACAAAATAAGGTACAAAACCAACAATTTAATCTTAGTTTGTGCAGATTTCAACAATGTACTAGATTACAAAAACAATTACAGGATGGATTATTAGTAATATAAATACACAATAGAAAGAAAGTAGCTGGGAATCATGAACATTGTTAATAAAAGACATTTAAAGAAAAAGAATTCCCTACAAGATCTTTGTGGAAAAAAATTATTAATGAGTCAAGAGACTTTAAAAGCTACCCCATTTCTGCTTGGTTGGCCTTAACTACAACCACTAACAAAGAACCTCACTACCTGACACCTGCTCTTAAGACCTGCAAGATTCAGTGCCTGGTTGTTCTCAATTTCAGGATCCATCCATTACCATGGGATCCATAGGTCTGCCCAAGGTTCCTACACAATGCTTAGGGCCAGCAAGACACACCAGGATGATGTTCACTTTAGAAAAATAAACATGTTGGAAAAGCTAACTTGTGACAGGGACTCTCCATTATTTTGTTTTTTCAAAGATCAAAACTACTAATGCCAACAATGTGATGGTGAATACTTCTTACCTCTAACTGAAATTAAGAGAACCCAACCTAGAGAAACTTTTGTGGAGAAAGATGTCAATCTCTTTTCTTGCAAATATTCCCATACCCTGCTCTCTTTTAGAGTAGTTTTGAACTCACAGCTTAAGAGGGTTCTGTGTACAGCAGCAGAAGCTAGAGAAGATTATAGGCCTAAGATGTTCTAACAGGTCTCAAGCAGAGACTGAACAGAAACTTTGAAGATGGCAATTTTTGACTAAGAAATTTAAAGGCTGACAAGTCCTCCTGTAGGCAATTAAATTACTCTGTGTATTCTTCAGTACTTTTGAGAAGAAAGACAGTGATAAAAAATTCTTTTCCAATGAATCTTTAATACGTCTTTAATATTTAATGTGTTTCTTTGGTCATTTAGCTCATTTTAGTGACAGCTGAAGTTAATTTATTACACAGAACTATTTAATGAGTAGCAGTGATAGTTTAAAAATCCTTGAACAGTGAGAAATTGACAAGGAGGAAAAAACACACTTGGGAGAAAAGAAAACAAATCTGGAGGCCATAAACCGTTGGAATTATAACATGAAAAGGAAAACATAAGTATGGAAAAACCAGCATACAGAACAGAATTAACACTTTATAACTACTGATATTGTGACCTTGAAATAGGTACATAAACATCAGTCTACTTCAGTGTCCTATGTCTCCATGTTATGGGAAGCAGATGCTACAACACCAAGATAACTATGAACTCACATTATACAGATTTCAATATCATTTCTTAAGAATTAGTGACCAAATTCCAACTGTGATGATTTTATTTTAAACATAGATTTTGGGTAGCTATGTATAATTGATACTTAATATTTTTCATTTAGAAAATATCAAGAGTCTCTTTATGTACTCTGACTCAAAGCAGTAACTCAAACATTTCATTATCATTTTCTTCACAGCAGTTTATCAGTCCTTTCCCCAAAACCAAATTTTATTTAACATTTTTGAAGAGCATTTGCTACTTAAGATAGAAACAAACCATAAATTATTTCTAAATTTTCAGTTTTCCACTAATAAAGTCTTCTTGAAATAGCACAATCCAGCCAGCTGTATAAATTACTACTGACCTCCATCTTCTTCAGAATCTAGATCAGACTCCTCACTGTCACACTGCCTGCTGTCCCGATGCCCTTCCATCTCATAAGTCCACAGCATTAGGGAGGTGTCTGCTCCCCCAACGGTGACCAACAAACTGTCATCGTACGTCCAACGCACATTTGTCACATGGGTGCTGTGAGCAACATACCTCTTAAATTTTCCAAACTTTCCCTGAAGAGGGGAAAAAGAAGGCAAAGATCAAATTTACCCACTCTGCTGGACAAAACTGAAATATGTTGCCAGCACAATGACATCATCTTAACTTCCTTACAGCTCATGCTTCAGCTGTTTTGTATTTCATATGATTTTAACACATCATTTGCCAAGTGCCCCTCCCATAGCAACTTCATGAAATGTTAACCTAATCTTCATATCAAGCATGAAAGACTTACTCTATAAACATATTCCAGCAATAAACACTGAATCACTTTTTCTAAGAGAGACAATAATCTGAGTTGGAATAAAATTCACATAGAATATTTGAGTCAGTACTTGGGCACTGTTGCCTCAGGATGGCAACATTCCAAAACTGAAGACATATTTACCACCAAACATATAGGAAAACTAGCATTACTTGAAGAGCAGTAAAAACACAATGGTGCTTCTGGAATGGCTTTTCTATGATGTGTGATTAAATACTATTAAAGGCCTTCATCTTAGAAAAAAAGTTACTAATATTGGACAGAACGGAGGTCCTTAAAATCATGAATGCAATGTAGGTGAAAAAGACATGTTCATTGTCTTCCAAAGTATTCTCATTCTTAAAGTTGTTCCTATTAATTTGCCACAGGACATTGCATGAGATGGCTCTAGAGTCTGACCTGGAATGTTCATTCTTACTCATTGGAAGTTTAATGCACTGCAAACTGCAATGTAATACTAAATGCTTTCTTTGATCAAAATGAAAAAAATCTAAAAGCATTATTTTCTTCTGAGTGATGAATTTTCACAGTTTTGAAAAGGCAGATTTATTAATAAATACTTTCCATAAACAGCTAAAAATTACTTACTTTAGCAGGGTATCGAAACAGCTTCACAAATCCAAAATCATCTCCTGTGGCTAATACTTTACTATCACTAGTGAGGCAAGAAGCAGTTACATCTGTGACTTCACCAATTATTGGCCAGATCCCTTCACAGCAAGAGCCCAAAACACTTGTCCATGATGCCCAGCCAATCTTTTCTACCTACAAAACCAACACATTTGAGACAGAAAATAGTTCTTAGGCATTTTTCTTCCATATCTAATTATTTCAAGAAAAATTCCTTGCACTGAAAGATATAGCACATCTAAAAGATATATTTTAATATATTAATCACTTATTTTTTTACCATCCGGAATTTCATTTGAGACCTGTAATTTTACCTCTATGAACTTTCAATTCCAAAACTTAAAGAAGTATTTTGAAAATTTTTACCTTAGCTGCCCTTTCAGGCTAAAGAAAACAAATTATGTTTTCCAACACCGCCTTTCGATACGATGGAAAATATAATTTGGAAATAATACATTTTTACTCTCTGCCCCATGACAATACTCTATATCTGAGAAAACAAACAACTACAATGTAATATTCTTGCCTATAGGCATTATGTAAACTGTATTTCATTGTTCTATAAAGACAAACATGAGGTTTTCCACAGCAAGGTTAGGCCTAAGTAATCTGCAATAGGTTTGCAAAGGTGTTCAGGTACCAGAAGAGACACACAGAAGACTAGTGAGATTTTCAATACTAAATCAGCCAAATGTCTGTTTCTTAATAGAAGAGAAAAATGTGAAATCCCCTACATATTATATTATCTAAAAAGTTTAAAATTACAGTTTTATACATCTTTTCCTCTTATGGGTGCATCATAACTCTAATTTGCAAGCAAGTTAAGAAGGCAGTACAGTTCCTCACCTCCAAACTTGGGATAGTCTGTTTTTTCCCCCGAGGGGCTTCAAAAAACAGCTGCTCTTTAGCACCAGTGTTGACTTGCAAAAGTTTTCCTATAAAACATATGACATAGATCTTGTAGGTTAACATAGAAGATTGCATTTTACAGAAGGAAAAAATAAAGGTTAGCTTGAATTTTTTATTGCTAACAGCATTGCATTAATTATTTGTTTCTATGGGAAAAAACTGCATACATAAGTAATGGATCTGGAAGTATGGTCATCTAAGGAAATCCAAGTGCTTTGACCCCTTAAATTCACAACCCTTTCTCGTCTCTTTGAAAACTGTACTAATGCATCACTTTTCTCTCCTTACTATGGCTGTCCCATCAGATGGTAGACAAAATGTAATTCAAAGCTTGTTTATGATTACTGGCCGTTGATGCATGTGCTTTTGGGATGGAGAAGCACAGTTCTGCCTGGCCACCAGCTGATCCCAAGCAGGTGAATTCTTTACACTTTTATACTACTTCATTGCTGAGGGAAATTCTCACCAATGTTTCTGTCCTCTTCCTTTTCAAAATCCTCAAAGGAAGCTAACTTATACACTCTTTCAAAAGTGATTATATAGAGGAATAAGAACATGAACAAATAGATTGCACAGCCTTGCTTTTTAATGAAATGGGACTAAATTTAGTATTTTAACTAATCATATATTAATACCCTGGAACACAGGAAATCCAGTCTTTCTGCTATGTGTGACAAGGATTTGTATTCCCGAGCTGTAGATACAACCACGGTGTGCAGTATATTATTAAAGGAGTAGAAACATAGAATCACAGAATGTTTGGGGTTGGAAGGGACCTTTGAGACCATCTAGTTCCACCCCCTGCCACTAGACCAGGTTGCTCAGAGTCCCATCCAGCCTGGCCTTGACCACCTTCAGGGATGGGGCATTCTCAACCTCTCTGAGCAGCTGTTTCCAGTGCTTCACCACACTTACAGTAAAGAATTTCTTCCTAAAATCTAATCTAAACATACCCTCCTTCAGCTTAAGGCCCTTCTTCCTTGTTCTATCACTAACTGCCCTTGTGAAGTCAAATGATAAACAGGAATAATTTTTTTAAAAATCCAAACAAACCAATAAATAGAGACAAACCATTTTACTTCAAATTGCACAACTTCTAAATATGTATGTGGCAGTAAAAATCAGGGGTTTAATATTTATTCAGATGCTGTGAGAGCATATTCATAAGCTGAAGAACCAAATCTGCCAGTGATACCACAAATCCATACTATACATGTTCTTAATTAGTCTATAATGTAATCAACCTTCCACTATATTTTTAAATGAATGATGCTTACCTCTTATGTCCCAGTCCATGTGTGTGATATAGCTGGAGGCTCCCTTGCAGATTCCTACTCTTTTACTGCTCATTACGTTGTAAATATCCACAAAGTTGTCACAGGATGCCACAGCTAAGTACTTTCCAGCCCCTAAAACACATCAGTACAAACACAAAATATTTTCAAAAAATTTCAGTGCTCTTTGTATTAAACACAAGTAAATTCTGGAATTTAGCCATATGCAACTTAGAAGTCTTTGACATCAGCTTGCTAATCTATACATATTCTCTGACAAACTGATTTTCCTATCACATAATCAGCATGAAACATAAAACTATGGTATCATACATTTCCAAACAATAAAAACCATTTGCTGAAATTTTAAGCATTTATGGTATTCAGAGGATGATAAGGCTTAGGGAACCAGAAACTAATGTTGTATGGGAATTGGTATCAGTAATTTGCATCAAATTTCTCCAACAGATGAGTATTTTAACTAAAGTAGGCTATGCATTTTGAGTTCCTAAAATATGAGCTATAATGTTGGAAAAAAAACCTAGCCTCACTGAGAATGCTAAGGGGAAAAATAAGAAAAAAAATATTGCAAGAGGTTTCTGACATCAGTTTCAAGTATTTTTATTAGATAAGAGTAACATCAGTCATGTGCCAAACTTATGCAGGTCATAAAGTACAACCCTAGGGAGCTGCTGGATATTCACAATTTCAAACTGGCTGTTGTACTCAGGAGGTCACAATAGGCAAACATATTCCAATAATCTCATCCTTAAACAAGCAACACAGGACTTCACACCATGGTCTTCCAAAATGTTAGTACTGGTTTTACTGACCTATTTTTTACATCTAAAAATCATTTTTTACTACAGATCTTCACTACTTTTATTTCTTAAATGTGATAAGTCTTACTTGAACAACCTTGGTATTAAAATTTTCATTTAAAAAAAGAAATCACTCACCAGGAGAAAATCTGATTTCTGAAATAACATCTTTCCTGTGCTGGAAAGAGACCAAATCCTCCAGGGTATCTGCATTAACTATCAAAAAACTTCCATCATTGAGACCAACAGCTAATGCTTTTCCATCAGGAGAAAAGCAGCAACATCTGCCTCCTATGAGAAATAAAGAAATTGCATTCAGATACCTTTACAGTGCATTATCCTTCTTTCAGATCTATTTTTCCATTAGTAAAGGAAAGCTACTCTTATCCTAGAAAACTTCCAAGGAAGTTTTCCAGATGCCAAAATAATGAACAGGTACCCAGGCCCAGAATCTTAGAATTTGCATATTAATTGATATCTGCTCTACATTAGTAATACAGATTAATCACTATTGTCTGTATATTTCTAACTTGATCTTTTTCCTTGTATCAGGTGCTGCCTGTTTCTTACCATTTGCTCTGATAAGGAGAACACAGCTGGAAAAGACCCTCTGGATTCACAGAATTCAGTCATTTGCTATCACAAACAATAAGACACTAAGTCATAGAATCCCTCCATTAAACATGTCAGTGTTGTTTGAAAAACAGTTTAATTTCCAATTTAAATTTATGCAAGGTCAACTTATATAGATGTATTTTCATGCCAGAATTTTCTGTTAACATATATATTTTCCCCTACTATTTGTTCCTCTGATTAACCTGTAGACAGCAATCCTTTACTTAGATGACTTCACCACAAGACTTTGCACTCGTTATCCCATAGCTCCTTTCTCCATTCTCAACTTTTAGTTTAATTGTATTCAGCTGAAAAAAGATGAGAACTGCACACCAAAAATATCCTGATTTTTGTCCTGTAATTTACATGAATACTGCACTATGTCTTGGGGAAAATACCTCACTATCACATGTAATTGTCATTCAACAACATCCCGAGCCTTCTGCTCTTTAAGTTACTCCTGACCTATGCAGACATTTTTCTTACAGCCACTGGATCTGCCTTTTATCATTAACAAGTTTTATTTAAATTCCATTACTCAGCCTGAAGAAGCATACATCTTTTTCTGTACAGTACACAGGAACTTTTTAAGATTGCCAAAGCATCTCAAAATTTGTCTCATCAGCAAATAGTCATCAGAGGCTTTTTTTGCCAAACGTACTCTTAAACATATTAAGAAATATCAGCTTTAAGACTTGAGCAGAGTTCACCAACTAGAAACTTTCTTGTTTAATCCTTGTTTATGTGAGCTCGTAATTCTTCCACATTTACTTTGTCAATCTAAATAACCCTCAATTAAGCTCCCATTATGTTTGAATCAAACTGCATTGCTGAATGCCAAACAGATAAAGCCAACTGTATTCCTTTATCTAGCAAAGCATACATAGAATTAGAAGCTTGTCAGAGCTGGTCTCATCTAATCCTGAAAAAAATCACCTTATATGATGTCACTTTAAACAGATTTTCCATCTGTCAAAATAGATTTTATTTATATCCTAAATAACAAGTAAAAATTTTATGATTTCCCTTTTCTTGACATTGCAGATCCTTCAAACATTCACAAAGAAAATTACAACATTTCTTCTAGGATTTCTTCCAAAAAAATTCTAGAATCAAAGTTTCAAACAAGCCTTGTAATATTATAAGCAACACAGCATTTTTGTAATTGACTCAAACTTTCTTATTAATTCACTGACTTAAATAGGTTACAATTGCAAATAATCTTCAGAACAGCACTACACAGAATTTTCTCTGCAGATTCATTAGCTTGAGGGCAATATAACTACTGAACATAGCATTATGCAAAGAAAGGAATTTATTATGCTTTCAAGTCCTGCTTTCAAAATATTCATACGCTTGTAAATGTCAATTTCATCAGTAAATATTTTTTCATACTAAGCATCTTACCCTTTTTCAACTTGCGAACAGCTAACATACAATGGCTAGGAGATAAATCCCATATTCTTAAGGTTTTGTCATCACTTACAGTGGCACAAATAGGTAAATGAGGATGAGTAGCTAGACCCCAAACTTCCCCCTCCATGTGACCCTGAAAAAACACAATGAATCAGATTTATTTTTATTTTAAATTGCAATATGAAACAATACATTTATGAAAGTAAAAAAAAAAGAGAAAGAATATGCATTATTTAGAGGATAATAAATATCTGAATAAAAACACAGAACGCCTAAAAAAAATCACTCTGCTACTTGTGCAAAATTATAGTAATTTGTACTACAGAAAGCTTCTGCAAAATAATCCTCACACACATGTCAATGCCATGGACAGTGGGACTGAGTGCTCCCTCAGCAAGTTTGCAGATGGCACTAGACTGAGTGGTGTGCCCAGCAGCTGGAGGGAGGGCATCCCATCCAGAGGGGCCTGGGCAGGCTGGCAGCTGGACCCACGCCATGAAGCTCAACAAGGCCACATGCAAGGTCCTGCATGTGGGTCAGGGCAACCCCAAGCACAAACACAGGCTGGGCAGAGAATGGACTTAGAGCAGCCCTGATGAGAACTTTGAGGTTTTGGTGGACAACAAACTGGACATGAGCGGGCACTGTGCACTTGCAACCCAGAAAGCAAACTGGATCCTGGGCTGCACCAAAAGAAACGTGAGCAGCAGCTCAAGGGAGGTGATTCTGCCCCTCTATTCCACTCTGGTCAGACTCCAGTACTGTGTCTGTCTCCGGAGTCCTCAGCACAAGAGAACATGGATCTGTTGGAATGGCTCCAGAAGAGGGCCACAGAAAGGGTCAAAGGGCTGGAGCACCTCTCCTATGAAGTCAGGCTGAGAGAGGAGGTGGTGCTCAGTCTAGAGAAGAGAAGAGAGGTTTTGTTGCAGCCTCTTAAAGGGGGCTTATGAGAAATATGGGGACACTTTTTTGTAAGGTTTATAGTGACAGGACAAGGGGTAATGGGTTTAAAGTAGGAGAGGGTAGATTCAGACTAGATAGAATAAACCAATTTTTTATGATGAGGGCAGTAAAACTGGAAGTGCTTGCCCTGAGATGCTGCAGATGCCCCACGCCCAGAAACATCCAAGGTCAGATTGGATGGGGCTCTGAACAATCTGCTCTATTTGAAGATGTCCTTGCTTACTGCAGGGAGTTTGGACAAGATGACCTTTAAAGTCCCTTCCAGGCCAAACTATTCTGTGAACTAGGTTTTTTCTTTACCTAATATTCTCATATTTTCTTTTTTAAAATACAGTTCTTTGTGTATTGCACTGGCCACTCAGAAAGGAGAGAGTCCAGAGATTTTTACTTAACACAGAATCACAGAATAATAAGGTTGGAAGAGACCTCAAAGATCGTTGAGTCCAACCTATGCCCTTACCCCTCAGCTAGACTATAGCATCAAGTGCCATGTCCAGTCTTTTTTTTAAGCACTTTTTTTTAAAACATTTTAACTATGAAAGAAAATACTATGTTGATGCAATGTAAAAATCTGTTTACTAGTCAAGCTTTAAAAAATACAGTTGTTCGGTATGGCAATTTTTTTTCCCATAATTACAAGTAAAATCTCAAAACAAACTACAAGGATACAACTTTTATTTAGTACTCAAGAGAAGTTAATATGGAATTTGGAGGAGGATCCACTATTTCAGACACTTTTCTTATTTTTTCAAGATCATAGATTTTTTCAAAATCTATGATCTTGGTCTGTTTGGAAGGATAAACCCATTGAACAAATTAGTAAGGAAAGTCTGTGTTCTATCTTGCTCATCAAGGAGTCATACTGGTCTAGTCTAACTAAAAGTGATAGCAACCCACTAACTTCATTTGTAGTTAAAGTGCTTCTTACTGCACAAGAAATAAAATCATGTTAGTGGTATGACATATTGGACTGCTATTTAACACATACCTGAACCAGCAGAGTTATTGGTCCACTTTTATCCACCTCCAATATTTCACCGTTCTTTGTGCCCACTAGAATATGACCATGTCCTAACGATATGGCACGTATAGAAGGATTATCTTCCAAGAGGAGACCTAGAACATTAAAATGTTAGAAGATAGGATTCTCAATTATGGCTTAAAGAGGATTTTTCACACTTAGGCACATTACATTCTCACTGTAGAAAAATCTACTCTCTTACTGTAGAAAACACTCCTGCATGAAACAACACATCTGGATTCATTTGTGAGGAATCAGCAATACATCAAGAAGTTTAATGTGCCTGACTCTGTGCATGGTGGTTATCAACTATACCACTATATTGCCTCCAATTGGTACCTCCAATTCTAGCTTCTTGTAAACAAGCTATGAGAATGAGACACTCTGGAGTACAATGTTTTCATTAATGAGTATTTACATTCATCACGTGTGAAAATCAAATCATCCACTTTGGAACACAGCAAACATAATTTTAAGGGAAGGAGATGGAAGAGAAAAACTATCCAGAAGGAAAATACAGGGAACTGTAAATTAGCATTAAGATCAAGAACAAGTGGTAGAAATGGGAAAAATAGGAATGAAAATGTTCTTTAATTATTTCAAAAGACACATGCATTTACAGAAAATTAACTACTAATACCTTACAAAACTAACCACAATTCTGAATTCCTTCCTTTCTCCAAAACAAAAAAGATCAGGTAAGATACTTCATGATCAGAAATATAAGAGGCTTTTTGCTTACCACTTTAATAAAAACAAAACAAAGCAAGCAAACACCTGCATGATAAAAAACTTCCAGCTAGATCAACTAATTTAGGCAAATAATAAACTAAATATTATGACCTGAACCCACCAAATGTACAAACAACATGCACTCTACAACACACAATTCCAGTCCCAACAGAAAAATTACTTATTTAGAATCAATAAAGCTTTAAAAAAAATTATTTTAGTTATCATTATGTCAAATGTGGATTCCCTCTTACTGAGGAAATTTTGCAAAGATTTCTAAAGAAAGTACTTTAAAAATAGAACAAAGCATAGGATAAAGTCTCTGTTACCTTTGGATCCAGGAGCCAGAGCAGCCCTTTTGATGGCATAGGTTTTGAGACAACGTTCAAAGGTATCATCCCAGAGAGCCACCACCCCATCCTTTCCTCCAGTGACAAATCCCTGGGGGAAAAGAAATAAAGATCACTAGTTATATTTGATTATTACCTTTCCTTACTTTTTCAGTGATTTCTGCCAATACTGAAAATGGACTCTATACAACACTGTAATGCACAGAGCTACAGATGTTAGAGATGAAAAGAACAGGAGCAACAGAATGAGTGATTTCTCCTCCTGATGAAGGCAGCACAGTTCTGTACAGTGCATATACACGGGCTGGATTTAGAAGTTCTAACCTATATGCTTCTACCATTCTAGAAAAATAAGAACCAACACATTACAGTGTTTTTCCTTGATATTTAGCCTCCATATCCCCTTGGCACTTCTTCTCATTACTCAAAACAAGACTTAGTACTGCAAATATTTGATTAGTGTTTATATTTTGGAAATACATGAGCATTTGTGCCATTCTGTCTTTAAAAAATATACACAGGTATTTAAAGAAGCAACAGGTATGGTTAATACTGAAATCATTAGTTCTCTCCTTTGGAGCACTCAGTTCTTCTAGTATGAATAATACAAGTTGTCCAATGCTTCTTTTCTGATATGCAGATATTGGGAGGTGGAGTGACTTGGTCTAACACAGCAAAACACCAACATATACATAATATTAAAGACAAAAGTAATCTAACTGGAACACTCATCCATGCTTAAAGGCTTTCCTGGGCTAAAAAGAAGCCATGAATCTGGAGAAAGTACTTAATGACTTACAGATTGAATTTATCTATTGGTAGACAGTAATTACCCTACAAAATAGAACAAGTATGATCTTCCTCTCTCACAAGCTCACATATTCCATTGGACATACTGATGCTTAAATCAATTCCTTATGAAAATTACTGAATAAGATGTCACTGACCACAAGGGTTTGAAAAACAGCATGCTACATCACAAGAATAAGAGACTGCATAAACACTATTTTGCACTAATGCATAAAACACTATTTTGAATCTGGGCCACACAAGGCTTTTCTGTAATGAAAATAAGAACATACATTCCTGAGTCTGGGAAAGGTTTGGCTTTATCATAGACTTTTTTGTCCAGACATAAAAAAAGCAATGAGCAGTTTATTTACTTTTTCCAATGCGTGCATGCTGAACACAGGACCATCATGTGCTTTGACAGTTTTTATGAGAAACACATCTCTCCAAATACACACATCCCCCGTGGAGGTTCCAGAGAAGGCCATCTCTTCTGTCCAGCCATACACTGCACACATCATTGTGTCAGTTCTTCCCAATGCACCTATGCAGCCCTTTCTCCCAATTAGTCCTCCTCCTGGTTCAGACCAAAAACAAGTCATTAGACATCTGCTTGGAGCTACAGTACAAGAACTATATAACCATACCCAGAGCAACAAGTTCTTTTCTTTTAGTCCACCCATGCTCCCCAAAAAAATGAGTTTGAGAAGAGATCTCACAAATAAATTTTTATTATTTGTCAACTTTCACTACAATGAAAACCAAAACCAACCAAAAAAAAAAAACCAACCCAACCCAACCAACCAAAAAAAAAACAAAACCCAAAAGACCCAGCTTTACTTTTAACTAAGCTACTTTTTTTCTTCAAAATAATAATCTTCAAGCTTTTATCATAGTTAAGATTTCTTTCTAAAGACTTTATAGTAGCTCTTTTAGTAAGTATTCTGAGACACTTTTTTCTTTGTATAGATAGCAAGCTCAGTTCTGAAAATTAATAATATACATAGACATCAACACCTTGGTCTCAGGCCATCTTGGTTAATTTGTGTTGGAGCTATAACTGAGAAAAACAGTGTAATTTTTTTCATCCCACAGTTTTCTCTACACAACTAATCATTATCAGGACTCATGGAGTTCAAGTACATAAATTCTGCATGAATAATTCGAACATTCTTAGCAGATAAGCGAGTCTTCTGTAGCACATGTGTCTTTATATATGAATTGAGGTGTGAAACATTCACACAAGTATCAGGGAATGGGTTTTTCACTGTTCAAAATTTCTCAAGCAGAATAAACCTTGGTTTTCGATTCTCAAGATCAATAGAGGTATCTAGACAAAGAGCTCTCAACTGGCAGATGTGTCCTCTTCAAGTACTTTGTCTTAATTTTGTATGCAAATTTTTTATAACCTTAATATTATTTATACCTTAATATTATTTATGCCTTTTTACAGCATATGTGGCATAAAGATTCTTCTTCCAAAAACTGTTCTATGATTTTAGAGCAGCACTGTAAAATTTTTTTATCATTACTAGATATAAAAACAGACTTTAGAAAACGCAGAGTCTTTTCTTCTTACGTAGCTCAAGCTCCATGGCAGATTGATCTTAAAAAGAATTTCCACCACTGCCATGATACCAATTAACATTATTACTGCTAGGGCAACACTAACTAAGAGATAGACAAACAAAACATTTGCCTTTCATGCACAAAACATACAGCAAGAGATGCAATATACTGTCAGAAACAGAATATGCTCTAATTCTGCAAAGTGTTCTTACCTGCTCTCCGCCAGAATTTCATGTGTTTGATTCCAACTGTAATCAATTTATCAGGCATGTAGGGATTAATCTTAACAACAAAAATCTTATCCTTGCTTCCCCTGAAATGCAAAGCAAAATCATTTAAATACAACTTTAATTCTTAATATGTTTAAATAGGGTTGGGAAGGATTTTTTATTTTTATGTATACCTGCTCTATCTTGCTAACATTTACTTCCATATCATTACTAACCGTTTATAATGAAAAAGTAAAAAACTAAAGAAGCAACATACTGAGTCCTGTTCAATTTTCATTACCTTTCAGTTTCCAAGGCAGGTAAGTATGTTACTTCAAAGAGACACAAGGAGGCGTTTTCTTTGCAAAAGAAAATGTATTTGCACTACATATGTGTATATGGCATTTAGATCTTTGATAGCTCATAATGACATTTAAAGGTGTAAAGTCAAAAATCTTAAGTTTGTTTATCTTGAAAACAAACTGCCATTGTCATTCACCATTTAGCTGATTTTTCTGTTTTTGTTAGAAAAAAAATTATGCTGCTATTACATCTTTGATGGAAATTACAGTTAGTTCTAAAAACATTAAAACCTCTTGAGCTTTGAATTTCTTACTATTCTTCTATAAAACAAATGCTTTGCTTCAGTCCTGCAGTTTGAAAAGCAGCTTTCAACTATGTTTGCCACCTATGCAAAGCAATGCTTATAGATTATTTTTCTTTATTTAAAATGCAGAAGAGGCCCCAGTCCCTAATTTTTGCTCCTTGTTTAAAAGTGACAATAATCTTTTATTTTCTGTCCTTTCACTAGATGAACTATTGGCTGAATGCATGAAACAGTTTCTTTCCAAACTCACAGTCATCATCAAATGCTGCTCTCAAAAATTCTAATAAATTCCTTTGATTTGTGGGTGGGAGAATTGGAAAAAAAAATAGGTGAAAGGCAGATAAATGTCTTCAGAGGAGCCAAGCCAAGCTACCTGGGCTTTTGTCAAGTAACTGGGAATGGAGTACCCTTCTTTAACTACATCATCTATTCAGAATTTTCATTCTTTAGTGGATAAGAAATTCAACATGTGTTTAAAAATAAAATGAGAGTCAATTAAATTAAAGAGCAATGATGGATGAAAGGGAAGCTGACACTTTTTAAACTGTACTGCAGAGAGTAATAAATCTTTTTAAAATCTACCTAGAACAATGTTTAGAGTATAAGCACTGAATCCAGACAGAATGGGACAAAACCCACTCACACTACTGCTTTATTTAAAGCAGGAAAAAAAGTAAAAGGTTTAAATAACATGACTCAAAATTAAAAAAAGGATTCTATCTTGTAGATTAAAATTATTTAATAAACATGTATTAAATAACCTGCACACACACAAAGAATCTTCCAAAATATTTAACCTTTGGATGTTACTTAGACCAGTTTCCTGTTCAAAGCAGAGCTGACTTCAAAGTCAGATTAGGCTGGTCAAGACCCAGAAAGAAAAAGGAAAGAACCCCGAAGAAAAAAGAACTCTGCAAAACAACTGCAAATGACTATTCCAAGAAAAGTGTGACCTCTGATGAAAAAGATCTGAGCAAACAATATATCACCATCTTTAGGAGGGCAAACACAAGTGCAAAGAGTTTTAAAGAAAATATTTCAGAACACAGCAATGTCTTCTATGCCATCTTTCTTCACCAGTTGAGCAGTCACTGTAATAGTTCTTGTTGACTAGCAGACTTTCATTTACTTCTTCCACAGAAAGTTTTTAACATGACATAAACGTTATTGCCTGCATCACTTATGCAACAGAAAATGCTAATTTATTAGAGAACTCATATTTTTAATGAATATATTTTTCTTAGTGACATTTGATAGTAAATCTAGGTACAGATTTTAAAATGTAGTTAAATTCCTACCTTACTGCTGAAAGCTTTTCTCCTTTCTTCCAATCCCAGAGTACAACAGTGTGATTATCATCTATTCCAACAGAAGCCAACCGTTTCCCATCCGCTAGAATAATACATTTATTATTAAGAGAGTAGATAGATAACTATGTTGTAATAATAAGAAACCATATTAAAAATATTATAACTTCACAAACATTATAAGAATGTACAAACAAGTAAATAAGCTTATGATGTTTTTAGAGGCATGCTTTTTCTTCTATTTGCTTTTAAACTGGGATGAAGTGTAGCACTTCAAATTATCCTGTCTTAAATTTGAACTTACAAGCTCTCTGTTCACATTAAATCCCTTGTTCTGTTAGCTGCTGACACAGTTGCACAAAAACATTCACTACAGGCTGTTCTTGTGAAAATTTTATGTTCACTCTGAAAATCTCTGTTCATTTTTGAACAGGAAAGCACTGAAGCCACACCATGAAATCTGCAAAATGCCCTTAAACTTAGTAATACCATGAAGTCTTGGAAAAGTTTTGACACAGGTTCCACATAAACCTTCAATAAACAAGCTGTCTGTGCTCACTCTAGATCAGTGACTTTCTGACATGTATCCATTTTTGGAATTGCTATATATCCATGCCAGAATTTGAGAAATGAGATTCATATCTTGAAAAAGGAGAAACCAAAGTAAGAGGCATCAAAAGCCTCAAACCATTCATCTTTGTGATCATACATCACTGCTGTGAGTTCAGAAATTTTATCCAGGAAATACAAACAGTTAAAGAATGAGTAGAAGCTATTGGAGCAGAGGAAATTTAATATTGGTACAGGAATTCAATGTAGGGGGTGTAAAAATCTCAAGGGATTTAACTGATAGTCTTATGTTAGCTTAAGGTGGAGACAAAGCCTGTGTTTCTGACCAGAACTCCCTGACTGGACTTCCTGAATGTATCAGTGTGCTTTCCACATGGCTTTCAGGATTTCATTTAATGAAGAAAAAAATGCACACCTGATCAATTTGCTCAAAAAAAGCTTCTTACACAGTTGAAAAGCAGACACAAAACTCCAGACCTGTGCACCTGCCTTGTGCATCCAAAACAAAGTCTGAGGTGCTCAGCTCAGCTGTTAAACAGGACAGTAGCTGTTCTTGCATTTCCTCTGTGCAAGACTCCAAATGAGGTTTTTCTAATGAATGTTCCTTATAAGACAGCATCTCTCATTTGACACTGAACACTGGAGAATATTTCTAATACAAAATTTGCAGTGTAAAGGAACCCCCAGCTTCTCAGCAGAACTGATTATCTTGTCTTTTCACACAGAAAGGAAAAGTGTAAATAAATAAATAAATAAATACTTATTACCTGAAAAATCAACAGCACAAACACCATACTGGTGATAGCCCTTTAATACTGAGAGTGGCTTTATTGTTTCTGTATCCCAAATGTGTATTGAGGAATCTCGACCAACCTGAAAATAGACATATTCATAGCCATTTTTTTTCATTTCTCAGTTATTTTACACAGCTCTTTAAAAAGTATTAAGAATACCTCAAAAAGTATTTGAAAATAAATTACAGTGATAGAATTTTCCTAGTATTATTTTGTCTGGCTAGCAGAATATTATTCCTTTTGCTGCTTCCCAAAAACCATTTCCCAGCTGACTTAGGCACATTAATCACAATTAACTAAAGTCCTCCTGTGGGGGTGGGGTAGAAAAAAAGCCCTTCATTGATTGCACTGTAGCATATTTATTCCATCAATTTTTCATCAATCATTCCCTGTCTAAAAATAAAAGGCTATTTTTATTGCTAGTATGTCAGCTTCTCTACGTTTCAGAAATCAAGGTGACTTCTGCTTCTCTCTGGTGTCATTACAAGGCAGATTCTAATACACTGATACCTGTGGCACAAAGATGCTCTAGTGTAGGCAACACACCTGGGAAGAAATGGAATACAGCTTATTCTTTTCAACTATGTACAAAAGCACTATTAGTCAGCACTTAAAAGATTATTTGCTATTCCAAGGGTTTTGCACCACACTGCACAAATAAAAGGGTTGCAAAACCAGAACAAAACTCTCTTGCATTTAAGGCTCAGAAAAAACTAGGATCTATTTCTGGTTTTGTCACAAACTTAACATGAAATATTCATAAAGCTTTTCAGAACATCTACTGTCAGGAAGATCTGAGCCAGGGTGGTATAAGGAATTTGATTACTGCATTACCTAGTTTCCTCATGTAACACAGTATACAACAATATGCAATGTGTATGTATAAAACAGTATATAATGGAGTGTATCTTTCTCTGACAGCAGAAGTTATTGTAAATTAAGGGACATTTTTATTCACAGCCTTTACTACTCCAAAATTAAATCAATTCTTATATTAAGGGCTAATTTCTTAATTGACCCACAGTTACGTTAATCTCAACATTTTTATAGAAATCAGGAGCAAAGTAAACAAAAGTTTATATCTAGTAAAAAATTCAGTTCACATGTTTTCCAGTTTATTATACCATTACAAGAGCAACAATGATAAAAACGATAAGCATTAATAAAAACCATGAAATATCAGCTCAAACCTTCAAGTCCTAATGTATAAATATTTACTGGAAGAATTGTTTGTTTGAAAACATGAGTGAAAATAATTTATCCAAAAGAACTATCTGGCAAAAGATAAAATTAACTACTATTAGTATTAAAAATGAACTCAAGCAACATCCATCCCTTTGTTGTATGCACAATCAGTACACAGCTTTTGTAAAGGTGATAATGAAAAACATAATGCATTAAAATGGAATGCCAGAGTGTAACAACAACTGCTCACTTCATACTGTAAAACAGTAAATGAATGCAATGCTAATATAGATAACTTCACAATGGAGATGATAAAAAAATATATTTTATCTGCACATTTCCTCCACCTGTTATCAAGAAGCTGCAACGTAATGCCGAATAAAAAAATATTAATCTATTCTTTGTTTTAAATGATGTTCAGAAAAACTATGGAGAATATACTCTTACCATAATACACATAAATGTAAAAACCACTTCTGTGTCAGTTTTTTACCACTATCCCATCTGCAACAGAAATGCAGTCCTTCATCTGAATAAATGTAGACTGTAGACTGTAAATGTAGACATCTTGGGGGATGCTCTTCCCCCAAGACCTTTCTAAACTCAGTAGCAACAACTTCAGATTGTTATTGCAGACAAAGATGAACGCTACCTGGCCTGTTGCCACATAGTCCTTTAAGGGATGGATAGCAAGGCAAAGGATGTCATCGTCGTGGCCCAGGTAGAAGCGCTGCGTGTTCTGCTGCCGGTTGTACACCACTCCCACTGCTGCCACGTGGTACACGATTTCACCCGTCTGCGTGTAAAACAGATTGCTCCGGCAGTCGTAACCCCTGTACCTGAGTCAACAAAAAAGGTTTGTTCACCAAAGCCACAAACATGTATACTGAAACTGACATAAAGTTATGCTGGTGAATTTTGTGCTTGTAAAACTCACGTTACTTACCAATTACTGTTTTGGGGTTTTAAAATTATGAATATGCTTTCCCATTCTTAAAGGAACGTCAATTTATCTATCTAATTTACTATTTAGCCATTAGTACTACAAGCACTAGTTTAAAAGTGGCACTTAATTGTTGCTTTCCACAGCTAGTTTAGAAGACAAAGTAATAGCTAGTAATTTTTTCAGACCACATGGAAAAGTTGCGACATGTAGTTAAGTAAAGTAGAGAATGTCCAAAGTATTAGTTTTGACTATTTCCTACTGCTCAAAATTCAGGCAGCAAAACATGACAGTTACTGGAAACTTGATAAGAGAAAAAAAAAAGCTTTTTTTTAATAGAACAGTTTCTTTTTCTGAAGGGAGACGTTTCTGCTTTCACAGTGATACAGGAACTGGCACAAGCAGGCCAATTCCCAACTAAGGTCTGTATACACTATCTCAGTACACTCACTTCTTCCTAGGTGTGACTAAGATCAAGAAATTACATCCATCTTTCCTTATGTACAAAGTGCAACCATATGCACTGGGGAAGTAATGAATCTGTAAAGCAGCTGATCAACCAGTTTAATGAATATTCCGAACACCATGGCTCCATGTTTGCAAACGCTAGGTCTGTGCATCGCTGGAAAACAACAGAGCACATTCTTGGAACAGATTTGAATAGAATGTATTTCAGCTGGCTCACCTACATCACACACAATGGTATTTATGTCATTGTATGTGATTAGAGAAAAATTACTAAGATCACCACACAGTTTTTAAACAGACCAGCAGAAAATCCAGGTCCACCGCTCCCCAGAAGAAGAATATTGTATTTCATGAACTTGCTTCTCAAACTTTTGGAAGATCATTAAATTCCTTCCTGCCCAGTTCTCTAAACTGTTCAGGTCCCTCCAGATGGCAGCACAGCCATTGGGTCTGCCAGCCTCTCCTCCCAGCTTTGTACTGTCTGCCATAGTGGGAAGTCCAAAGCTGGGTCTCATTAAATCACAAAAAAAGAGAAGTGAACTTCTTAAACCAGCAAAAATTGTGATAGCACAGAAATAAAGCTTTTAAATAAGGCTCTCTTCAATTCACTCTTTAGATTGGTATTCACAAGCAGATTCTTAACTTCAGATTTGGTCCTAGTCCAGCAACTTTTCAGTGTCTGCTGAGTTACTGTCCCTTCAAGGTCTCTACCTGAATCTCTCCTCAGATTTGATCTGAGTCTCAGCTATATCTCTGCTCCCTGGTCTTCTCAAAGTGACCAACAGCCTAGACTCAGAATACAACTGCAGGCTCTTCAGTCCTGTTCTGCTCTCCCTCCACCCACACCCTTCACTAACAACCTTCCCCTGGAGCAGCATGTGCCCATGTTTGGAAGCTGATCTCTGCCTAACACAGAGCGCTGTCTGCTTGCAGCCTTCTTAGATGTACAGCCACTAGGTTTTTAAGGAACAGAATATAAAATGACCTACAGAAACTATGAAGAAAGGAAACAAAAATAACCTATCACAGTATGTAACATCACCATTTTAAGGACATGGCAACACTCAGTGAGGGGCAGGGATTATAAAGGCAGGCACAGTGCCAAAGAAGATACCTGAACCTATTGTTGCTCAGATATCATTTTCCTGTGCTTCACTATGCACTGAACTCTGCTAAACATACTAGATTTTCTTTGCAAGCACAAAGTAATAGAAAAAATATTCACTCTAAAGGAGAATATTAAAAACACAAACAAACAAAAAACCAAACAAAACCCTAATATCTGTGAAAATATGCATGCTGAAAGAAATACTGGACATTGAGGAATTTCTTGCAAGCTTAGCAGTCACCTATAAATGTAAAAGGTGTGAAGACAGCAAAAGGGTTTCAGGTCCTCCTACACACAACCCAGAAACTCAGAATTTTCCCAGCTCATCGTAACAATTGCCTATATTCCCTAAATTAAACCTAGTGGAACTGAGTACATTACTGCCATGTATCACAGGACTACTCAAAATACCCAAAATGTATCTAGGATGCAGGAAAACAGTTAACTTCTTCTGACAGAAGTGAATTTTAGTTAATTTCCTCTAGTTATTACAAAAATTAGTACAATCAATTGTTTACAATTAAAATACAACATATTTTGCCAAAATATCAAGTAGTGCCAACAAAGACTGTCACCACATTAAACACATTTGGTCTTTCCCATAGGCCAGTTTACTAACTCCTTGACAATAAAGGTACTTTTCACCAGAGGGAAAGTGATGGGCCTAGGTTAAACAGCAATGAAAAGAAGCATATTTCAATGTAGATCATTCTCTAAGAATATTCTACACTGTTCCAAAATACTTACAACTCTATATTATTAAACCAATTTAGAACTGACATTACTAGCTAATCTCTGAAAAAGCATTAAGAGAAATAATTTATTCACATGCAGAAAACAAACCAAAGAAATTTACAAGGCATCTTTATTAGCAACTATAAATTGAATAATAATGAAAGCAAGCTCTGTATTGTAGCTACTGAATAATCTATAACAAGGCACAATGAAAATAAGAATGCATTCTGCCGTAGTTATTTATCCAGGATTGACTCAAGTTAATGTGACAGTAACTATCAGAAGAAGATGGAGCTTCCTAAGTGTTACACAGGGAAAAGAAACCATTACCAACGTCATGAATAGCAGGGGCTGCATTCAATTTGAGATTGAGACATGTAAACATAGGTGTTCACATGTTTATTAGATACATTAACTCCTACATTTTAATCAACACTGTTGTAGTCAACAGAGCCCTTTGAGCCTGCAGGGCTGCTCAGCTGGCCAACCATCAGCCTTTCATTTTACCTGAGCCAAATCCCTCCTTGTACTCCACTGATTACTGACTGAATCTCCAATGACTGTGATGGAAGTTTAGATATACACATAAAACCATTTCCCTATGGGCACATCACTGTGAATTCTGTAACCTGAAGCTGAACCCTACCCACATTTGCAAGTTACACATCTATATCCAGCTAACAGGAAACTTCACAAGTACTGTCCTCTCTGGGAAAAGAGTCAATGTCCATTGCTTGTCTAATGCTGTAAAAGTTTCAAAATTTGCTTGTTACTCTTCAAAATATATGTGGGAAGCTTCCACATGTAACCCAAGCCTCCCCCAAAATCTGTAGAAGAACCAAATGTCAAAATGAACATGATTAAGAAGAGTCTTTAGAACAAAGGTGGAGACTTAATTTTTTTTAAAAATATTCTGCATAGCAGTACTTTTCTCAAGAGGACCACTCATAGGCTATTCCCTTCAGATGCTATTTGTAGGTACTTTTAGAAATCCATGCAAGATGTTATAAGGCTCTCCTCTCAGAGCATTCCCATGTCATCTTGAAACTGCTACCAAATTTGATCTTGTGGTAAGGTTAGTTTATTAAATATCCTGAAATTCAAACTAGATTGTGCTTAAATACTTTGAATACTGAAAAATCATTCTATGATTCTACAAATATTAAAAAATATAAAAAATCATTCTTGTGAAATCAACAGCATAGCTCTGAGAGAATACAGGGCATGAGTATTACATGTGCATCCTTATTTCCTGCCAGCAAAAAGAAAGCATAATAAGCATCGAGTCCAAGAAAAAGGTTCTTCTGAATAGTTCATGTTTCTGAACAACCACCCTGCCAAATACATGGCAGAATTAAAATACAGGAATAATCAAAAAGAGGCCAAATTTGTACACCGATTTAACAAAGTGTTACTGATCATGACTGAACCAGATCTCTTAGAGAAAGGCACAGTTGAACCTCTTAATAGAAGTTCTTTCCTCATCCATGTTAGTCAGAAGCTGGCTCACATACTCTGAATTTTATTACCTTCCAAAACAGGAAGTAACCAGAGGTTTAAGAGATTTCTTAAAGGTTATCAAGAGATTTTTAAAAGTTCGTCTTTCACAGCAGTTGACAAATTCAAAACACAACATCAACAAGCTCAAAACCAAAGAAAGGAAAAAGCTTCTGATTCCCCTAATTTAAAAAAAGCACCACTTCTCACATTTTCAAGGAACATCCAAGACATTTCCATTGCAGCTAAAGAAAGATGAAGCAAAGCAGACTTCCTGAATCAGAGAATATGCCTATTACTCACTTGGATGTGGGTCACTTTAAAGTTAACAGCCTGGACATTGAGAAAAATCTGTTGTTCAGCATGGATTCTTCATTAGTTTCCTTGATGCCCATAGGGTAACCAGACAGAACTCAACAGGACATTCTACTTCTGGTCATTCCTGGATATTCTGGTCAAGCTTCACTTCTGTTGTGAAGGAAATAACAATAATACCAAAGATCCAGGGCCCTTGCTTGTGCTACATCTTCTTGAGGATCATTTGGTTTTATTCTTAGACCAACTTTTAAAGACTACATACAGCAGCTACCCACCTTAATGCATTCTCTATACTGATATAAAAATCTTCAACTGAGAATTCGGGAGCACCAAAAGGAGAAATAAAAAAACCCAGCTCTGTACCAAGCTTCCCAGTTGTCGTAATTTTCAGAGCTACTATATGTCGTCTGCAGACAAAATTTCTGATTTGAATATTAACTATTCTTAGCCAATTAATTTATTAAGCATTGCATGTGGAGCCTACTACAATTGTTTAAGTGCCATTATAAAGACAGTATCAATAACTTCTCTCTGCATTTAGTTATATCTGAAAAGAAGCTGTATTCCTGCAAAGACTTATCTTTTGAAAGGAAAACTTAACTTGCAACGTCTCACTTGAATAAACACTTTGGTTTTGCTTCATATCAAGAGAATTTATATTTCTAATCATTATTCTAATGTAGTGACATCTAGTACCAGTTTGCTTTAAAACACCACAACTTTTTTCTGATAAAATTCTTTACTTATGAAGAATTATGGGAAACTACTAATCCTAAAGATGAAATCGTAAGATTTCAAGGATGCATCCAAAAGTCATTCTGCTACTCAAAATAGCAACAAAAAAAGAATAAACTCATTTTTAACAAACTTACAAGACCTATTAAGAATTACATGTAATTTCTAAATTAAGAAAGGAACATGTAAATTGTTTCAGACTAGGTACAAACATCTTATACTTTTTTTTTTTTAATAAATCATTGCTAGAAGCACCACTTTGTCCAGAACCCAGCCATCTTCAAATACACAAAGTTTCTGTTCTAGCTATCAAAATCATGCACCAAAGAGAAGTACTGCTTTCCAGATACTGAAAATATGAGTGAGATTACTGAATACTTTATTTAGTCACTTGCATTCAAGCAATAACTACCAGCTAAAGTTTGAGTGCAAATTCACTTCAGAATTCATGTGTAGAATTAGTATGCTGGCATCAAAGCTTTCTATTTATTTAATGTCAATTTATTTCTACAGATATATAAAAAAAAGCAAATCATAAAGCAACAGGCATGAAAGTCTTTAATCAGATGATTAAACACCAGTCCACAAAATCAGTCTGCTTGTATATTTTAAAAAGAATGCTAGTTTGCATACCCATGAACAAAGTGTAGTCTTATACTGTTCCCTGGGGCTCGCTCACGTCTCTTAGAAGCTGCACTTTTTCTTTTTTCTTTGCATTGCTCTTTAAGTTGAGGTAGATCTTCTTTGTAAACCTTTAAGAAAAAGCATACTTAAAAATTAAAAGACTCGTTTGAAAAACATGTTTCTCAGAATTCAGCTGCTGTTATCACTCATGAAAATGTTATTCTGACATAACTGAAAAAAACCCTCCAATACCTGTAGCTGGTGACTATATAGTGCAACTTGGTTGTAAATTGCAATCTAGATTACATGTAATAATATTTATATCTGTTAATATTCATATTAATTAATATCTTAGTTGCAATTATTAATTAATCATTATATTTTAATAAGCTTGTTCTTTTGAATGCATCAGGTAACAAAAATTCTAAAGGTTTTGGTCAGTTCCTGTGCAGTCTCCCCAGTTCTGAGATTTCAACAGTCTTCATAAATGACCAACTTAAACCCTAGGAAGCTTCCAACTGCCATTAAAACTAAAATCTTTACCTGTCGACGATAGGTGATCTGTGTCTCTTGTTCAATTTCAGAGTCCAGCTCTGGAACATCAGACTGATCTGAATCTGATTCATCACTATTAGAATCAACCAGACTCTCTGTCACCAAGAAAACAGAAATAAAAAATTAAGCAACCTAAATTACAAGCCAGAAAGTTAAAACTAACTGCTTAAAGTTTCTGATTTGATAAACAATGCTTACATTAACTACAACATAGAATGCTAATAATTGACAGGAACTGTTCTGCTGCTACAGAGGAAATAAGCCATAAATATGATAATTTTGGGTGCTGGAGTGAGATAGTTTTCATTAAATAAATAATTTCATGGGCTTTATTGTTAGGAGGAAAGTATAAAGAAGATAATTAAATAATGAGTATAAAGCAGAAACTAAGACTTGCAAAAAATTAACAAATGGTCCAACAAGAAACTTATGTTAAAGTGAGCCACTGACGCAAGCAGAAATTTTTCAAGTAGGTTAGGGGGAGGCAAAAAATTATAGACGGGAAGAAAGAGGAAAAATTTATTGTGACTGCAGAGAAAAAGGATAGTCATGAAAAGTTTGACATGTGGGAAGAGCATATTATTGTTTCCCTGTGCGTTTGTCACTGAGAAGGTCAGCACTGCATCTGTATTTATTCACCTGTTTGCTAAATCCACACTGATACATATTCATTGATCTGAGCAATTAAATGGTGAAACAGCCTATTTTGTTGTAACTCTATATTCTCATTTCCCCAGAGGATTCTCTAAATTCCTTTAGGAATTTCCAAGGGACACAGTGAGTTAGCTGTTTTGATTTTAGGAAACTCATGAGAATAACTGTTTAATTAGTCACTAGTGGAAACATGATCTTCATTTTTTTCCCAAACACTGAACATCTATATTCTGCTTTAAAAAAAAAATAAAATTATCAGTTATAATACTTTAATTATCATCTAAATACTTCAAAATTTTAAACAAATTAGTATAAAACCATATTTTTCCAGTGACACCTGAGCATGCAGCTGTTGTCAATTCAGTAAAGGGTGATATATACAAAATTCAGAAATTCATATCTGTGTTTGAACTTTTAAAATTTTTCTTTGTAAAAGAGTCACAGCAGTGAAGGCTTTTCATACCCCTGCTAGCCTGAACACACAGATGTGATGGTCTGACCATTGGCCAAAGATCAATTAATGCCAAACCAAGACAACAGGGTATTGGCAAGGATTAGAGGTACTGGCAACTCTATCAGGTGATTCATGCACCTCCAAAGTTTAAAGAACAACAACTGTTGTAATTGTGCAGACTGAAAATTTTAAGTACTTATTTCAATACCGTCACCAAAGAATTTTCCTTCTCTTTTAGCCTTCTGTTGTGTTTTTTTCAGTTAGTTCCTTACCTTGGGGTGCTATATGAAGAGTGTCCTTCAACTTGCGGTCGGGGACAAACTTCCACTGAAAGACAGAATGATCAGCTCCCCCGATGGAGACAACCCACTGGTGATCGTGCGACCATCTGACGTTCGTCACGTGAGCAGAATGACCAAGATATTTTTTAAACTTTGCTCCTAGAACAAGAATTTAAAAAAAAATTAAAATAATAAAAATATCACTCAATATTTGTGAAATAAATGTTTCAGAAGCACCTTCGAAAATCATATTAAAGAACCCATAGAAAAAGTAGTGTTTAATAAACATATTCTAATTTCTACTGGTATTTTAATCAATTGCAACAATTTTTGCAGTTTTCACAAATTTTAATGTGTGTGTAAGATACATTTGTTAGTTCAGGTTCCAAAATATAATAACTTAATCAAGTCAAACACAAGAACAGAAGACATATGATAACGCTGTATGAGGCGTACCAGAGATTTAAAAAATTTCACTGTATTAATTTTATTTTACTTTTTACAAAGTAAAATTATTACTTCTACTTTGAAAAAGGACAGTTATTTAAATCATGTGGATTTAAGTCTGTGAAAACACCCCCTTATAAATATACATGCTTGTAGCACCGGTTCCCAATGTACAATGTCAGTGCTAAGCACTTCTAGCAATTAATCTCCTCCCATGTTTAGCAGTCAAACTGGTGGTAGCAGTACAGCTACATCCAGTCAACACTTTCATGGCTACATAACCACAAGACAATCATTGGATGAGTTACTGAAATTAAGGTTCTAACAGCACTCCATTATAAGTAATCTTTTTAGATCAGAAAGGCTTCATTGTTTCAGAGCTGTTTGAAGAACTTCATTCTACACACCATTCAGTTTTAATGCTGGCTAGTCCTGCGTGGATAGGTCTTAGGATATGTCCTCAACATTTATGTATTTAAATGAATGTTTTGGGTGCTGTTTTTAAAGACTGGTATTCCCCCATTTTTTCAAACTTTTTTTGAACAAAGTGATATTAAATGCCATTTAATTTTGCAGTCTTCTAATACATTTTCTTGAATAGTCCCAATTTAAAAATATGCATATAATTGAATTTAAAAGGCACTACCTTTTCTTAGACATGGGTATCGAAAGAGCTTTACTATTCCATAATCATCAGCTGTAACCATAACTTGACCAATAAAATTCGCATCCACAGAATTTATATCATTTATATCAGAATATTTGGGCCAGATTCCATTTACTTCAAGGCCAGAAACACAGGTCCATGATGCCCACTGAATGCCTTTCAATTCTTCCTTGTTTGTTACTTCTTTTCCACCTAAGCAAAAAATAAAGAGACATTTCTCAGTATTCACTCATGCAATTTTAAGGAATGCAACATTTTTAAAAAGTCTCTAAAAACTGAAACCAAGTACAACAGAATTAAAAACCTACTTCTGAAATGGTTCTAATCTAGGACTGCCTATTATGACCAACAGTATCAGTAAGAAGACTTCTCAAGACTATTTAACAGAAGATCATAGGTTTGGTACTTTATAGTTTTTATTATTTCTTGGTATCTACTTGAGGCTGTTATTTTTACATGTTTATCAAAAATACATTTAATCATTCTAAGATATAGTTCATAAAAAATTCTGTTGCTGAATGATTGTAGAAACTTGGATTATTTAGAGCAAGAACTGAAGAACTCATATCTGGCCACTGCAAATTACTAAAGCCACCTATTTTGTGCTTAGATCCTTGTTCCATTATTTCACACCAGCTCTATCTCTAATGAAATTGATCCAATCCCACAAGGTAAGAGCTGAGGAACTGAGTCAGACCAAAGGCCCATCAAATGCGTGCTTTGTCTTCTGGAAAGGCCAGAAGCCAGGGGCTAGAGGAATTGCAAGAACAGTGCAAGCAAAAGTGAAAGCTGAGTCAGACTGAACACACACCTGCAGAAGGTAAGCAGGACAACAATCCACTTCTCAGCCTTTCAATCACTAATCCATGTAAACTATGATTAACAACACTGTTTATATCCATACCTAAGCCCTGCAGGTCTTGTGCCAGACAACCGTAAGTTCCTTAATTCATTGTGGAATTTCAAGTGTTACACAATTTGATCATTACTTTAAAATGTAGGGGAGATTCCACTAACTCTACTGACTTTGAGTAAGTTTTTTTTATAAACAAGGTTTCACAATCCCACATTCTAACATATGAAGAAACTCCAAGCTGAAAGCTATCTTACAACTTCAAATTGCTCCTCCTCTGTCTGTTACTGTCTAATTAAATTCTCACTATCTTTTCTTACACATCTTCTGTTGCATTCAGTGCACAGAATCAAAGTTGTGCATAGAATGAATGGGATGCTTCAGCAGAGAATCACAAAAAGCTCCAAGAATCTGTGAATAATGTATAGTGCAAACCATAAATCTTTATAAATCTGTATAAGAATGAAGGAACAATATAAAAAGTGGTGATAATACACAGTTACTACAAATAAAAATACCACAAAGATGAGTGGGAAGAATACAGAATATTATGTAAATAGTGTATGCAACAGACAGAAGCCGAGCCTTGTGATAAATACTGCCATTGGCATATTATAAAAAGGACTGCTTAAATTTCAAGGTTTAAGATAGCACTATGTGCACATGTCCTCTACAGAGGGAACTACCTTAATAGAAATAATTTCAAGACTCTGGGACACTTCAGTCAAGTTTTAAAGAAAACTGTCTTGAAAACACTTGCAATAATAGGGTTATCACAAAGTTCCTCACTGTAAAAGCTCTTTTAAGTTGAATTTCTCAATCTGCCGCATCGTTTTAGACAACCAAATGCCTCTTCTGAGCCGCAACATACCTATTATTCCACACATTTTAAAAACCATTCAGTGCAATAAAATATTAATTTATTTAATATCCAAGCTCTATAAGAACAAAGCTGTTATGCTATCGCAAAATTTAATTTAAATGCTGCATTTTAATTCTTCTAAAAAAAGTGGGAGCAAAAATTTATTTTTGAGAAACAAAATAAATTCTAAGGCAGCATCTATAGTATAAAAACGTACATTGGAAAGAAGACTAAACATATAAGAATACAAATATTTCAGGAACTTTGCCAGAAAAATGCTGTACTTACTCAAATGTGGCAAATAATCTTATGAACTCATAAAACCCTTCATCTATACCTCCATACTTGGAACCAGGATTTACATTTGGTTTTTTTTTTTTACAAAACCACTATATGTTATTTCCGTTATAAGTACCAAACAGCACGAAGGCAACCCAGAACCTTACCTGGCATTCTGTAAAAAAGTCTCTTTCCATTGCCATCATTGGTCTGTAAGTATTTACTGTCTGAAGACCAATCCATATGTGTGATGAAGCTTAAGGAGCCAATACATTCCCCAACTTTCTTATATCGCTGAACAACACCATATATATCCACAGAGCTGTCATTGGAGCCAACAGCTAGGAAATTCCCATCTGGAGAATATTTGAGTTCATGAATAGCTTCTTTCCTGTCTTTGATATGAACAACCTCAGTCATATCTCTGTAGTATGAAAGAAAGCATGTCATAAGTAAAGTCTCAGCACACTGTCAAGTTCCCAGTCTAAAAAGCGAACAAGATTGTGAAATTATATATTGAACTTTACTATGCTGTGTGTAAACACAACACTGCTGTTCTTAGACTTGGTTAGGGCTTCATGGAGAAAAAAAAAGAAGGAAACGGTGACACAAGAAGGTGCTTCACTGGGCTGAAGGACAGTGAACAAAAGGAGATGCTCAAGCTGGGTCCACAAGTAAATTTTATCAAGTAGATTATGAGATCTTTATTCACCCATGGAAGGAAACTTCACTGACATGAGACACAAATCTCATTTTTCCTTTAAAACTGTGGGATCACAGCAGCACAAGGCAGGACTTGTTTTGTATGCAAGATGTGCTGAGAGCAGAATTCCAACACATGGGAGCAATTTACAAAGTAATGAAAATTTATTTGTTAGTAATTCAAGGATAATTCATAAATATAAAACCTAAAGCAAAACATTTCCTAGAGCACTGCCACTCTCTGCAAATAGACCAGTACACTTTTTCAAATGGGTTGTTATAGAACAGCACGAACATATGTAGCACACATTTAAAAAAATCAAAGCACCCTCCACAATTTAAAACAAAAGCACAAGAGACCACATGCATGTCCACAAGAGATCAAAACATTAATAACATATCTACATTGAAGTTTTGTACCACACCTGACTCGAAGCACAGTGAAAGAGCCATCCTTCATTCCAAGAGCAAGATGGATTCCATCGGTGCTGACGGCGGCACAGCGAATGGGCTCCTCCATGTTGCACCGGGCAATCAGAGCATGGTCTATTAAACTCCAGATTCTAAAATAAAGTCATTATTGCTCATGTAAAATGGGTGTGCACCTTTGTCACAGAGAAGATGAAGCCCTCAATTTCTGCACAGCGCTGGACATGGCAGTGTCCCTATTTTAAAATATTTTTCCACAAGGAAAATCCAAGACATAGGTGTGAATTATGCATACAGCAAAAAATACTTTTATATTTCAAAAAGTAGGAATATCTCTAATGAGAAAATGTGGGGAGAGATTGATTTTGATTTTCTGAATATAAAAAATTATAACATATGACAATACTTTTAGATCACTCCTGCAAAAATTCCACTAATCATTTTAGCCAGAAACATTAAATAACAATTAAAGACTTTGATCAGTATAAACAACTTTTCCTATTAAAAAGTCCTTATAACTAATAATATTCAAATATGTGAGTTTTTTACAACAAGGTAGATTATCTATTATTTACAATCATATCTGGAATTTGAGAGTAATAATAATAATAATAATAGAATTCTTGATTTGCTTAACTGCGTTGCACTTAGGATATTTAACAAAAATGCTAACACGTTTACTTATAAGAAAGAAAAGGGAGTTTTGATCCAAAAAAAATAGAGATGAATATGTAAGAGGGAGTAATTTGGTGGGCTTTCTGAGCATTTATATTCTGTTTACAATGCATGGACTGGATTTGATGAAATTCACACATTAAAAGTTAATTTGTAGGATTTGGAAAAGTAAATATGGTAAGAGTAAAATGTGCAAGTTTTTATCACAGTCTTTTTTCATCACAAGCTGTGCATGCTTAACATAACTCCTGAAAAGGAAAGACTTAAAAGATACTTGTCTATGAGTGCTCAATGTTAGCCTAAACAAGTTTTCAAATTTCATATATACGGGGGGTTTTAGGATATGCATTCTTCCACTGTATTTTATTACTGGAGAGCACTCATTTCCTGCATAACTTAACTGTAGGAGTACATCAATGCCACATTTTACTAACTTTAAAATGCATACATTTCAATCAGGTTACCTACAAAATGAGTTGATTGCCTAAAACTGTATGCAGTTTAACAAAGAAACAAAATTTAACCTGACTGATCGATCATCGCTTCCAGTCATGGCCAGGGGTTTTGTAGGATGGACAGCCAAAGCCCAGAGCTCTCCTTCACAGTGCCCCTGCATTATCAGGAAAGGCTTGTTACGCTCATGCACCACAATTTCAAAAATTTCACTATCTTGTGTCCCAACGAGTATATGGTCTCCTCTCCAGCAAACACTTCTTACAGAGAGACCTGCAGAAGAGATTGTTACTGAGAGATACATCCTCAGAACTTGTAAAACAAAGGTAAACTAGCAAAAGACAAAGCATAAAAGCAAGAAAATGTCAAGAAGTCCCAATATCCCTTCTCTTATTCCTGGATTTACTTCTTTTACTCTTTTTATCTATTTCATAGATAGTGGCATACTTGCCCTCAGAACATAAACTTTTTCATGACTACTTGGAGGATATATATAGGCTCCACCAAGATGTAAGATAGTGAAGTAGCAGAAAATACAGTTAAGAAAATGAGCAAGAGGACAGGCCATAGAGACAACCTCAGAAGTATATATTTAAAAAAAAAAAAAAGAGTAGAGGGAAAAGAGTCAGAAAACTCATTTTATTCAATATAAGATTTTTTTTTTAAAACTGCTTGCTCTGTCATGGGCATTTGATAAGCCAAAAGTTTACGGCAAGAGTCTGTTACATCAGAAGTACAGGAGGCAACTGGACGTGAGAATAAGTCTGAAAGAATGAAACTGAATGAAACAGCTTTCAGCTACATGCATCAAAATTGAGATGCAGCAGCTGAGTAAATTTAAATTTAACAGAGCTACTCTACTGCAGGGCATATTTAAAATGAAATGTGTTCCATCTTGCTGCAATACTTCACAGTCGTGGTGGGAATGCCATGTCAATTACACCATACAAAGACTTCACTTGTAATCAGTTATGTATTGACCCTGAGTATCTCATTGCTATCAGACATTCTAACACATTTTCAAATTCTTGGCAAGATATTAGAAAATAAAAGTGACTGGGGGTTAAGAAAACCAAATGCCAACAAAAGCAATATTGTAAGTGGCACTAGTGCTTCAGTTCCTGTTTGTATTCTTATTCTAAATCATTACAGCAACAGTATCTGAAACACTCCATGTAAAGTTTTAGCATGACATGAACTGTAACTGAAGTCATAATTACAAGTAAGCACTCTTCTAAGTTTCACAAAACTGTAGATAACATCCAAATAGTTTTAATGAATATTTGGATAACTAGCAAATGAAATTTTTTTACTCCATTTTTTGACACTGTAGATATCACTGCCTCAAGTTCTCTTAAAGCATTACTGTTCCTTGTTAAAAACTGCTGTGGTCTAGAAACAATATGCATTAAAACATTAAATCTGTGTCTACATCCTCATCATATGTACTGTTTGTAAAAGTAACTGTGACCTTCATACTAGTAGGCATGATCTATTCCATTTCTAGCAAATAGCTCATGGTAACGTACATAAAACAACACTTTGGGTTTTAAAGTCTTTTCTTGTTCAAAACTGATAAATTTCCTATCTTATTGGTATAATGGCAGCAACAAATTTCTCTTTACCTTTATACCCCTGGTCTGTTTCCCTGAGATCAATCACAGTAATTGGTTTAAAATTTAAGTCCCACAAGCGAACGCAGCCATCCCTGCCACCAGTGGCAAACCCCTCTTCACAGGCATTCATGCTGAAAATTCCTGCCTAAAGAGAGAAGAAAATCACTTTTAACAACATACACAGATTGGAGAAAACCAGTATGCAACTAATACAAGTTTCAAATACGAGAAAGTCAGAAATGGAAACAAACTCCAAAAAAGCAGAATTAACAACACGTGAGAAACAAAGTGAATTGCTGCAAGAATGCTTTCCTGCTGATGATCTTCATCATGGTGATTCTGCTTCTCATCCCTAGGAAGGGCTTAGTTTCATATTCTCTTGCCTTAGGACCAGGGCCAACTCTAATAAATGTCAGCATGAAGATTTCCCATGATCTCTATTCGGCTTGCTTTAGGGCCTTTGCTGCTAGTACCCAGCTGCTATACAACAATGCAAAAAACATCTGGGATTTTTTTATTTTTTAAACCAAGGAAGACTGATTTAAAACTAGAAATAAAACTTAAGAAACACAGTGATCACACTACACCATTGAAAACTTAATAGAGATTATTATTTTAAAGGCAAACATCAGGAAACAAAACCTAATCCATTTTCTTCAACTCACTTGATACATGTTTTCTTCAGGATAACAAAGAGGCAAAGATGATACATATACTATTAAAATAAAGATACTATAGCCACATAGCCACTATATTTGATTTAACATGATACATGTCTAAATGGCATACACACTATTGTTTTTTTAATTACCTACCCAACTCACTAGCCTTATGTTCAGAAATAACTCACACATTTCAGTAAGCAAAGCTACTGAAAAGGCAACTTTAGCTGATAAGCCTTTGAGAAGTTTAAACATTTTTTTATATTTATTTTAAGTATATAATATTCAGCTATGAGAAAAGTAAACAAGAGAGCATTAGAAACAATGAAAGTGAAAATCTGCCTCTAATTCCTGTCCAAAAGAAAGCAGACCAGCCAATAATATACACATCTTCTAAAATATTGGTCTGAAATTTCAGTTTTGTAAAGAAGTAAAGGTAAAATTCTAACAGTTCTTTCGATAGGGTCTAGATTTTATAGTAATGAAGCCCATTAACTGCAAAGATCAAAGCAATCTGCAAAGGAGAGATTGGCTCTTGGGGGAAAGAAGAGCTGTACACTCGCAGAACAAATTAGGATACAATGTGACTTGTGAGAATTCTGGAGTACTCATGACTATTATCTCCTACCAATATGCTTTTTCTTCTTAAATTATAACTAAGAAAAAATATCATCATGGACTGGTCCTAATGAAATATGGATTGTGTTTGCTTCTCTAGCATCAGGTAACAAGGATACAATTTTTCATGTTACAAAAAAAGAAATCTCTCAGCTTTCACAAAAAAAAAGAAGCCTACTGGAATGTCAAATGACAATGAAAACTGAAAGACTTGGGTGACCAGAACTTCAACTTTTTTGGCATGTCATGTCCACTCTCAAGAAAGAGACTTTTATGACAAGCCACAAGTTCAGGAGCAGTAGGTGTATAAAGAGCAAATAGTGTAATTTTTAAGTCATAAGCAGATTAAAAGTCTAATTCCCATTATCTCTAACATCTTGAAAATCTTCTGTTTCTTTAGGAGCCTAGAGATTTTTGAAAATACAGCACAAACTGTATTTGTTTTTCTCCACGTGTGTCTATCTGTTTTACTGCATTAACCTTTACTATTGTGAGCAGAAGTCTTATGAGGAGCAGCTGAGGGAGCTGGGAGTGTTTAGCCTGGAGAAAAGGAGTTTCAGGGGAGACCTTATCACTCCCTATAACTGCTTGATAGGAGGCTGTAGCTAGGTGGGGGTTGGTCTCTTCTTCCAGGTAAAAAGTGACAGAATGAGAGGAAATGGCCTCAAGCTGCACCAGAGAAGGTTTAGATTGGATATTAGCAAACATTTCTTCACTAAAAAGGTTGCCAGGTATTGGAACAGGCTGCCCAGGGAAGTCCTAGAGGAATAATCCCTGGAAGTGTTCAAAAACAGGTGGAATGTGACAGTTGTGGGTAGGGCTTAGTGGTGAACGTAGCAGTGCCAGGTTAACAACTGGACTCTAATCTTGGAGGCCTTTTCCAACCTTAGTGATTCCATTATTCTAGGTGCCATGGAATAAATATAAGTCTAGAGGAATTTCAGCTCATTTTGTAGCTTATGCTGAATTCTGTCCAAGTTTAAGTCTTCTAAAGCTCTTTTTGGAATGCAATCTTGATAATATAATTATTTTCTTTTCTCTAATTAACTCTTTCCAAAATCCATTATTTAATTAGTCAGCATTAAAAAATATAATCAGACATTTGGCAATGTAGGAGCTGGCGGAATGCTCTGAAGATAAAATCAAGTGGATCCAGCATTAATCTGTTTTCCATTCCACAGAATATCCTTATCTTGAAAAGGACATAGTGGTTGTCAAGGAGATTTGGCAGATGTGCTTGCTCAATCTCTTGAAATGCAATAGGACACTCTCATTGCAGTCTTTGTGCCACTGGAATAAGAGAACGAGATGAAAACTATAGAAATGCCCCTCATTAATAGGGACTGTAATATCTAATGGAAAATCTGAGCTTTGCCACATTTCATATAATTGTTAGGCTCATACTTAAAGGGGAAAAGACAGATTCTTTACTGGGGCAGCTTGGCCAGTAAATCCTCCACTAAATCCTTCCTTTTAAAAACTGACAAGATTGTTAATGCAAATCAACTTTGCAGTCTTCGTGCTTCTTTAATCCTTCAGCCTGAAGTTGTAATCAACATAATTTATTTCTTGATGTTTAAAACCCCTCTAGCAGTAATGAAAGGCAAACAATTGCACTGACTTTGTTAGATCCAATGGAATGTGAGCCACAAAGACTGTGCTTCTGAATGAAAATAAAAGGTGTAAATCAAAGACTTCCATCTTGAAACTTACAAAGCTTGGCATACAGACTGCATTCTTCTTTTACAAATTCTTCATTCACTTCCTAATGAACGTGAAAATTCTGGAAATATCATCTCAAATCTATCAACATTTTCTCAGAATGCTGAATATTTCCTGCTTTTCCAACATAACCAGCTGGTATCACATCTGTGTTCCCTCAAATTTGAGAAAAAAAAGTCGTTGAATGAGAGCAAATAAAAAAATAAATGCCCAGATCTACAAGAATTTGTAGTGGAAAGCTGGAGAAGTACAGAAGAATTTGACAAAGATGATTCCTCCTGCCAGAATACTTAGCCACAACTTGAATCCAAGAATTTTCCAATACTGAAGCCGTTTATGGTTTTTTACTGTTGCTGGACCTATCTTGCCCCCAGCGTGCAAAAAACAAGTGTCAGTTTATCTAAATGCAGTTGTTTGTATAAAATCCACCCCTCTAACTCTGACTATGCAATTCCTAAAACACACGATGACTGCTGCTAGCTATAATTAGGACCAAGCTTGGAAGATCATACGGAAACTTAGGAGCAACTGACTACTACTGAGCAACATGGAGAACAGAGACACTATGCCAACACAAAAACAACTGCAGTGCCTCCTTTTCACTCCCAGGTACACTACAGGACACAGAAATGAAAAGCCACACCCATGCTTGGCACTCACCCCGACACATTGGCTCTCCCAACACATACTGCACAGTAAGGAAACAGACTGTAAACATTTAAGATGGGTGTCAGTGAGTTTGCAGAGGAGAGACACTGCTGGGAAATGTGATCCTCCTGTCCAACAAATCATCCAGAAAACAACTTAAAAATGTGCATATTACTATAAAAAATTAAAATACTTGTCCATATACCTCCCATTGGCTAGAAGTGGACAGTTTCCTTTGAAACCAATGACTAGTCTAAGCAGCAGGAGAAAATACTGCATGACTTAATGGTCATGGTGTTGGTACATGATACCAGTTTAAAACCATTCATTTAAGTTCATTATATTGCTTCCATCTATATTTAATTAGTATCCAGCACACTGACATAGGCGTGCAATGGTTTTAACAGAGTGCCTGTTATTTAACCTCAAGCTTGTTATTTAACCTCAGTTTCTGACATCAATCCACACAACTTTAATGTGTACCTCTGAAAGACTATCTCAAAATTAATTATTCATCTGCTGAGAAAGCGTCTTATGTACATTTACTATGCAAGGCAAAAGCATAGCACACAAGAACCTTTAAAACATACAATGTTTTCACTAAGCATACAATTTTGTTTTAATATCCAAGTAACATCTCGTACATATCTTAATAGTCATGGAATACCTTGAATTTAAAACACATGAGATGGTAAGTGGAAGTTTCTATAATCGGTTCTTTGCACTGGTACACAAATGAGACAACTATTAATTTTATTTTTTATTAGTCAAGGTATTTATTAACTTTCCAAAGCCAGATCCATCACCTACAAGTAACCTCATGGAGCATTACCATTGCCAGTTAATTTACACATGTTTTCATGTTATTGTTTTCTTTCTCCCCTTTAAAATTTTCATTACTAAGATTATTATTTAGGAGGCAAATCTAGAATTGAAGTTTCCCATTGTTATCCATTGTCCCCTGCACATGAACTCTGTGCCTTTACTCCTAAACCCTGCTTATTTCCATCTTTTCCTACTTTTCATTCCTATTTCTATTTTAAGTGAACTCCCTAATCCTCTTCCAACTCTTAACTTATGTGCTTTCAACTTTTTGTTTCTACTCAAATTCAGATGGAAATCTGCAGGAGACTTGACTTTCCTCTCTGTTAGTAATGCTATGATAGAAAACAGATAATCTGTCTGAATTAAGAATTCTTATTTTGCTTGTTAGTGTTAAAAGTTGCTGTTTCCTTGGTTGCTCATACTGGGAGACCATGCCTTATTTTTCACATGGAATTATTCTTAAAAGGAAAAATGTTTTTTCAGCTAAGGAAACCACAACAAAAAGAACCAACCTTTGAAAATAACAGGTTTTCTATATTTATGCAGACAATGTCTTAATAATAACTTAATAAATCTGTGGCTGGACTATTTCTCCACATCACTAACATGCTTTAGAAACTGTTTTCCAGTATCTCAAATATCTGCTGGTTATGCTGCAAGAAAAGAATGGTATTTGTGAAAATAATGAGACATCTTCCTTCAGTGAGGTTACAGTTTATGTCACACCTGTTGAGGAGTAATGATGCAGGATGATGAACAGGTATTCAGGGATGACAATTCCAACACTAGCACACTGAAGAGAAATTTGTAACAATTCCCTCCTACAGTGCACAGTCCCTTCAACAACAGACATACACCATAAATCTTGTTGTTTACACTTGCATTTCCTTTGGACAAGAAGGACATAATTTATCCTTTATAAAATTAAGTACATTAATTTATTAAATTAAGTAGCCACAAAATATCATGATAATATTTTAGTATGGCTGAAGAGATACTGTCATTCTAAGTTTCCATATGTTTGGCTTAGAGTAGTCTGTCAATATTATCCTTTAAAGTAATTTTCAATTGAAAAACAAGGCTTCATTTTGTTGGAAAGAAGTTTCCATATTTTATTGGGTTTTTTTTCCCCTAAAATCCGTGAGATTTGTAGTGACTCTAATCTCTTGTAAAAATGAATTTCAAAGACATGAACTAGTGTTCCTACTTAATTTTCAGAACTGCAAAGTACAATTCCATTGAGCCTAGATGACAGAGCCAAAAATAGAAGGCTAGATGAGACCTACTCCAAGGTCACCTGAGCTCTGTCCATTGATGTTACTGAAGATAAGGATGTTACTGCACTTCAAATTTGATCTTATGGTCAACTCAGAACTGACACAGCACATAATGGAATGGAGCAACAAGCTCTCATCATCTTACGTTTATCAGCTGTCATTTCATACTTAAACAGCTGAAAAGCACTGCATTATTCTGAGAAATAAACTGTTTCAAGTCTAAATAGTCCATGTAACAAGTATATTAATATGCAGGACAGCTGTTTCCTACAGCACCAACAGAGAATATTTTGGCATCAGTTTTCAGCAGGAGACTAAGTACACTCTTTCCTCTGGGAATTGAGGTCTGCATATGCAATGTCCAATCATCCCAGGAAAAGAACAGAACACTATTGAACACTTATTATGAAGACTGAAACCAGATCTGAAGTTATAGAGAAAGAATAACTCCACACTGTAAATACCCCCTCATACTTCCTGATTCATAATGTGGGCCCTCTTGAACACATTTTATATTTCCACAGATGCATACAGGACAGTATGATTGTCTGGGTTTATCTATAATTTTTTTTGTTTATATATACATACACTTCTTTGCAGATAAAGAAATCTCAAATGTAAAATATAGTCTGGGATACATTTCACACACAGATGTTCTTCATAACTTTATCTTTGTTCATAACCAGACAGTGTCATTATACAACTTACAGAATAAGCACTCCAATCACTTTTGAATTATTAGTTCATTCAACAAGCTGCAATCATCCTGAATGTGTATTTCTGAATCTTAGGTAAACCAAGAGTCTGCTCTACCACAAATGACTGCAACCTCTCCCACACACATAACATTCATCACTTCATCCCCTCCACTCCACCTGATTGAATCAAAGAGTGACTCTTCTACTTCATTTACAAACATCAGGCCACCCAGCCCAACAGGCCAGTTAAAACAAACACATCCTTACAAGCAAGAATCATTAACTGTTATTAATTTATATCTAGAATTTTGAAGCTGCAATATCAGAACTCATATGCTTGTTTTTTGTTAAAGTGCTAAGATTGGAACTTCAAATATTATCAAGAAGGTACAATGCTTTTCAAAACAAAAATTAACATTCAACCAGCAAATCATATATCTTCATAAACTGACCTTAGCAGTTTCATGCTTCATAAGTTAAACCAGCCAGAACCTGGTTGGCTTTGTTTTTAAGTGATACTTGGACAATTAGAAGTCAAATACTGCATATTACCAAATGAGAGGTAATGAGAATTTTCACAGTTTAGCATGCACAAATCAGAATGCAAACCAAAAAGTGGGTTTTTTTGCTGCCTATTTTAATCACAAATCCATATGCTTTAAAATAACATGGAAAAATGTAATTAAAACCTGAATAGCAAAATTATAACCACTTTATATTCATATTAAACATTTCAATTAAAAGAAGATATTACCAAGCACTTTGTAAAATTTTTCTTAAACTTTCACTGCCATGTCTTCACTTTTCAAATCTGTATACTGTTCCAAAAAAATATTCCAGTGTGACATCCTGAGTATCATTGAAACCATTTAGGAGCACAGGCAAGGTGACCTCACATTGCTCTTTCTGGCTTTCCAGAAATCTATTTAACATTCAGTATTAATTTAGAAAGGGCTACTTACAGCATGGGCTCCTTGTATTGTCCTGACGAGGTTGATTCCCTTCCACACATAAATATCTCCGTTCAGCGCGCCCGAATACGTCACCTCATCCCTTGCACAGGCCAGGCACAGGATAGTCTGGAGATCACCGGTCTTGCCAAAGACACCACGTTTTGGTGTCAAGGAATTGCCACACAAGCTCCAGAACTGCAACATGAAGTGATTTAGAAATGGCTATTTTGCTAATACCTTATAATTTAATATGTACATCTGAAAGAGAAGTACCTTGCCTGCAAAAGGCATCACCATTCACCTCCTTTTCCATGCCTTTGTTCTCCAGTTTAACAGTGTTTTATGTTATTAACCAACTTTATCTTCCCATAAAATCATCGTAACAGAGTAGTTGGGAAGGAATTTTGGGATATCGGTATTAAATGAAACTAAAATTCTTTCAAATAGTAATTTGTAAGTCAGTTGTATTTTCAGTTATTTTCAAAAAGCATTTCATAATAGAATTCTCTTATCTTTCTTTGATGTAAGACTTTTATGCTCACAATGGTGCATTTGTACTTTATGTTATTTTATACATTTAAAGATGCCACCTAAGCATGTGATTTCTGATAAGACTCTATTTGCTCTGTTTGAAGGCAGCTGGTTTTTTTGCAGATGTATTTCTCATCAGAACCATGGATCACACAGAGTAGCCATCTGAGGCAGAGATTTTTAAGAACTTTCTAATAAACCATTTGTGTGTAATTGCAGCAATCCTACAAGTGTGAATTTCCTCCTAGGTCACCCAACATCTACCAATGAATCCTGCATTAAAGACTGGCAAAATCTCTTGTCAGAAAACGATACTTGCCAGCTAAGTCTCCAGACAAACACTGTAGTTTCTGAGATCTCTGCAAACAAGAAGCACTTGCTTTCAAACCCTCCTGTCCAAACATGTAAATGTGCACTGGAAAGTGAAGCTGCTGAAGTAATCCAATGTAAAACATGAAAGCATCACTACTGGCAGGTTACTCTTACATTGTCTCAGCATACAGAGTTTCCTGCATATGTGTTTAGGGAACTGTATCTCACAGCAAGGCACTGTTATCAATAATCAATTCAAAATTCTGAACAGACTTCAATAATTATGGGATAATGTAAGATGTTACCATGAATAGATTTTGTACCTGCAATACTGTAATTCAGAAATAAGCAGAAATTACCAGTACTGATTAGACAAAGCCCAGCATCTTGACTAGCTGTGCTGGTTTGGGCTGGGATACTTAATTTTCTTCACAATGTCTGGTATGGAGCTATGTTTTGGATTTGGCTGAACACAGTGTTGATAATACAGAGATGGTTTTGTTACTGCTGAGCAGGGCTTGCACAGCCAGGGGCTCTTCTGCTTACCTACTGCAACACTGGTGAGGAGCTGGGGGTGCATGGGAGGTTGGGAAGAGACACGGCTGGGACAGGTGACCCCAACTGACCAAAGGCTTGTTCCAGATCAAATGGCATCATGCTCAGAGCAAAGTGAGGGGAAGAAGTGGGGGGAGTATTTGAGGGGGAGTATTTGCTGGCATGTGCAGGTTTTGCTTTCTCTATTAAACTGTCCTTACCTCAACCCATGAGCTTTCCAGCTTTTACCCTTCAATTCTCTCCCTAGTCCTGCTAGTGGTGCAGTAAGGGAGCACCTGCTTGAGGCTTAGCTGCTGGCTGGGGTGAAACCCCCTACGTAGGTTTTAATTTATATGACAGTATGTTTTTTGAACTAAAGAACCGATTTCAAGACATAGACCCCGTTGTTGCTTGAGAAGCAACTACACAGTCACTGCATAAATTAAACACCTAGCTGCAATGTGAAAGTGGGTGATGTATCTAAGAAAATTCCTCAATATCAGTTCACATGGAATTATCTACATAACTTGATTAAGTACTATTAAAATTTGCATAAAATATCATCTGAGAAAAATACAATAGTATTAAGAACATGAAAGTAATTCTTGATATCTGAAAGAACAAGAAGGTGTGGTTTAAAAAAACCACACACATCAACAACAATCTCTTGCCTGATCCAAACGCCTAAATACCTCTTAGAATTCTGATTTTCCATGCTGGTTTCCCAGAGGAAACAGCAGTTATTTTTAAAATAATGCTTCTATTTAGAAAGGCTTTGTAGAGCTTTAAAAGTTGCTCAAACTTTTGCTTATCTAAATAGATGTGTTTTGACATCATAAAGCCATCTTAAATATACAAAATCACTGCTGGCAAATATTAGCTTACTATTGGCATAAAGGTCCTCTTAGAGAAGTAGAAAAAAAAGATCATTATTAAACAAATTCATGGAATTCTGTCATTGACATGCTAAACACTTGCATGCCAAATCAGACATGCAATCTAGCCAAGAGATTTAAGACTTTTTCCTATAGGCCATTAGCACATATTACTCTACTAGTTCATTGTATAAAAAGCAACATATTTTCCCCACCATGGGAACCTCCACAAAACAGTAATACAGAACTTTCAAGCTGCCATCTACTGCTGTGATGTGGTAACACAGAAAACCGTGCATGGGAGAAGACAGTGAGGTTTGACTGATGTGAAACACAGTTCCTAATCATTGATAATCCTGCTGACAAAGTTACACCTGAAAAAAAAGTTCTTTCTGCACAGAATTTGCTACATGGATCAAATAGAGCATGCTTGAAAAATACATGAATTGTCCAAATTATGAATCCTGTAACAGGTACAGAATGCTCCAAATTACAAAGGTATGAACACAAGCGGGGAAAATAATTAAAAGGAAAAAAATGCTGCTTCTCTTCCTTTCTCTTCCACTGTCTCATCATACCCTCTCTAAATGGCAAGAAATGGTTTTTCAATTCATTTCACCTCTGTAGTGCAGCAATTCATTCATTCATTGTCCAAGATTCAGAAACTTGAGTATCTAGAGTCACTTTAAAAGTGTATATCCTGTCTTATACCACTCTGAATTTCAAACAGAGTGTTTTAGAGAACCTAAATTTTAAATTATATTACAGTCATTACACACAATGCTACTGACAACTGTTTCATTCCTACCACATTACTTCTGTCAGGGCATGAAGTCTTGGAGCAGAGAGGGTCTGTTTTTCACTGTACAGATCTTTTAACGTATCTAGTGTAGTCAGGTGTGATTCTAAGAACTAATATTGTTCTTACACAAGACATTCCATATTATCATTCTATATTCCTTTTAGATTCTATTTTTATGCATTTTATAGAGCATACATTATTGCAGCTTAAATATTTTATAAATGAAGAGTTATTTCATTACCTTGATGTGTTTTACACCACAGCTGACGAGCTTGTTTGGCTGGTATAAATCCCAAGAAATATCAAATATCTGCACAAAAAACCCAAAGGATGTTAGCAGAGACAGCCTTTCTAGCACATGACAGTTAAAGCAGTAAAAACTTCTAGCAAATTAACAGGGAGTCTGAAATGCTTTAAATGGATCTATTGGAAAAAAATTTTTATCCTCTCATTCCACACTGGAATTTAAATATATACCCAATATAGTTCTGCCTTTTTTTCCCCCTAGAGTAATTAAAACATATGATAAAACAACATTAAGGTTCATTTACAGACTAGAAAAATTTAGGCAATTATTTGCATTTTGATTTCCCATATGGGGATTAGGGTCTAAGAAGTGCATTAATTATGCACTTCTCCTACATGTTTTCAGTCCCAACAAACCATATACAAATAAATATTGAGTTACACATTTTATTCTAGAAATAAATGCACACATCTTAAATGTCTTCAGGTCTTTATGCATATCAAACTTCAGGCAAATTCAGTTTCTAAAACCAAGTGGGTTTTTTTCAGACACAGGTCTAGTACATATATACAGACATGGTTTAACAAACTAAAATGACTCTGATGCTCAGACTATTTAGTTGTACTTACTCTGTCTGTATGGCCAGGAGCCATTGATAACAATTTTCCTTTTCTCCAGTCCCATACACAAACTGTGTTTTTCGAATCCAAACCAACCGAGACCAAACGCTAAAAGTGTCCAAATTAAACAAATAAAAATAACTCAGTATATTAATGAAATCTAAAGTCATTATTTTGAATGAGTATCAAAAAAATGTGTAACATATTTGAGATAGAAGCAATAGCTCTATTTTGATATAGAAGAAAACATAGGCTGTATCTTACACCAAAGCTTACATAGATGGACCTTTTCAGGTACAACATCATGACCATAAAGATCTTCTTAGATAACAACATATTTCTGATTTATAAAGTTTAATATATATATATATATATATAGTTTTATATAGCACACATGGCAAGCTGTGGTCAGGAGACATTTGCAAAAAAGGAATAATCACTGAACTTAATGAAACTGTATGTGTTTACCTTTAATTACATGTAACTTGCAGAATTTAGGATTTATTTTCTAAGTTCAAGAGACACAAAGAAAAAATATTTTCTTCAATCTCCTTGAAAACAAACAAAAGATCAAAAACAATTAAATGCTTCAAAAGTCTTTTGCTTGATTCTTCAAGACACATAGGATTTGGAAAGAAATATTTACTCATTTCTCAAACCAGAATTAAAAAGGCCCTAAACATAATTTTATGAAGTCTTTATTATTCAGAAAGAGCTTGAAGCCATTTACACTGTAAAACTAGGATGGATAAAAAGATTATTCCAAAAAATCAAGAAAAATAAAATTTCGAGATCTTCCTGTGCTTTGTAGCCTGTCTTGTCTTGACTGTGAAGACACCTTGCTCAGATTTCTTGACACAAATGTTTGACTAAATCAGCCACTCATATTGTATCTGTTAACCAATCAAAATGCTATTTTTCCTATAGAAATTCTCAATAGAAAGACTAACAGGATTGAATTATTAAAAAAAAAAAAAGCTGAGTGATTTGGCTTAATTTTTAAAGAAAATGAGTATTTTTGTTCCATTTTTGCATAAATTGTGCCATCTTTATGTTGATAAATGAAATTTTTTCAAATCTTTTGGGCAAAGCTTTTTTCACTCTTCAGCAGTTAGAACTTACAAACACTAATATAAATTTAGCTTCAATTTCTACATAGATTATTTAAGTGAGTTTATAAAAGCAAAAACAAACTCCAAACTTGAATCATAATCTTTTTCCCCAAAGACAGAAACCTATTTCAAATAACACAATTCCTTTACTGTCTGAAAAACTCTAGGATTATGAGAAGAAAAATAAACAAGTTAAATAAAATTTCTATCCATGCGTCCTATTTAATAATACTACAAAACCTAACCTTTCTATTCCATCTTTGAAAAATCAGGGTATTTCAATCCTAATTTGATGTATCTTAACCTTAAATTATGAAGACCATTCACGTGAGGGTGTGACACAAGTTTACACAACAAGACCAATGAAGAGAAAAGATTGCTGTGAAGTAGAATTTATGTTCTAGAAAGAAGCTGACTGCCCAAACAGTGAGAGGTCATTTCAACAGGCTCAGAACTTTTCTACAACAATTACATGTTTTAACAGAAACAAGCTACAGGTAGGCTTTCCTCTTGTGTTCAACACAGCTCCATTTGATATTCTCCTAATGGTCTCTACAATACATCCTCACTGAGGAAACAGCAGTAACTAACAGACATTGACCATTTTAGCAAGCAAAAGGAGCTGAGGGTACAGCCAAATCTGAGTATCACATTGCAAGGCTGAGTGGGAAGGAAAGAAGTGTTTCACAGACCAGGAAAGCACATCTCCAGAAAGGATTTTCTCAGCTAATACCTTTTCAGCTGCTACCTAACATGTAAATATAACCATTACATTTTCCATTTCCAATACATCAGTCAAGAAAGCCTCTTTACTCAGAGGAGCTAGTGTCTGGTAAAACAATCTCCCTCATAGGTAGAAGCTCTGAGAACCAATTTACTACTCAGAAAATGTTCAAAAGCAACAAAATTATAATCCAATGAAACCTTTTTCTTGACTTTGAGATATGGGATACATGAGTCTGAACAAACAATCAAAACATGGGGAGGCACCAGTGCATGCAAAATCCATGGCAGAGAAGGGGATACTGCCTGAAGGAGTACAAGGTGAGTAACACAACAGGACTACCACACTCAGGGCACAAGACATGCCCCTGCACAGGGGAAGTCCACTGTCTCCAGTCATTTGGTCTAACTCTGAACTGTGGCTCAAGACCACGAGAACCTCCCTACCACCTCATCTCCATTCAAAAAGCTTTTGAAGTTATCATTTTCTTGCCAAATCTAAATATTTGGCATTCATTAAAATGCAACTTGATCTTCCTCAACTTGAGGATAAGCAGATAGAACCTGAGACAATAAACTGCCTTTTTTAAAGAAAAACTATGTGACAAGATTTCTAATAGATAAACAATTTAATCGAGTGTTTGAAAAAAGAATATTAATTACATACCTGACCATCTAAATCAAAGGCCAAGCAAGCTATGCCATGTGTGTGAATGTCTTTCAGGACAGATACAGTTTGCACAGTGTATGAATCCCACACACAGATGTATGGCTCCTTCCCAACTTGACCTGTTGCCACCAACACACGTTCGGGGTGCAAAGCAAGGCTGCCAAAAGAAAGAAAGGATATAAAATATTTCTGCATGAAACTTTGCTATTTGCCCAGTTAGTTGCATTATTTTTTTTCCTTAAAAATTCTTTTACAATATTTTCCTATACTAGATAATAAAAAGTCATTTTGTATCACAGATTCCACAGTAGCTGTGAAATTCTAAATATAGTACATCCCAACATCTTTCTTGAATTTAGCCTTCAAAAGCCTTCTACATTTAAATCAACTGTAAAATAGTCAATAATCCTCTGTTCCAAAAGTGTTTACTACATTTGGCCAGATTTTCATGCACTGAGAGAAATACCTCTTTTCCTTTCTTTGTATTTCTTAAAACTCAAAACCACAAACAATGGAAAACAGAAGTTGGTGTTTAACTATCTACACATCAATCATCAACGCAGAGAGATGCACATCTCCAGAAGTTCTTTATTCCACACAGCATTTGTTGTCCTTTTTATGGGAGGACAGCTTTCTGGAGCTGTCTCTCTGCTGATTGCACAGACACCCAAAGCACGACTAGCTTGGACTAGAGGCAATGACTGCACTTCAGGTGACTGAACTTCAGAGCAATTAAGATTATCTTAAATGTCTTCATTTTAATATAGAACAATCAGGAATAGCTGGGTTTGAATAATTATTAACCCTCCACATTTCTAGTACTGTACAGAATTTTATTATAGCTTGTATTTCAGTCTTTCAGAGTGCACTTGAGGTTCATCAGCACTGTTTTGCTAAATCTGGGACCAAGCTAGAAAACATCCTAGTCAGCAAGATATTTGTTTTGTTTATCCCAGCAAGCTGTATGGGAGAACATGGGGTCTGAGGACTCAGATTTCATAAAACAGAAAAGTAAGAATATATTCTAACAGAAACCCAGACAAACTACTTAATCACACTCCACATATAGTAGGTACAGCAGTCCAGAATGATGTAGAAATACCACACAGAAGTCAGGAAGACATGATTTCCAAAGCTGGCTGTTTAATTTGGCTAAAATATTTCCTAGCCTGATAAATGCCAGGGTAATGAATGATCTTGAGAGACTGGTGGACAGAATCACTAACAACAGACAGTAAGTATATTTATCTTCTCTAAAATTATTTGAGAGGGAGAAAGGTTGAGCACTTTGCAAAGGTAAGATGACCTTTAACTTGAACACAGGTCTTGATGAGTAAAGTTCAAAGGGTGGAGACAGGGAAATCTATAAATATAAACAAAAACAGCAAGGTTAAAGCTAACCAGGAAATTACCAGAAAAATCTTCTGATTCAAAAGATGTACGCATTTTCTATATAGAGAAAGAGCAAGAGGAAACCACATTAGAAGACACTTAATATTTTATGAAGTTAAATACAGTACACAATACACTTCCATATTTTTCTGTTTTAAAATAGCACTTCAGTTTGTTGATATTGCTTGATGAAATCCACATGCAAAACTGAGCAGAATTCCTAACTTCAAGGGTGAAAAGGTAAAAAGCCCTGAACCTTTCCATTTTGCTATGGGACTTTCTGCTCTTGGCTGCTCCCTGTTACCCTCAGCACCAGGAAAAAGTAACCAATAGTTCCCCACTTTGCTTCACAGCACTTCTAGAGTTGTTTATTTAGTTCTTCCCTTCTCATTTATTTGACAGAGCAACTTCACAACTAAAAAACATTGCAGAAAGGAGCTGGCAGCAAAACTTAACCACATTTCAATTCAGTTCTGCCACCTAATCCTGACTAACACCTGCACATCTCCCAGAGCACACAAAGGCAGATGGTGTACTCACAGGACAAAGGAAAAGCATCTGGAGGGAGAGAAAATGCTGCATCCAAAATGATCTATTTTTTTAGAATGACACCACAGAAAGGGAGGAATTAGACCAAATGGACAATAAAGAAATTTGGAAAAGGAAGTGAAAAGAATAAGCAAGACAAAAGAGGCAGAAACTAAGAGGAAAATAGGAAAAACCCAGCAGTTCACCCACCTCTTCAATCCTGTCCTGATCTGTGCTATAAGATGCATTTTTAGACAAGCAAAAACCACACCACAAGTACAACAAAACACTCACTGTATGTTTATGGACACACATACATGCAAAAGCACCCCCACACCACACCTGACAGAACAATTTATAGCAAGCAAAAATTAGTTCTGTATATTTTTAACTGAAGCTCAGAGTCTTTAGAGGAACAAGACACCAGAGATGGAAGGGACAACACTAAAGGCCCTGTCAAGGGAAAGGAGAACGTTGTCCTCAGCCCAAGCATTCCAACTAATTTCATTCAAAGAATATTAGGTGAATTTAGAGAAGATTTCCTCTATTTGTAATTAATAAATGGCACATAACAACTAATAGCAGCAGAATCACAGTATTAGTTCTTTCTACATCACAATACAAAATACTGGCTTAAACAACTGAACTCAAATTCTGCCTTGATAAGGGATATAGTAAACTGCTAATAACTTTTCTAGACATTCATTGAAAGAAGAAGAAAATAAATGTATAACAAATATTTTAAGACAGAAGCTCCTTAAAAAATGCAAATATGGTGAGCTTCAGGGAAACTATTTAGCAAAGCTGTTAGCAGTGGCTGAAGAAACACCTATTTAAAAATACCTTTCCACATCTTTTCTTAGAGACCAAGGAGTGAAGGACAAATTAAAGTATTACCTGTAGGTATTCCATCTCACAGGCTATCAAAGCAGATTAAAAAGAGAAACATGGAAAAAGTCAAGGGACTACTATTTCTGTTACCAACACTAACCAAAGTAACTACTACACATATTTACATTATTTTGATATGAGACATGAATGATAAGACAATGTTTTTCCTTAATAATCAAGTCTTGGCTAGTATTAATCCCAAGGGGAACCATGCAGAATTACGGATTTGAAAATTTTGGGTCCTCGTGAAAAGTCAAGGATTAGATTCCAATTTTACACAATATGATGACTCTTTTCAGTTCTTTCATTGGACTGTGAGTGATCAAGCAATCCCTATAAGCACAGCAATCAATACAAAAACTCAGTATCTTGATCTAAGCTCTAGAGTAGAAGCATCAATACAAGTCTCATACTTGAGAACGCTCACTGCTAGAACAGTCCTGAACAAAACACTTTAAATAGCTTCCTATGCAGACAGAAAGAGCTTAACTGGAACGGGTGCCCAGAAATAAATAACAATAAATACTTTCCATACACAGACCATAGGAACCTGTGGTGTGATGCAGCTAACAGGATCAAACAATGAGTTCAAGCTCTCTTTGGATACTCTGGGTATGACCTTCAACACACCTCCACTGAGGTGTCAAAATCATACAACTATTGGGATGGTATCTGCAATAGCTGCTTGCCATTCACCCACTCAGTTCCTGAGATCAGGCAGGAAAGTATGAGTATGGTTCAGCTCTAAAGGCAGCTTTCAAATCTCTTAGTGTGGGACTTGTGGGCTTAGGTCCTTTCCCTCACAAATTTTCTCTTGCATTTTTTTTCTTAGGGAGAGAGAGGTTGCTCAGTGGCATGAGAAGCTCTGCACTCAGAAGAAAAGGACAAATATTCCCTTTACAGCACTCAGAAGGAGAGAATTCCCTTTACTATCCTGGTGATGAGAGCTGGTATGACCTAACCAGGTTGGACTGCTGGAACTGTGCTAGCCCACACTGCTAGACTGTAAACTGGAGCTTGATTTCTTTCCTTGTCCTTGAAGGATGACTAAGCTGATGAATGAGATGCTGCTGCTGCTTGTCCAGAAAAGGAAACAGATATTCCTAATGAGAAGTTCCTCAGGCCTTCTTGTCTGCCTCTGGCCTTTCTGACCTGGGCTCTTCCATAACAGATGTTAGATCTAATGTAGCAACATGTAACATATGTAAGAACATGTCCAAAAGGCAAACTTTATAATGAAAAAAAGCAGGTATTGAGCTAACAAAGTGCTAAGTCAAATGAATTTTTAAATTGACTCTAGAACTTGGCACTTCTCAGAAGAGTTCAGAAATAGAAAATTAAAAAAACTTGTCTGTAACTATTGCAACAAACCAAATAGCTGGACTTGTAGTGAACTGAGGTTTCCACCACTATGTCTGAGTGACAGGTCTTTCCCTAGCCAGACACTCAAACTGGGCTGAAAAGCAGTAGTAGAGTTTTAACAGCCTACTGAAAAGGCATGTGTTTCTCACTTTAGTGCATTCAAGCTCCTCTTTTTAATGCATTCAGGAAAGGTTCCTTCTCCCTTTCAGAGCAATATATAAGCATTCCCCAACATTCCTCAACCCATGCACTGTACAAGACCAATATTAGATTATTATATTAAATACTAATGGCAGCCAATGAAAAAAAATAAAACCTGTCCATGTTGTGTTTGCATGGAATGAGACTAGAGACATGGACAAGACCCTCCAATTTGTGTGAGGCTTGAAGCACCAGGGGATCCTGAAGGAGAATAGTCAATAATAAATTACTTGATAATAAAAGAAATTAAGATTCTTTTCCATCTTTCCTTGGTTTGTGCTGAGCATTAGCAGGCATTGATTAATACAGACAAGCTGCAGACAAGGATACAGTATTAAAGATGATGTTTCCTTAGCAACAATATTGGATGAAAATCCAAGAATATATTCATGTGACTACTCCTGAGCTTCATAAAACTAGGGCACCAGTAAAAATGCACAAAAGAATACTGCAGTAAAATAACAGCATCTCAGACATCTATTAATTAAGAGCTAATTTCAAGTGTGAAATTGTTTCTATGCTTAAATAAAGCAAAATATTTTCATGGTATGTTTACAGACATTTTACACAAACTCAAGAATATTTTCTTATTTGCTGCAATTTATCCACATTTTCCAGAAAGAATAACAGGGGAAGCTACAAACCATTTCTGTCATACTATTTAAGATCTTAAAGCAGAAAGAGCTGCAATCAGCAAACATCTCTCATCCAAGTTTAAACAGATCAAGTCAGAGCACACTTATTTTCCATAGACAGAACAAAGCAGTGCTCATCATGGAGCACCACTACCAGCCTTCCATGTAGTTACTGCCCCAGAGCCAATAATGTCAAATAGAGCTTTCTGAAGCTTCCTTAAATTGCACAAGCATCCAACTTCAAAGTAAGAGAGGCTGAAGTGGAGACAGGGACAGTGAACTCAAACTGTATGTTGGTCATTCCCAGCTGCAGTTTATCTCACTACAATCCATATTTTCTTCTTTTGGATCTGAATGGTTTTAGATTAACAAGAAACATTTATAAACACCCAGAGACTCCTAAAGATTGCTTTGGGCTTCTATTTGTTCCTGAATTCCAAGGAGGGGGCAAAAATAAAAAGCCAGATTTACTTCAAAGAGAAGGAAAAAGTCAGAGAGTGACTAAAGCAACATTGAGGCAAAGTTCCCAAATCATCAAATGTGAGAACTGATTAAAATATTCTGTGAACTATATGCTCCTATATGAAGATGTCCATTTTTGTCTTCCATTGTCATATCCTCCACTGCTGAGAAAGGGATTGGCTTCAGCTTTCTGGTAAGTCACCATCTCTAGAAAACTGATTGACGATAAAGATACTCCCCTTCTTTTCATCTGGCTTAATGTAAGGACTGGTGGGAAGAAGGCAGTGGCAGAGCTGCTACTGAAAAAAGCTGAGATAAGCACAACATTCATTCTGTGCTTCAACTGGCTGTACTTCCTTACCAACCAAAGAAGCTTTACAGCAGAAATATCTTGCCAGCCCTGGACACTGCAGATATTCTCAAGAACTCCTGAAGAAATCTGGTGTATCAGGCCTACAGGTGTTCTGCAGGTGTTTGACAGAGGTGTTTTCCTACAGAAAAAAGTCAAGGATATCTCTAACACTCATCACAAATTGACCATCTAACTTCTTCTGGGTGCATCTAACTTGGCACCAGAAAAGTGAAAGGAACCAGGATACCACTTAAAATTGGGACAACATCTGAACTCTTGTTTAGAAAAAAACTATAAATATGCTATAGAGGCCACAAAAGTATTTACACCAAAGACCATCTCCTAAAACAAACAAAACCCCCACAGGTACCAGAACCAGAAATAAAACAGGAAAGAAGCACAGGAAATCTAGAGACTATTAAAGGGACTCAGAAGTCAACGTGTAGTTGGTAGGCAATGAAAGATGTCACCCATGTAGGCTCACAAACCTAATTACTGAAAACCAATAAAAAGGAGAAGATGGATAAAGAGCATTCATGTGTAACACTTTCAAGAAAATACAAATCTTCTGCTTGAAAGTTGCTCAAGAATACTGATCCATTGACTAATCCTAATGAGGAATGTAACATAATGTAATACTCATAAACAGATGTAACCTGCAAAAGACAAAATCATGATTATTTATAAATTATCACTGAATAATTTTTTAAAGACTATTTATTTTTGTGGTATTAATTTATATGGCAGAAGAAACAGCAATTGAAAAAACAGCAAGCAAAAGAGGAACCTGTAACTAAAAAACACAAATATCATCTAACATGCAACCTTGATCTAAAAATAGAACCCAAACAAAACATTTACCAGTCCTTCAAATATTTCTTTTATTTCCCCAAGTAGTCCAGAGGGCTTTTTCACTTAAAATGTCACACACACCACAAAAAATGTTCAGGCAATTTCCAAATGCTGTCAGATGCCTTGTCTTGATCTAAGCTAAAGCATCATTCACCTTGCTTGCTCTTGTAGAGGGATTATAAGCAGGCAACAGGGATTAGCATAGTTCTAAAAGTCAGGAGAAGGTTTATACTGCTGTCAGCTAACCAAAACATAGAATTAATCCACTCATTCTGCATGCAAGCTGTCTTGATAAAATGGAGTCATCTCACCACCACAACTAAAATGCATAGTTTCTTTAAAGTGAATTTTACATTTAAATACATTTTGGGGTTTTTTCCCCCAGTGGCATGTATATATAATATTTGCATGCATCTTTATCACAGTCTGACAATTACAGGAGCTTTGCTCTTGAAATAAGTTACCCTATGGTTCAGAAAATTGAATGGTCACTGTTATTTTTAAAATATCCAACTAGATTTAGTCACAAGAAATGTACCACATAAATAGAAAGAATCAAAGTAGTAAAACACTCTTTTAGAACATTGTCATAAAAATATGTCATATCTACAAATTTCATTCTCAGTTGGGGTAAAGTAAAAAATACATTAAGTAATCAGGAGTGAAATGTATGAACATTGTGAGAACACAATGACTTTAATGTAACTATGAGCAATTTCTAAATGTAATTTTCAGCTTGGAAACATTTTCTTTATTATTAGGTCTGGTCCTTTGCCTCAGTTTAGTTTCTTTTCTTTCACTTGAATTTTTCCCCTGAATCAAGCATTTTATTTACATTTAATTTCATGCCAAATATCTTACCAATGTACTTCATATGAAGCCAAAGAAAGTTTAAGGTGTAATAGTTTCTACAGTCAACACTGTAAAAGGCAAATGGAATATTTCCCTAAATGTAACCTGTCACCAAGGTGGCTAAACCATCAGTGGAAGCACTACTGCAGGTACTCTAGAGCTGATCATTTTGTTCACACCGACATTATTCTCTTCAGTTATGCCACTCACTCTCTGGACACATTTCTTCCAATTCTTAAATTCAAATCCCAAAAAAGGGAAAAGGGACCCCAAATATTCATGGGGTCCCAAATATTCATGGGATCCCAAATATTCATGGGGACCCCAAATATTCATGGGGTCATCTTATCAAAGATGACCCCATGAATATTTGAGCAATTACAAGCTGGATGCTGCTGTTGGACTAGAAGATTCAGTTTTGGGATGGGTTTTGGGGTGTTTTTTGGAACTTTTGGGGTTTTTTGCTTAAGTGACATGTTCTTTTAAAGCAAAGTAATCAAACTGACCTTTGCATACAGTTATGAGTCTTGATCCATCCTGTCTGCAGCCCAAAGCAATAGGCACTACAAAGGAATTCCTCTGAAAAAGCTTGGAAGATCAAGCAGTGAAATGAAATTAGAAACCTCTGAAAAATGGTTGGAAGGATTGTTCACTGTATTTTCTGAAGTAATATCTGAATACCCAGGGCTTTCATAGAAAAATAACCATCAGGCACCACCTTACAGAACTTATTCAAAAGAAAAGGAGTCCAGCAGGAAGCCTCTCAACAGTAATGAGGATTCCCAGTTAAAGGAAAGTCTTTTGCAACTAGGCTGTGGACAGCTTTTCTGAAGAAAAGCTATAGTATTTCTTTGGAGATTTAATGATGCAGATGTCCTCTAGCAGCTAGGTAAAATAACAAGGAACACTGCTTTTCTAACTGAAGTGGTCTCACAAAGACATCTTGCTTTAAATGCAGAGTAGCAGTGATGTTATCAGATGGTGCACACACTGGAATCCTTTGTGGATTCTATCTTTTGCAATACAAAAGATAGGCATCATAAACCTGACTTAAAAATTCAATCCTAGCTTTTGCTCCCAAGAGTTAAGGCAATCTTGGCTGATTCTGACCTTTTTTGTGCAAACCAAGCACTGCATTTTCAAAGCACTGCATTTACCTATTACTATGGTAATAGCTACCAGCTATTACTATTACTATGTAATAGCTAACAGCAGTGCAAATAATGATACTGGGTATTGCTTGCAGAAGTGGAAGTCTTTTGTAGCCAGTGGAGTAATCAGAGCAATCTGTGCTCTAATGAAGGTGATTTGTATGTATCTATAACATTCTGTAAAGTGCTTCACTGTTACACCAGGGGAAATTCATACCACACCAGAATCTCATTGGGCAAAATATCTTCAGTACATGTATTTTGAAGAGAACATTCAACACCATCTAGGTCAAACATTCAAGCAAATTATTGGGATGGTTATGGGAGCTTTTACACTCTGCTACCTAAGTTCAAGGAAAATTACAGCTTTATTTTTCTTTTCAAGGTATTTCAAGTGCCCAGTAGCTTTGCTTACCATGTAAATGTAGCAAAACCAATAGTTCATGTCAAGTAAAAAAAATATTGTGAATAAACCAATTTCCTTGATCATAATATAACAGCATTATAATTTAGGTGTATCTTAACAAATCTAAATTTTAATGTGAGCATATGCCTAATCTTTATCAGTACGGATTAGACACCTTTGCCACTTTTATGAATAACAAATTACTTTTGCTTTAAAGTCTTTAATGCTAAACAAGTGTTGCCTTAAATCACAAATACAACTATCTAAGTCGTGTAATAATATTTTGAAAAACTAGGTAAACTAGATCTTGAAATAAAAAAAACCCTTGATATATTATAAAAGGTATGACTAAATTCTATGGATTTTTTAGCTTAATGTCAGTGTCAGTTTAAACTTCAAAAACCCCAAAATGTAGATGGCATAAAACTAGAAACATCTTTCTGCAATTATTTCAAGTTCTGTTTCAACCACACATCTTTTTTAAAAAGCCTACAATTTTTGCGTTATTAATTACAGTAAAGTCTAAACCAATTTTTTTGATATGTCATACAGAACATGTACACTACGGTTTGCAATCTAAAAAATTAGAGAGGGATAAAAAAATCCAGAGTTCAAAATTATTGAAACATGCTAAGTTACTGCCCTAAAAGATTAGGGCAGACCTCAACATTTCTGCAGAAATACTCCAAAATTTTTAGGAATCAAACATTATTAAGCTTTTGGGTACATTTCCTGTTCTTCTCAGACATTGTCCTAGAGCCTCATGTTGTTGCAATAGTTCTGAGAAAAAGACCCAACCACCAAATCAAGAGAAGCATTTTCTACAGCACCAAGACATTTTCCCATCTGAGTATTGACCTGACCTGACCTTGCCTGTGAGTGCTGACAGAATCAGATCAGAAGGTGATGTGACTGCTGGCTATGAAAAGCACAATGCATGAAAGCAAGCTCCTAAGCCTAGCTCCTTGCTGGGTTGATCTACTTTAATCAACTTCTAGTATGTTTTAAATGTTCAAATCTGGTTGGATATTTTTGGTATTTCTATTTGTGTAGTTTTAATTAGGAAAAGTAAAGTTTTCAATGGTACGCAGGTGTATTAAACAAGAGGCTTATTCTAGTCTCACTTCGAACTGAATCCAGGAATGTTTTTATTCTGTATTCCTAAAATATTTTCATTTTATCAAACCAAATCCAAGAAAAATATTTTTTTAAAGATGATGTACAAAACTGTAGGTAAAAAAAAATAAATTAATGAAGTTTCAACACTAAATCCCTCAAAAAACATCTTTCAGACAGTATAACATGTTCCAGACCATGTCTAGAACTACTGAGAAAACTTGGTTTTCCTGAGGGAGAAGGCACATAATTGTCTTTCATCTCTCCCCCTGATCTGTTTAAGATATGCACCCAAATCTTCCCTTCAGACTTGTAAACATTTGACAATTTGAGACCACTTAGCATGAAAAGCTGGAAAGAGCTTAACTGGGACTTTGCCCTCGTTAACCACAGTATAAAATGGTCAGCAGGGTAATCATCTCACCCTGTCCCAGCAATTGCTTCTGCTGTAAAAAATGCCATTTTGACTGATAGACAAAAGATACTGAAGCTAGAGGCTTATAGGAGGAGTGCTTAGTTTAATTATGGCACAATTTAGGTTTTAAGTAATGGCTTCTTTCATGGAGGGAAATAAACTGAGTATGCTCAAAAAGATCATCTGGAAATGGTAAAGTGAGTTAATTGAGTTATCTTTAGTATAAACAAATAAAACATGACACCACATAGGCCCAAAGAATAAGCTAAGGAGAATACATGATTTTTCAGCTGGAAATAGAAACTTTCTGGGGAAAAAGAGAAATCATTTCCTCAAAATATATTCCGAAAACAAAAATGCCTTAATGGCTTATTAACAAAGTACAATGGCTTGGTGATTTAACCTGCTCAAGTGATTTGGGTGCCTGTATTTGACCTCTCAGAATGGCACATCACATGACTTCAGCATTACATTGCTTTCATCCTTCGAAGCAAGAATGTGGTTTCCTCATCAAGTGCAAATGGAGAATGAACCCCAGGTGCCACATTTCAGCAGGAGCCTACCAGCACACACCCAAAGCTCATTCTTTGTTACAGAAAATACTATGAAAGGTATTTAATTTCACAGTAAACATTCTATTGCATACCAAACCCCATGATCTATAATTCATATCTAATTTTCTTAAAGAAAAAATAATCTGAAAAATTATTTCCTTAATTATATTTATATAAAATGATTTTTATTTGAATTTGCCCATGGGAAGAAAGTAATAAATAATGTTTGTAGTCAAAACACCGAAGCTTTCAAACTCAACCGCCAATTCTGGAAACTCCTACTGCTCAGCATGGGTCTACAGGATTTATTTTTGGTTGGAAAGTCACTTGACTTGTCACTGAGCACCACTGAAAAGAGTTTGGATCCACCTATCTTCTTCACACTCTCGCTTCAGCTGTTTATTATATACATGGATCAGATGCACTCTGAGCCTTCTCCTGTCTGGGCCAAATGGCCCCAGCTCTCCCAGCCTCTCATCAGGAGAGCTGGCCAAGATCCTTAATCATCTTTAGTCCTTCAATGGATTCTCTTTAGCAGTTCCTCATGTCTCTTGTCCTGAGGAGCCCAGAATGGCACACAGTACTCCAGGGGCAGCCTCACCAGCACTGAGTCAAGGGGAAATACTCCTACCAAAGACCTTCCTTGGGACTTGAGAACAAAAACTGGTTTCCCAACACCATACCTAATAATCCAAGCTGTGTGCACCTTGTATGTTTCCTAAGTATTAGACAAGCTACATTTTGAGGTGTTTCTATGCATGATCCATTTCACATTTGAAGCATAACTATAAAATGGATTTTACTCCTGTTTCCCTCCAGTTATTAGAGGCTACAATAGGGGATGACTGGCCTTCTTCAATGGCTATAATTATTGAAATAGTTTGGGAGATTGCCTTTCTGCAAATGAATAAACAACAAAGTTCTTTTCTACAAAGGAAGATAGGGACTGTATAGAATTCAAGTCCATACAAAGAATTCTTCACCAGAACATGCTTAAGCTTTTTTCCTTTGTCACGTTCACAATTCAAAAGACATAAGATGTTACACATAATAATTAGAAATTTTTCCTTATGTGGTAACCTAGTATTCATTCTGTTACATTCCCTGAAATCCAAAATACACAACTAATCATTAAATTCCTAGTGAAAATTCACAGATCTGCTGCCAAACCAATTAACAGAATTTCACCTGACAAAATTCTGTAGCTGTGCTTAGTATCCATTCCTTAATATTTGTGCTTGACTGTCATCTGGAGTTAGGTCAGAAATATACACCATTTATTCCAGACAAGAACAAGACAATAAACCTGACAGCAGATACCCCAACATTCAATTGCTTCAACTGTTTGTTGAGGTTTCTTGAGAACTCTTAAGGTGTCAGACTACAGGGGGAACACAAAACATGGAAAGAAAATAACTTCCCTCTATGTTCTTGTGAAACCTGTTTGGCTCTTTTTCTGAGAAAATAGTCTCTTTTGTTCATAATTTTTTTTAATTACTAGAATCTAATGAAAAGGGATCAAAGAGAGGCAGAATGATACAATGAGATGGTAGAAATTCACAGCATCTTTACTAAAAAAAGTCCAACAGCAGGTCATCCAAAGTCATAACACTGCATAGTTAATGAAAAGGGAGGGGGAAGAAAAGATCTGCTGCCATTCAAAACTAGGATGTGACTAATCACTGCACTGCTAGAATTTCTGCTTGCAAACCACAGCTGACAGGCACACAGAGGAAGGCAGGACCTGCCTCCCAGAGAGCATTATCTAGGAGCAGTCTTAGAAAGCAGCTGACAGAGTCCAACAATTCCTTAGATGTTGATGGTTAGACTAACACTCAGAGTGTGACAACAAATAGATAAATCAGAGTTGGCAGACAGCACTAACACCAGAGAGAAGAGATGATTTTAGTGGTTTTGATTCACACTAGAAGCTAAGAAATGTTGACACTAAAATGAAATGGTTTATTTTGCCTTGGAATACAAGAACAAAATCATAGTATCTCAGGAAGGAGATTGAGTTGAAATTTGAAATATTAAAAGATGACAGTCTTAAATCAAGTGCCTGAAATGATCACAGTTTAGTGGCCTGAGGTTTGGCTGCTTATTTTTTTTCCTTGGGAAACAAAGTTCAGGTAATCCCTAGAGTTCACAGCAACAAGGAAAATTGCCTTAAGAAAAGCCATGATTTAAACAAGCAAATTAATTTGTAGGAATCAGCCAAACCCTGTCTCTGTGAGAACAGAGACAAATGTTTTGCCATTCTTTCTACCTGTCTTGCATATACCTCTGCTCTCTGTAAACATGCAATTTACCTCTCTACAGTCTTGGATACAGAGGGGTACAAAGGGGAAAACCACCAAGTTTTAACTAAGCAGAAAGTACAACCATTTATTTCTCCTCTGTCTTTGAAATACGGTATTGGCTAGTTTCTGGTACTAGAACTCCTAATGGTAAAGAATTTCAATGTTTTCTGAATAATTGTTTAAGTTATGTTTACTCTAAAAGCAGAACACTGCATGAGTCCTGGGGCAAATGATACATGATTTCTTTTCCCCAACTTAGTCCAAGACAAGGAAAAATATACAGACTTCAGACAAGAAGGGAAATTAACTTCTTTGACACAGCTTAGAGATGCTGAAAGCAGAGCCATAAATGCCATTATCAGCAGAGATTCAAGAGTTCTTATTAGCATAAAATGTGCCAGCTACTACCTAAAGCAATAAAACCTAAATGTACCACAGACATCTTAATCAAATAGTCACAGTGATTAAGTTCTAGGAAGAATATACAAAAGCACTATTATTTACCAGCTAGCTCACATAATGGATATTTAAAAAGTAGGACAGATAACAACTCTTCCTCATTTGTTTCCTTCTGTCAGAGAAACATAATTCTTCTTTCTGTGGCTGGCACAGTTGTGTGGTTGTTTTGTGTCAGCATAAAGATAATGTTGCAAAAGGAGAATTTCAAATAAGTGCTAAAGTTTGAAATCAAGAACAGACCTCATGGAAAGCAGAATATAAAATTTTCCCAAGTCTACTAAAGGTCTCTAAAAGATGCACTGGTTTAACCTTATGTTTTGGTTTTATTTTTCAATAGCATCATCAATGTCAGATGAAAAATTAATTCCCAGTAACATTCCAGTACTTTGAAGCAAAAAAAAAAAAAAAAAAGATGGTCACAGGGTTAGAAGTACAGAAAAAAAGGAAGGGGGAAAGGAAGGGGGAAAGGAAGGGGGAAAGGAAGGGGGAAAGGAAGGGGGAAAGGAAGGGGGAAAGGAAGGGGGAAAGGAAGGGGGAAAGGAAGGGGGAAAGGAAGGGGGAAAGGAAGGGGGAAAGGGAAAAGGGAAAAGGGAAAAGGGAAAAGGGAAAAGGGAAAAGGGAAAAGGGAAAAGGGAAAAGGGAAAAGGGAAAAGGGAAAGGGAAAAGGAGCAAAAAATGCATCAAAAGGAAAAATTATTCTACAAGTCACCTTGGAGCATGTCAGTGGTCTCCATGGAGCACATCAGCATAGAGAATTATTCTAGTGACATCAAAGGCTTTTGCCAGTAGAAAGCCATTTTAAAAGGTGGATAAGTTCAGGATTTCCAATCTTCTCATATAAAAAAAAAAAAATACATAAATATGCTTTAGCTAGCCCAGATAAATAAGGAGCCTCAACGTGAGCATGAGTTTTACACTATGACAAGTTAAAACTCTGAGGGGGCATCATCTGAAATCTTGATTCAGATCAGATTTAAATACAATCCCCCTTGGGTGTCTCTGAAATGGGAAGATCAGCCAGCATTAAAAATCCCATGATCCTCTAAACCAATAAAATTATGGAGAGAACAAAACCTAACCTGAATACACCAAGATACTGTTTCTTCCTCAGCTACCAGAAAGCAAACCATTCTACAGATCACAAGCTAGTTTGGTGATGCATGAAATCCTAGAGAACACACACTTGAAACCAGTAGCTGTGTAGGAATAACTTGCATTTTCATTCAGTATTAGTATTGCCTACACATACACAGCCATGGCTGGACAGGGGAACTTTTCCACAAACACAGCAGACATCCAAGTTAGGCGGCTGGCAACAGATCAAAGCCAGTCACCTGAGATTTCATGTACAAGATCTTTCTCCTTATTTACTCCTGAAAAATATGAGAAACTCAGTTAACTGCACTCCTGAAAGATGCAAATTTCTAAAGCATTTCTGCAGCTGATACTTTCCACAAGTGTTTGCACACATTCCTCGACCTCAACCATAAAAATATGCAAATGAGTAAGAAATGGGAGACAAACAAGATTGAAAACATGTAACTGTATCCTCCAGAATAGCGAGTTGATTTCTGGAAAATAATTCTCAGATGAGATTAAAAAAATCCATAAAAAGCAAAAGCTCAACAGCAAGCAAGAAAAGTTCTTTTAAAAATGGATTACAACTGAGATTGTTCAAATTAAAACAAACAAACAAACAAACAAACCAACCAACCAACCAAACCACCAAAATAGACCAAAAAGATGTTTGAAATGATCCTAATTATCCTCTTCAAGTCCAAAAGAGTTTTCAATAGATCTGAGGGTCTGAGGGACAAAACACTGAAAGAGAGCTCTCTTACTTTTAGTACACAGTTAACTGAGGCTGAGGAGTTTGGGGTGTGGACACCATGATTAAAATTAAGATTAGACACTCATACTGAAAACAAATCATGTTAAAACACCTACTCATATTAAAAAATCTTACAGTGTGTTTACAGGGTTTCATTTAACAAAAGCAGGTAAAACTTCAAAGCAGAACAAAAACTAACTGCTAGTGTTAGAATTTTCCAATGGAAAATGTCCTATGACTGTCCATTACTCCAATACTGTTTTCTACTACTAAAGAAATGGTCTCTAACTTAAGAACTGCAGTTCCTCCCTCCTGATTGATGTTTACAATTACAATGTCATCTAAAGAATGCTGGCAATATAAAAGTTCTCATAATGAAGAGTACTAATAATATCACCATGTAGTGAGCAATATTTATGCTTAGTCCTTGTAGCTATGGAGCTAGGCTCATGAAAGTTTGATTCTTTAAATACATAAGATTTTCAGACTCCAGAACTGCTTTCACAAATTAGATCCCATACTTGTAAAAAGACACTTAATCCTCCCATTGCTTTCACTAAAAAATCCCAAATATGTCAGCATGCACAGTACTTGCTGAGACTGTTAAAGCACAAAATATATCCATTCTTTTCCAATACAACAGTTGAGTTTTTCTTCAGAGAGAAAATTTAGTAACACTGATTACTATATTATATAATCCAATTTTTGCACTTGCTTTTTGGGCTTTGGGTTTTGTTGTTGTTTTTTTTGTTTGTTTGTTTTTTTAAATATTTGACCTTCCTATGTCTCCTTTAAATATTAAGAACATGTTTAGATACCCAAGTTTAGTCATAAAAAGTGTGAGAGGGCATTTAAATGGTACCACGTTGCATTTTAGAGAAATGAAGGAAGTGAAGGACTTATCAATGCAAGTCTAATTGTACTATTAGAAATAGCCACACTGCTTTTAAATCAAGCATTCCTCTTTATGCATACTAATATTTCTGTATAGCTTTTGCATTTAAGAACCATGCAAAATTCTAACTGCATACTTATCCTACTTAGAGTTATATTCTTGCATCAATACAATTCAGAGCAGAAGAAACTGCTATATTTGAATGGGCCATGTTATCGTTCAAATCAAAGTACATACACAAACCAGACACACTTTCTCTCCAGTTAGATGACTTAGAGCAGATTTTTGTTTGTTTGTTTGTTGGGTTCTGTGGGGTTTTTTTGTTTAGTACTATTCTAAACAATTCTGTCACATTTTAGCCAAGTGTAACACACTGTACCAAAACTGAGAGAGACTGAGCAAGAAACTGTTACCACATGCAAACAAAAAACTTGCCGGGTCATAGCTCAAACCATTTATTTTTTCTGCTACAAGAAGTACTACTGAAACAAACAGTGTCACTCGGAAGTCCTCCTGAAGAGATGGTATTAAATGTGTAATATTACACTGCTGTGACCTTAGAACGAGCAGGAGCCACCGCTTCCGTAGCACAATAGCAAGGTGCAGATCTGGATTTCCTGCAGCACCTGACATCACAGGTGGCTAGCAGTTCTTAAGAAAACAGTTTTTCCTGGATTTAAGTGAGAATGTTAAAATATTAAGCAATGCAAATAATAGTGATTCAAACTCCTGACTCAACACCCCTGGTACGACACTCTACCATGCTACAATGACTACACATATCTAGCACCAAGGAGAAATGTACTGTGGAAGTGACACCCTTCTTAGGAACATTCACAGCCATACTTCAAAGCTATTTAAATTCCTTCCAAAAGATTTAAACAAAGGGGAAAAGTGGCCGTCATGACCAAGTTTTCTAGTGTGTCTAAAAGCTTAAATGAAAGACATGGCATCTATTCTGCTCTCTACAGGCAATACCTGTTACTCATGAGTAACACATACAGAGGTATGCCTTGGAGCACTAAGCATCATAAAAACAAATTTTGTGCTATTAAACATACAAAAGACCTACAAAAGTATCTACTGACAGCTCTTACCCCAACAGGAAGACCAAAGGAAATCAGAATTTAAAATCCATCTGCAATGACACCTACTGTAAGGGAAAAGATTGATGACTCAGGCTCACATCTGCCCTTCATACTACTCAAATTCTCTTACTGATCTCACAACACCACTAGGCTTACAAAAGCATCCTTGGAGTGGAAAGACATATAAGAAATCATACCAGCACACTTATTTTGCAACATCAGTTTGTAATTAATTTTTTTAATGGACGCTGCACCTGGTAACATTCCCTGTCAAATGAAATACTGAGCTGTAGAAGAAGCCGCAACTTCTCAAGAAGGGCTGTTCTTTTAAGATTACCCTAAAAGTTGCGTGAGTTACAGGCAGGCCACTAATTCCCCATGTAATCGTCGCCTTTTAAACACCAGACAAAGGTCTACCTGCTCCAGATTAACCTCCTCCGCAGCCCAAGTGCTCCGGGAACACACGCGATTAATGCTTCTCCTCCCGCCGGCCCTTTGACTTTCAGGGGCGGCCGGGGACCGAGCGGCGACCCTCGGGCTGCCGCGCCGGGGACAGGCGCCCGTACGAGTTTCGGCACCGCACACCGGCGGCAGTGGGGGACACACAACACGGCTGATTAAATCCGACAGCTAAAAACCATTTCCAGGCTGTTTCTACCCACGGCGAAGCCCGGCGGGGGGGGCGGGGGGGGGGGGGGGCGGTGAGGAAGCGCTGATTGTCCTTGATGTATTTCGGTCCGACCCCCGGATCCGCACAGCACCGACAAGACGCGCATCACCGGCGCTGCCCGGGACGGCACCTGGGGCAGGCGGCGGCTGGGGGACACTCGCGCCCCGCTCCAGGGGGAAGGGAGGAGCGAGCGGGGGACGAGCCGGGCTGCGGGGCTGGGACGGCCGGAGCGGGTCGGAGCCCGCGGCGGGATGAGCGCGGCGCCAGCGGTACCTGATGATGTCGTCCTGGTGCCCCAGGTAGAATTTCTGCCGGTGCTCCCGGGGGCTGTAGACCACGCCGACCCCCGCCACGAAGTAGACGATCTCTTTGGCGGCCGTGTAGTAGAGGTTGTTGCGGCACTGATGACCCCGGTAGCCGTAGACCCACTCCAGCCGCAGGTGGCAGCTCGGCGCGCTCCGGTCAGCCATGTCCACCCGCCCCCGCCAGCCGGGTACGGCTCGCTCCCGCCGGAGACCCCGCGGGAAGGGGGCGACGGGCCGGCCGCCCCCTCCGCTCGGCTGGGTGCCCGCCGCGCTAATCCCTGCCCGCCGACATGGATGCCTGCCGCCGCCGCTCGTCCGCCGCCGCCTCACAGAGGGCGCCGCCGCCCGAGCGCGCCTCGCCGCCCCGCGCCGCCAGACATGGCTGCGCTGAGACACCGCCCGGGACGCGGAGCGAGGGCGCGGCGCCGCTCCGGCCCCCCCGCGCCCCGGATGCGCCTGCGCCGAGGGCGGCGCCGTCAGCGGCCAGGCGGGCCCGGCGGGCGGCGGGGGGCGCGGGCGGCGGGGGCGACGCGGGGACCGAGCGGAGATCGAGCGGGGACCGGCCACCAAGCGGTGGCTGCGAGCGGGCGGGAGGGAGGGCGCTTCACCACGGCGCGTTGTGCCGTGTCTCGGGGCTTTTCTATATTTACCTTTTCTTTTTTTTTTTTTCTTTTTTCCCTTCTCAAGCAAGGCTCTGTCTTCTCCCCTTTCCCCAAGCTGAGGGGGATTTTTGTTTTTACTGTCCCTTCGGGGAACGTCTCCGTCCCTTGCCTTTCCCCCGACGCACCGCCGCCGGCTCTCGGCAGCCGCTGGGGCTGGAAGTCCCAGCCCCTTCTCGGCCGTGCGTGCAAGCCACCCCCCGCTCTCACTGGGGACCGGCGGCACGCCAGCTCCCTGCCATCCGAGAAGAAAATGCCAACTGTAATTTTTAATGACGATTAGTTAACCCTTTCAGCCCACCGCCTGAGTCATGCACCGCACAAAAATGACTTCCCCTTCAAGCCCTAATTTCCCCATACAGAACTTTTCAGCCTCAGTTCTCAAAGCGTTTGTCATGGCAAAGTCACCGCTTTCCGACCTCACCGACGTGGAAGCGACTTCTCCGTGCCGCATGAGGCAGCAGCGCCCGGGAACCCCCTCGCCACGTCCAGAGTTTTGGTCAGAAAAATGTGCTCCCCCCCAGCTTTGTCACTCTATAGGGCACCGTGCTGGCTAAATAAATGCACAGGACATGATCATGCCAACAGCTTTGTGCTATAGAGTTGAATTCTGTTCTAAAAGCTCATGGGTACTGTCCGGTTTGACAATATAAAATAAACCAAATATTTTCCCTATTACTTTCAGCACAGGTTTGGCTTTCCAAGTGCATTTAGTTTATTAGGATTTATTGTTAAATCTACGTTTCTTTATCTTCTTTTGCTCTTTTACTATATTATTGCTCATATTGACTGTTCTCCCACAAAATTAACTCTTAACTAGTTAGTTTGTACTGGAGACATTTTTCTGTGTTACTTTATTTTTATTTTAATTAGAGGGAGTTTTTTCTCTTAAATCTCTCTCGCATAAACTTTAATATTTTATTTATTAATATTTCATTGTTTTAGAAAAAAATAATTCTTTTGCAAAAATGCATGCATGTAAGCATTCCAGTCGATTACCTCTATATTAACATAGTTTCACAATGTAAAACACTGAGACAATATTTTTCTCAAGCTCTTACAATGACAGTGTTTGTGACATCAGGCTCAGATGCAGCTTTCAGTCCCACACCTTTAATGAAGACAACACAGCATGGAAGAGAAATTTGCAGAGAAATTCATGTAGCCTGAAACTTACACACAAGGAAGCTTACCCTTCCATGAAACATACAATTTTACAAATTAAAGAAAAGGACTTAAATCCCTAATCAGGACTAAAATATATATTAACTGAAGCAAATCTTACTCTCAGAAAATCATAAGCAGTTTTTTCTCCTTCTCCTTTGCTTCCTAAACAGCTGGAGCACCTTGGAACTTGGGGAGCCATGGTTTCCCTGGAAGTTTCAGGAGGGGTAAGTAGCCAGAGAAATGGACTGGACAATTCCCAACTAGCTTGTCTTAGAACTGCCAAATGTATTAGTCTTTCTAATCAGATGTTAACTCTACATGGCTGCTCTGTGCTGCTATCCCATGGGAAAGGTGCTTAGAGAAAAAGTCTATAATGATGCCTAATCTCATTCTGGAAATTGGATTGATTATCAGCATGCATAGGCATCTGATGTATTTTACTTCTGATGTTGCAAAAGCTCATTTGAAAGTGGGAGTATTTTTATGGTATAAGTTAAGAATATATTCCTTTTCTATTTACTGCCTATATAACATATATTTAAATATGAATGTACAAACCCCGTAATTATAGTTATAGTCTTTACTTTCTTCTAATTTATAAACACATATTTTTCTTAGATTATTACTTAAAGTGAAATTCTGATTTTCCTGAGATCAGTACTAATGTGCAGTACTAACTTCAGTGAAACTAAATTTGTTAATCTCATTGTCTTACTTGCAACTCAGAAAATAGAACAAGAGAGTATTTGGTAGGGGAAAGTAAATAGGCTGTTTTCAGTCACCTGATCCAAAACTAAAACTGAAGAGAGAGAAAAAAAAAAAAACAAAAACCAGCAATCAGGAAGAAAATTTAATATGTAACAACACTGTCTCTAACTGGAAGTTGCAGAACATATAGTGTGTAATCAACAGAAGAACCCACATCCATACTCAGAAAAACTACATACATGCAGTGTGAGGAGGGCAACAGCTGCACATCACATGCCCCACACTAACAGCCAGCATTTTCTTTAGATTTTTAAGGAATTTACTACCATCTCTAAAATGGGCCAATGCCTGAGAGAAAATTACAAGAGGAAAACTATTCATTCTCATAGTTTATTAACCTTATGCTGATGCACAAGGGATGCAAGTGGAATTTTATGCACTTGGCATCTATCTATTCTTGACAGGAATGGGAAGCAGCCTAGTGTAACAACCTCTTCCTCTCTCTTTGCTCTGTCCAGCGTTCCCACTCGGATACACATCATTCCCTTGGCCTCTGGATGTCTCCACCCATATCACTCACTCACAGCGGGCACTCAAGGCTTTGGGAGCCACAAGGCCCCGCCGTATCCCTCCATCAGTGTGGCATCCTTGTAAGCGTTGTTCATTTACCCTAGAACTCAGACACCAGACGCTGCCGTTTCTCCTTCTCGGTAGCTGCAGAAAGTGAGCACGGCCAGACCTTTCCGAGCTGTTCTGGAGCAGGGAGCATCCCCCGCTCCCGAGCCGCAGCCCGGGACGCGCGGCCGAGCCAGCGGGACGGGCACGGCGCTGTCCGAGGTGCTGATCACGGCTGGCAGAGCGCACCGGGCCTCCTGGCGGGGTTCGCAGGGAAAGGAAATGTCACAGATTGCACAGGGCATTCTGCGTTGGAAGGGACCCACAAGGGTCACCGAGTCCAGCTCTTATATGGATGGCCCATACAGGATTTAAGCCCACGACCTTGGTGTTATCAACACCATGGTCTGACGGCTGAGCCAATGGCAGGGTCAGGTATGCCTTATTGCCGCTATCACTGTACGAGGAAACAAATGACCTTTTAGATAAATAAGACATTTCATGTTCTTCCAGCAAGGCATTTCACAAGAGTTTGGCTGTTTTGCCTTAGCTGCCTGTGGTGGGGTTTATATTTTTCTTATTATGTTCTATATAATTCCTACATACACATCACTGCAAATGATGTTTCGTTAGTATACAGTGACACAGGTACATCACCTCCCTAAATGAAATCCCATAAGTGGCATTTTTATGTCTCACCGTGCATACCTATAAGAAAACATACTTTTTAGCATATTGCAAATATATTTACAATGTATCTTGTGTTCTGCTAAATGTAACAAGGCTTAGAGAAGTGATTTCTTAAACAAATGCTCCTGGAACCGCTAATTCCAGAGCACACAAAATGAGGGATTATTCACTGTTAAATCCTAAGTAATACAGAGTAGCTGGTTCAAGTAATAATTATATAATATGAAAGTGATGAAAACAGTGACAACATTAATTTCAACATTCTTGGAGATTAAAAGGTCCCAGTCTATTATGGGAACACAATGTCTGAAAATAATATTCTTCAAAACTAAGAAACCTACTTAAGAGAGAGTAATAAGAATTACCTGATACCATTTAACAGCACTAAAGCAAACATGTAGGATCACAGAGGCCTGCTCACTATTGGATAAAAATAAGAAGTTGACAAAAAAAGACAGTATTGCAAGCTCAAACACTAGATGAGTTAATTCTCCTTCAGAAAATGAAAGTGCAATGAGGTATTTTATACCATGCCAGCAACATACCAGATGTCAATTAATAAAAGTTTTAAAGAACTAAGATATTTTATTAAATTAACAACAGAGATATTTTTGTAAGAATAACATTAGAAACAAGAAGGCTTGACATAATCAGTAGGTCTACTGCATCATCAAAAAGCGAGGGAATTAATTAAGGATAAGAAAATAGCACAGAAAAAGTTACTAATTTCTTCACATCTCATCTCAACACAGAAGAGTCTGGGAAATGCAGGATGGGAAATGTACAGGGTATGGTCATATAAGGAGGATCCTTTATAACAAGGTGTTGGAAAATGATGAGCTAAAGAGCAATAAGCCATGAGCACATTGTACTGTACTTCCAAAAATTCTGACAATTTCAAAATGGTGTAGCTGACATGCTTTGAAGAGAAAAATGCAACTGCTTTTTAAAATCATGGGCTTTGTCAAAGCATCATCCAATTCTGTAACCATTTTAAATGCAAGTTCCATTATAAACTTGGTAACTACATATACATGTTTTCTTTTGGTACTGATTGATGAACTCTATATAATGGTTGGCATTGAAATATAATAATTATATGTGTATAAATTTAAATCTTACAGACATTATTTTTTCTGTTTCTGCAAGTTAAATTACACCTTGGTAATTATAGGAATTGTATTAATTTGGAAAACATTCATGCTAGGCACTGGAAGAAAGAGGCAACCTTTTGAAAATACAATGAACATGTCACAATACAGACAGCAACTAAGGCCACAATACATTTATTCAGAGAAAATTTATTTAGAAATTTCATCAGGTGATGGTTTCCCAACTTAGGTCTGACAAAGGGATAAATAAGATAGAAACATTACTGAAATTAAATTAATCCACAATTAGTATAGAAAGCAATAATTTCTGGACATTTGGAAGTGATGCAAGTACATCAGTAAATAACATCAGCTGAAACTTCTTTTTAGTCTGCAGATAATGAAAAAACTACTGTGTTTCTGACTGCCAACAAACTGACACCAAGATGCATTCTGATGCCCCTCAGTGGAGCACTCAGTTTCTTTCAGAAATGGCACTGTGTTTACACATCATGGGTCTAATCAACACACACACAGATTGGGTCTAAACAGCTTTTTTCAGTGTGCATTTTAGGTAAAATTATGTGTGTACTGAAATTATTCCTCTAGGTTATTAGAAGAACTTGTACCAAGATCAGCACTTGACATAGCATAGGACAACCTCAACAAGGTTTAAAGGTTTACATGCAGCACAAGGTTTAAATGCAGCACATAAAGGGATGGTAGTTAAATCCCAAGGCATTTTCTATCAATAGACTTATGATAAAAATCTGATTCTGAACTCTTAAAATCAATTTCAACTGTTGACTAATGACTAAATATAGAATGCAATTTACTTTAAATTCTACTTATGTGACAGCTATCATAGGCTCCATTTTATGATATGATCAAAACCAATGTGAAGCAACACCTTTGCACATGATCATAACTTTTATACCTGTTTTAAATCCTTTCTTTACAACTAGGATAGTGTAGGATGATCAACCCCCAAACATGTTGTTAATACTGTTTGGGGAATGGATCAGAATTTCAGCTAGCTGATGATAATTATTAGATTAAAATTATGGGGTCGAGCTGACCTCCTTTTACACAGTAGTTGACAAGGTTTTCAAAATATAGTGCACAGTACTGACTTTGCAAAAGGTCTCAAAAAGCTAAGCTGTCAAAAGGAATCATGAAACCTCATAACCATAGGTCCATATAGCATATACATAGCATCAACATACAATACTGCAGGTTTATCAAATATGACATAATTTACTAGCAATGATTCAAACTTTCAGAAGAACTGAAGGAAATAAAATATTTAAACATTAAATAAAGTAACAGTATAAACATTCATAATGGTGAGAAACTTAAAAAGTAACATAATACTATTAAGCAGTGGAATGCAGACCTTGAATTAATTAATTTCATTTTATGACTTCATACTACCAGATATAGCTAAGCTCTGGAACAGATCAGTTAAGGACTGGAATAGAGTCACACTGCACTTCTGTCAGTCTGCCAACTGAAGTAAAGTAAACCTACTTTTAGGACAGCAAATAGGTCTTTTCAAGTGCTTCCATTTGTAAAAGAAAATAGGGGCCATAAACTGTTACATGATATAATTTTCTAGCATAACCCACTGTGCACAAGCCTATATAAAGACTTTATAAAACAGCCACTCCTCATAAAACTCCACTCATCCTCAAAATAGATATTTTCTCCACATTTTTGCTCTAAAAATGTTAAATTAATAATAAAACAGACTAAGACTCCTAAAAGGAAGAAAGTAGATTTGTAGGGCACCTAATTTTTTTCTTTTTTGTGGGAGCTAACAGGTATATAACAAATGATGATGCTGGAATGGCATTGTAATTAATATATAGTAGGCTGAGTAACAGGAGATCTGTATTCTCTCCCCACTGCATTTATATGTACAGATATGTATGGCCAAAACTATTTATATCAAGATTTCCAGGTATGACTGCTAAGTTAATATTATTACCAGGTTTCCTACTTTGATATTTGGGATCCACTGCAAATAAGTGTATTCGTCTAGCTGCTCTAAACTTGAAAAGGAAGAAAAATAGTAAAGTCCAAGTATTTTTAAGCTCATCCAGTTAGTCAGTGGATCCTTTGCAATTTTTTGCAACCTGTCTTTCAATGGAAATAATATGCCAGCCTTTTCATAGGCCACTGCTTGGGTTTTTATAGCTGCATTGATTTCTTCTAGTGTTATGAACACCAATCTATATTCAGCACAGCATACAGAGCATCTGCATCAAACAAGAAATAGTGCCTCATATGAAGCACTACAGGTAAAAAAGAAAGGAAATAATCTCACTTGAAAAGCATCCCATTCATCTTGTACACTGAAGGAGGGGTGGGTGTGATTACAAAGACTGGCTTCAGTCAATGTATAAAAAACAGAGTCCGATGAAGGAAGGTTGATGTTTAGGACCTGAACATTATTGCCACCTCATTTCTGTTATCAACTGCTGGATGGTCCTTTTTCAGCTAGACCATGGTAACCATGTTATGGTTATCATGTATGGTAAGAAAGAAACAGCAGAATTCTTATTTATGATTGCAATAATTGCTACTGATGCATGTTGTTGTCTTGGCTGGCCACAGAATGAAACCTCAAGCTGTTACTACAAATTACTTTTCCAGACAGTGAATCCATGCGTCAGAACAAAACTCTACTCTTAATGCAATTTCATTTGCATGACATCTCCTAATTTTCTACCGTCAGCAAGAAATGGGTTCTACAAGCAAATATGTGAACTCAGCTTGAGATGTCAAAGTCCCGGCTGAAAATAGCACACATAGAGAGAACTTCCTCTTTGTACCCTTCTGCAACATCTGTGTGCCTTCCCCAGGCATGGACTGATCTGCAGTCCTGTTTGGGGTCCTTCAAAGAACACAAAACAAAACCTGCTCTATGCTCTGTTGTTCTCAATTCTCCTGATACCAAAGGTATCTGATTCATCAGAATGAACCTTTTTTGCAAGTTAACTTTCAATATGCCAACTCTTACTCAAAGGTGAGCAAGACATTTCCAGCTGAGGTAATCTGCAGGTAGATGTGTCACAACTTCAATATTAGTTTTCAAGCCCTTGTTAATTGTATTGAGCTGCAAAGTACATCTTTGTTCTGTAATCTTCTATCTCAAGAGAGATGAGTAACTGACAGAAGCAGTGGCCTGCATCTAAATGAGTTAGCTACTAAGGGATACAGGACATTTCTCCTCAGAACTACCTAAGAATTTCAAGATATCAACTGAATTTTAGGATCTATTTTTAGGTTCGATTTCTGGTTTTATTGTAAGAATGCACATTCATGAGGAGAGATAAGGCTGAGTGTTATCATTACTTATTCAAGAAATAAGTATGATTGATTAGTGCACAGAAGACTCCCATGGAAGACTTACAGTCATGGGAGACAAAGTCAACCCATAGCATTTATGTTTTTAAAATTAAAGGTATATTAAGTGTTGATGGGTCCTGTCCTACTCTCTTCTGTGCATACTTTGTAAGAAGCTAATTAATGTATCTCATGATATATGAGATACATTTAAACTCAGAGTTTAAATATTATGAGACTGGCAAAGAAAAGTTATAAAAACATCTGGAAAATGCAAAGCATTTTAGGCATCTCAATCATTTATTCTAGAGGAGTGTGTAAAGACTAAAAACATTGAAGACATCTATCCATTCAGAGCCAGTATTCAGTATCAGTTTAAAGTGTCCTTGGCAAAAAAGGAAAAAACTATTCAAATAAAAAGTGAAAATATGAAGCAGATTTAAATCTCTAAGCAACATTTAATCATGACAAGGTATTGAACAGTTAATTGAAACATGACTAAAATCCAGTTATAGTTGTCACAAAACCTATGTTTTTAAAAAGCAATTATACAAACCCATGTGTTTTCTGAATAAAGATATATAATAACTCATTCTGTTCAGTAGAGCTCCCTTATATTTTCATCTATAAATAACTATAGTGAGAGCTTTCATTGCAGCCTATCTCAGGGACAACTAGCTTTCAAATTAAGAATAAATAATAGACAGAAGAGGAACTGACCCCTACTTCTGAATTTTTTGCTCTTGGTTCAAATAAATGAAGCTGAGGTTCAAATTACCTATGTGACAGTGATATCATCACAATACTCAAGCTGCAAATAAAGCAGCACCACTAAATTTCCTGTCCATTCACAGATGATGACATCCCACCTAAGGTCAGGTCATCTCTAATACAATGAATGTGCATAGTTATACAAGACAAGCACATGACTTTTCTTTAATAAACCCTAGTGATTTGTGTACTTATGTCACACACCTATCACTGTCCCAATATAGCACTGACTCAATAAACATGGAGGAATTCACTACAGTTGGAGAACATTTGACTATTATGATCAATTAAGCATTTTTATCTAAGGTAATGGAAAGGACTAACCACTAGGCTACAAAACTTTTGGTAAAAAAAATGCAGACAAGCCTATATTGCACTAAAGCCAGGCAAATTCCATCTTTCATAATATCACTCAATCAGACGCTACTTGTAACATTTTGCATGGCAAAACGTTTTTTCCACCTAGACAATCTCTCTCAGGATGCTGCTATTGTCAAATTCTGGTTTTCTTTTCTGTCAATGTTAAACAGAAAAATTACAATTTGTTCTTCTCCTACAAATCAGGTACATCTCAGGTGTAATTCCCCAAATTAATTTTGTTGAACTACCCAAAAAATTAGCCACTGAAAAGCTATCTTGTGATAGATAACACTTCCAGCCACATGACAAACCTGTGATGGAACAGGCTCCTTGCAGGACCTGTGGCCTCATGGAGAAAGAAGCTGGAACAGGTTCATGTTGTGACCCCATGGGGGGCCACACTGGAGCAGCTTGTTCCAGAAGGGCCTGAATATAATTCCTGGCTGTTTAGCTTCCATGCAGTTACACTGTGGGGGAACTGACATACAGGGATCTGCAGAGAACACAAAGACAGCTACAGGGACTCTCTTGTGTTGTATACCAGGATTTTAGTAAATTAGAGAAGTGGAACGTGGCCACCGACAGAGATTAATATTTGGAGAAAATCCTGGTTAAAAGTTCAAATCTGGGGATTTCAATGATCAATATAAATAAGAATCCCCATATTAGAAAGCTCAGAATATTCTACCACACAAGAAATGAAAAGCAGTATTACTAGACTTCAGAGATGATATGCATAGGATGACCTGTGTGCCAATACCAGAGAAAAATTTTCTGGCTTCATATAGCATGTAGAAACTGAAAAAAACCCTCCTTATCTGCAACCAAACAGAGAACAAAAACACCTTGCAGGGGGTGGTTGGAAAGAAGGAAAATTGATTTTCTTGTCATTTGCAACACTGCAAAATCTCATTGTACAAAAGCTGAAGATGCATCTTGACCTAATTGCTACCACAGGACAACATTAGTTCAGCTTGATCACTAAGTGCAATGAATACCCTTCCCAGCAGTGTAACAAACAAAAATTGCTGCAGAACCATCTTCCCCTTCCTTTTGCTGAGAACCTACACAGCAGTATCTGCCCATGTTACTTTGGAAGAGTGTGACCTTTCCAAGAGGTCACAGCTTCCTTTGAGCAGCCACCTGCTTCCTTCAGCAACCTCTGCTCCCCCATGGGCTGCAGAGGCACAGCTGCCTCACCATGGTCTTCACCACAGGCCGCAGGATCTCTGCTCTGGTGCCTGCAGCACTGCTTCCCCTTCTTCTTTACTGACCTTGATGCCTTCATAGCTGTTTCACATATTCTCAGTCCTGACTTGAGCTGCAGTTGTGCAGGCTTTTTCTCCCCTTTTTAAACTGTTACCCCAGAGGTGCTACCATCATTGGCCTTGGCCAACTGGACATAGGGGAAGCGTCCAGCAGCTTGTCACAGAAGCCACTCATATGGGCTCTCACCCAAAGCCTTGCCATGCAGACCCAATAGACCTGTGCACCGCTCACAGGACAACCAAAGCAAAGCTCTCTGTAACTGCTACTTCAGTTCAAGCCACTTAATCCCATATTTTAATAAGTGGTAGTCCTGGGACTGCCACTTCTGCTTCTCCATCTTTTCACCTGACATTGATCTTGCTAGCCTAGGTATAAATTTCATGCATCTTGGACGAATTGGTAGTTTAGGTGAGACAAAAGCAATAAAACTAGAATGATCTCTTTAAATGGCAACAATATGATTTTAGCAATATTGTTAGTTTTCATCCCTCAAAGATTTTCACACCACAAATGCCATTACTGGTCCAAGCATCCCTAGGCATTTTTAATTTTACTTCAGTTGATGGTTGCAATCACCATTTTATAGCATATATAACCTAGGAACAATTATATTCTTATTTTTAAATCTCTAAATATCTCGGTCTGATAATTTCCCTGCAAAAACTAATGAACTAAAGGAACTGACAGAGCCTGCAAGACTGAAAAGTGTTGTTCACAGCAATCTGTACTTTTCTCAGCCAGGACTCCATGACTCTCAAGGACATTTTACCCAAATATGGATTAGTGAACTGTATTATTCTGGTTCAGGCATTTATTCTAACTCCTCTAGATAACAAGACAGAAAATGACAAGAGTCAAGAACAGTGGGGTTATTGGAAGTCTACTGATCCCACTATCACAGATCAAACTCAGCTTTCAGTCACCAATGTAATAAGCGCAGGCAGGGAGAGGCGCTGGCAGGGAAGGGCTCGGCCAAGAGCGGGGCCGCACTCCGTGCCCGGGGTCGCGGAGCAGCTGGCCGGGAGCGGCAGGGCCCCGGAGGCCGCCCAGAGCCGCCTCCCCCGCGGCCCCGGCGCTCCGCCCCAGCCGGCCGAGGCGGGGCCCGGCGGCACCAGCGCGGCCCCGCTCGGCGGCAACGCGGCGGGAGGCGCCGGGGCCCGGCCGGAGCTCCCGCGGTACTCCCGCCGGCGAGATGGGGCTGGAGCCGCTGTTCCAGGCCTGGAGCTACTTCAGGCGGAGGAAGTTCCGGGAGTGCGCGGATGTCTGCTCGCAGCTGCTGGAGAGGCCGCCCGGCGAGCAGGTAGCGGGGCCGGGCCGTGGCGGGAGGCGGCGGTGAGGGGCGGCAGCGGCCGCGTCCCGGCTGCCTCGGCACCGCGGGAGCCCGCTGTGCCTGCTGCAGCCGCCGGAGGGGCCGGGTGCGACCCCAGCAGCGAGGCAGCGAGCGCTGGGCCGCGCCGCTCCCGGAGCAGGAGGCCGGGCAGCGCCGCCCCTCCGCGCCCCCCCGGTCCCGGAGCCGGCGCTGCGGCTCCTCCTCAGACACGCCCCGGGGGAGCGGCCCCGGCGCTGGGAGGGGGAGCGGTGCTGCGGGTACTGCCGGAGAGCTGCCGTGACAGCTGGGGCGGCCGGGCTCGTCCAAACGGGAACTTTAACGCTCTCAAGATTCTGCGGAGTTAAAGAGAGAAAAGCTGAGATTAAAAATAAGGTCTGCTCTGATGCTTAGATACCATAGCTGCTGTATGGACCGAATCACATAAGATTAAGAGATACCATTTTAGCTTAGCTCACCTACAAGCCCTACCTTGGGACAGGAGGCATTTGCATACCTCTCTCTGCTTTTTTCCAGCTGCAGAGTCTCTGGAAACGTAGGACATGTTTTTCAATACCTACATATTTTCCCACTCTTCTGTAAGAGCAAAGGATTTGGGAAAGTTGTTTCTGGATTAATGTTTACAAACATGTAAAAATTTTATGCCATATTTTAAAAACAGTAATTGAACATTCTTCATCTTAAACACTTTTCAGTAAATTTGTAAGTCTCAAAGCATCCTATAGACAGATGTTTTAAGAATCTTGAATGCAGGTCTTTTTATCACAAAGGACAAGTCTTTCAAGAAAGCTGCATGGTCACACAATAGTGTAAATATAAAGCACAGTAATTGTTTGAACTGATTTAGGATAGATATTTAAAAGATCCTTTTTTTATGTTTTATACTCTGAGGCACCACCAAGGAGCCATCAGCAGAGAAATTTTTAGTGGAGAAAGTATTCCAAGAACATTATTCCTGACCCCTGAATGGGACTCAGTATTAGTTCCATGCTAGTGCTGTATTTTTTATATGTATTTACATTATTGGGTCTTTATATATGTGATCTGTGCATATGGAAGAACAGCACTTGATTTGTGAAAGAAACTCCTGAAATAACACAGATAATAGTAAATAAAAGTTGTAAAGATCATGATTCTTCCATTGCTCTTAATTTATAAAGTTTTTAATGAGCAAAACATTTTTTTAATCTGTGATCTCAACATGGGAATGTAAAGACAACTGTGTTTCTACTCTGTGCTTAAGCTCAAGTATAAAATGGTATTGTATGTCATGTTGGGCACCAGGAAAGCAGACAGACAAATGACAACACTTGCAGAAAGTTTGGATTAAGTGAGCTGCTGTGCAGCATGAGGCATAGTCAGTGCCTTTAATCACTGTGCCATCTGTTCTTATCCTCTTGTCCCATATTCTGCTAAGCATGTGCTTCCCAACCTCTGCAACCAGGCAAAGAGGGATCTTGTGGCAACAGTAGCCTCTGTCACTGTTCAGGGACTCACTTCTTTGAACAGCATGCATTAGGATATAATTTAAGCTACAGGAGCTGGTGTCATTTAAAGACATGCCCAGGTTGAGTTTAACAGTGACTCTTACAGGTCTTACAGCTTTTTCATGCTCAGGCAACTGGCCTTCTCCCTTCTAAGACATGTAATGTAACAGCAGGTAAGTGAAGGAAGAGACTAACACTGCCCAACTGGAGAGTGTTTTCATGCCTGAAAGAGATGGTCTTTCCTGTGTGAAAGCCTGCTCTTTTTTTCCATCTTGTCTGCTAAGTGATAGCACCATTCCTGCTCCATTGCATCTGCAGCAGTGTCCTAGAGCTATGGGCTGCTGAAACCAGCTTTTTACAATAGCCTTAGAAGTAGGTGCATTTTTGCCACCACACTTAAAAATGTAGTAAGGAATTTTCCTGACCAGTATATCTTGACCTATTTCTTGATTTACCACTCCCTGTACATACAGCTTAGTAGTCAGGATATGTTTGCATCACAAGTATAATGACAAGTTCTCCTTTAAGAACATGGCAAATGATGATATAAAGATCTTAAAAATAAGTCTGCTGATGATCCAGTCAATAGTCACATGTGCATACATTTAGAGGCTATCTTAATTGGTGCAGAACTCTCTTTGAACCCTGTCACCAGATGCAGTAAGCCCTAGGAGGTTTTTTAAGTACTTTGTTGACCTTTTAGCTAACTAGGCATGAATCAGAAATTTTCTTACATAGCAGTATCAAATCCTGTGCCGTTATAAATCTTGAATTCTTAAAGGGCACAACAACAAAATTGAAATGTTTTAAAATCAATGAAGTTTTCCTGAAGAGTTCTTAAAAAATAACATTGTGATAGAAGAATAATTAGCTGCTACTGGGTTGCATCTTATGGAAGATTGAATTTTTTTTCTATAAAATATGCTGTGCATTTCTTCATTTAAGAATTAGAAATATAAATGGTATTGGTGGAATTCACATCTATGTTATCTGGGGATAAAGAAAAACTGTATTTTGTGTGACTGGCATTTGGTCATAGAAACACGTAAAATACTGGTGTTCACTTTAATTATTTCCTATTGTAAGCAAACAGGCCTTGTCTTCTGTGTTTATAGTAATAGCATGACCTAGAGGAAATACAATCCAGGACTGTCTCTGTTGATCATCCTGATTAGTCACCTAATCTGATTACTCTTTGTGTTCCATATGTAGGATTCAAGGCAATAAACAGAACCCATGTATGAGGCCTGCTCTAGTTTAACAATAGAAAATAAATTGTCGGTATAATTTATAGACATATAGTGGATGTCCTTCCTTTAACTTGATTAATGGTCTGCTATGTGGATTTGCTTTTATTCATTCATCCTTTTTTCTTCCATGTTGAACCTTTAGCTGCTACAATTTGCATACTTGTTTTTGTAAGGTCATAATAAAGTTATCACAGTTATGTTTATGGGCATTGAACTTGATTTGGAAAAGCATCTTCAACTGAAATCACTTACTGGTGGAAGAGACTGTAAGTTTATGCATGAAAATACTTCACACTTAAAGTGAAGTCATTGTTCCTGGGTAAAGGTCTGGGGATTTTTTTCTGTGTTTCTGTTCTTAATCATTTGAAGAGCATTTTCCGAATATAATAATTTTAATATTTTGCATGTATTAAATTATACTCACCTGAAACTAATTGTAGACAGAAGACTTATTATAATATAAGGTATGTAATAAATTCCCTCTTCCAGGCTATAAGCATCAAAAAATTTAATTATTCTAAGTATCGATATTCAAATAAACTGACTTTGCATTTTAATATTAAAGTGCCCTCAGTGGATTTAGGGATCTGGATTAAATAGTTCCTTCATTGGTTTTACAATCTTTTGACTTTCAAGAGAGCTTTATATGTGTAAATGAATAATAAATTTGAGCTTTTGTTTTGAGAGACAAGCTTACAGGGCAATGCTGTTTGTTAATCCTCTCAAAGAACTCTTTATTTGAAATCTAGTTCCTGTGGATTTCTTGCATGTGTAGCAACTGCTGGATCCACCCATGTTAAAGTATGCTATATTCTAATGTAATTTTTGTTATTCCATACTTTTGTTTAATCTGAGGATCCTGTTACCTGCTTGAGAGTTATTTAAAATCTAGAGTTATTTCTTGTTGAAAATTGAAACAATATGTTAGTATGTATGAACAATGCATACTCTCAACTACAATTATGAGAGTGCAGTGGTTTTAGTATTATTGATCAACTCTACTTTTTTGCCAAAATGACGAGGGATGTAATTTCTGTATTTTATAGTAATATAAGTGCTCCTACATAAGCAAATTTGTTTGATTTTTAAAATATTTTTTTAAAGTAATGAAGAGTGCCTAAAGTAAGATACACATCTGTAACATCAAGGTGTTTTTGTATTGGTGTTGATACAATATTCTGAACTTGTCCTCATTAGTTACTGTAGCACATATGGTATGGAAGACCGCCTGCTGTTCTTAAAACCATCTTTGTATGTGCTGTAATACTAAGACACAATGGGGTGAACAAAATGTAAGCTGAAATATCTCAATGTCCTTTATTACTTAGAAAGCTGAATAGTTTCTTTTATTTAGAAAACAACTTCTCTACATAAAAGAATTGAAGTAGTTCATTGAATCATTCAACTGAAATGTAAAGCCAGTTTCAGTGCCTTAGTCAGGCCCAGGTACATGACAGTAAACTGAGATTAATCCCTGAATTAATATTTTGTTCCAGAGAATACTCAATGTGTAAGATGTATTATGCATTCTAACACCAGTGAACAACTTTTGGGCTCCAAATACAATCCTTTAAAGGCCACAAATTCCAGTACATTACAGAAGCAAGATGTCCTTCACCTGTATTCCAGGTCCCTGCTATCATAGAATTTACTGAGTAAAAAGGTTCAAATTGAAAGAAGACCATGCTTCATACTACAGAGGGTTGATCTTGACATTGCCATTCTCCTGGTGGACCAGAAGCCAGCTTTGCATCTTGGCTGCAAAGCAAGCCAGCAGCAGGGCAGTGCTCGAGCTGGGAGAAGACATTGGTGTGATCTAATAGCAGCCTCTGATACATTCAAGGAGGTTATCAAGAAAATGGAGCCAGGGACCACTTGCAATGGTGCAGGGAAGTACAGGAGGCCAATTGGACAAGACTTTGAGCAGCCTCAGCTGACCTCATAGCTGACCTTGCTTTGAGGGCTTTGGACTAGAGACCTTCAGAAGTCCCTTTATAATCTCAATTACTTGAAAGTTGTGTATTCAGGCCGATGCAGTTGGTTTAACTGTGATAGATTTACACAATGTCAGATATGCAAGAAATTTTTCACTACCTCTAGAAACAGAAAGGATCTGACACTACAAAAGACTCATAGTGATCTAGAGAAAGTAACATTTATCTCCCACCTTCCTAGTCCAAAGCTAAAGTAATACATTTGGAAAAACTCATACCCAGTCCCTGGAAGTGAAGGGTAGTTTAGATATTATGTAAACATGATAATTACACATTAATTTGTGATAAACCTACTTTTTTTCCTGTCAGTATTTACTCAATTTTAGCAGAAGTTTTTAAGTAGATGCAAATTCCAGCTTTTTCACTTACAGTAAACTCCATCTGGTAGTTTTTCTTTTGGTTTTTTTTGGGTAGTGAAATAGGCTGTTAATTTGACATTTATTACACTTGCAATATTACTGTACAAGTGCAACGAATACACCATTTTCATCATAAAAGTACCATGAAAAAGCCACAAAATTTTATTTTGTCTTCTTGAGTGGTATCATTGTGATCACCAGCAGCAGCTAAAGAAGTGTGCAAAAATGGATTTTATTAAGTAGGCATGCTAAAGATCATGGTGTGATAATCTGGTTAATTTTTAGGAGATGTACATGCATTTTCCAAGTTTATTTTGTTTTAATCTATAATTTTTCAGCTTCATAATGATTGCATGTTAATCTAAGATTTGGCTAGATTCAGTAGAAGCAAGAAAGCAAAGGTATCAGAAAGATACACTTACTGCAAATTTACTTTCATTGTGCAAAACATTGATTACCTTCATAACGTGTGTAAATTGAGATAATGTAATAAAATGAAAATTTAGATATATGTGTCAGAGAGAAAATGTTTGTGCAAAATGAGGTCATCACAGAGTATAAATACGCTTGTGTTGTCGTTTTTATTGTTTGGCATTTCCATTCCTTACTTTCTATTTTCTCTCTTTTCAGGAGCTTGATTCTGAATACACTGTGTTTCAGGTAAAGTTCTTTCCATAAATACAATCATTAGATGCAGTCATTGGGAAGAATTTCTGATACACTGAATAATACTTGTTTTGTAGTTAAGTCCTCAATAGCTTTTTTGTTGTTGTTGCTATTGGTAGGGCATTACTTTTGATAAGGGGAAGATTTTTGATATTTTGAACAGGCAGCTTTTATATTTGATAGAATTTTATTTCTCTTCTATTTTTCCTACATCTTTTTTCAGCAGTTCAGTGCTTTCTAGAAGCTAAATTGAATCTACCTTGAACTGAACGACCTTTATCTGCAGATGAGATTAGGAAGAAAACAACATGTATTCACAGACAGAACAATGTTTGTGCTCTTAGGGCTCACTTTCATGTTTTATTTAATGCATGTAATGGTGGGCTCTTACCCATGCTCTTCCTGCTCTTGCAGCTCAGGCTCACTGCCTACCTTGTGCAGAGTGTAGGTGCATGATGATGATTTGCATAAGTGATGGAGCACTGAGAGTAATTAATTAATTTTCCCTCTGCCCACATTAGCTCTCGATTGTTGCAATGGCAAGAATAGTATTGGGCAGGTGATGGCATCTTTTGGCTCCAGCCTACAGTCAAAAGAGATTAAATGCAATGTGAAATGGCAGGTTTAAATACAGCTCCATAACATATTTTACAGGTCCTTAATTACACTCCATGAATTCATGCAAGTTGTTTACATAGAGAATGGTTTCACTGAAACACTGCTGGATATCTTCTTGAGTGTAATTATTACCCTTCACAATGTAGTTGTGTTCTGGGGTTTTCATTGTGTATGGAATAAAATTTATTATAATAGAAAGGATTATTGGAGAATACAAGCTCTTGGAAAAGTATATTACCATGTTCAGAGAAAACAAAGTTTATATTTTTAATTTGGTTTTTGGACTTTTCAGGAACAATAAGAAAATTGTTGATTCGGTTACAAACTTCTCATAAACTGAGTGAAAAACACTTTGTCACTTCCCTCTCTGGAGTTTAGACTTATGCTGTGTACTGTATACTTATGTACTGTATCATCACATTTCTGTACCTCTTTAATTGCTATCAGGTATTGTGAATTTTGTTCTGATTATGAGTTAAGCAAGCTGAATTTGTTATGTTATGAATATGTGGGTTGTCTGAAATGAGCTTCCCTTTCTTTTTCCTACCATATAAAGGCTGTTTCATAAAAATGCAGTTTATCTCCATAAGCTCCAGACATGGGGCTTATCACAAACCAAAATTATTAGTCCCACAAAGAGAAAGCAGATAATCTGTAATCTACAAACAGATGTTTAATTAAGGAATACTGTGTGATTTATGAATTTTTTTGTTGGCTGTGAAGCCTGGGACTAGGAGCTTTACACTGGAAGAGATGCCTAAGGAATCAATTTTTTATGACAGATATTTGTCCAGTAATGACAAAGAGACATGTTTGTTTTAAAAACACATTTTCACATGTTAGTTAGTGGAAAAATCACAATCACAACTGTATTACACTTACATCTTTGTAAAGAACTGACCTCAGTTTTAGCAATTAGTGTAGAGGAGTTCCTACTTCCAATTTCCAGGAAAAGATCATTACTATGGGCAGATTTTCTTACTTCTAGTTAGAAATTAGCCTGTGCTTGGCTATGCAAGAGCTCTAATTGGAGAATACTCCCCGTGTAGACATGGTCACGTTGACTGCAGATATACATGTCTTTGAAAAGAACAGAGTAGCATCAAGGTATTAAAAATTCAGCAAACAAAATACTTCATAGAATAATGAAAAACTCTTAAAGGTGTTGAACATCTAACAGAAATTTCATAATTAATTAAAGGCTGTCATCCTACTACATAAGAATAAACTAAAAGAAAATAAAATAGATATGGGTTGTGACTGTCTGGCCTAGATTCAGATCATCCTGCTGAATTCCCTTTTCTACATTCTTGAACAAAAATTTCTAATTGTGGTTGAATCAGCTTGGCTGAAGTCTCCTTCTGCTTGGAAGAAAGCACTTTTTAAAAGAATAGTTGAATATTTCAGCATCTTGAGATACACTTTCTTTTTGATTGGCACAGATTTGCATAGAAGGAAGGAAAGTCTAGAGGAAAAGACAGGGTGAATGAGAAGTGTCTCATTAACTGATTACTTATATTATTAAATAAGCATGAGTTTCAGATCTTCTCATACCTCTTCCTTAAGGAGCAAACATTTCCATGTGTTTGACTTTTGTTTCTATTAAGATAGTCTGTTTCTATTTTGAAAGGTCTCCTTAGCCAGTATTAAATATGCTTTTCCACCAGATTGCTGTACTCCATGTTAGAAAGGAAGCAAATCTAGTTATTTTGGCACTGATTTTTACTCTGGAAAATTTATGATTATCTGTTCAATATCTGATGGAAGATCAGGGATTGGTCTTGTGACTTCCTGTATCATGCCAGTTCTATGAGTACATTACAAGCATATCAAATTATCAAAGTGGTTGGACCTGCACTTACTTTGTTGGTATTTCTAGATGGCTGCTATTGATTTTTCTTGTTTTCTTTTTTCTCCCCACTGATTAGGTGTCTTCACAGTCTACACAGAGCTTGTCACATAGGCTAGAGTTATGCTTCTGTTTCCACTCTGCTCAGATTATCCTCCAAGACATCCAATGTAGCAATTTGTCAATTCAGGTCACTAAAATGAATTCCAATACTCTCATAATCTGAAGTGCCTGGGGTATATATTTACAGTGTTTTACTTTGCTTTGAACAATGAACTTCGTCCCCTTTTATACCTCCATCAGACAAATAGATATACTCAGCTGTTTAAAGTCATTACCTTCCTTATTCAAGCCTTATAAAGCTGTGAAGTGAATAATAAAGAAAGGATAAAATTGCTGATTAGATTATTTACTTAATGTCTTGAAGACATTTTACTTTTTACTTATCCTTATTCAGGCTGCCTGGAACCTGAAAACACGAGCTTTGACAGAAATGGTGTATGTGGATGAAATTGATCTGGATCAAGAAGGAATCGCAGAGATCCTCCTGGATGAAAATGCCATTGCTCAAGTTGCACGTAAGATTGACTTTCACTTAAATACATTGACTCAACAAGAGCTCTTCTGACCATCTCTTATGCCATCTAGAATAGTACAAACTGAGGTGACCTGATACAGCAGTTGATATTTGTAAAAAAAGCATTTTAGATTGTTTTATGGTTGCATGGCAATGTCGAGATTCACCATGAGTTCTTGGTGTAGTACTTAGGCCTGTCAGACAAAAGTTCAGACTGTGCTCAATCGTGTTTTGTCAGCTTTTCCTCTACATTTGAGGAAATGTAGTGAGCATACAAGTGATCAATTGCTTTTTCCATCAGTATTTTTTTACTGGTTACTCCTTTCTGGCTTCTTTAGGCATTGTTCTAAACTAGAGAAAAAATCTGCCCTTGGTGTACTGTGAATTTTATCCATATGCCTGTAGTGTAGACAACAGTCAGATACACCTTTTGGTATCATGTCCTGCAAACATTATCTGAACTGATTTTCTTTCTTCTGCTTTTCTCTACTTCATTTTTCTCTTCCTTCACAGAGTAGTTCTTCAGCTCTGTCATTGTTCCTTCTATGCAATTATTTTTCAGCTTCATCAATTCCCTTTCAAGTGGACAATAATTAGCTGTCTTGCACTACTTTTTTGGCAGTATTTGTATTTTTCTCTGTTTCTTTAGTACAATTCACATGGAAATTTTTATGTAACTTATTAAGCATGGCTCTCAACCATGTACTGTGTCAAGGAATTCAAGGGAAGAACTGGACATAGACGAAATTGACAATTGAAGTGTTAAAAGCTTTTCTTGTCTATCTTTCTATCTTCTTACACTTTTTAAAATTTTCATTACATGCTTAGTCACGGTCAAGCAGTACTGGAGATGTGTTTATGCATTGTGATCAACTAATTATGGATATCTGTCTGAAAATACCATAGTAATAAAATCTGGAGTTTAATTTGATTTTGTGCCCCATGTGGTAGAGATTATCTTCCAAGAAAAATAATTTGATTAATGCTATTTAGAAATAAGGCATTCTGGAAAAATATATTCATGCTATGTTGAAACTGAAAAAAAGGTGACTTTCTGGATAGTGTGTCACAGATTTCAAAACCAAAGAAAATTATTACAATAGTGTAGCTTGCACTTCTATATAATTGAGATAAGCCTTTGCTATTCATGCTTCAAATCTGCTAGGTGTGCCTGTGCTAGTATATAATTTTTCAGAAAGTACAAGAACTTTCCAAAGATAAAGAACTCCCTGCAGTCTTTTGTAAATTATTACATTTAATAGCTTTTATCAGTGTGCCATATCTTTAGTGGGAATTATTAACTATAACTCCACCTGTTGCTTCTTTTTGAGCATTTTATGCCTGATATAAAGTTATTTTCAAAGGTATATTTCCCAAGTTAGTAGTTAAATCTGTTATTAAATCATCCATTGATTTTTCTTTGTTAAGCTAAACAATCTCATTCTGAGCTATATCTTTTAATTTTTGAGTTGAGTCTTGAAAGTATTTTCTTAAACCTTTCTAGTTATCCACTTGTCTTTTGTAGTCACCAAACCAGACAATGATCCACTAACACAAAGAAAACATATTTTTCTTCTACGCCTTGATTTTACTTTCTTTATACATCTGAGGTGTTCTAATGTTACACGCTTGCATAGAAGGTAAGCATCAAAATCGCTAAACAGAGTGCAAGGATGACAGAATCAGTGGCGTCTAGTGACAGGATCAGAGGCAGTGGGCACAAACAAGCTCAGAAGGTTTCTTCTGAACATGAGGAAACATTTATTTTTAACTGTGAGGGTGACTGAGAACTGGCACAGGCTCCCTACAGAGACTGTAGAGTCTACCTCCTTAGAGCTATCCAGAATCCATCTGTGTAGGGTCCTGGGCAACCGGGTCCTTGGCTTCAGGTGTCCCTGCTTAAACATCATGGACCATATGACCTCCAGAGGTCACTTCAAACCTCCTCCATTCTTTGGTTCTGTGATTACTCCACTTGTACACATGACTTAATAAAAATGGGTGCTGATTGACTGTGGGCTTTTCCTTTTGCTGTTAAAGTGTGTTAGCCATAGTTGGTCTTGACTCGGGTCTTTTGCTGTGGTGCATCTTTCAGAATATCCTCCTCCACTAAAGTCATAGTTCACAAACATAAAACTGTGTGATATTACATATTACACTCTCATATTACAATTGGAATTGTCTATACTTTGCCTACTAAGCAGTTTAAATCCTTCTGCGTCAATTACATATCCATTTCAGTTTTACATCTGCCCTTATCTTAGTTTCCAGATTAAACTCTTAAAAATGACTTTGCTGTCAGTTGTGAGTTATTAAATAATTACTAAAGTGTGTAGGATCCATGGGAAAAAATACTTTTCTGTGGTTCCTCTTCACACATATGTAATGATATCTTTCTTCTTATAATTTTGCTGTGGTAATTTTCCATCAATCTTGTTTATTAACCAAAATATCCTAGAGCACTGTTTTACAGAAAATCCATTGTGTTACTTTTGGACTATTAACACCATTAATTTTCTCAGGTAATATTCTAATCTTGTTTAAAAGTGTTACCTTGACAGCATATTTTTCAGAAAGTTGTACTAATTGGCATTATGGATAATCACAGCTATTTCATTAACTGGGGAGTTAAAGGAGTTATCTGCAGTCATCACTAACTACTGGAATTTCACTCTTAAATTCTGACACTTCTAGTGGCAACTTGCACTGCTGTAGCCTTTTACATCTATTCATAGCTAGTTGGCTTGGGAATTCTCCAAGTAAGGACTGAGTTGCCTGGTGTGAGGTCAAAGGAACTGTAAGCATTCTCCCAGTACACCAAAAACTCAAAACAATTGTAGTTATTAAAAAGCATGTCTGAAAAAAGGAGTTTTAATGTCTTGCCTCTTTTATATTACAGCAATAGTTTTAAAAATAGTTCAGAAAGTGGAAGAGTAATACATTTGTCTGCTAGCCTAAAAAGTTGAAAGCCACTTTCCCCATTTCACTGAAGAGTGCCCTAGTTACCATGTTAGAAACTCTGCTGAGTGAACTTTCCTTTATGGAGTAAAAGCGTCAAGATTCACAGGACTATAGAAGGCAAGTAAGCAATAGACATCCCGAGGGTGTCCAGTGAAAAGAGAGAGAATCCTAGGTTTTTGTATTTATTTTAGCATCAATTGCATATTTAGTTGGTTTTACCAAGGAGATCATGGTCAATAACTTCTTTTGTATTATTTGACTTTAAATACAGCTGTAGTCAGGTGGCTGCTTACAATTTTGGGGAAAAAAGAAGGAAGGAAACTGTCTACCTACCAGTTTATCTTCAGTTCTTGGAAATATTTGCAATAAAAGCAGTTCATAAGTGTATAGAAAATGCGTAGATGAGTAACAGTGATTTGTCAGTAATTGTCTGTGTCAACTTAAATCTCATTTCTTTCTATACATAGTAACAAGCAGTGAAGAGACTGCAAGGTATAGATGTCATATATTGCTTTTAACCGAGTGTTTAAAACCATCTCATAGGCATTCACTTAGCAGATTAGAAGAACTGCCCAATCAAATGCCAGTGAATGAAAATCTACCTGCAGGATCTTGTAATTCTTAATGATCCACTGTCAAAACAGAAATATGTGAAAAGGGGAACCCTTCATCAGTTCATCTGGGCTCAAGTTGGTTGTGTTTTCATTGATGACCTTTGGGTATGGATGAGTTCACACTATACAGTGCTATAAATTGTAGGTGGGGATCTTACCAGGGTCTAATGCCATGAGATAACATTCTCCATCTGCTCTGTAGGTGAAGGTTTAGATTAACTTACTCAAGTCTAGGTGCCAGAGAGAAAATATACCATTTCAAGTCAGTAACCTTTTACCTTTAGCACTGTGTGGTGTTTCTAAGATGTTCTTGACAATTGTTTGGGTCAGTCACAGTAGGCATCCACACAGGCACTTGTTCGCTCCCCCCAGGTGGGATGGGGAAGAGGATGGAGAGGGTGAAAGAAAGAAAAATTGCCAAACAACATTCATTGTTTGGCAGGTTTCTTGCAAGAGTCTTTCAATTATTAGTCTTTCAAATTATTCTACTGAATGCAATATGTGGGGTTTGTCTTCTTTGTCCCCTCGGTTTGAATAAAGAAATTTCTGGCTTACTATTTATCATGAAACACAATCATGTTTGAAGTTCTCTGGACAAGGGAGTAATATCTCAAAGTGAAATGAGAAATGCTTTTATTTTATAGGACCAGGAACATCTTTGAAACTTCCTGGAACTGGCCAAGGTGGAGGCCCCAGCCCAGCTGTTAGGTATGTGATAGTTTATTTTTTAAATAATCATTCTGAAAATGAAATGCTTTGGCTATAACTGTTTAAATTCTCTATCAATATATACCACCTAACGTAAGGATAATGTACTTGACATCTTCAGGCCTGTAACTCAGTCAGGAAGGCCCATCACAGGATTTGTGAGACCCAGCACGCAGAGCGGACGGCCCAGTACCATGGAGCAGGCGATACGAACGCCTCGAACAGCTCTCACAGCTCGGCCCATCACCAGTGCCTCCGGGGGATATGTCAGGCCGGGCACGGTGAGTTGCTTACCTCTCTTCCCAGAGTGAAGATTTCTTGGTCACAATATCTGGTGCACTGACACTGTAGTTTACTTAAAAGCTGCCTCTAAACTCAAGTTTGAAGGAGGCGAGTGTTTTTAATTTTTTAATTTTTTTTCAAAATAGAGTTTGAAAATATAACTTCTTGTGCAAGTCTGGTTATGTAAAATAATGTATATAAATTCACAAGTTCACCAATATTCATATAATTTCCTGACAGGGTCTCTGGTGTCAAGATGACCCTGAGCTGTTAGAGAGTCTCTTTTTCCCAGCCCCAAGACCGAAGAAGAAGACAGAATTCCTTGGCTCTCATTCTCAAGGCTGTTTATTTTTTCTTATCTATAACATTCTTTCTCTGACCCGCTGAGGTCTGTCTGGCAAGTTAGGTTGAGGCACACTGACCGCGGTGTTATCTTTTTATACTAAAAACGTGTACTTTATTTGCAATAATTTTCCAATACCTATCACCTATGTTAGGCAGTTTGTCTCTACTCTAAACCAATCCAAAAAGTGCCACCATCACAGCAGAAGATGGGGGCTAAGAAGAAGAAGAAGAAAGACTGGACATGCTTCATCTTGCCTCCTGAACCCCCGTTCTAAAATCCCCAAAATTCTACATTTTCACCCAGTGATAAATTCACTACCATTCTCTTCAAACCCTTGTGGCTTGTACATCTTCATACAAAGTTGGTTGGTTTTTTTTTCCCTGGACTAAAATCAAAGGCACAGGTGTTTTTGACTCCGTGCCATGGTCTCCAAGCCCCATGTCAGGGTCTCGAGTCCTCCAGGGCAGCCAGAGGAATTTCCGGTGTTCCGACAAATCCCAAATTCACAGGCTCCTTGAGACAAGTTTTTATTAATGGAAGACTCTGTAAAGACTGTGACATGATTTCACCATAAGTGTCTACTACAAAACAATTGATAAGCATTCAGTGTCTGTCCCTTCAAAAGATAAGGAGAATAGTTTATACTAATTTATTCCATTTCATTGGCATAATTAATAAACTGCAACCAGCATGAGTATGTAATACATAATAAAATCACATTAATGGCAAAATGTGGCATCCTCTCACTACTGCAGGTAAGAACTAATCTTCCTAAGTATTTTTTGAAGATTTTTTTGGTTATGTATCCCAACTTCCAAGCTACATGCTTAGGCAGTGTATGGAAATAGTGGGGATAGACGGAGAATAAAAATGAAGAGTTGGTACTGCACAGTAGAGCAGTGAATCTTCAAATGTTTTGTTTGGAATTTTGGTGGTTTTTTGTATACTAATAATATTTTGAAAATCTTCAGGAAAACTGTAGGGGATCTTCCCACTTAAAAAGCTTCTTTTTCCCCTTCAGGCTTCAATGATAACAAATCCAGATGGCCCTTTCATAAATCTGTCTCGACTGAATTTAACAAAATATGCTCAGAAACCCAAACTGGCAAAGGTATGTAACAATTTTGGTTAGTGTTGTGATATCTTTTTCTTGTTTTCTGGTGTCATTCTGATTAACTGTACATGGGATTTGGGATAAAAACAATGATGAACAGTGGTTTAGATATTAACTCCAGAAAAATAGTGTATTACTCACCTTTTGACAGTGTTTACCAGACTTGAAATTGAAGCTATGTCTAAAGAGGTTATGGTGAAAGTATAATCTAGTAAAAACATTCTTATAGGAAAAAATGTTCCACTGGTAAATAATTTTGAGCTGTACATCTAGGAGTGATGAAGGCCACCTAAAAGAAGCAAAAAGAAGCCAGGAGCAAAAAACCAGCAGAACCTTCCTTAATGTCTGGAAATGTGGGTCTGTGTACAAGTAGGTGGCAATCCTGGCTTAAAAATGTTCACAGTGTTTGGATTTTTTCTTTGCTTTTATGGCATGAGTTTAAACTTTTTATGTAAAAGGTACCATTCTTTGTTCAGAATACTTCTTCATTTTCAGTTAAGATCATCTGATTGATGGTCAATGAAACTATCTGACAATAGAGCATGTTTTTGCGGGTTATCCACCCAACTTACAGGTTCAGCTCCGAGTGGCAGGGAGTTGGAAGTTGTGAGATTTATCTTGCCTTTCAGTTGAATCTTTCCCCAACACAACCAGTTAGCTGTATGGTTGAATGTGTTTTCTGTGTATAGTGTGTTCATAAAAAACAACTGTTGGGCTGAGTCCAACAGCTCATTTTGCACAACGAATTATCTCTAGGGAGCACAAGGTATCAAACACACTCTAGGGAGTTATATTTGGCTCTTAGCCTAAAGGTGAACAAACCAGTATGAATTTAGTCTATTTTGGGAAACATAATGGTGAACACTGTTAAGAAAACTGGCAGTATCTGATAATGTGCTGGTGGAAATAGCTCTTCCAGTCCAAAACTTTGGTTAGCAGTTTTTCATAAGCAACCAGGAAATTTCTTTGCTTATTGAAGCCTGATCTAGACTGATGTAGGGCATTGCATTTTAGTGTGGTTTTCAAAGGAAATAAATCTTATGTAATTGCACCATGTCCTTCCCCCACTGCTTGCATCATGGTCCCTTGGCCTATTAACCAAACTAGGCATAAGAATAGATATCAAATATAGTAGTTCTAGTCTGGTGAGGCAATCAAAGACTTCCAGACCAACATCTGAGGGCAGTTACAAATCAGTTCATTATCAGTGCTGAAAAAATACTGCATGCTTTTGTCCAATTATGTCCTTGCCGGCAATCAGCCAGCAGACACATTTTTATAAATCCATTACAGTCTAGAAAACAGAGGGAATGTAAGAAACCAGGGAAGGATTAAGAAGCACAAGACACATCCATATAAACTAAGCTTAGTTCTTCTCCTTGAAGACAGCTAGCTTTTAATTGTGATTGCTAACTGCATGCTAATTAAGTAGTAGGTTAGCTTTCAGAGGAAATATTCTCAACAACGGCTCTCAGGAATGAGAAAGATTCATATTTTTAACAATTTTGGGTTTTAATTAGCATTTTCTGTGGCAGATTTGTCTTCCTTTAGTTTCATATGAAAAGAAGCTTAAGCCAAAAAATGTAAATCAACAGTCATAGAAACATCCATAGGCAGCAAGTGTACTTGTCAGTATTATGAAGCTAATACATTACGACATTAACATTTCACACAGAATGTTAGATCTAAGTTTAAATTCAGAGTTACATGGATTTATAACATTTTTTTTAAACAGAGCAGTAAGGCTAAAGCTAAAGCAGGAGGTGACAATGCAGACTGCACTCTCCATTAAGAATAATTGATTAAAGTTTCAAAACTTTTGAGCTGTTACCTCTCCCAGTGCATAAAGGTGATAAACCCTGCAGCTATTGAATTCACAGCATTAGCCAGTCTATTCATGTTTGTATATGAATACCTCCTACATACTGCCTCTTTATGTGTTTGAAAAGTGGTCTCACTGTGTCTTTTTTAAGGTTAAATTATCTGTCTGAGGTTTTCCAATGTTTTGAAGTATACGGAAATGTGGCTTCTCTTTGACTAACATTAACCATGTTAAAGACTATCCCAGGCAACACCATAGTAGATGTATAAGGTATCACCTGTCACCAGAAAAAGCCTCTGGTAAATCCCAGTTAGCAACTGTTTTCTGGCATGAAACAGAAAGTTTTATCTTTTTTAGCTTGTGGATTTTTAATAGACTTATTAAGATAACTCTAGATATTTTTATCCAAGTGAATGTTCAGCCACTTAAATCCTTTTGAAGGTCAGAGTCTGTGCATAACAGCAGTAAATTCCTCATGCCAGCCGTGCAAGAAAACATCTTTCTTGTCACTTTAGATTTGCACACTTTTGCCGAATGCTTCTCTGTTATTGAACTAGAGGAGAAAATGTTCCACAACTTCTTAATTGTCTATTCTTTTCTTATCTACCTATTCTAAGCTCCTTATATAAATGTGTTACTATTTATAATCCTTTAATGTCCTTTAATCATCTGTTTGGAGTCTTTTCTGACCAAAACTAGAAGAAAAATAGGTTGTAGTTTATTTTCCTCACAAGATATGACAATTCATTAGTAATTCTCTAGTTTCCTGAAGGTAAATATTTTAATAATTTTGTCTAAGAAAATCTGGCAGAAGGGTCTTGAAAGCCCTTAGGAGGCTGAGGTCTTCTGTATTTTTTTCCTCATGGGGCAATATTTTCTTCTGGTGTTTTAGAATTAATTAAATGAATTCAGAAAAATGTTCTGTTCTTTTGAAGCAATTAAGACCTGGGATTTGGATGCAGAAGGTCAAGGTTCAACTCAATTGCACCTTGAGTTACTAGCACCCATAATACATTTTTGGGAACAGAGGCTTTCAGTCTCTATTTAGTTATCCAGTATCTTTCAATGTCATTTTATTCACTGAAAATGCCAACCCCATTACCTGATATATACTCATCTAATATTCTAGTGCAGAACAACTACAAGGTACTATGACTTAATTAGCTTTATCCAGGAGGAAACAAAGCTGCAGTTATTTTGCTGGGTAATTGTTGTGGCCGTACAAACAGTTAACCACAGCACAGTTGATGAATATGACTTCTTTAAACTTTGTTGTTATGATGGCTTGTTTCAGAAGCATAGTATTATTAGCATTTATTTATCATTTACAAACAATTTTTAAAATTTTTTTTTCCTTTGTAGATCCCAAAATATTGTAGAGCTTAACAAATTTTTTCTCCAAAGGCAAAGTTTGCTCTGCTTGCATTCTTAATAAACCTGTGTTTAATTTAATTAGGTTTACCACTACATAAGCACCTGAGAGTCCATTCAAAATAAAGCAAAAAGCTTTTTTTAGATCACTGGTTGATTTTACAGTTACGAAGTCACTAAAATTGTACCAGATTCTCAAATATATATTCACTTTCAGGTTACAGCTGCCTTTTCTATTTTAAAGTGAAGTTAAGCACCAAAGATAAGAAGCAATTCCACTAATCTTTTGGAACAAATTAGGAATTAAGATGCTTTCCTGTCATGACAATATAGCACATCTATAGTTTTTGTCTATTGGAGTCTTAAATAAATATAAATGTCAGCATTTGTTATGTGTGAATGTGATTGTTTTCCCAAAGAATTAATTTCTGCTTAGCATATCAAGATTCTGTATTCCTCTGAAGGAATATTATCAAATTTTCTCTTCAAATGTGACAATGTTTTAAATATTCTTCTGGCAGGCATTGTTTGAATATATCTTTCACCATGAAAATGACATAAAAAATGTAAGTAACTCCTATGTTCCTTTTTCAGATTTTATTATGTATTATTCAATTATTTCTGTCAGAATTCTGCTAAGGGTTCAGGTAGAACATCACAAGTACAGAAGTAAAGCATTAATAATTGTTTAAGAGGGAGAAATCCTTTCTTACGGGGGTGATAGGGTGATAGTCAGGAATGATAATTAGCAAATACCAAGATATGGATTGGTACTTTTTTTGAGAAGTGAAACATTCTAATTCTTAAAATTGGGTCCCTCAGCGATCAATATGACAAGGTCTCTGAATCTAATGAATTCATGTTAATGGAATTTATTGGAGCCTGAGTGGTAGCTGAACTGCCTAGAAAGTTTAGAGTCCTGAGGCTTGAGTATAAGTTACAAAAGACTGTCCATTAACAGAGGAAGGTGAAAATACCTGACAAAACACGTATTGTTGAACATCACTTGACATTTTTTACTCCTGAGATGATTGCTTATGCATTTGGGTGGATAAAAAGAAAATGTATTTGGTGAAACTACATAAAAATGAAATATCAATAGGATTTTGGATACTCTTTCTAGAAACGTAAATCTATAATGATGAGGTGTTTTGTGATATCAAGAGAAAGATTATATTGTCCATACGATTGTCTGTAACATTTATTCTTCAAATATCTTCCTAATTATAGTTTCCCTCTTAACCTATCCAAAATTTTTCTTCTGTGGTTCTTATGTTACTGCACTGAATAGGAAAGGTCAAGTTTGGGTACATGTTGTTTAAGCTTTCAGAGAGAGATAACTGTTGCAGAGGTTTTTTGGCAGTTCACCCAGGGAAAGGATCTCTTTGTGGAATTAATAAAGTGTCAGTATATTTCATTGCTATCTTAGATATGTGCACCCAGTTGAAATGGAATCAAAATGCTCAAGTTTTTTTGAAAGATGTTTATGTCAATAATGCATAGTTGACTAAATAGTTATTGAACTTTCTGCAACATGACTAGCTGGTGTGCAATCAGATCTGGAGTTAAACTCTTGAGTTAATCAATAACAAACACCAAAAATATTTTGCTGTTGTTGACATAGCTCCTAATAATTTCCAAATGTACTGCTATATGAAGCTTTTTAATCTAGTATCAAACGATTAAAGTTGTACACTGTCAATTTATTGCACAGCATTCTTTCAAGAGGATTGAATTGTAATGCACTATTAATCCAAATATCATTGAAACAGTAAGTGCAAGTGTCAGAAATGCCAGGGAGAAATGGAAATTAATATTTACATAATCCCATACTGAATATGAAGGAGGTACCTGGGTTTTAGCCCACTAGTAACTGAGAATTTGTGTTTGTTGCTGAAAATCCAGTTCCCTAAGAATAAAAGGGGCACTTGATATGATGCTACATGTGTCTACACTTTAATGACATGCAGCATATGTAGGCTACACATAGATTCACATAATGCAAGTAATTTTTTCAAGAACTGCAGTAAAAATGGAAGATGTTTCTGCACTGTACTGCATGTATTTTGAAATCCTTGCTGAGAATCCCAAATCACTGTCTTGCAGGAAGAGTTCTGTCTATATTTTTTTACCCACCTGAGCCATTTGAATAAATACTTGCAAGCAAAGAGGTGTCAGCTTAATGGCCACCATTACTGTGTAATGAGAGATCAGTGCTTGGTTAATGATTGCATCTTATTGGAAGAAACTGTTGTTGGGAATTGAATTCACACATCACAAAATGAGGTGTCTTTATAATGTAATGTATATCTCTGAAAAGATATTTTTTAGCTGCTCAATTTGATTTCTCTCATTTGCTTTCTCTCATTTGCTTTCACTGACTCTTTTCTTATGTGCTTTCTACACCATTTGCAATATAACTCTATTCTCCAAACTGTTCTCCCTTCCTTTTGAAACTCATCTGCATTAATTTTTCTTAAAAAAAAAAAAGAAACACTTTAATGTCTGCTAAAATGTGGCTGCATCACTGTTTATTCACCTCTCCTAGCAATGGCATTTCACAAATTCAGTATCTTACATCTTCCTGAAAATAATTTGGTCACACAGGGTTCATCAGAGAAACAGCACATATGTTAACTTTTTTAAGTTTATCTGGCTCTTGCTACATCACTTGTTAGAACTTTCACTGACATCTCTCACATCTTTGTCTTTCCTGCTGCTGTGTGATAGTGGACATTCTTAAAACCCAACACTTTTCTCCCTGAGATGAGATGAAAGCACTTGAAAGGCTTGGAAGCCTGGGAAATTGACTTAAGTTTGAAAAGTCTTTACTTTGGGCTTTCTGCATGGATAGAATACTGCTTCCTGCAGTTTTGAAAATAAAACACATAGCAGTATTGACAATAGCCTTTCCTTGTCACTGTGCTAAACTGGAACAGTCTGTACTGTTCTCATTTGCATTATTTGAGAAACAAAGACAGTTTTATTATTTATCTTCTGTTTCATATTCAACCAGTATATAGAAAGAAAAAAAAAGACTCAGCAATTTCAGTTGAGAAATGCCATTAATCAGTGTGCATTCAACTGGATAAATAGTGCGAGGAAATTGGTTCAAATTGAAACTAAATATATCTGTAATCTATCAATTATCAGAAATGTGTGGATGCAAGAAGAAAAGAGAAGCAGTGAGCTTTTCAGCACTTGAAAATATCTTCAAAAGTCTTTTGTCTTATGTAATGAAAAATTAAACACTTGTCAGAAGTAAATACTATTTCTGTATCCATTATTGTTCTTGACTTGTTTTCTTTTGAACACATGTACTTAATAACTGACTTTCTGTACTCCTTGAGCTATTTCTAAAAGCCACTTTATGGGCTAAATGCTGTAAGAGCAGGGCAGTTTCAAAGACTTGTCCAGAAACAGTTCAGCTGCTACTTTTTTCAGTAGACCATGACATTGTATTTTGCCTTTTTTCACAGGTGGGTAATGATGACAAAACACTTTGTCCTGAAGAAGGACAAAGATTGTACAATATATACTTGTGGCCAGAAGTCACAGCCTCTCATTTTTCCTCAGTTCTTCTCAATACTTTGTGTTTATACTCTCTGATAGAAATTTTTTTAAAATGGAATTATGTTAGATCTACAAAATATAGAAATCCAGACTACACTCACCAAAATAAGTTGTGCTACATTGACTATGACTAATGTAATTTCCTCAGCTATTTTATAGACTATCTGGTGTTGATTTGTCTACAAATAAGACTTTAGTCAATAATTGTTGCTGGGAAAATTACTGCCATTCAACAGCACATGAAAGAAGCAGCAGATGCTCACTATTGTTTCCATCTATCTAATTTCTAGGTGCATACAATACTCTGAATGAAATTGCTGTTTCATACAACTGTACATTTACCAATTTAATTTTGCAATATAATAGTAAATTTCCACAAGCCTACAGGCTGTTTAATACTGTGTTACAGCTGGTAGATAATTTGGAAGTCTTAGTTATAATACAGTTTAGCTAAGGAAAGTAATGGTAAAAAAAAAGAAACTCAGAACCATGCTAAATACAATTTAAAAATCTGCACTAATTTTCATTCTTTAAAAAAACCTTTTTTTAAAAAGAAACCAAAAATCCACCAAGTATCAGGGTTTTTTTAACATTTTTATTTTCACAAACATAAGAACTGTGAGTAAAATAAATTTGTTCTGAAAAGCTTCTCAGGGTTAAGACTGTTGTCGAAATGGGCTCTGTATTCTTGAGTATGCTAAGTGCTCTAGACAGTAACAACTTCAGCTCATCAGTAGGTCCAGATGATGAGTTATATCCTAAAGTTTAATAAAACTTTCAGGACAAGCAGTGTAGGTTTTGAACTGATATACATATTGCAATCAAAAATCCTTAAAAGGGCATATTAATAGCTGCCAATTTCAAATCCATCCTTTTTTTCCCTTTCAGTTATTAACATGACTACACCAGTGTCCAGCAACACACAGGAGTGCAGGACAGGCATATCACCACTGCTGATTTTAAATTAACATGTTGTGCAGATTGAACATTGTTTTGTAGTCAAACTGTACAATTAAAAACTCAAAGTTTGCAGCAAATTGAAATTTAAATATGCTAGCAGTTTGTATTGACATGGCAAGTTGAAAGGTTTTACTGTTAAAATACTATTTTAATCTATTTACTAATATTTCAAGGGCCACATTGTCAAAAGATTTTTTTTGTAATACCAGCAAAAGTTTTTAACTATTTGTATGCACAAAGCCTTCTCAGGGAAGCACTTCTAAGTATTTGTAACTTTGGTAGGATTTTTTGATTGAAGTTGTTGAAATCATTTATATAGTATCAGAAACAGAATCTTCCTATTCCTTTCCTTTTTCATTAAGTGGAAAATATAAAAACAGGATTAAATTTCATAAGCTAACTTCAAAATGAAGTCATGCTGTGTTTCTTGGTGCTAGTAGAAGACCCCAGGAAGAGTTCAGGATCTGCTCCAACAAAAAAAAAACTGCTGATGTTACTGTCTACTAAGCCTAAAGCAGTCTTAGTTCCCATTTTCCAGTCACAGCCAAAATTGTTAGCCTTGCATAAAATAGTTATCAGAAGCAGTTAGGGTTCCAGAAAGAAACCTGAACGTGTAGCTGCAGAAGGGATCATTTTCTGAAACTCAGTCCTCCTTCTTGAGCCTTTCCCATCAGAGAACTCTGAAGGAAGCTCTTTGGAGCATGGTATTGGCAGTATGATCCTTACTCCTCTGAAGTGGCTGCTCCTGCTGCATTAGAAGCAAGTGTGGTATTTGACAATTGCCCACATTGTTTATACATCTGTAAATGCAACAGAAGTAGCCAATGTTTTAAGATCAATTACTTTTGCAGATTTTCCAGAAATGGGACAAAATTGTTTATGTACCTTCCTATGAAAGGATGAATCTGTCCAGAAGGGTACCCAGATCATTTCTGTCTTGAAGCAAGCTTTTTCCTCATTATAGTTGTAGCATCCAAAGGCCCTGCTGGGCAATTTGCAAAGAAATTGAGAAACAAAGGGCAACCAAGATAAGAGCTGCCATCTAAGGCCTTCAAGGATTCCACCTAACTTGAAGAAACAATGAATTCAGAGTTGTAGGTTTACCTGAGTTTTCTCTCTCCTGTCACAGAGGCAGGGAAGGATGACAGTGGTCTCTTTATCTTAGGGACAGTACTGATGCAACTACTTATCTTGAATTGCAACAGAAAACAAATTATTCTTTCACTCTCACAAAGCCAAAGGAGAGCAACTTGTCTAAATTGTCGTATCTCCACTGACTTTTCTCCATTATGTCAGACCTAAACCCACTGACTGCTTGCAGACTCATTTTGCTAGCAGAAAGAACAGGAACCCAGCATAGGCGTAGATGTCACTAAATTGGGCTCTTACAGCATTTCAATATTCAGATTAATTTTTCCTGGAATTATTTGTTTCTCTGCTACTGAGTGACTAGTGCACAGAACTTTTACATATTGTTCCTAATAGACAACTTGTTCCTGTTTTCTGTGGTCTGCAAAATGTTTACAAGTAGAGCAGGCAAGAAAGGTTGGTTCTTTGTTATAAAAACACTGTGCTAAAGCTTTTTACCCTTCTGATGATATCCTGAAAATATAACAAACATAACATGGCTTTGATATGTTCTGAGATAACATGAAATTAAAAAAAAAAACAAAACACTATTGTTTCTATAGTTGGTTGTGGTACAGGAAAGACATATATTTGTTTTACCAGAGGTGTTGAAATTCTAGCTAAAACGTGAAAGGCCATAGATTCTGGCTGTGGTGGCTGATCAGACAACATTGATTAGTTTACCTGCTTTTTCAGTATACCAGACAAAAGAGATTTTAGACCTCCACCATCTTCAACAGATGTCTGTTTCTTAGGATATTTCTCTGTTTTTCCTGTAATAAAATAATTGTTTACATTATGAACTTTTTAAAGGAAGAAATATTTCTTATTGTACACATTTGAAAGTTTCCAGAAGTGATGGCAACCTGGTATTAGCAATGAGATGAAAATTTCTGCAGTATTTCAAACTCACTTATTTCTTCTTTTATTTCTTTCCTTTATCTTTACTTGGTTTTAACAACTTGTACTGAAAAAGGATGGGAAGCTTGGAAAAAGTGTTTGTGCTTAAACAAATAGTGTATTCTGAAGAGGCACTGCAGGAGTCTGATCAAATTAATTTTCTCTTTTCTCTTTGATTTAGAAGAAACTGTTTGGATTGCTTATTTTTATAGGGACAAATAATGCTTACAGCTATTTTATGGACTGAACTGTAAAAGTAATAAACAAAAAGCAGTGCCTCCACCTCAAGCTAATTGGACTTTTGCTCAACATTTTCTCTTTACAAACATCTTTACTGTGTTTTCTTTGTGTAAACATTAATTTTAAGATGATGGGTTTATTTTGGAAGGCTCTAGATTTGGCAGCCCTTGCCACTGAGTACGCACAGTTCAAGGACTGGTGGTGGAAGGTCCAAATTGGAAAGTGCTACTATAGGTAAGCCATTGTTCATTTCTTTTGTGGTGAGTGATTGTGAGTGCAGGACCTGTACTGCTGAGTGTGTTGGGCAATGCTGAACACTGAGAAATAGCTCAGAAAGTGTTTTGTAGGAAAGTGCTGTGCTTATAGTTAAATCTCCTTTAATGTACAAGGAGACCACTGCTTGAGATAAAGGCATCCATAGTGAGTAACTGAATTAGTTGCAATTTCGCCTTTGTTAATAGATTTTAAAGTACTTATTTGAAAAGTTGGTCAATAAATGCAAAGAACTATTGTTAAAACAGACCACATAAAATAAATATTACAGTATTAGTTTGAGAAATAGGCTGTCAATGAGGGCTTCAGATTGATGAAATAATACAGAGTAAAATATTCATTTTAGACACTTTCTGCCAGAATTACATTGCCCAAGAAGTACCAGTTAAAAATATGCTGAGGCCTAAAGCTGGCACCCCATACACAAGCATCAAATCAGAGTAGGATAATGAGAAATATTAGCAATTCTTAAAACAACTACCCATCCTTCTTCCTGGGCTCAACTCCACTCTCTCTTTCTTCTACCTCCTCCCTTCCCAGCAACACAGGGGGACAGGGAATGGAGGTTGCAGTCAGTTTGTCTCTGCTGCTCCTTCCTCCCTGGGGGAAGGACATCTCACACTCTTCCTTCTCCAGCATGAGTCCTCCCCAGGGTCACAAGTCCTGCTAGTAGACCTTCTCCAGTGTGGAGTCATTTCTCCACGGGGCCACAGGTCTTGCCAGGACTATGTTCCAGCATGGGCATCCTGTGGGATCACAGCCCCCTTTGGGCATCCACCTGCTCCAGCATGGGTTCCTTCACAGGCTGCAGGTGGATCTCTGTGTCCTCTTCGTCCTCCATGGTCTGCAGGGCAGGGGCACAGCTGCCTCGCCAGGGTCTTCACCAAGGGTTGCAGAGGAACTTCTGGAGCACCTCCTCCTGCTCCTTCTGCCCTGACCTTGGTGTATGTAGAGCTCTTCCAACAAATTCTTACTCCTCTCTCTGCCTACCATTGTACTGTTTTTTCCTCCTCCTTAAATGTATTGTCCCTGCATGTTACATTATTCCTATGCTGATTATGGAGGCACTACCACTATCGTGGGTGGGCTCAGCCTTGGCCAGCCATGATTCCATCTTGGAGCCCTTTGGTATTGGCTCTGTTGCACATCAGAGACATGTCAGCTTCTCATAGAAGCCATTCCTGAATCTGCCAGCTGCCAAAACCTTCTCATGTAAACCCAACACATGAGCTTAGAGGTCATTCATTACTTTCAGGATTTTTAAGAATCATGTTATACAGCCTAATGCATCCAAGCAGGTACGTGGACTTCCAGGATCCCAAACTACCTTATGTCCCCATTGGCTGTGCTTCTTTTTTTTAGCTGGCTTATTCTGTTTGTGTTTTGTGTTTCTTCAGCAAGTATGTGCTCTTTGGCTAAAGGAAACAAAAAGCAATTTATGTATGAGAAAGTGTACCGTTTTCTGTTGTTAAAATTGCACAGTCCTCTTAATTTGTAGTTATGTAGCTTTTATAGATTAGTGCAAAACATTTGACTGTAATTATGCAAAATAAATGCCTCAGAGATGAAATAGACTCCTGTGATGTTCATTCACAGCAGAGATTATCTGTGTGATCTTTGCCATGGGTGGGGAAATTCTGGTCTGAAACAGTTTGGGTAGAGTTGAGACATTAATTGCTCATTTTCTACTGTCTGTTTTAAGAGCAGGAGGAATTCCTGTGGATACAAGTACTTCATTATTTGCCATTCAGCCATTCCAGAAGGCTGCATGTATAAGAGGGGGCCAAATTTCATGGATTTTTCTTTTTTATAGTTTTGAATGGTTGTTTTGTTATCTTTAAATAATGACATGTTTATGTTTTTGTTAACGTGCACACAAATATGCGGTCATAAAATGTGCTTTCAGGCAGTTCATGTTTGGTTTAGTTTGAACTGCTTCATTACTTAATAAACTTAAAAAAAAATTCTTTAAAAACCCCAGTAAACAAGTACCTTCTATTTGTATCTGTTGTCTCTTTAGGTTGGGATTATATCGTGAAGCTGAAAAGCAATTTAAGTCAGCCCTTAAACAGCAGGACATGGTTGATACCTTCTTGTACTTGGCAAAAGTAAGTCATAGATACATCATTGTGTTTAAAAGTGTGTCGTCTCCGTGCCTGAGGCAATACATGCTAACAGTTGCAGTGGAAGTCGATAGTTTACAAAATTGTTTTAGAGCTCCCAGATTTCAGAAACAAGATTTTAAAAAATGTTCTGTGTTACTGGATTCTTTGTTCTAAATTCCAATGAGGATGAGGTAGCTCAAAAAATTATTGGAGTTCCAGTATGAAGAACAATGTGGCGATATATGGTCTCCTAGGAAACAAATGCAATAAATCTGTAAATAAAGAGCAAAGCTCAAAATCCTAGTTTCACAAGCAAAATCAAAACAAAGTGAGCTTAAAGGAAGCAATCAGAGACCTTGAAACAGGGAATGTTCTGTCAAAATAAAGGCATTAAAAGCTTTAAAAGAACAAGTGGCACAGCTGAGTCTCAGAACTACTTGTTTACCAGGATACACGTTCGATTCAAAACGTTTTCTAAGACATACAAGAAAAGGTGGCCTGTGAGAAACTAAAATTGCATTTTTCTTCATCATGCCCTAGAAGGACATGAAACTAGTTGCTCTTTATCAGTTCCCCTTAAGCTGGTTGTCACAGGCCTGTCCAAAAGTCATCACTGCTAGTGGATAATTCAGATATTCATATGTGCTTTACATTTCCTGAGCAATTTATATTTTGTATTTAAATGATCATCATTGCTATCTAGAGCCATGTCTTCAGTACTGTGTTTGAAGGTCATTGAAGTTTATTAATTTTCCTGTCTCTATCACAAGTCATTCTGCAAAATACATAGGATCACAAAATAGTTTGGGTTGGAAGGGATGCCAAAGATCATCCAGTTCCAATACCCCCTCTCTCCCCCATGGACAGGGGTGCCTTCCACTAGACCAGGTTGCTCAGAGCCCTATCCAACCTGGCCTTGAACACTGTCATGGATGGGGCACCCACAGCTTCTCTGGGCAACCTGTTCCCATGCCTCACTGCGCTCATAGTGAAGAATGTCATCTTAGTATGTAATATAAACATACAAACTTTCAGGTCAAAGCCATTCCCCTTGAGCTGTCACTACATGGCCCTGTAAAAAGTCCCTCCTCAGCTTTCTTGTAGGGTCCTGTCAAGTACTGGAAGGCTGCAATTAGGTGACCCCACATCCTTCTGTTCTCCTGGCTGACTGAACTCTCTCAGCCTTTCCTCCCAGGAGAGGTGTTCCATCCCCTAATCATCTTGCTGGCTCTTCTCTGGACTCGCTCCATGAACTACACAGAATTATTCAATTGGCAGAGTAATTGGATTAACAAACAGTGATTCATTACAGGAGATTTGCATCCCCATACATCAGTACTAGCTCAGGCAGGAGCTGCATTTGAACTTCCACCTCCCACTCTATAGACCAGCTTGCTCAAGTATAAAACATTGCACAGCATAATTTAGTGACTGTCAGTGACAGGCAATAGAGTAAGACACAGAGATATGGCTCAAATTAACAGAATTGAAAAAATCAGGCTTGAGTTAAGCAGCCATTAAAAAATAATAAGATTGCATAAAGTTCTGTGGAAATAAACTGATACTATAACACTAGTTAGTTTTGTTTATAATCATCATTGCAACAGCTATCTGGGTTTTTAATATTTTCTTGAAAGTTATCTCTCCCTTGAAATGTAGTTTACAAAAATATGAAAGACCAAAAGAAGAAAAAAAAAAAGTAAGAATCTTTAAAGCAGTCAGGACCTGCTGTGAAGTTACAAAGTATTTCATGACTAGAAGAGCTAGAAATGGGATATTTTTACAAGAGACAAGCAGGAGACCAAAAAGAGAATGGAGCTATTCTGCTTTTAGCATATAGACCATAATTAGCTGTAGTGCTTCTAAAGAGTAGGTCTCCCCAAAGCAACTGTGAATAGATGGAAATTGCCCCACTTGCTTTTAAATTTCTTTTGCCACTTATTTAGAGAGCAGCTTTACTGTCTACAGAGATGTTAATGTGATATCACACTGGATATGGGAATTACACAGTAGAGTACTGTGGCTGTGTGGTTTTAGCATCTGAAGTGAGTGCATCTTTCGAGTCAGCCTCTAGATAAAGCAATAGATAGAGCAGATTTAAGTCATTAATGCTCAGAAAACATACTTCATAAAGATAAAAATATAAAAAAGGGGCATATCTAGGGGAGTTTCACACTGTCCATTTTTTAAATTGGATGCATCATTCATGGTTAATAATGTAGTTAGTGCAGTTCTAGTCTACTAAGTACCATGCCCTCCAAAACCCTTGCTCTTTTATAGGTTTTCTGAAGAAGACATTAATTTTCTAGCCTAATGCAGGAAATGTGAGTAAATTAGCAGAACGAATATAAAAAATGCCTGTATTTTAACATTTTGCCAATGACCAACTTAGAATGGCAGTCCCTTTCTTGGAAGACACTCACAGTTGTCAGCTCTTTGATAATTAAGAATGTCATTGAGTGGTCATTCTTTGCAAATGTCTACAGCAGTATATATCTATGAGATTGCAAAAAAACAATGTACAGTTGTAATTGTTGGCAGTCAGAAGTCCTTGAAGTTTAAGGGCAAAAGTACAAATTGGAGGTTTCTCAGGTGTTCAGCTAACACTGATATTTGTTTTACATTTCATCACAAAAAGGTTGTATCAGGATAACAGTCACAGATTCTTTCTCTTCTTTAGTAGTGTCAAATATTAGCACTGATTAATATACTATTTCTCCAACAAAATCCTTCTCCACTCAGTGGGACATAGATAAATCATTCTAGCCATCTAGTTTCCCAAAGCATGTGTGCAGGGATTTTCCCTTTGCTGTAGCTGTGTTTACCATACGCCACAGCAGGAGGGCTTTACAGTCGTACTCTCAGACAGCTGCTGAGGTGGTCCCTATCAACACTGGACATGTCCAGTTCCAACTGAATGTCCAGTTCTCACACAATTATCCACATTGCACATTTTCACAATCAACACAGAAGCCAAACTCACAGAGGCAAAACTGCCCTCTTTCCATAGGATTTTTTGTTTGTGACAGGGGAGGTTGGTTGAATAGTAAGGAAACTTGAAAGTGTCACTGCTCTGTGCAGTGCAGTCTTATTCAACTAAGTAAAACATTTTGATATTCCAGCATTATCAACCTGAAGATCCTGTTCTTTCAAGCCAAAACACAAGTTTTTGAAAATACATTAAACAGGGTGATCTTTTTTTTTTAATTCAACATGATGCCTTCACCTCAGTGTCAAACTGTATTATACATGATAATAAATAACAGGATATTTTAAATTAGTAATATTCAAATTAATCATGTATAGGTAAATTTAATTATCATAAGTAGCGTATTTTATCTTCATTACACAGATTTATTCAGTATTAACTCCATTATTTTCCCTGTATTATTCATCATCTCAACTAATGGTTTCCTGTGTAAATGGAAGTGTCATCCCTTTTATTTATCTCCCTTGTTAAACAGCAGAACATGTATAAAAGTCAGACATTTGACATCTATATACACTTTTTATTTGCTTAGGTGTATTTGCGCTTGGATCAGCCAGTAACAGCTTTGAACCTTTTCAAGCAAGGGTTAGAGCGATTTCCTGGAGAAGTGACTCTTATTTGTGGAATTGCCAGAATCTATGAGGTATGCACCCAACTATGCAATCCTTATAGGAGCCAAATGTAGCTGCTTGAGCAAGAAAAGAGGCAATAGTTGAATATAACTAAGGTCATCAAAAACCAACTGTGCTGATTTTCAGTGTCACTAGTGCAAAACAGGTAACTTTCCACAAAGGTAACAAGGTAATGTCAGGGGAGCCCTGCAGGCTTATTTGTTTCAGCAATTAGTCATACCAGTGAGATCCCATTTGCCCTTGGCATGCAGAAGCAAGTCCATATTAAGTTAAGTTGTCCAGATGTTGTCCTTGCTAGTTTATATATATTTCATCATACTAAAACTGCTCAAGTCATCAACCAGCAAAATTAAACAGCAAAATAATTTATTTGTCTGTGTTGTTTTTATCAGCACTATGTGTTGTCATTGGTCTCTTAATGCTCTGAGAGCAGTTAGAATGTGAATGTTTCTTACTTAGGAAGTAAATGTTGTATTAAGTAGGATTAAAGCAGTTTCACCTTAGCATGGTAACCATGTATTTTGTATTTTAAAATTGTGTCTTTTCATGTCAAATGGTGTATTTCATATTGTTTTTGCACTGAAAGTTGGTAAAGTGCTATTCCAGAACAAATATTGAAAACAAAGTAATGTGGTTTTTCTGTGTGTTTGTATTCATGCTTGGCATTCTATCCTGTTCTTGTCATTCTCATCTAACCCCTAAGCCTTAATCCATTTTCATATTAAATCCTTTTTGTCCTTCAGCAAGAAAAAAACAGCTGCATAATTTTTGGAGGCTTTTCTTTCTGAATTGTTGAATAGTTTTTAATATAGATGTTATTCAGCAGAACCATACATAACATTGCATAACCCTTTAAGGAATTATTAAAGAGCAGAATATATTGGACAGGATCTAATTTTGCACTGACACTGGAGTGAAGGATTATAGCTTCATTAGCAAAGATTTGCACTGCAGCATAGGGCTGCTTTCATTATATAGACTCACAGGTGGAATATATGTCTCAGACATCTTAATCAGAGCTTTTCTTCTCAGTCACTAACTTTTGACAGGACGAAGAGTTGTAGAGCATTTTTAGTTAAAAAAACTACGTAATTTTTAAAGAGACTGCTTTACTGCTTTATTACCTTTGCCTTGAATCACAATAAATCCTTTTTTTTTTTTTTTTTGTGGCTGAATACACTGTTGAGGTTATATAAAGGTTTATTCTTTAGTTGTGTCGGGAGCACATTGTATCTACAGCACACAGGTAGAAATTATTCCTGTATAAACACAGAAGCAAGTTTGATCTTCTAATTTTTTTTTTTTTTTTTTTTGTAGGGGATAGGTTCTCAGGGCCTTGCACCCCTCAGAAACAGTGCACTGTCATTTATAGCAGTGAGTCTACCCTAAATCATCTTCCAAGTAGCACACATCCAAGCATATGTTTATATACAATACAGTTCTCTTAAGTGTCATACTCTAGGTAGTACAAGTTTTGGTAAATTCACAATTCCTGTTTTCAAAGGCGCATAATAGATTTTCATATGTAATTATATTCTCATTTGTATTCAGAGCAATTAATGACTTGATTTAAAAAACACTGAAAATAGTTGAGACATTGTCTGGGGAAGTCAGTCTGTTCTGTGTTACCATGCTGGAAACTGTCTGCACAGTTCTAGGAGTTACAAGATATTGTGCAAGAAGGGGCAAATGTCTATTGCACGTGGTGCTGCTCCAGCACGGGTCCCCCAGGTCACAAGGGTCACAAGTCCTGTCAGTGAACCTGATCCAGTGTGGGCTCCTCTCCTCATGGGGCCACAGGTCCTGCCAGGAGCCTGCTCCAGCATGGATTTGCCACAGGCACAGCTGCCTCACCATGGTCTTCACCACAGGCTGCAGGGGAATCTCAGCCCTGGTGCCTGGACCAGCTCCTGCCCCTCCTTCTGCACTGACCTTGGTGTCTGCAGAGTTGTTCCTCTCACATATCCTCACTCCTCTCTTCCTGGTCACAATTACATCTGTGCAAAAACATTCTTTTCCTTTTAAAATATATGTTATCACAGATTTTTAACTACCTTCCCTGATGAGCTCAGCCTTGAGGACAGTGGTGGGTTCATTCCAGAGCCAGCTGACATTGGCTCTGTTGATGTGGAGGAAGTTCTGGAAGCTTCTCACAGAAGCCACCTCTGTAGTCCCCCTTCAACTTCCAAACTCAATACAACAGGCTGTCTCTTTTTCTAAAAAATAAAAACCAAATAAATTTCTTTTTGTAGCTGTGGCATAGAGTTAATTTCAGGTAAAGATATTATTAATAAATCAATCTGCATTCCTCTCATGGATATGTGTGTTGCTTGTGAAGATGCCAGACAGTGGTGTTGAATGGTACGATCAGAGAACTTTAGGTGTATATATAATTAATCTCAGTTGGGTACTCTACAGGGCATAGATAAAGCACTCAGTAGATTAACATTTTCATGAGTTCCACATTAAAAATAGGTGATAAAAAGTAGAAGTAATTGGAATTTTTGTCCAATTGTATAGGAAATGAACAATATCTCCTCGGCTGCAGAGTACTATAAAGAGGTGTTAAAACAAGACAATACTCACGTGGAAGCCATTGCATGCATTGGCAGTAACCATTTTTATTCAGACCAACCTGAGATAGCTCTGCGCTTTTACAGGTATCTGTACTTATGGAGAGGGAGGGAGGGGGAACAGAATATGTGAGAAGGTAATATAAAGGGTTGATCTTTGTAATGCAGGAAAAAAATTAATTAGCAGATTGACATAGGAGTATGAATGAGCATTTGGACAAATATTACCGTAGAATCCGTTTACCAACTTTTGTATCTTTTTATACGGTGATAAGTACATCACTACAAACTTCTAATCATTAGATGAGGAGTATGTAGAAGTATCAACATGGATTATCATTCAACCAATAAACAAGGAAAGTTCTTTCACAGCATGAGGAAGTTTGAGAACAGTGGATCTTACCCTCAACTTCAATTGCATACAGAAGGCACAAGGACTTCCTCTGTAGCCCTTACTCCACCTGGAGTGACCAGGTGTTGTGACCACAAAATCCCTGACTTGGAATGCGGGCTGGGCTTCCTGCGTGTTTTACTGAAAGCAGTGAAAATATAGTGTTAACACTGCTGCTTGGTTTTTATTTCACTACAGTCAGAGTGTAAAGGAGCATGGCATTCCCTCCCTAAGAGCAGATTAAGTCAGCAAGAGCACTATCATCACATTTCTGTTGGACTTGTGCTCTTTGTGCTTTAAGTTCAGAAACTCCCAGTCATGCTGCAGACAGCAGCCCTCTTTTTCCCTGGCCCTCATAGCATTTCTGTTTATTCCTATAAATATGAATAAATAGAACTTTTATAATACATCTCCATTTTAAAAGACACATTAAACAATATCAATGTGAATCAAAATCTGAATTATGCTTGATGTGTAAGATTAATATACATTCACTAAATATACTATTACTAATTAGAGCAGTACTGAAGGATGGGAATCAAGCAAAAATTTGAAGTCTTAAGAATTATATAAAGTAACTGCAACAAACTACAGCTTGATTGATGTGGAGGGATTGGAAAGAGGAAACCCAAAGTCTGGTACATCTCTGCCTTACAGTAAAGTCAGACCATGTAATCCAGTAAAGAAGGCAGAAGTTACTAATTTACACAGGCTTTTGCACAGTTGTTATTCTAATGAAAAATACCTTGCACTGTCCTTCATTAAACTAACAAGTGTAAGACTGTAACACTTGGTTTTTATACCCTCTCAGAATAGGGAGAAAGGAGAGAACTTTGTCTTTTAGAGTAGAACTCCTAATTGAAATTAATATTTAAAAAAACCAAAACCAAATGTTTTCTTTCAATCTAGACGGCTCCTGCAGATGGGTGTTTATAACTGCCAGCTCTTTAACAATCTGGGCCTCTGTTGCTTCTATGCCCAGCAATATGATATGACACTATCTTCATTTGAAAGAGCACTGTTTTTGGCTGAAAATGAGGAGGAGACAGCAGATGTCTGGTACAACCTGGGGCACGTGGCTGTGGTATGAAAAATATTAACCATCTTTCTGAATAAGTAAAATTTATTAAAAATGTAAAAAAATACCTAGGAAAGAGTAATTTCCCTTCTTGGAAATACAAAACCTGATAGTGTACAGGATAAAGTCCAGTACAGATAGAATGTTTATTTGCACTTCAGTGGGAAAGAAGCAGCAAAAGAAAAAACTCTGTACTTTACCGAATGTGGCTTTCTCCTGCTAAAAAATGCTCACTCCCCACTGTCTTTAACCTTCCCATCTTTCTAGAAAGATTGCAACATATACCAGCCCTTGAAGGCCTTGGCTCCAAAACAAGCTAATCTGATTTAAAAAAAAAAAAGAATTCAAGATATTTTTCTAGGAACTGTTATTTGTTTTACATGGAGAATTAGACTGATTCTCTTGTCGTAAAAACACACATTCAGCACCAAGTAGCCAATACTAAAGCACTAAGCAGGCCATAGTTGAGAAGGTATTTTCCTCTGTCTTAAAGGCAGCTATACAAATATTGTGTAGTTGTGTGATAAACTTTGTTAAATTTCTACACAAGTTTTCTTATAGTCTTGCCTATTTTTGCAGATGTTCTGCAAGAAGTTGTGTTGGATTTCTCTTTAGCTACATGCCCAGAATAAGTTTGCTGAATAAAGTTTTTGACATGAGTTTTCTAACATGAGTTGTCTTCAATTGCTGATAATGATTTGAGTAAGACACACAACTGTGTCTTGTACTGCAGCTAGGATAAACACAATAATTAATTCTGCCTTAAAGATTGAAATTTGAACTGATGTGCCTGTATTTTTCAGTGTTTGTCACTTTTGATGTTTAACCTGATGCTGTGTCAGTGTCAGTCTTAACACTACAGTAGTATTACTCAGCTGTTTCATCTGAGGAGTGAATCTTCCTTAACTTAAATATGTGTAAAGACAGAGAAGCAAGATGACTTCCTCTCTGGAGACATCTCAGCTTTTCTTACCTTGCTATAGACAGTGGCAGATAGCATAATCTTTAGATGCCACTTTAATCATCCAAAAGTTAAATTAGTTGAAGTGAATATCACTTGAAACATGGAAGTTTCTGCTAGAGAGAAATTATTCTGTCTAGAGAAAGAATAAGGAAAAAATGAGAGGATCTGGGAAGAAAGCACATGTTTCTGATCAGCATGTTTTTATTGTAATTTGCATTCCATTGTAGTACTTATGGGTGAAAAGATACTCCAAAAACCAAAACAGATGCATGTAGTTTCCAATCTTTTCAGAAATGAAAACAAAGTCTTTCTTTTAGGGCATAGGAGACCTGAATCTGGCTTACCAGTGTTTCAAGCTGACGTTAGTCAACAATAACGACTACGCAGAAGCTTACAACAACCTGGCTGTGCTGGAAATGCGAAAAGGTCACACTGAACAGGTCAGTGCTGAATCCCAGCCTAAGGAGAATGCTTCATTTAGGCATTTTGTATTTAACAAACATGTCATTTCTCTGAGGTGGAGGCATCATGTGAATGTCTAACTTACTTTGGCAGAGAACGTGGATGACTGTTATACGTGTGTCAGTGTAAGCTCTGCATTGTCATGCCATCTCCCATTAAACTGCTGATTCTTTGGCATATCCAAATGAGTCATCAAAGACAAGCAAGGTTTCCAATAACTTTGCAGTTGTTGAGATGTTTGTTTTTTTTTTTTAATTGATACCCAAAGCAAAAGCAAACCCCATGATTTTGAAATCTTCACTTAAAAGACAACTTTGACTGTATATTCAGTTTAGAAATGTAGATAACATACTTTTGTTGGGTGTCAGAAAGAGAAATCAGATTATCTCTTGAAAGCTGGTGCTTTTTAGCAAGGAGATCACATTAGAATTTTGTCAGAAACCAACAGGTTCTTGATAAAGACATTTGCATCAATAAGCTTGGTGGTTTATCTTACCTATTGTGAGTATACTGAGTGTATTTTGCTTAGATATATAATTGACATGCATGGTGGAATAAATGTGACCATTTTTAGACACATGCAGAGAAAATTAAAATGTGTTTTTTGGACAATTTTGGACAGAACTACTGTGGGCTTATTTTACACCTCATGAGAACCAGCTAATTTGATGGATTCATGTATACATCATAGAGCTAAAATAAATAATAAATACCTTTTTTAACTGCAGATTTTCTTAGACAGAAGTTACCTTAATTCAGATAACCTAGCCATTACCATGGAAACACTGAAATGAACCTAGAACTGGATGTTTCCAGTGACAGATAAACTTTGGGTTTAGTTTCAGTTTCATAGCCAATACATTTTTATACTTTTGATTCCCTAGCAGAGCATACCCTCAATTGTGGAAGTTGTGGTTGCTCATAACTATCACTGCATAGTCTTTCCATTAGAATAGCTTCCTGTCTACTTTAGTTTTTAGCTTAAAATTTTCAGTTTTCTTCTTGTATCACATGTATAATTAGAAATTGGGATAATTTTGGCAATAAAGATATGCACAGAAGAATAAAAAGGGGATGATATTTTGCTTATCTTGGATTTTATTTCATAATGTTCTTTCATAAGTACTGTTGCATGTACTCAGATTTTTCAGATGTAGGAAGTTTCAATAAGTTCCTAGCTCAGTCTTGCCACAGTTTATAGTTACTTTTGTTTTAAAACATTTTGGAATTTTCCCCATTAAGTTCTGCATTTTTTTAGTAAAATATTTCACAAGTGGACCTTAATTCTGCATTGGATTTACAGCATGAAGCTATAGACTCTAATACTTAGTTTGTTTTACCTTTTTATGCCTCTATTTTGCTAGTGAGAAAAAAACCCTTAATTTTATTTAGATGTTTGAGTGTGAAAGCTGTCATTTATATGATAAAATTTATGGTTTCAGGGATCCTTAAGATAGAGCTGTCAGAGACAACAGATAAATACAGTGGAGTGTTCTGTAAATACTATGAGTTTTATTTAATTTACGTGATGTATTGTCCTCAGGGTTTGAATTTGAATTGCTTAATTTAGTATGTCCCAATAATTTTTTTTTCTGACTTAACCAAAAGTCTTTATTCATTTCAATGTTATTTGGCTCTGTTATGCCTACACTATTGATGTAACCTTTTTGAAAATGGCTTTCTTAGTAATGACTTAGTAAACATAGGATGATTTCTTTTAAGGATTATGAATTAGATTCTTGTTACTCTCCCTCCCAGATGTCACTATATTATTTTTTTCATTTCTCTGTATAGGCAAGAGCTTTGCTGCAGACTGCTTCATCTTTAGCACCTCACATGTATGAGCCCCATTTCAATGTTGCCATACTCTCAGAGAAGGTAATGCGTTATCCCGTTCTTGTAATCTAAAAATTGAGCCTTGGTGAGGCAGCTGGTTTTTTATTGTTATTACTAAGAATTCCAGATAGATAAGACAAAAGCATACAGAGTGCATAAACTCAAAGAAAATGCTAAATTACATTTGCATTTTAATACCTAGAAGTGTGTCAAAGCAGCCATTCCAATGTTTGCTTTTGAGAAAAAAATGAGGCCAGGTGGCTATGAAGTAATTTTATAATTGTCCAAATGCCTGGAAGATGAACAATTCTATCTACAGTCTTTATAGTCATAAGCTTTTTCAGAATGTGAAGTATAATAATATCATATGATTTACTAGTAATGATAGAAAGAATATCCTTTACTGATAGTATCTTACTGATCTCAAAAGGAAAATCTGTAATTCAGAATTACAACCTCTGATTTTTTTGTGTTAATAATCTATTTCATCCAGAGTGTCTAATAAGACACTGTATTAACAGTGTCCAGCATTCCTGCTAATAAGAGAAACTTGTACAAATTTTTTTCGTTGTTTCTTCACAAGAAAAAAATTGCTTCTTTGCTTGTGCCTACACCTTCATGATTCTGTTATCATTCTGTGTTGTGTGGGCAGCTCCACTCCTACAGATGCTGAAGTACACACATTTAGAAGAGAATAACCCATTAATTTGTAAGTGTATCCTCTCCATTGTGAAACACAAGAGGGTGTTGAATAATTGCATTTTTACTTACTGTTTGGGGAGTAAATCCTAGTCTGCAAATGTCTTGTTACATAGATTGTGCACAAAGGACTCTCACAGGTTATGGGAGAAGACAGCCAGCCACATCAGCCAGGTGTTGGTGCAGCAGGGTAATGCAATCCTTGAATTCAGTGTAAGGCCATGGTTTACAAAACATGACTTCTCTGGCCAGGACTTTGGCTTTTTCTCCTTCAGAGAATTCTTGGCACACTGAAGCTCTGTGTTAAGTGATGCACGAGCAAAAAAGGCCTCCTGGCCGTCCATAGCTCCTCCTTTCCCATTCAGGAGTAATCACTTTTACTAGATGTGTTCCCAAATGTTTGGGTTCTTTTTTGCTGAACCCACTTTCTGAGATGCTTTCCTTTTAATCCTTCCAAAAAATGATGCCTATTTAGGAAAAATTGAAGTTCTCTAAACAGGGAACAATTTCTTATAAAAGCAACAGAGGAGCACCTTTAGTTCTCCAACATTGTTGTGCGTCTCTGTGAGGAAGCAGGAAAGCACAGTTGTTTATTTTACAGGAGCCTGATGGGTTGTGTTTTGCTTGTTTATACAAGAGCACTTCTATGGAGTTTAAAAGCAAAACTTCTATTTTTTATTCCTTCATACTTCAAGCACTGGGCATGGTGTGTACCTTGTCCATTCTCCAAGAAGTTGGGTGAAATGGAATATGTTAAGTTGATGTCTTGAAGCATCCATTAAAATGACATTTCTGTCTTTCTCATCCCTTGATGTAAGTGTGACATAATCCTGCCTCCAAATGTCCTTACTCTGACTGTTCGCTCTTTGGACCAGCTGTGCTTAAAATTTGCAAGCACCAGAAATGTACTGCACAGAATGCAGAGAGTACAAACACTGCAGTGCTTGGATTTTCTAAATCAGTTTGTGTGCTTTTGACAGGTTGGAGATCTTCAGAGAAGTTACACAGCGGCTCAGAAGTCTGAAGAAGCATTTCCAGGCCATGTTGATACACAGCAGCTCATCAAACAGTTAAAGGAGCACTTTGCTATGCTCTGATGAGCAAATCTTTAATTATGTAAGAAGCTAGCCAGAGCAAATGTCCCATACACATTTTGAGAGCACCAGCTCAAAGTAGATGAACTATACTTTATGCATCCTGTGGCAAAGTTTGTGTTACTTTGAGTAGCAAGAAAAGATTGATTTTCAATTTCTTATCATCTTAAAAGATAACACTTATTCAAATGCAGCTAGAAAACTTTGCAGAGATTACAGAAAAGGGGTTTCTTCCTGACATTTATGCAGAAAAAACTTAGTTTTAAACATTCCCATGTGACAGGCTGTGAAGAAACAGAGTAAAAATACTTCCTAACTGGTTTTCAAGCTGGCTTTTGATAGTATACTTTCTAACTGAATGTTAGGTTTTAAAATGAAAATACTTAAAAAGAATTTTAAATACATATGTAAAGCAAAAGTTCTTATATTCATTGTACTGTATGAGTTAAATAAATTCAGTTTGTATGGTTTGTCTCATTTGTGTATGTAAGTTAAATTACATTCTTATTTCCATGAAGATCTGTGTTGGTAGTCTTAACATTTTGAAAGACTCCACAGAATTGGTACAAAATCACATAAATGCATGTGTTCCTCTCTGCCCGGGAGGGAATTTATTCTGGATCTCAGTGAGGGGGAAGGGCATTTAGAAACTTGCAGAATTAAGAACTAATAGTTGAGAACAAGGCATTGATGGGGTGATTATACGTGCTACCACATAAACACTGTTGCTAGATAAATATTTGGATCAATGTAACTACAGGAATACTACTACTAACAACAAATGACGACTTTCTGTCATACTTTGTGTTTTAGCTAAAAGGAATAAATTTGCATGAATTCCAAACCTGACCTTTTAAAAGACCTTTAAGAAATGTGGGATGTTAAGGCAGTCTGAAATGGCACATCCTGAAACAGACCTTTGAAATCTTTTCATGTTTCTCTGATATCTTAAGGGAATAGTTTAGCTTTAGGGGCAACCCTAAACATGCTTATGAACCTTATGTCTTTTTTTTTAGTATTTGTTATTTCTCCACCCTCATCTTCGACGGTTGTAGCTGGTGAAGGTGGATGCTGGGAGCTTAGAGAAGTGTGCCCACAGGTTCCCCCACAGAGCATTCTGTAGGGGACAGAAACACTCATTAATTGCTGTCACATGGTGTGAAGTGCAAAAGCATTATTGGCTGAATAGATGCAGCATCTTTTATGGAATTTTATTTTGTCCATTTTCATTTAATATTATGGTAAATTCATCGCAATCTATTTAAAAGGGAATCTTAGTTACCAGTAATTCTCATTAGTTAAGATTTTACTTGCTGCCAAAATGCAAGAATTTAGAGGAAAGTTCCATCCTTTGATCTGTGGTATTTATGTCTTTCCAGCTGTCATTACTAAACTTAGAGAGGTACCAGGAAAGAAAATTGTCTTAGCAGTTTAAACACAACTGTTGGGAATTTTTGACTGTCATATTATTAACTCAAAGTAATTTTCAAACTGCATAGTAAATAAGCCTATTTCTATATGAACTGGAACAGAAATGAGTAATGCAACTCTGGTTTTTAATCCATCGTGGCTGCTTGGTAGTTTCTCATAGGTACTTATAAGATGGCACTTACTGTGTTCACTGCTCAGGTTAATGATCTGAGTAACTGTCTTCTAGCAAACAGTGCCCCTTACAACATGGATCCAAATTCATCATTCTTATTGGGGAATGTATGAAGATCCTAGGGGAAAAGGATTTTGTGTGTTAAGGAATCCTTCACACAATATGCTTGTGCAAGTCAGATGTTAAAAAAACTTCACCTTTAGCCCCCCCACCCCCCACCAAAAAAAATTACAAAGGTCTAAACGAGGATTAAAACCTTTTTAGTTCCCTACTCTGCAGCTTCTGAAAGCCATTCCAAGTTTATCTTAGGTGGTGTATTTTGATTGCCCTAAAAGGCAGCAGCAATTTGCTTTGTTGATCTTTCCTGCCCCAAAGCAAGGGTCTGACAGTATATTTTTCACAATTAGCACGGTACAAATGAAATCAAATGTGGTAATGAGTGCAGCAGCGCAGTGCAACAACAGATGAATCAGCAGGCCGTTCATGCTGGAAGAATCTTTCGATTTCATTGTGTGTTAATTCGGTGTGAGCCGCAGCAAACAGATGAACCGGCAGCCCCGGGGGCAAAGCGCCTGCGGTTCACCGGGGGCGGCAGCGCACAGCGCAACGCACCGGAGCCCTGCTCATCCCTGCAGCAGCCTCCTGGCGAGCGCAGTGACCTCAGCATTGCAAGCAGCATTCCTGGAACACAGAAACCATTTTTCCTCCAACCTGTAGCACAGCTCCATGTATGTCTGGCCAGCATTTACAAAGCCTCTTCAGAGTAGAGAAGAGAATACAGTTTAAAAAATACACAATTTTTTTTTAATCTACAGTGCTGCCTGGAAGGAAGCTCTTCCACAGCAAAGCTGCCTGGAAGGAAGCTCGAAGCAGATGTCTGGGGGTCTTGAAGTTTCTGTGTCCCTGCAGGAAAGGTCTGTATAGTTTATGGCTGTTGCCATCAGTTTTATCCTTCTTCATGACCATCCCTCTTGCTGGGGTCTTTCTAATAGATGATTCCAATTAAAGAGTGATAATGTAGGGTTAGGTTATTAAAGGAGTTTGATACTTCTGCCAGATGTTATAGCCACAGCTGTTATAGTCACAAAACCGTGGCTGAAATTAATCACAATTCACACTTAAGGGTGTGCATGGTTTTGGTTGCAAAAAGCAGCTTCAGAAGTTGTACAGGACAGAGACAGTTTGCCATTAGGTGCCAGTTCAGTCAGTGTATGGCTGGATAATTATCCAATTTTGTTATTGCTCCTGCTGGTGGGTTTTTTCTTTGATTGCTTCCTGTCTTTGTAGGCTAGAGGGAGAGATTTTTGGGTCATTCAGTCTTATCTCTGGTATGACATAAGTCAAGCTTTTTAAGCTAGGAGCTTCTTCTAATGAACTTATTTTGTACTTGTGTAGCCATTTCCTACTGGATCAGCATGAGGTTTTGTGAAAGATTTTGTATTTAGTAGCTCTCACTACCTACCACATGTTTCTCTTCTTTCTGATGGATGCTTTCAAGCTCATTTATGTCTTTCCAGGCTTAACACACCCTCAATCATTGGGTACTCAGAGTGGGTCACAGATTAGTACTGTACTGCTATCCCACCATCAGGGGGAACAAGAGAGCACTTGGCGAGTGTAGAATGAAAAATGCCCCTTTCTCTGCAAATGAGAACAAAATTAAGTTTCTCTTTGTGCCTTAGAAGATGAATAAAGCAAAAGCTAAGAGAATTTGATCTTCAAGTCATTTACAGACTTGTATCTCCAGTCACTCTTCAGTAACATTTGAATTCCTGTGCTGGTAAGATGGTGTTACTAGTTTCCCTGAGTAGCAAAGTTTTTAGAGTTAATGAGTGCTCAGAAACTGCATATACTCAGAAGTGTCTGTAAACAGGTTAAATCTGGAAGATACACCATGAAAGCAATTTCTGTTGCAAAATTATCAAGTACACATACCCTGAATTACGCTGAGTAACTGAAGGAGCTGTACAGGTACTATATGTACTTTCATTCTGTTGATTACTTACAGCAATTGCTTACTGCACAGCTTCTCCTTGTGTTTAGTTTACTAAAAGGTCATAAGGATTTAGCTGAATAAGATTTCCTATTTAGATCCTAAATCTGAATAAAATACGTAAAAAAAATCAAGTCAATGAGTTCATTGTAAAAAACTTTTCCCAACACATAGTGCATTTTGTTAATTGTGTATAAGACTATATAAGCCCTTACAAATGTGGGAGTTTCACCCATTTCCTGCTTGTTTTTTGACAGGTATTTCCAGTGAAACCAATTATAGCATGACAAAGATTATTCTTGAAGCCATTAGAAATGAGACACAAGAAGAAACAGCAGGATGCAAACCTTGCTCAGCACTATGGAAAGGGCAAAGTCATTAAGAGCCAGGAAGCTTGGTTCCAGCAAGTAGACCACCCCAACAGTTTCATCTAATTTTCAGCTTATTCAGTTTACATAACCATAAACTAATTGGCAAGATTCTGCAATTTAGTTTTGATATAATTTTATACTACTATCAGTTCCATATTTTTCTAAGTTGATATACTTTAATAATACCAAGCACCTTTAAAGGCATTACACATATTAACTAATTATCCTTTCCAGCAATAAATTTAGATCATGGTAACCAAGGGTCATCCATCAAGAGACTGGACTAATGGTACATGAGAAACCATCCAAAAGCCAATTTAAAAGCAGCCCTGGTCTATTTTTATTCCTGTGAATTGCCATAAACCAACAGTTCAGGGTTCAGATAAAACCACAGTGTTGTAAATTATATGGTCACTGACTCTCTTTTTAATTGGTAGAAAAAAACAGATGCACACATCTTTCCTAGTTTTCAAGGATGTAGTGGTTAGTTCTTCCAGAGATACTGATGGGGGAGGTCCAGTAGAAAAACTTTGAAAGCCCCTGACTTCTGCCTGCAGTCCTGCAATGTCTGATGGATAGGCTTAACATGCTGTCTACTAAGCATTACTTTATTAAGGTATTCAATGGCAGCTACCTGAATGAATGTGAGATTTGAAATTCAATATAAATCCTGGGAAGGTAGGTTAATAAGCAGACAACCACATTTATCAAAAATCTCAGTAGTGCAGACATGGCTGTCATTATTGCATATGTGGAAGACATCCACAAATAGCCTGTGTTTTTAAGTAAGGGAGTTACTGTAGACAGTGAAGGAAATAATTCTCCAAGAGTACCTTAGACCCCAGTCTAACAGGACATTTGGAAGTGTGGGTGGAATGGGAGATCCTGTTTTGCAGGGGTATATGTATATTAGCAAAAATAATATAATAGCAAATAAATTGTGGCTACTTATAAATTACTGATATTCTCTACACTTTTCAGCCACACCCCTGACAGTCCTTATAATCTTTATTAGCCAATGTGTATGCGTTTCTCAGAACTTTTAAACAATTACAAGCAAATTTCACAAATTTTCAAACCACTGGCATTATGTGACAAGTCTCATACAGTCTACCAGAATACAACATCCTCTTAAGGGAAAAAAATAGACTCAGCCATCTCAGAAAGTGACTCAAATTGAGCTGAAGCTCCAGATGCTCCAAAGCCTTTAAAATGAAAAAAAAAAAAAATCACTACCAGAATAGACACTTTTCCAGTTAGATCAAAACTTAAAATTCCTGGGAAAATGTCTAAGTAATGACAGGTGATTCTGAAGGGAAAAGAGAGTTGTTTCTTGGGATACTCATGTCACATCATCACCTGTAACTTCATAGCATGTTATCTTGGTCAGCACTACTGTTCTGCAACATAAGCCAATGACACATTGTAAAGTAACAGAAGTTGTAAGCAAAATGCCTTCAGGCTAAATATCTGTCATTTCTGGGAAAACATGGTGATTCAGGGACAAATCTCTCAAATGAGAAAGAGTAAGAGGAAGCTGGAAAAGTGTTACTTAGATTGAAAACAATATTTTCATGTAATACTAAAAGGTACCTTTGGGCCTCTTGGAGTTTATCCCATAGCAACATAGCCAACTTTGTCAAGATTAGGTTCTGTTGCAACTCAATATCATTTATAACAATGTGCAAACAGACAAACTTTATCCGTGCAGGTCTGTGCTCAAGCACCCTGAGGAAAAACACTCTTGTTATGTAGGATTCTAAGATGTACATACTATAAATAAATTCTCCTTTCTCCTCTGGAATTCCCACTTTAGTTCAGGTTCAGAGCAGCACAGCAGGTAGTTTGACAGGCTTCAAATAGATTTGTAGCATACCACAAATCTATTTGTCTTTAATGGATCCTCAGAGTGCCATGCTCCTGAGAGCTGTGCCATCCTTGTCTTTGTGACCATGGATATTTGAATGTCAGTGCTAGACGGGGTCATAACATTTTTCTACCCCTTCAGGGGTTCATATCACCAGATTGGTGAATATAGCAAATCTGTTTTAACAGTAGCAAAGGAGCTAAATACAGGAAAGATGAGGGCTTCTTTCATGCTCTTTTCTCCATGCATATCCATAGCAGGTGCCAGTGGTGTGCTTCCCATCACTTGATTATACCTATATAGTAGAACAATTTTCTTTCATCAATCCTGTTTTCAGGAGTTTGTACTAATGTTTTCATCTCTACTTAGAAGACGAAACTGCTTCCAGCAGAGAAACCATAGATATAATAGCCCCTCATAGCTGCTGAGAAACACGAGCACTCTCAGGCTGAGTGCATCTCACCAGGCAAAAAGTCAACCACCCTGTGGTGCTCCCAGCTGCAGTCAGATCTGCTCTCTTACATGGATAAGCTTCAAGGCACATTTTGATTAAACCTTAAGCAGCTAAAGGTACACATGATATAAACCTCAACAGACAGCCCAGGATCTTGTTTCAAGACTTGTCTTACCCTTGAAATAAAGTTGTTAAGAGATGTGGGTACCCCAACTCTTGGCATGCCTCCCAGTGGCTTGGAGGCTGCCACTTCCCTTGGCTGGCACACTGCTGCCACTGAGGAGAGAAGAGAGCTGTCCCCCTCTCCTGGGAGTTACAGCCCAGATGTGTGGCTACACCAGGCTGACACATGACAGGCAGCTAGTGTAAGAAATTCCTTCAGTTTCTGGAGTAATACTTGCAAAATTTGAGTTTTCTTTAAAAGTGACCTGAAAATGGGAACCATTCTGGTCTCTGTGAAATCCATCCTTGAACCAGACGCTTGATCTAAGATGCCAAGTAACCTGGGAATTGCTAATGAATGATAAGTTTCTCCTCTTTTCTCAAATTTTATGACCTAGTTTAATTTTTTCTCTTGGGATGTGTTCATCCTGCCTTGCTGCACTTGCACTCTCTGTGACTTCATGTTCTGTTTTCAGGCAATTTGGTCAATATGACCCCAGAATATTCTCTTCCAGCTAGTGAATGTATAAGCCTGGCTTTTCCCAAAGAAATGCACTCCTCAGACAGGCCTCATCTCCATCCGCTCGAGCTGTCACCATGCCAAGGCCAGCTTTGCAACAAAACTACCAACAACTCTGGAAGTTGTTCAGATTTGCCATTTATTTGAGGAGAAATGAGAACAATCCATTTTGTCTGGGCTTGTCATCTGGAGGCTTTGGTTTTGTCCTTTGGGTACATTTGGAAAGCAAATTAAATTTCATTTAATTGATCATGCTAATTAACAGAAATGTCATCATTTTTCAGCCTGATAACCTGTATTTAATCTGATGTCCTTTTCCTGTGTTCTGGAGGTTGAGAAGACCACAGCTGTAAACATGAGAAGCATTAACTTCTATTTATCTGAACTGCCTCCTGTTCTAACACACTGGAAACTCTATAACACTGAAAATGTCTTCAGTTTCTAAAATGTATGGTGAGGACAGAGGTTGCTTAGAGTAATTGTCACTGAGTTCACAGCAGCCCTGTCAAATCACCCCTGCTAAGCATGAGACCTGCTATCTGGGCACCTTCCAGCCCCATCTCCTCCACAGTGCAGGTTCACTGCAGCAGAGCAGCTGCCCAGCCAGGAAGCCCCCACAGCTCACATAAGCAGCAGACCCTGGGGCTTCAACATGTGGTTCAAATTTACAGCCATGGGGCAGTATTTTCCACAGGGCTTATTGGTATGTATGACTTTCACAGGGCTTCTTCCATGCCACTCCACTTTCTGGTTGACAGCTCTCATGTCTCCTTACATTGTGGCCTATTGAGATTGTATCCTTTTTGTCACCCTCCTCCCTACTGTTGGACTGTTCAAAAGGAACTAAAACATCGGTACAGGGTGGAGTTCAGTGCAGTAGCCTTAGAACATGCTAATGGGATGTGAAACAGGGCTCTTGTGAGCTAAGTGATGCAATCACAGCCACTGAGCTGCCAGGCGAGGAGTGCTCATCCAACCTGCATGATGCTTCTCAAGAGGTGGCACAAATACTGCTGAGGGTCACTGGGGACTCCTGAACCTTGCAGAGCTGCGTGAGGCTCCCCTAACAAGTTTTAGTCATATTTGATAAAGAATACTGGGGAGCAATCACATGTTGGGATCACAGAATTTGGTCTAGTCATTAGGATAGAGACCTAGAAAGGAGAGGATGGACATCTGAGGCCCAGCTAGTGCTCCCAGCTTCAGCACATTGTGCTTTTCTACATCTCCATTTCCATACATGTAAAATAAGGCTAATGGAATTGTTGCTGCTACTATAATTATTATAAATGAATGCATTTTCTGTCAGCCGACCCCATTTTTCAATGCTTCCACCCAGTGACCACTGATGTTTTCCCATGAATAGTCCTCCCTAAACAATGGTGAGAGGCAGTGTGCAGGGGGGTGACAGGACAGAATTCTTACAGGATTTTGTCTTTGATTTCCCTCAGTAACACTCACAAGCACTGAGAATAAAATCTGTGCATGAAGCTGGAGTGCTGCAGGCACACTGAGCTCTCAGAGCTTCTCCTCCTCTTGGACAAAGGCAACATCTTCCCTCGCCTGCCGTCACCTCCCATTAATGTCAGGAAAGTTCACTTGCTGCAGCTTTTGGAAGTGCAAAACTAATGTGCTCTTGAGGAGGGAAATGAGGCCATTTATTTGTCTAATAAGATAATGCTAACAGTGCAAATAGCAAGTCGGGGTTCAGAAAATAGCATTTATTTTTGAATCGTGCAGGAGGTCCTCTTCATTTTATTTATTCACAGGGCCTGAATCAACAGCTGCCCAGACAAAGATATTTAACAAGAGCAAACACAAAGGAGGTTGTTCACCCTGGGCTCCAGATACAAATAGAGAAGAAAGAAGAAAATGTCAAATCTGCATAAACCCTGTATGGCTCCCTTGTGGGTATAAAAATACCTCTTTTGAATACCATCTTGTAATTCCAAAAAGTTGAGGTAACCTTTTCTTATTTTCAGCAAATATTTCCCTTCTAATCTTAATGTCACGTTTCACTTGCTCAAACAACAATCAAATTCCTGACCCATACCTCATTCTCATTATTTATTCAAAAAACATAAATGTTTTCTTGCCATATCTTTATTACAAAATACAAAAAATATAGGCTTTTGTTCACTCTAAAAATATGTAGTGCAGGATGGCAAAATACTTGCTGGTAGAGTCAGAAAACTCCTAAGAAGTGATTATAAATGCCTGATAAAATAAATAAGAAACAAATAGAGGAAAAGAGCATACTGCCCCAGAGGGGAAATGTGCTCCCTGGGTAACTTCTGCTTTCATAGGGATACAAGAGTTCGTAAAGAAACAAAATAGTTTTGTGTCAAAGAAATTATTCATGTGGCCATTACTTGGCACTTCTCTACATGCTCTTCCACGTACACATAGAGAAAAGAGTTGGCTGTTCACCAGGTTATGAAGAATATCAGAATATTCATTAAGTCTTCAGAGAACTTTGGCTGGAGCTCAGAGAGATAAAGAGAGTGTATCACCTCTGGAAGGAGAGGCAGGTAACCTGAGAGGGACTACAAGGTTATTGTGAGGTTATTGGGGAGGTAATTAGAAGGGCCAAAACCAAATTGGTACTTAATTTGGCTACGTCTGTTAAAGACAAGAAAACAAAGTTTCTCCAAATACATAGGCAGCAAAAAAATGGATGAGGGGCTTCTCTATTTTTTGCTGGATGCAGGGGATAGCAGAGTGTCAGGGGATGAGGGAAACACTGAGGTACTGATGCCTTCTTGCCCCAGTCTTCAATACAAACCCGGTTGTCCTCAGGATGCCCTGGGGGAAGTTAGTGATGGGGAGCTGAGTGAAGCTCCCATAATCCAGGAGGAAAGGGTTAGTGACCTGCTATGCCAATAAGACACTCACAAGTCCATGGGCCCAGGCAGGATCCAACAAAGAGGAGTGAGGGAGCTGGCAAAAGAGCTTGCCAAGCCACTTTCCATCATTTGCCAGCACTCCTGGTGAAAAAAAGAAAACAACTGTGAGAAGCCTCAGTTGACTGGAAGTTGGCAAAGGTGATGCCCATCTATAAAAAGGGTGGAAGGAGGATCTGGGGAACTACAGGCCTGTCAGCCTGACTGCAGTGCCAGGGAAAGTTAGGGAGCAGATCATCTTGAGTGCCATCGCAAAGGCATGTGCAGGACAATCAAGGGATCAGGTCCAGCCAGTATGGATTTATGAAAGACAGGTCCTGCTCGACCAACCTGATCTCCTGCGACAGGGTGACCCACTCAGTTGGTGAGGGAAAGGCTGTGGATGTTTCAGTAAAGCCTTTGACACTCTTTCCCACAGAAGATCTAGTGCACCCTCAGTCAGTTTGCAGATGACACTAATCCACATTGGTGTTGATGAACAGGAGTGTTCATCTTCTGGGGGGTAGGAAGGCTCTGCAGAGGGATTTATAGAGGCTGGATTGATGGGCTGAGGACAGCAGGTGAGATTCAATAAGCCAAAGTGCCAGGCTCTGCACTTGGGTCACAACAACCCCATGCAGCCCCACAGTCTGGGGGAAGAGTGGCTTGAAAGCTGCTCAGCAGAAAGGGCCTTGGGGTTTCTGGTTAAGAGCAGCTGAGCATGAGCCAGCAGTGCCCAGGTGGCAAGAAGGCCAATGGCATCCTGACCTGTATCAGCAATGGTGTGGCCAGCAGGGCAGAGATTGTTCCCCTGTATTTGGCACTAGTGGGTCTGAGTGAGGACTGCTGTGTGCAGTTCTGGGCCCTGCACAACAAGACAATGAGGTGCTGGGGAGTGTGCCCAGAGAAGGGCACTGGAGCTGGTGAGGGGTCTAGAAAATATTTTATGAGGAGTGGCTCAATTCCTTGCGGGAGAAAAAGAGGCTCAGGGGAGACCTTATTGCTCTCTATAACTATCTGAAAGAAGGTTGTATGAGTTGGGGGATAGTTTCTTCTGCCATGTTTCAAGTGAAATAACTAGAGGAAATCACCTTAGGCTGCACCAGGGGAGGTTCAGTTTAGATACTAAGAAAAAAAAAATTGTCACTAAAGGCGGTTAAGTATTGGAATATGTTGCCCAGGGAGGTGGTGAGGTCACCATCTCTGGAAGTGTTCAAGAGGCCTCTGGGTGTGGCATTTAGGTATGTGGTTTAGGAGTGATTATGGTGGTGCTGTGTTGATGGTTGGACTCAATGATCTTGAAGGTATCTTCCACCCTTGATGATTCTGTGATTCATACAATCCATTTTATGGGTAGGTTTTGCAGCATATATAACCCTCAAGTCAATAGAAGGCTGCAGAACAATAGCCAACAAAAAATTTCCTGTGAAAAGGATAGTGGTTTGAGAAAGGAAACTGTTTATTTAGTGCAGCTATAACTTATGGTCAGAAAACAGGAAACCCCTTGTGAGAACTGGAATTTCATCCATCAGCAACTGGAGTCCTGACAGCTTTTCTAGTGCTAGATGAATAGCAAATCACCTGTTGTCCCCATCCGGATCTCAGATTTCCTGCTGGCCCCAGGAGAAGGTGGGCATTCATCACGATCATCTTCTCCCTGACACCTCCTGGGCCCCTCACAGACCAATGCTGGAGACAACTTCTGTGCATCTCCTGCTGAACAGAGCCAGAACAAGCCTCTGGGACAGCTTAAATACCAGCAACATGAGAAGGAAGCAACATAATTTGACAGAGAGATTTAAAATAGAACAGGTTCTTCCTACCTGCTTCTTTATCAAGAAAGCCCACAACTTTCTGGGGAAGTGTTTTATATGCAGAATTTCATTGCCTCTTTGAAACGTGATCTGATAATAAACACAATTTTGGGAGAAGGAAGAAAAGCTCCCAGTTAAAGTGCAGAACCAAAAATAGCATTCTCTGCCTTCAGGATCTCACTGCTGCTCCCTGTGTGATGCAGTGAGAAGATGCAGAAGGTACCAACCACAGAATACCTCCATGTGGGCCAGGGCAGTGATGTAAGCAGAGGTTGAGATGTGTTTTTTCACAGAAGGATTGCCACTGCCCTATAAGGAGCACAGTCATAGGATACCACAGGTACAGTGCAACTTGATTCAATTGCCCATGAGATATAAAATAAAGCTGGGAGCTGGGAAAAGGAAATGTCTGCCATTTGCAAACCCAAGCAGTGCAGGGGAAAGGAGGGCAAGTCACGTTCTCCTGCATGCACGGGGCTCAGATTATCTTCTCATTATGCTTCCCAAAATACTGCTTCCCACAGCACTCTGCAGTGCAGCCTACAAAAGTGGAAGTAATCTGGGCTGCACAGTTGACTTCAGTTCTGCTAGAACACTTGGTTGCGTTATGTGCAATGCTCATGTTACTGTCAGTGTGCCAGTAAATGTCATTGCTTTTTCTGGGAATATACCATGTCAGAAAATCATTTGGGGTAGGATTTTAATTTTCCATTTGATTCAGCAGCAGCTGAATGTTTTCCTCAACATGTGCTAGCAGATCAGACGAGTCCACCTTTCTGCTTCCCATCAGCACATGGCAAAACAGCTTCCAGTCTCAGCAGTTGCAGCTCCCCCATCCATGAGTTAAATCAGCATTTGTGTTATGGCATTTTTTTGCCCCCACTGTGCAGCACTATGATTTTTCAGGTTTCAGCAATACTAACAGGAATCCTCAGCATCCAGTCACAGCACTGCACTGTGAAATGTCTTTTTGGCAACTCCCAGTTTCAGGATGATGAGTTTGACAGCCCTGTCCCGTGGAGTTAGAGGTGCTGGGTCAGTACCCCACTAAGCAAATCTGAAGACCCCACTGGACCAGACTCCAACCAACTCCAGGACAGACAGACACATGGTCTCAGCTACAGAAGCTAAAACTTGGAAAACCAACCCAGCCTGCCTACCTCACTTACCTGTTGGAATGTCCTCTGGGGAAAATTCCCTGGCATTAAGTACTTTTTAAACACGTCACATTTCAAAGTCTCAGCTCTTTGCTCATAAAACCAACATGGCATAGTTCCTTCACCTACATGGAGTTGTGAAATGAATAATAAATGGATTTGAGTTCATTATCTGAGAGGAGCTATAGAAGTGTGACTTATTTTTAATAATGCATAAGTAATAATTTATTTAACATTTCTCTGTATTCCTCATCAGGTTCCTGAACCTGACTGCGCTTTCCTGCTCTATCTGCAAGTTCTCTCATGAAAGCTGACAATAAGCTTCAAACTTCTTTGTTGATTTTTTTTTTTTTTTAGGGTAATGAGATACCATATCACAATCATTAAAGTTGTGGCACCTGTTCTGTTAAAAAATAGGATATCAAGTATACACGGAACAGGATATTACAAGAAATTAAAAGAATCAAACAATTACTTTGTAAACACCATTTGTTCAACCCAGTAACTAGAATTAGTCTTATTTCCCCAAAGTGAGTTTATGCTGTCATGTGTCACATTTGTTTCAAGGCTATGGAGTCCGGATGGAGTAAAATAGATAATTCAAACACTGAATGCTGTGTGCTATTCTTTCTGCAGAATCAACCTGTGTTTCAGAATGACACAAAAATACAACAAATGTTTATTTAGATGCCATTCCACTATACAAAAAGAAAATATTTTTCCAGGAGGGAAGAAATAAGTTACAGTGTGTGCTCTCTATAATCTGCATTGCAGGGATACATGCCTGAAGTGAAGCAGGCAAATATTCAGAGGCTGAGGCTGGTGCAAGCTGGTGAGCTTTGCCAAGTCAAGCACACAAAGTCCTGAGTTAGTCTCACCTTCAAAATCAAGCAACTGTGAAGAGAAAGCTGTTTGGATCTGTGATATTCTGGGTAATCTGGAGATTTCTACCTTCTGTAATAGCAAGAAACATCCTGTAGATTTGGTTTCAAATGAAATCTGAGCTTGTTCTCTCACTGATGGCAAATGGCAGCCCCTTGGGAACACCAAGATCCCATTGGGTTTGAGGGAACTATGGCTTGCTGTTCCTGACACAAGTACAGGAGAGACTGGTGCCACCTAGGCTTTAAATCCAGGTGAGGAGAGGCATGGGTGCCATTTCTTGGTTTAGTCTCCCCCAAGAAGGGTTACTTGTATCTCCACACACTAGGGGTGTTTATATCTCCATGATTTTTGCTGGGCAGCATTCACAATAGCTAAGAAGCCGCAGCTTTTAAGGGATGCAGTACCAGAGTCCAAGAAAGAAGCAACTAAAAGAGGTTTCTGTTACTGGGAGACATGTATTCAGACTGCTGTTTGCAGGAGGGGTATCTCACAATCCTCTGTCAAAGACTTGGAAGCAGAAAGACACCTTACCTGGCTTCAGCCTCCCCATTAATGCTCTGGTTAAAGAGGGAAAAGGAACAAGGAGAGGAGGATAAAGGAGCACAGCCAAACTTCATGAGATTATTCAAATTGGTGTGAGAAGCTGTTCCAAGGAGTCACTTACTGAGGTGGATGTAATAAAGTGACAGGAACTGTTAAGAAAATGATTGTGCTACAAATATATTCTGTGAAAGGATAATGCTTAGAAAATATTTTCTAAGCAAGGCTTTGAAGCTTATAAATTGTTTACAGCACAACTGCAGTGCTGGAAATAGGAAAAGCAAACCACTGACTGAAGCAATGAAGGTTGCACTGGAACTCACTGGAAAGTAATTTTTATCTATTTACTAGTAGAAGCAAAGCCATGGACAGTGTTCTGTGTAGCTTTCGACTGGGGAGGCATTTTTCTTTGGCTGGACTCAGGGAAGGCATAATTTCTGACATTAAATCTCCAGGTTAGACATATGGACAGGCTGCTTCTGCCTTTTATCCTCTCCCCTATAAGGACTGCAACCACCTTTCTCTGTTTCTATGCTCTTCCTTGCCTTTATCCATAACAGAGACTTCTTACACAGCTCAGGAAGCACCATGCTGTATTACTCAAGGGATAGAGCCTTTCACACCTGGCTCCTCAGTAGCAACCGAATGACAAATTAAAAAATGATAATAATTTTTTTTTTTTAAAGGAAAATGAAAAAAAAAAGAGAGAGAGAGAGAGAAACAGCCTAAGGGAAAAAAAAAGAAAAAGAAAAAGAAAAAAGAAAATAGCAGCTATTGCCTTAAGAGTATTTTTCTTCCATGTGAGTGTAATCAGAGCTGCTACACTGTTCCCTGGCAGTCTCCAGACGCCGGTAACTAAACCCAGGCGTATGAGCGTGCCCTTGGTTCTGCCAGGGATGGCAGAGGACTAAGCAAGGGTCAAAAGTTTATGGGAGACTGTGGCTGTGCTGACACGTGGAGGGGAGCATGTTCCCAGAGCACACTCGGCGCTCCAGGCTTTCCAAAGGTCACGGAGCCGCCAGGCTGAGCCCAGCCCGCGGCAGCGGCGGAGCGGGAGCGGCACCGGGAACGGAGAGCAGGAAAGCAGCGAGCGCGGATGGGGCTGGGAAACGGGCGGTGGGAGACGGGAACGGAGAGAGGGAGAGGGGCGAGCAGCGAGCGCGGATGGGGCTGGGAAACGGGCGGTGGGAGACGGGAGGACACGATGTGGGGAATGGAGAGCCGTGATAATGGCAGAGGAGCATCACGGGCTGGGTAGAGAAGAGACTGGTCTCACATTGGCTGATGTTGTGCTCGGCAGGGCCGAGCAGGAGGCTTGATAGGTCTCCCAAGACTGGGAGAAGGTCAGTAGCACAGAGATTATCCTACTGACAGTATTTCTTGAGTAATTGCTTCCTGTCTGCAGTCATTTTGGAAAGGAATAAAGAGGGTATGACGCAGGGAAGCAAGCTGCACAATAGCTGCTGTACCATGAGAAGGGAATCACTGCTCTTGGCTGCTTTTGGTCCAGAGAGGAACACCCCACGCCAAAGGGAGTACCTGTTCAAATGGCAAGACAAAGCCAGGCAGCTGGGCCTCGGCTGTCTGCAGCAACTCACAGGCTGTGACCCCCAGGAGGCATCTCCAGCTGTGCCAGACATTCTCTTCACACTTGACACCACTGATTGCAATGGTGAGATGAAGACAACGTGCATTTGGAAGGCACTTCCCTCTCCTGTAAAGAGACAATACAGAAATGCCCACTTTTATCCCACCCTTGGTTTTATACTTCCTTACCTCCAAGCAAATGCAGTGCAAGCTGGAGGTGCCAGCCCATGACACTGACATCTCCCTTTCTTTGTGCTTTAAGACTTAAGTATAAGAGACTTGCAGAAGTATCAAAGTCTTCACTATGCTGAAATGAATTTCAGTCTCATCTTTGGCTTAATTTCCTGTGGTATTAAATAAATCTTCCTGCTAATGCCAGAGGAGCAATGGAAGGCAGAATCTGCATTATCTGTATCTGAGAGAGGAAAAGGAAGATTAGTTATCGGCTGGATTGATCTCAGAGTTATTGTTTCACAGCTAGCAGGCTCCATCAGCACATTATTGCTTTCAATATGGGAGAGCCCTTGACTCAGCTGAGGCTGGTACTCCCTGTGCTAGGTATGAGACAGTCCTTGTCCTCATGAGTCATCTAAGTGGATAAAACAGTTCAGAAAGACAGGGAACAAGCAGATCCCTGAGCACCATAGACAGACTTTATTTCCCAAGGACACTCTTTTCTAATGTGACTGGTTTTTTGTCACCTTCTGCAAGGTGACCTTGTACACAAAAGTGCATCCACATTGTATAAAGCTATAACCAAAAAAAAAACCCTTTGAAAAGGCTGACAGCTTACTGCCTGGACACCAAAAGTAGTCTTTGCAGAGCAGGACAGAACAGGAGGTAGAGTGCTAAACTTTTTCAGTTACAGATCATTAAATTTGAAGGAAAAATGAAGGGAAAAAAAAAAAAAAAAGACAAAACACAAACTCCAAATCCTCTTCAGCTCTGAAGGGAACTATCACTCACTGAAAACTGATCTTTTAATCTTTACTTTGTCCAAGTCCAGGAAAATAATTCTGGAGTTGCTGAAAGTGCAGAAAATACAATACAGACTCAGACAAAAGCTCTGGAACTTGGTGATAACTAATTTCACTTAGTCATTGCTATGGGCTTCCTTTGCTGAAATGGTGTAGGCTGCACCCAGTAAAAGAACCACTTCCATGAAAATTTCTAATTTAATTTTTTTATAAATATATCATAATATTTACAAATACAAACAAACATGATTTGTTATAAATACTCAATACTAGACTCTCCAGCATTTAGTAGCAAACATTAATTTCTTATATACCACAGTCTAATGCTGGTAAATGTGTCATCACCAGTTATCAGTTTTAGGTGCTAGAGATTTCAGTTTGGGGGTCACGTGGGGTATTTAAATGATTTCCAAGTACCAGTGTGAGGACCACTGTACAAATGCTTGTGATCAGATCAGGGATCTCAGTGAAAGAAGAGAGAAAGAAAGGTCTTTGGCTTAATCACAGCAGCACTAAGCAGAGCTGCAGTGGTGGGGCTGGAGTGCCAGCCCAGGCTCTAGCATGTGCCAGCAATGCTGCACAGTGTCTCCAAGGGCAAACACAGCTGGGTGGGATTAATGGTGAAACCCCCTGAGCCAGGGGCCTGTGTCCCACCCACACAGCCAAAAATGGCCCTGGGGATCTCCCATGCTTGCAGCACTCATGGTGATACCTAGGGTAAAAGATAAGATACACCACGATGAGTGATGGTAAATCTTGGCCATTACTAAATATCTAAACCAGAAGAATATCTGCTTTCTGACATTTTTACACCAGGTAGGTCTCTTTCTGTTTGTGAGACCATTTTGAGATTTTTGCATGATTAAAACAATGAAATATCACTTTCTGTACCTTGTAATGACCAGGGGTGCAGCCTGTAGTTCACAGATCCCATGACATTGAAGTCTCAGTGATCTCCTGCATGCCTCAATTTCTCTACCTGTGAAACAGAGCTGAATATAGTTGTGTCCATTCAGAAATGTAATGCCTTTTAACTGAAATTACTTGAAGATTTTTCAAGCAAGCCCTACAAGTATCAAGGTTTTGAAAATTCAGATTTAAAAAAAATTAAAAATAAAATAAAATAAAATAAAATGAACCAAATCCTCAGCTTCCTTTTGTCAGCATGTCAAGTTTAATAAAGAAGCATCAGCAGCATTTTGCCATACTTACGTAACAATGTGTTTATTAATTTGTCCAGCAGGCTAACTCATGTTCCCACTGAGGAATACATAATCCTTAGCTATTATTTAGAACCTTTCATCCACAGATGTCAAAATACGTTACAAATGCTGCAGTGCCTTTTGTCAATGCATAACTTTTATTAACATCAGTGGAAAAAGGATTAAGCCAAATACGTTTCCTTGAAATAAATATTTATCAAGACATTGCCTCGCTTGTTCCACATGATTGTCTTTCAAAGGTGAGTGCCATCGTAGCACTCACTATTTGCCCTTGGGCAGTGGCTCCTCCCTGCTCCGAGCGGTCACCTCGGTGCGACACGGGGACGCCGGGGCGGCGGCCGTGCCTGCTGCCCGTCCCCACTGGGCGCAGACGCGCACGAATCACACAATTGCATTAGTGCCCTCTGAGCCAGCACCCTCAGCCAGACCTCCGCTGAACTCTGCTGTACTGAAAAGACCTTCAGCTGGATTATGCTTAAGCAAAGCATTAACACGGAGTGCAAAGCAGCACCCTGCTCCCTCCCGGTAGCCTGACATTGCTGCAGAGCCTCTGCTGTGACGGCAGCGCCTGTGAATGCTGCAACATCAAATAGTTTGGGGTTCATATGCCTGCTTGTAGATCAGTGTCTGTGAGCCAACAGGCAGCCCACTGGCTGAGAGGGCAGGTCAGTGGCGAGCAGCTGACCCAGCAGCATGAATACTCTCCCCCAGAGCATCGCTACTGTGCAATCACTTGGTGCTGCTATTTCTGCCCAGCAGGTGAAAATAAACCTTGCAGCCTCATGAAGCCCAGAGGATTATCCTCTTGCCCTGTCTTGGTGTCAGGGAGAGGGCAGCTGGCCCTCAGGTACTCTGTTGGGAATTCCCACATGGTATTTTTGCTGCTATCTTCCCATCCTCTGGATGCAAGGCCTGGCTGGCTTTACTAGGTGGGCTCTGCTGCGGTGCACTGGGACTCTGAAACACCTGCCAACAGCATTCCTGCTAGACAGCAGGCTGAGGAGGAGAACCCTCCTAGACAGAAAGGTTGAGAAGGGGTAACAGAAACCTGGTTTTCACCCTTGAAAGGCATTCCAATGCAAACCCAGTATTCAAAGCTCAGCACCCACCTTGGACTTTAACATCTGAGCCATCCTTTTCAGAACAGGCAGTGGTCTTGTTCTTTTAAAGCACAGACAATACTAAAATTGCTGTTACAGTCTCTAGAAAATGTGGATGATTCCTCGCCATTCTTCACTCAGTAAAACTGCTACTGATTTGAAATTTAATCAACCTAAATTTTATCCTGCCCTCAGGGCAGCAGTTATCTGTACTAGCTCTGCCAGGCAGTGGATCCGTGGTTCATGGGGATTAAACTGAAGAGATTCTGATTTCTAATCCAAGTGCAGAAGTGAGATAAGCATGGAGATGCACAGCCACGTACCAAGGAAGGTATTTTAGGCATGGGCAGTGGCTGAACATCAAAAAACCTCAGTAGCAAGAGCTTAGGGGCTCGTGATTTCTGCCTGTGCAGGGCACAGGCAATGGTTATGGGGCTCTTGAACTTGGATGCTGCTGTCATTGCGACAGTATGGGCTGGGTCACTGGGCTGCAGCTCAGCAAGGCAGACTCTGAGGAGCTCAGCTCTGGTGTGAAGCACAGGGTTGTCTTTTTGAGCCATACTGAATCACAGAAGTTGCTGGGTAAACTTATTTGATGGAGCAAGAGTTCTGTTTAATTACAGGTTTTTTTGCTACATCTCTATTGTGAAGGGAAGACTGATCTCTGAAGACCTCATGTCACAAGGGGTGTCTGGTGTCAGTCACAGCAGAATGAGATTTGATTCAATTCTAAAACTTTCTTTGCACTGCAGATTTTGAAGGTGCAATATAGAAAGTGCAACACAAGTCAGCAGTTAGTCAAATGCTTTTGTTCCCTATTTAAATGCAGTTTCAGCCTATTTCAATGCTGATATACAAAAGGTGGTTTATTTCATCAACAGGTTTATCTGTTTATTAATAGATAAACTGACAACTGAGGCAAGCAAATGTAGCTCCAGTGAGACCAAGGCAGTCTCTTTTACTCTTGGTGTTGTGTGTTGCCTTTGTAAGATTTCAAAGCAGTGTAACTGGGCCTCTGGAGCTTGCCAGCTCTCATTAACCTTGATCAGCAGGCAGGCAGGCAGGCAGAACTAAGAGGCCCTCATGATTCAACGTGGCAGAATCTGACCTCTGTGTCTGCCTCCTGTGCAAATTCATGCAGAACAAATTAATGCTTGAATGCTGCATCTCCACCAGAGACATGGAATTCCAAACACAGCCAATTCTCCCTGGGCTGTTCCCAGAGCCCAAAGCCCAGAGCAGGAACAGACAAACCAAGAATGCAAACCCCACCTGAGCCAGGCACCCTGAGTCTGTAGGAAACTTGTGGTCAATGAGCACTGCTTGATTTCACCAGGAAAGCCTGTATGGATCTGGAAGCAAGAGGAATTTCTTGTGCTGCCCACAGTGCTGTGGCCAAAGGGGGCTTGGCTGCAGCTCCACAGCAGCAGAGATGGACACACGTGGGGTGTCAGAGGTGTGTGCAAAGGGCTGAGGGTGGTTGCAGGAGGGGTGGAGAAGGCTGAAGCACCTCTCCTCCTCTCTTTGCAGGGAGGGCAGAGGGACACACACGGGGAAGCGCCTGACACCATCCCCACCATCCCTGAAGGGGCCCAGAGGAGTTGCCAGAAACAGCTGGTGTCTGGAAAAGAGACACTTCAGCTCCATGAATTAATGAGAGGGCGCAGTGGCACAGGCTGGCCTGTGGCACAGCCATGGTGCCTGGTGCTGGGGGGTGGGATGAGTTTGCAATGAGGCAGCAGCAGCCACAGCAGCAGCACAGAACGGGAGTCCTGCCTGCCCTGACAAATCTCCAGAGAGAAGTGAATCAAACAAAATAAAAAGTGACTCCCTGTGATTCAGTCCTTGACTTGTCTTAAAATAAACAATTCTCTAAGGCTCACATATCACACATTAGAAAAGCCCCTGCCAACCAAAAAAGCATATATTTGTCTCCCTTGAATCCTGTACTATGTTTTCAACAACGAACACCCGGAATAAATTTTCTCTGCTTTTCTTTTGTGAACAATGAATCCCTTCCTAAAATATGCACAAACACAAAATGGGCAGCACTCTTTAGAAAAGGTTTTTTTAAAAAATTATTATTAATGGTGTTTTCTGTATTGTATTGCACATGATATTATCATCTTAAATTCAGTCCCATATGAAACTGGCATTTCATACTTACCTCTAGGGTGTGCCTCCTTATTTTAAATCAACTCTTTTTCAGGTTTTAATGTTAAGGTGGGAGCTAAGGTTTGCTTTGGTTGACTGTCTTTTCTGACTGAGCATATTAATGCTCCAGATTGACCTGAAGATTAAGAAGTAATATATAATTGTATTTCTGGAACTATGAAACATCTTTGCTCATTGCACAGTTTTTAATGTTTTATACAGAAAGGCATAAACCTGTAATTTTTTCTAATTAATCATTGTTTCTGCTATATATATTTTAATTATAAAACATGTCAGAGACATGATCTTAAGATATAAACAGAGAGGAAAAAAAAACTTTTTGTCTTTAATTAAGAACATTTTTTTTAAGAATTTATACAACGTTAATTCCAAGGGTTCCACATTTGTACTTGATGATACCAGAAGCTGTTCAAATAACAAGGTAGAATCAGCCTCTGTACAGAAAGAAGATTTAAAAAATAAGGGTTATTAAGAAGCAGGAGGGACATGGAGTTGTTTTTGAAATTGTGACCTTCCCACTTTCCAACATGCCTCACTTTTTCCATCCCTAAGGGTGTGACTGTAGCTCCCAATCAGCTCAGGTTTTGGGGAGAATTAACACCTGCACAGGAGTCTCTGCAAAGGCAGGAACACGTGCAGAAAACTTACAGTCACTATTTTTCAACTTTACAGCTGAAAAATAGGACAAGCTGGGTAATATATTCACCATCTGTAGTACAAATAGAAAAAACTGAAGACCACATCTAAATTTTCTGCCTGAAAATGACTGTGGGTGAGCATTTGGCTCACGTTTAAATGCAGTACCATGAGTTTTCTTCCTCCTCCTCCTCCCTCCCTTCTTTCTCCCCAGGTAAAAGCTATCAGCTGGTGCTGCTGGTTGTCTGTGCTGCCCCCACATCCCAGTCAGGGACCTCCACAGGATCAGGCTGTCTTCACTTTCCACCATGCACTTGCATTTCACCCCTCCTGCCTCCTTACCTGGGCCTGGGACACGGTGCCAGTGGGCTGGAGCACCTGCACAGGGCCAGCAGACAGAACTTGGGACCTCTGGGAGACCAAGGGACATCCTCTAAAGCACCACGGCCAACACTGTGTCCCTGAATTTGGGCAATGATTGCCACGCTGTCTTGAAACAGCTGTGCAATTTCCTGCTCCTTCTTACCCAGATGCCATGTTTTATCCAGAGATGGCTGCAGCTTGGTTCTGGATGGACTGAATCCCAGCACCTCACAGACAAGTATCTGCCAAACCCTTCTTTCTCATTTATCTGCAAGCTGGCACAGCACCTGCATCACTGAGTTGGTATCTCCATTAGAAAATCAGAGTTTCCAGCTTCCACAGAGACAATTGTTAGAAATACTTGTTTATTGATTGTACTCTTATTTATCTGACATTCCTTGTAATTATCTCATGCTATACTTATTTATTTCATTTTTCTTTTGTTGTAAGTGTAATTAGCAACAAAGCTGCTAGCAACACCTTAATGTTTCTCTGGGTGTTGGAAAGAATAAAATGCTCTCAATTCCTAAAGAAATCCTGGCACCACTTATGTAACTGCTACTACAGATGGCAATATATGTAACTTGCCAAGAGCACCATAACTTAATTTTTAAAATTAGTAATTGTAGCATGGGTCTGAGCTGTCATGCCTGACTGGCAGATTGTAGCCCATTGCTTTCCATCAGAAGATAAGACTGGGTTTCTGATGTTTATAGGGGACACTATGTCTGTCCAAACCTTTTCATAGCTGGTCTTCAAAGCAGTCTGTAAGAGCAGTTCAGGGTTAAGATATCCAAGTGCTCTGCACACAAGGGGAAAAATGGGAGTGGGGTTAGAAAATCTAGTCTGGGATGATCAAGCAAATATTTCAGACCCAGTAGCATGTGTATTTAGAGCTATACCACAAATGCAAGTAACTTCAAAATGAGTTATAACTCTTTGCATAATAATTACATTTGCACAGTGATGAACAAGGCCATGCTTTCCAGTGATAACTTTTGTTGTGGTTTCACCCCACCTGGCAACCAAGCCCTACAGAGACACTCACTCACTACCACAGCAGCGGGACTGGGGAGAGAATTAGAAGGATAAAAGCTGGAAAACTTATGGGTTGAGAAAAAGACAGTTTCGTAGGGAAAGCAGAAGCCACACACACAGGCAAAGCACAACAAGGAATTAATTCACTGCTTCCCATGGGCAGGCAGGTGTTCAGCCATCTCCAGGAGAGCAGGGCCCTGTCAATGTAATGGAGACTTGGAAAGACAAACACCATCACTCCAAATGTCCCCCACCATCCTTCTTCTGCCCCTCACTTTATGTTCTGAGAGTGATGCCACATGCTCTGGAATATCCCTTTGGTCAGTGTGGATCACCTGTCCCAGCTCTGTCTCCTCCCAACCTCCCATGCACCCCCAACTTCCTTGCCAGCATTGTAGTAGGAAAGCAGAAAAGGCCTTGGCTCTGTGTAAACCCTGCTCAACAATAACAAAAACATCTCTGTATTATCAGCACTCTGTTCAGCCAAATCCAAAACATAGCTCCATAGTAGCTACTGTGGAGAAAATTAACTGCAGCCCAGCCAAAACCTGCACATTCCACCCCTTATTCCATACCATTTATGTCCTACTCAGGTCCCACACTATTCAATACAACCTCATTAACCATCCCCACCCTTGCCATTCTTGGACAGTCAACAATTTTGACAACTTTTCAGCAGCTCTCATAAGATTATTGTGAATTTCCTCAACAGAGGATGAAGTCAGAGAGACATAGATCACAACTGGTATTCATTAGAGCATCTTTTCTCAATCAAGCTGTTATGCAGAATGGAATCCAGCTGTTATTATGGAGACCAGACAACCATCACTGAGGACATTCACTTGCTGCCTTGGGTGCTCACACTTGCTCCCAATTACCTGGGAGCAGCATCTTCAGACACAAAGGCACATACTGAGACACTAGTGGGTGCAGCAGAGCACTTGGGGTCCCTTGTTTCACTAGGTGTCTATTTAAGCCTGTGGTTTTTGTCTGCAAATGGCAGCCACTGCCTTTTCAGATGTGCTCTGAGTTATACACCATGGTGAACACTGTTGGCTCCAGACTGATTCAGCAGCCCTTTTGTGCCCTGGGTTGGTTGGTAGTGTAGCCAGTCACAGTAAGAAGCTTTCCTATCTACATGCCCACAGACTTTCAGGGTTTTCAGATGTTGGCAATTGAAGGTTGCCATAATCCAGATGTATGAGGAAGTAGAGATCGTGTTCCTTCTGTAATCTCAATATTTCCTTGATTTTGCCTGCCTAAAATCAAAATCCTTCTGTTCTCCTAACTGAAGGAGTGAGTGTATTTTGGCAGGGAATGTAAATTGCATTTTTGTCTTTGGTTGGGCAGGCTTAAAATAACTGTCAGCCTTAGTTCTTTGGGAGACTGGATAGCGTGGGTATTTATAGTAAAACTGATTTGATGGGTTAAGACTGAAAAATTAGAATCTATATTACATTTCAAAATATTACTGTACAATTCTGAGATGCTGCCATGGAGACTGCATCATTACTCTGCTTTACATGTGCATTCAGTCACTAGGTCTCCTCAGGCTCCCAGAGCAATTCTGCTGCAACCCTTTTCCAGCTTCCAACTATGAAGCCTCAATTCATTCTTCGATGTAAAATAGTCATCAGATCCATTGCTCTATGCCCAGCATTACCTCTCCAATAACTCCCCTTCTTTGTTCTTCCCCTGCTCTGAACCTGGTGGTCTTGATTAGAAAAATACCAACTTCCTTCCATGACCTCCAGAGCCCAGAACAAGGGCAGGCAGCCGGAGCTGCGCAGCGAGTCACACACGCTGCCTGGAGAGGCAAATACACGGGCCTGAGGACAGCAGGAGCACCCTTTTTTTGTATTTTCCAATCTCACCACAATTTCTCCAGAGTTTCCAGACTTCAAAATTTTACAGAGTCTGGAAATAACTTCATGTGATAAGGGCAGGTACAATCTTCTTTGAGCAATATTCACCCTTGATTTCTGGTGAGGTCTTATGCACCATCAAGCGTAAGTCAAGTAAGACATAACATAAAAACATACAGCCTTGGAGTTACTGAAATACAAAACTATACAATAATTAAATCAATGGGATTATGGCACTAATACTGCTGGTGACCTCAAGAGTGATTGGGTTAATCACTTACAGCTCATTATCTCAATGAGTTTCCCAAGCTTTTTATTTTTGAAAGGTGTCCTCTTAGCCCAGTTTTCAGAAAATTTATTTTCTGCAATGGTTTAGCATTATGGTTTAAGAAGTTAGTGCAAATCTATCAATATCTGTGGATAGCCATGAAGCTTTTGGTTTTACACCTGCCACGTTAATATTTTTGTGGGGGACTATAACTGCCTAAATCAGTGGGAATGGCCTTCCACACTCTGCAGTGTGTGAGTGCTTCCCACACTCACTGCTGGGCTGTCTCTGAAGCACTCAGCTCTGCATCAGCCCTCAACAGCCCAGCGTGAGTTTCTGATGCAATGGCAGTGGAGGTGCCCTGCAAGAAAACCTGTCCCCAGGCCAGCATAAAAATAACAATTTGCTATTAAATGAAAATTCTTCAGAGAATTTGGTCATTTGCTATACTGCAGGGAACAGAGAGGATATAATAACTGCACCAGTTGTTGCCTGAGCATCCAGTGCAGTCTCTGTGCTGGGGAGAGGCAATGCTGTGTCAGGGGCTTTCACGCTGTGCCACACCACGTCAGGCAGCACACACTGATGTGACCTGATGCAGCAGGTAATGAGATCTATGCCAAGCTACTGAATAGAAGGAGATTATTTTAACACACTGAATGCTGTTGTCATGTTGGGCATGTTTCTAAATGCTTTTGTCTTCAAACAAAGCATTGCCTATATGTATGCTTTTTTCCACAAAAAAAAAAAAAGAAGCAGCTGGCAATTACTGCCATGGCACTGGAGATTATCACCTCTCCTTATGGGGTCAGTTGTCCAAATGCCTGTATTTGTGTTTTTGTCTGGAACCCCTAGATTAGAACTGCACCACCAAGAGAGACCTCATGAACCATCACAAGTGAAGCTCAAGGCAGTGAGAGCTGCAGTGAGCAATCACATTCCATCTTCCTTTTTCATTCCTAGCCCGTGGATGCATAGGGGACGGGAGACAGGAATCCCAGTGTATTCCGTTGCATTTTGTGCGTGAAAATCCCAAAGGAGCCACCTGCTACAGCACAGTTAGGAGATGGAAACTCTTGCTCTTTGGGTGTGTCTTGCACATATGTTGCTTTTGAACATGGACTGCAGAACAAGCACATGTAACGTGTTTGAAAAGGGAAATTATGAAAATGTGGAATTATGTCCTATTTGTACATTACCAATCTGGAGGGCAGTTTAATTCTGGAGAGGACAGAGTGCCTGGGCTTCCAGCTTTTGGAGATGTTGATCCTCTGCTCCACCACAGCTGCCTTGTCTATGCAGTGTCCCACTGGCATTGAAAAACTTCATTGTCCCACTGCAAAGGGATTTAATAAATATTTTTAGAAGCCATTCGCACAGCTTCAGTATGACTAACAAAACCAATATCCAAGAAAAAATTTGCTTCTAGCTGCTTCTTGGCAGAAGGAGCATGCTGGGCAGTATTCAGAGCATGAATGCACGTGTGGTCATGTTCCAAATGCAACCACATGCACCCCAACACAATGTGCAGTGCAGTTTTCCTTTTTTTTTTTGGCTTTGACACAGTTTTTATGCAAACAAAAAAAACCCTGAGCCTCTCTCATGACCAGATGAGAAAAAGAATAAATTCTTAGATGAAGTGCATTGACGTGATGAACTCATTGCTGTCAGCTCCGTAACTCTGGGGACTGGGGGGGGATTCCTCACTTGTACTCTTTGTCTAGAATTTACTAGTCATTCTTAGCACAAACATTCTATCACAATTCAGAGACTCAGCAAATTTCACAAGATAGCTCCAGAGCAGCTGGCAGGAAATCCACCCACAAAACTCTGGCCCAACATCTCTCCAAGCTGTCGAGATGCATTAATTTGTTCTGAAACCCCAGAGGGCAGACTAGGAGGACATCAAAGTGGACAGTGCTGCTTCAGTACTGACCCAACAGCACAAGCCCTGATGCAAATCCCATCAAATCAACTCTAGCAAAATACATATCTGTTTATAGAAGGCACAAGGTCTATCCCACATTCTGAAAATCAGTCCCTGTCTGCAGACACATCCAGAAATTGTGCCTATTTACCTGGGTAGAAGAGTGACTGTGGAATCACAGGGATGCAGCATTATTACTGATAAGTATCAAAATAATTTGCATCCTATATATGTAAAAAAACGCTAAAAAAATGTATCCATTTTATTTCCTTTAATGCTAGCTCGCAGATGGACACAGCTGATGCTTCTTCTCTTGGACTGTGTTGCAAGGTCAGGGAAATCACCAAACACAAGGAGCTCGGGACATGACGCCTTTCTTGATTTCCTGCTCAAAAGAAAGCTCTAGGGCAACTAAGAGCTCCTGCTCCTGCTAAGCTTTTGCTACTGTTGTCAGATAGTCTAAAAAAACTCTTTGTATCTTTGATTTATGATCATCAAGAGAAAAGTACTGCCTAAAGCTGCAGCTTTATGATGATGGGTACTGGTGCTGTAATGAAGTGCCTTCCACATGCTTCAGGAAGTACACTTAAACTCACCTTCTCTTCTGGGCAAGGTATAAAGAATATTCAGTATTTATTGCTGGAACTTCCATCTACACCAGTGCCTTTTTCCACCATAGCATCATACTTCAACTGTGCTGCACAGGGAAGAGAAAGCTTTTGTGTAGCAGCTGTGAGCTACCCAACATATGCACATTACTGTGCATGTTCCATAGGTTCAGAATGAGCAAGACATTTTCTCCATAGCTTCAAACACGAGGAAAACGGTTCAAAATTTTCTGCTGATAAAGTATATGTGAAAGCTGGTATGCCTTCTCCAGGTCAGCACATCATGCTCAGTGTCCCTTGAGAGAACAGAAAACAACAGTCCCCACTGCCAACCTCTTCACCTCCTGGAGAACAACAGGGCTGAAAGGTGACTGCAGCCAGCCACTAGTGCAGCTAACTCCTTGCTTCTTCCTTCCTTCATGGGTAGTTTCCCTTAAAAAACACAGGGAGGATTTTACAATTGATCATCCTCATGAGACAATCTTTGAAATAGGAACAATATTTTTCTTAATGTGATTGTGTAACATTATCATGACTTGAATGTTTTTGACAGTGAAATAAGCTTACCTAATAAAGTGGGTGCTGTGTTGACTCTTCTTTCCTCCTTTCCTCAAAGGCAGGATTGTGCACAGTACAGAGAGATGGTATTTGCTGCTCTTCTTGGTTTTCAGAAATACAATGCTTAAAAAGACCTAGCCACTCATGCAGTCTTGTTTGTCTCATCTTACAGATAACCACGACATACCAACCTTATTCAGTGTTGCAAGGATGGTAGGCAAAGCAAGATCAAAGAAATGAGTTCAGCCTCTTCAGTTTTCAGGATGAAGTCTGATACCTGGTAGAATTCATCCCTTGCCAGCAGAACTCACATCAAGAAATGTTCCTGAGAAACAGAGGCTTACTGGGGCATTTGACTTCCTCAGAAATGCCCATGACCATCAAAATACACCAAAAAGCACCAACCACCAAGCTTCTATGCTGTTTAGCTCTCTATCCTGGAAAAAGGGTGCAGGTATGAAGACCTCAGTTAATGCCAGTTTTTCCCTAGTTTCTTTCTCTATCTATTTGACAAGTCATTTTGGTGTCAGTAACAACTGACTTTGAAGAACTTAGACACTTGGCCTGGCTTCCATAATCCTACTGCAGTTTCTGGTTTGCTAAAGGAAGCTTATGCAGGGGTGGTTTCAGGCATACTTTTAAATATTCTAAACATTTTTATCGATGATTCATCCCATTTGCCTTGGAGTGTTGTTTTTTTGCCAGAGGGCATGGTTTCAAGTTTGTACATTATTCATCCATAGCATTGGTTGACAGTGCTCCCAGCCAGGTAAGTAAAGTGTAGGAACTCACTGCCATATGAACCACAATGCTTAGGCAGGATCATTTCAGCATGGGAAGATTCAGACATGACATAAGCAATAAATAGTATGGCTGAGTGCTCCTTACTTTCAAGAACTTGAATGTCTCAGCATGTCCCATCTCTAAAGAAAAAACGGAAATATTTTGTTTGTCCAGAATTACTTTCCTGACCTGTCATTCAGTAGCTATTCTTATTTCCATGACACTTTGGCATGACAAACACACCAGAAAATGTGATTTTTGAGGTGCACAGCTCTGGTTGGATGATAAGCACTGAATAAGAACTTTCTTATTCAAAGAATCAGAGAGAAAGTGACAAAGCTTTGGTCCAGGCACCAGAGAGGACATACATCTCCATGAAATATAAAATTAGTAATTGGATTTCCCAGCCTATCTGTTACAATCAGAGTTTGTACTTCTCCTTGAAATCCAGATGGGCATCCAGATGAGGAATTAATTCAGACCATGTTTGCTGATCAGTTTAAAGCTATTACCCCTCGTCCTTATCCCTACATGCCCTTGAAAAACGTCCCTCTCTGTCTCTCTTTCAGGCCTCTTTAAGTACTGGAAGGTGCTATAAGGTGTCCCCACAACCTTCTCTTCTCCAGGCTGAACAATCCCAACTCTCAGTCTGTCTCCAGAGGAGAGGTGCTCAAGACCTCTGATCACCTTTGTGTTCCTCCTCTGGACCTGCTCCAACAGGACCAAATCCTTCCTGCGCTGGGAGTCCCAAAGCTGGATACAGAACTCTGTACCCAGGGTCTCCCCAGAGAGACTAGAGGGGGAAAATAACCTGCACTGACCTGCTGGCCAGGCTGCTTTTGATGTAGCCCAGAATGTGGCTGGCTTTCTGCTCTAGAGCAAGGATCAGAAGTGTTCTGACACACGGCTGTTCCACAAATTGACAACCACAACTAAACCTGGGAGTTGAATTTCCACGCCCTAACTTACAACTCCTGAATCTCTAAGACAGGACAACACCTTAATGGGGGTGCATCAGAATCCACATTAAAATTGCTGGAAATGAATGTGGTCAAAATACAAGACTAAGTCTGTCTTTCTCTTCAGACTTGAGCAAATGAGCAAGTTGCATGGCCCTCCTGCTCCTCAGTTTCTCTCCTTTCAAAGTAACTGGCAAAAGCAGCCTACCTTGAAGATCTTTTATGAAGATTCAGCACTTCCTTTTCTTAAAGCAATTTGAAATTCTGTGCTCACAGATACTAACAAGCCCTCATATATGTTAATATACTTGATCTTAAACCAGAAGACAATTTATGCCTTTTCAGAACTCTCATAGCAACAAAATTCATTAGAATAACTAATAAATGACATGCATTTTACTGTTCAAAATTTCTGAAGTACATTTTTTTTCTTGTTTACATGAAGATATGTAGTAAAAGAGTCAATAACTTTTTTTGCATCCTCATCTTCAATTTTTGATAGGGTTGTAGAAGAATGCTAGGAATAGAAATGCATCATCATTAAAAATTTTGAGACAAATAAGTCTTAAATACTTTTCTCAGGTCCCCCCAGCTACTACAATGGGCATTCTCCAGTGCCTTCCCAAGAGCCTGTCTTGCCTATCAGAGAGCACAGATCTTCCAACATCAGGAACTTTACAGTCCGTTGGGTGGGACACAAGTGGTGAACCTGAAATGGCATCACAGTATACATTGCAAAGAGTGTTAAAAATGATTAATCATGGTTATGCCCTAAACTTGGAGAATGAGTCATAGGGTATTGCTACATCTCTCCTCCAAATTCATTTAAATATTGTGGGGGTGTCCAACATCATAAGGAATCACACCTATAGATTTTCAAAATATAGAAGTAGAGATGGACAAATACCACAGTGCACCTCACAACCAAACCTCTGCCCTTGCAGGCTTAGCTTTTTGATGACATATTTTGACCTCTAGCAATTTTTCACCACTGAAGTATAGCCTAGGAAGAGCTGGCAGAACCTTCCCTGTGCAGCAACAGCAGCACAAACACTGCAACCACAACTCATTTATAAGGGCTCCCCTTCCTCTGCCCTTCTATTACCTCCCCTATGGAAACTGAGCAGATGAGTTCCTTTGACCTTTTTTTCACTTTTGATTTTCCAGGTTTGGGGCACAGAACAGCAGGGAAGAGGGCTGACAAGCAGATGTGTGGGCCTGAGCTGCTGTGCCTGAGGACTGGGAAACTGGGGAGAGCTGCAAGAGGAGCATGATTGTCTCCTTACTTGAAGCTGTTCCTGGAGTGAAGTATATAATTCAGCAAAATGTATAAATTTTGAGAATTCCTCTAAACCATGGATTTTGGTTATGGCTATAGGCAATGCATTTTCACTGTTCCTTTCACTGTCCCAAGAATGTTGAAACCTTAGTATATCACTGGAAAATTCTATTAGCAAATCACCCCTGAGAAGCGCAGCAAAGAAACAAAAGTAGCTCTTGGTTTGTGTCTGTTGGTGCAACGACCTTGGGATATGGGGCTCTCGAGATGGTCCATCCCATGTTTAGCAAAGGAGAGCAGAGCTGTCTTCTGCAGTATGGAGAGGGCAATATTGGCAAGGCAAGGTGGATGACAAATCATATGAAGAATCTATCCTACCTCTGCAAATGTCCCCATGTTTCTCATCCCCTTCCTGCGCTCCCAGGATGCTCGCTGTCACTCAGAGCATTGGTCAAGGTAGTAATTTATCTGATGAAGGGGATTTTTGTTGATGAGAAAAGTCAGACTGCAATTTTTTACTGCTGTTTTACAGAGACATGAAGGAGCCTGAGGCATAAAGTGGCTGTCATGTAACTGAGATAAAAAGAACAGATTGGAAATGTGAAAAAAATAGGGGGAAAAAAAAGATAAGGGATTTGTCTTTGCAAACCCCTGAAGTTAGAAGTTCTTAACATCTCTTTAAGAGACAAATGATGACTCGTTATTTCTTTCTACCATCTTAGGAAAGAGAAGACATTTTGGTTTCCTTTTATATACACCAGCAAGTTCCCATACCTAGACAGAACCTGAAATTGAATTATACAGAAGAAATTATTCCTGAAATGGCAAGACAATTAACATGTGCAGGTAAGACAGCAAAGACAGAAAGAGAGCTCACCTAAGAAACCAGTGCTTTATTGTCAGCTCCTTCTTGTTAAGGAGCCTTAGGGCTCACTGAGGCTTGAAAGACAGTCTGCTGAGATGAGCATGTGATAATATCTCCTCTGAGGAAAGCTCTCCCTGTTCAGAAGTACATCAGAGTTATCCAGAAACAGCAGTTTCCTCTAGCCTCTAGCCTACACCCTCTGTATTGTTAATATGGCCAAGAGCAATACATGCACCACTTGACAAGACAGAGAGATTATTTAATTACTTATGCACAGTTACATACTCTAGACATCAGTACTGCATTTAGATACAGCCTTCTTATGTATCAGCACCTTGAAGACGTACTTATTGCCTCTGATTCATGACACAGATACTTAGTTTGCAAAAAACCCAAAGCCTTTGGAATATTCAGTTGGTCTCATTGACTGTTTTTCCAAGCATTGCCCTGTCCTGCGTGTCTGGATCAGTCTGAAAGTTTGCTCTCAGAGTAATATTCCTCATTGGCTCCTGTGCAGTTCAACAACACAGAGACACTCACTGGCCCATTGTTTGTAGTGGTTTTCTCCACCTCTCTTCTTCTGAATACTTCATCACAAATGGTCTTCCATAGGGAGCATGAAAGTTTCCCTCATTTTTGGTGTGTCTCAGACGTGGCAATTCTCACAGAAGACAAGGAATTTCCAGTGAAACAAGATATTTTTTATCTAAAGCAGACACAGAAACAGAAGCTGCTGAGAAACTGCATCATTGCAATGAAAATAAACCCTCTGTCAAATCAGACAAATAAAGCAGAAGATGCAAAGCCATTAGCAATGCTGGATTTTGTGCAGATTTCTAGCTAACCCAAAGACATTTTGCTTACTGCAGTTGTAGCTCCACTCAGGAAAGGGTCATGTTTCATACTCCATAAATAATCTTGGTTCGATAGTCTTGGTTATTTATCAGTACGAGAATTGATGAGTTTTAAATATAAATACCTACAATTAGTCAATGAGCAGGTACTTCTAATTAAGGCTACCAAATCAAAGGTCTTTTGGGGAAATTGCATAAACACTGAACACACATGGACATGGTAGATAATTCTGTAGCATACACCTTCTATGCAAATATCACACTTCTCTGCTGCACCATGTGGTGCAATCCGTGGCTCAAATGCTACCCAGTGGTCGGAGGTCTCCTTTCTCATATTCTCATATATTGTTCTTTTTTAACTCTAACTGTAGGTGAGGGGCAGAAATATTTCCACTTAAGCTTTTTATTATTATTTTGGTAAGGCATAATTAGGCTGTCACTCACTGAGATCCATCTGGCAATCTGAATATCTGTGTTTATTACAGGAAGGAGTGATTACCATTTGTTCCAAATAACTGCTGTTTGAATTAACTGAGATGACAGATAAATGCAGATTTCCTCTGCATCAGAGGCCTCAGGGGAGGTATAGGGTGCAGAGGCTGTTTTTGGAGATACTTCCTCTACGCTTAGCAGAGAAGGCACAGTCCTCTAATGGGTACGTTCCACAAATATTTACTGCTAATTCAGTATCAACTGAAAGGTGTACCTACTCTAGTCTTTAAGTTCAGATCAGGAGGGCACTTTGGAAGGGAACTCTTAGTAATGCTCACTTTACTGTGGTTTTGGTCACACCAGAAATTTGTCTTGGCACACACAGCCTGGAATCTGGAAGATCAATGGATGAGCCTCCAACACCAACTCAGTTGTCAAGACTGATCTAGAAACAGACTGGAGGGAAAGGCCCTGAAAGCTGTGTAGTGTGGGCAGCTGATCCACGGCATCAGAAGTTTTGTTCTCAACTTCCATTCTCATCATGCTGCACTATTTGGTAAGGCAATCATTCTCTAAAATGCTAGGTTACTGTCATTTGAAAAAACATTAGCAGAAAAGGCACTAGATAAATCTGGCACTAGATAAATCTGATGTGGCTTACCTACACCTGATTCCTTCTGCCATAAGCACAAAGATAATTTCTAGCTATTAAAGTCTTAGCTAGACTTTAATAGAGGGAATTTATCAGTTCCCAAATATACTAGAGGGAGTTTATCTGTTTTAAAACACTTTTCCCTTGTATTTTCCCTAAAGGAAGAGCCAAAATATTAAACAGAACATAAAATGAAGGCTATTTTAAAACAAAAGGTTCATGTAGACTACTTCACCAGGCACGCTGTTTGAGTAAATAATCTGTTCTCATTCTGAGCAAAGCCTGGTCATTATGATTTTCAAGAAGCTGCACTGTATTATGCCCTTATTCACAGGATGATAATTATTAAGAATAACCTGCAGTATTCAAATGGTTTTGTTGCTCAACATCACACATGAAGCCAGTGGCTGAACCAGTAGCAGAGCAGAGAAATTTTGACAGAGGTCTTGATTGCTTTGACCATAAACGTTATTTTTTAAAGTTGCTAGCTAATGAAAAGAAAACCAAAAACCCAACAAAAACCTCCAAACCCCTCATGCTTTAAAAACTTTGCTCAAATTATTCAGCAATTAGTGTGGGGAAAAAAGAGAACTGATCTCATTCAGGCTCAAGTCACTCTCTGCCCTATTACTTTTCTTCCCATATTCTACAGAATCTATGAATATCTAGTAGGATTCACCTTCCTCTCTGCCAGCACTACACCTTCATTCCAGATGGCTGCTCTGGCTGCAGTCTTGTAGCACATATTGTTTGACAGAGTTCTGGCCTCCACAGCACAGACAGTGTAGCACTGGGAATGAAGCAAGGTGGGCAAGTTCCTCCATTTTCCCAAGGGAAAAAAAAATCTTAGTTTTAGTAGGTTTTATCAAAGGGCTCCTTCTCTTTGAAAGAGCTTTCTAGCCTGAACAAGTCCAAAGGCTCAGTTCGAAGACTCTGCTGTGTCACTATCAATTACCTGTGAAGCTCCACTGGGACAGGAGGGCCAAAAGTGGATAGGTTTGTTATGATCTCCCATTAGCTCATTACAGGGAATTAATAAAACAGTAACTTGAACTAAGCAGGGTGCTATATCAGTAACTGGTCTTGATACACCCTTCTTTTAAACAGGAATGTTTAAGAACAGGGATTGCAGCGTGATGAAAAATGTTGCTCTCAATTTAGTATCACATGACACTGACTTTTACATTCGCATATCTGGGAGCAATTCTCTTGCTACCCAGAATCCAGATTTGGCCCCATTAAACTCAAGAGGTGATTTACTAGAATACAAGGAAAGTATTTCAGAATTACTGATTGCTTTCTCTCTGTTTGCTTTCTTGTTTCTCTCCCTTGCCTTCTTGCCCTGCAAAGAGCTTTGATCCATCTGCAGAAAGACACGTGGTTACCTTGGAAAGTGAGTACACTTGGGAGGGTTTTGTCCACCCAATGTCAAGTACTGCTGCAGGAGATGCTGCTGACACCGAGCTACCGCAACCTCTGATCACTGGGCTTGCAAAACTCAACCTCACACTCCAATGGAGAGATAATTTGTGTCATTTAAACAACCTCATCCTTCACTGCTTACACTGCAGGGACTGAGATAAGAGTTTCCATGGTGCAGAGCAGCTCTGCACATGCCTCGGTGAAATCAGAAACACCCCCTCTTTTCCCTGTTGGGTAAGTCCCACTCTGCAGATGTACCTGCTGATCCATTAGAATATTGCCTCAGATCTTCAGAGATTACTTTTAAGGTGCATATCTTATTCCTCTTTTATTTTTTTTTCTGCAGAGCAGAAGGATGTGGGTTTAATACAGAACTTAGGATAAGTATATTGTAACTAGCACAGTGAATTATGCTGATGGAGAAAGTGACAATGATGGGGAAAAAGATAATGGAAAATGTTTATATAAATGGAAAACTTTCCTGTTAGCCATGACATGTTCCCAAGACTGGAGGGGAAACAAAGGAAAATACGAGCTTCTCTGTCCACCATGACCTCTCTTTCCATAAGCTCTTAGCACCAGTTTCTGCACTATTTCCTCAGGAACCAAACAGAAGAAGAAAACTGACCCAAAATGCCGCTGAATCAGTGCAACAAATTTTTGATATTAGAGAAAAATGCAATTTAAACCAAAACCCCATAGTTTGATCAAATAACCATGAGCAAATATTTTTTGTTCACTGTAGCAAACAAATGGAATACTTCACAAAATCAACTACCATTTGATTCAGGAAACATATCTGTAGCTTTGATTCTTCCCAAGACTACTTGGGCAGCTCTCTGTAAAGATCTGAATGTTGCAGAACATGGCATTTCCACAGGTTTATGGAGACAGACCATGGAGATAAAAAGGAAATCCTCTAGTAAGAAACATCAGAGGACAAGGTTGCTGTGCTCCTTAAGTATCAGTATGTCTAAAAAAGAAACTTAAGGAACTGAATGGTGCATTAGTCTGACTGCCTCAGAGAGCCAGGCTGGAGATGAACATGCTTTTTTCTAGACCTCTTCTGTGTAACAAGTGGTAAATCAGAGTCTTGCCTATGTTTTACCCATGACATCATCACTGCTCATGAATCTGCTCCTCTGGGAGATTTTTTCTTTCAGAATTCCCAGCAAAGAAGCACCTTCAAGACATTAAAGTCCATCAGTGTGCAGGAGAGAAATCATTGCACATGAGGACATTTTGCTGTGAATCATGCTCTTTGTGTGGGAGAGATAAGTAAAGATTAAAGAAAGGTTTGAGGCATTTTTCTCTGCAGTATTGCACCTGGCCAATTTCCAGAGAGAAATGAACCATGAGATCTAGGAGACAGAATGAAGGCTTCTCAAAGACAAAAATGAAAAGTTACATTCTGCTCCTTTAGAAAAATGACACCATATTTGAAGAAAGACAAAATATATATCTGGTTGGAATGAACTCTGGGCCTGACTAAAGGATAAATTTCTCTTGTAGATTTTGTGGCTTTGTACTTCTATCACCACATTTCATCTTAACATTAACATAAGAAATACAACCTTTGATGCCATGCCTAAAAAAGATTTAAAGTTTTTGAGCAATGCTTTTCCAGTAATCTATATTACAGTATCTGCAGATTTTAAACACTGTCCATTAGACATACAGTTCCCCAAAATGTTCTTTTTTTCAGACAGACTAATACTTCAGCTGCCTCACAAAATCTTCTCTTCTAGGATTTCTAGTGGAAAGATTTCCTTTTTTATCACAATGATGTCACAGATTAGTGAGGGTGGCTACTTCCTCCCACCCCCGCTATCCAAGATTTTGTTGTATGTATTTAGTTTCATTTTTCATCCTCCGCTTTCAAAATTAACTCAGCTGTGGATGAAGACATATCCTATTAGCTCTATCCCTTTGGGGAATGCCTACAACAGCTGCAGCTGCCATTTCATTTCTCCTTAATACCCTTGTGTCCTAGAATACAAATAAAACAAATGTTGGGATCTTGTCCCCTGCACACCCCACATCATAAATTTTTTAAACATACTGTATGGCTACACAAAATGTCCCTGATAAGACATTGTTAGTCACTTGCAATGAAGTCATTAGAATAACAGTTTGTGCCTCCATAATCCATCCTGGAATAATGCAATTCCACACTGAATACTGATAAATGATCCAAGATCTCATAAGCCTTCTTAACTTTGAACAGTGAAATATGAAAATACTGCAGAAACCATGGCAGCTGACAGGTAGAGTCATTAGAAAAATGTATGCAAATCCAGCAGCAAATGACACTGCATAAAGTAAAGGAGTTTAGAGCTAATGGCTTGTACTGATGCACAGTCCCTTATTGTGAAAAGAAAATGCCTGACGTTTACATCCATGACAAGTAAAACACTGGACAGATATTTATATTTAATATATAATATATTTAGATTGGATACCTTTTGTCCTGCACTGAACTCAAACTTGGGAGATAGACTTAACAACCTAATAATAGCAGTCTCATATCTTGCTTACACTTACATTTTGACAGGCCAGTTTATGTATTTAAAATTCAGCTGAGGATAAGAATACAGCATATCACCAGCACTGAATTTCCATCTGCAAGATACCTTTACTGACTAAAACAAGGCTGTGTCTTGCCCCTGTGCAGTCAAGTAGCAATATAAAACTTGGAGCCTTTGGCAGATACTGTCTCAGATTTGCTGCTTCCCTCCCCTCCCCAGCAGTGGTACACTGCACCAGAAAAGGAGCTGATGGTAACCAGTAAATTAGCAGGGAATGTAAGGGCACACCCAGTGAAGCAGTTTAGACCCACGCCTGCAAGAACAGAGTTCAGTGAGCTGCATTTCCTCTGCTGCAAATGGGAGTGAAGACTGGGAGTGAAGACTGGGGTTCACAACCAAGCACTCCTGAAGGGAAAGGATGATGAGGAAGAACAGCCAAATCCAGCTGAGAGGACAGATCTGGAACCACGTCCTGCCTAAGAGAGCACAAAACCCATCATGCACAGTACAAAATACCACCCACCCCTGAGCATGGCTCTGGCAAGGGCTGCATTTCTGTAGCACCTTCAGCCCAAGTGCAGTGAATGTTAAGGAATTTATTTTTGTAATACTGAAATAAAGAAAAGCTATCATTCTCAAACTACAGCTAAGGAAAAGTGCTGCTCTAAAGTGTGTCCTAAAGTGAGCATATTCAGCCTCTGGCAAAACCAGGAGTAGGGACAGTTTTAAAGTTTCAGGAAATATCTAGTTCCAACTGCAAAGCATGGAACAGTGACTGAAAAAGGAGAGAAGCAGAGGTCTATCAATTATCTTTCTACTGAAAGTGTGTTGTATTTCTATTATCTGGAATTTTCAGATCAAAAATCTAGCCTCTTTCAACTGCTTTGAAATATGGTACTGATTATAAGATCCTGCTGAAAAGGGTAGAACTGAATCTGAGTTTCCAGTATCTTGGCAGAAAATACCACACAGATACTGGCTTGAAGGCTTCTGTCTCCAAGATTGCAACAGTAGTTCACCACCTTTTTCAGCCAAGCATTTCCACAAAGTGTATTTTAGAGAAGATTCAGTGGAACACCCCATGCAGAAATACAACTGTGATTTCAATGTGAAACAACTCCATTTCAAAATGTTGTGGTCCTATTTTTTGATCCATTTTCATGGATTCATTTGATGATTGAGAAGTAAATAATCACTTGGTCATTCATAATGTAATAAACCTCCAAATTAACTGCAAATCTTTCTTAAAAAGGAATTTTGCAAGAGGAATAAATAGGCAGATAAACCAGAACTGTTATGTCTTTATCTTATAGAATATACCAGACACCTGAAAATGTAGACAAGAGGAACAAAATTATTCTTTTCAGCAACTGCTTTGAAGAATATTCTTTCTTATCTGCTAACAAAGGAGCTGTATTGTTCTTTGGGTTTGCAGAATTCTTCTGGGTATCATAATAGCAGATCAATCTCAGAAACATAACCTTCAATTTTACATTAAATGAGGATATGGCATCATTTCCCCTCTTGGTTGTGCTGATAGCATCCATCCATAATCAGCAAAGTGATTCCCAAAGAGAACAGAAGGCAGAGAGCTTGCAAAGAGAAACATGCAGAAAACACAGATAAAAACAAGAAATGGATGGGCAATGTGTGTGGTGAAATATGCTTGGGTCTCAAGGAATGATGTATCATGTACTTGAGAAATGACATATGGCACTTGCCTGCAACCCTGGCTGGCTAAACGCCTAGTGCAATGTGGATTATACATAATTGCTTCACACCACTGAAAAGCCCCTTCTGCACATTATAAACATATCCATATTAACTTCTTACTAATGAGACAGGAGATAGTGACAAGAAAAAATTCATTTCAGAGAGGAGTACCGTGGATTGCAGTGCAACTGGTGCAACATTTTATGCAATATATTACATTGTCTGTCTACATAGCATATCTTGAGATGCATCCAAATAACAGTTTCTAGTTTCATGCTCTCCATATAAATATGTATGATCAAATAAACAAAAACCCCTTCTATACATTGCTCAGGAGCAAGTGATTGTTAAAATATTTCTTACTTGACACAAGACAAGACCACATAGCACCTCTGCAGGCCCACAGAACAGCCTTCCTCAAATTTTCCTTAGTGTGAAAAGAAGAAAACAGCTCAGTAGCTATCTTATCAATTTAAACCAGAACTGCTGTAGCAAAAAAAAAAAAAAAAGAAAGAAAGGAAAAAAAGGAAAAACCCTGTCTCTCTCTACTTCTTACTGATTTTTATTTCATTTTCCCGAAGTAATCTATTCAGAGCTACTTACTCTGCAGAGGGCTGCAGCCATCTGCCAGCCTTGAGCTCCAATCAGAGGACTCCTGTCCATACCTCTTTAGCTAATTATGGGCCAGGCACACTCCAACTCCATTTTATGTTACCTGCTTTTGTGCAGGATATGTTCATTGTGTAAATTTTGAAGGTTTCCTTCAATGGCTTTGGGGGACATTGTGGTGCTCCTGCAGCAGGAGGATGCAAGCTCTCAGCTCTGCTTGTTTACTGAAAAACACTTCCATCATCTCCTCCCAACACCACCACTTCCTTACCTATAATTATGCTATTCAGTTCTTACTATAAAGTGCTAGAATTATAGAAACAACTCATTTGAAATGTGCAGACTGTTTCCTTGTAAAACATTTGGCTCTGGCCTTGCAGGAATAAAGCTGTTTTATGCTCTAAATAAAGAGTAGGTTGCAATGCCACATGGCTGCTCATTATCCCCACATGAAACTAGCTGTAATAAAATGCACATGCCCCATGAGTTAACTCCTAAATGGATTGGGCTGAAATTCCCTGACACTTCCATTTCTACAGCTCAACACATTTGTGAGACATGCAGCAAGGTGGCAGGAGGCATGGACTGATGTCTGCCCCTGGTCTAAAGGAACCAATGGCAGGAAGGTCACTGGATTTTCATCCAAATATCATCAATTGCTTTCATGAACTGTATCCTCTGACTTTCATTCTATATTCACTTGCAGCCTTTGCTGCCCGTCTGCTGTTCCTGGTATACATCTGGGTGTTGTCAGGGTCCATAAATCTGTCTGAGTACTGCCAACTGTTACCCATATGAATTCCAAAAAATCACATCACTAGATTTAGATTCATCAGGAAAATAATCTGATCCTATTTCCAGAACAGTCTAATTTCTGTCATGGATATCAAGGGGAACAAATCACCTGGAGGAGCCAATAACAGTTTTGTAAATATGCATGCATTTGAAGCCACTTTTTGGAAAGGAAGTCTCAGTTCCTTACTGCCATCTTATTGTGACTGTAAAAAACCCCAAATAGATGATTATCAATTTTTTTACATCTTTGATATACAGGGTAGCTATGATTGAATTCTCACTGCTTTATAGGGAAGTCATTAATTTCTTTAATCCCATTCTGCAAAGAAACTGAGGTGCAAAGCCAGTCAACTTTATCATGCATATTTAACTTTTTAAATTCCTCAAGATTTGCTCATTCTTGAGACTTTAGTCCTTTGTTAAATTTTACAACATCAACATATTCAGAAATATTTTGAGGGTTTTTAATTAGTTCTTGCACAGAAATAATCTCACAAATGCATCAGTGCATCTGCATCTGATTAATCCATTTCCCAAATGTCCATGAGCAGCAGGCAGTAAACAAGAGATGTTAAACAAAACTTTCCATTGATGGACCAAATTTAGTTGATGTAATAAAATACTTTACAAATATGGACAAGTGAAATTTTTTTTTTTTTTTAGAGATGGAGAAACTAAGGCACACAGAGATTTAAAAAAAATCAGACAAACAAACAGCAAAATGTGGATGAAAGCCCAGATTTCCTGATTTTCATCCCATTAGTCATTCAAGGCATTAAGTCAGAAGAGCCAGATAGAATTCTGATCTGACTCTTAAAAGTTAATACATATGCAGAAGCATTGAAATTTTCAGGCCTTTTAAATAAATTTGAATAAAAATGGAGCATAAGAAATCTACCTTTTATAGTGATACACCTAATACTGCTCTCTGTAACAGATCATATGTCAGAATTTCTATCAGTATTATGTCAGATGAGCAAACAGTGAGAGGGCCGTTTTAAGCAGTGTACACCATGCTGTGAGGCTTTTAAGCCATGATTTACCTCTTTATTCTTCATGGTCCCAAATTAATAATCTCAGTATTGAGAAATGCTGGCAAATGCTTCATCAGCTGCATGTACAACACTGTAGATGCACTGTGCACATGTGTGCATACACAGACACAAAGCTGAGACCCATGCCAGTTTCCAGATGAAGAACTACCACTTTGATGAACTCACACTCATACAGAAGCTGCGTGTGCCCTGGATGCTTTCAGGTATCTGAGATCAATAAATACATTAACCAGGTCTTTACAATGCCATTTGAATTTTTTTCCCACTGAAGGGTGAACAAAACAGATGGGTCAGGCAAGTGAGTGACTGCTGCTGGTTCTGGCTTCCCTTGCCACTGAAAGACCCAACTCTCTGAATTTTGTGCAGAACTGTGAGAAATGGGGATGGCTGCTTCTGTGTGGGAAGGACTTAATGGTCCCAGTTTGTATCAGACCAGCAGATGTTTGACTGCTTTCTTTATATTAATTCTGTGAATCTCTGCCATTTTGAGAAACAGAACATAATAGACAGAACAACACTGAGAGTTTTTAATCGTGGACACTCCAAATGTCCAGCTTTCAAGAGGATTAATGACAATCACAAGCCCACTTGCTGTATCTTGCACATAGGCACTGCATATTCTAAAAATCTTGGCTGAAGAGTAAGAAACTTAGGAAATCTACAAAGCCTTTTTTCACACTTGCCTGTTGTTGCAAGTGCAAATAAAATTTTATCTCTTTATGGCCAATTAATATGCAAGCAGCAGCTGAATGTGAATCCTATTCATCCTTTCTAACACTACATTTGGATTTATAGCTGTATGAAAAGCAGTTATCTGCTCTATTTTTTAAATTCTGTTAACCTAACAACTCTGGGACATCAAGAAAAAATTCTAGGAAATAGCTAGTTCTCAAATGCTGATAAAATGGGACAAATGCCACCAAAAAAGCTGCCAAAAAGACCAAGACAATCAGTAACTCCAGTTGTTCCTTCACTGTCAGCAGGAGCCTGACCTGTCTTACTCCTTGGGGATTAAAAGTTCAAACTTTTGTAGATGTCATAAACTTAGGAAAAACTTAAATTAAAGATCACTGAAGTAAGAAATATATGGAGGAATGGTCTGGGTTGGGGATTCTGCAATAAGACATTGACATATTTTATACAGAAACACAAATCAAGACTGGGACCAGCACCACAGGACAAACAGGTTTTTCCATCCTAGAGGGAGATCTCTCTGCATGGAAAGAGTATTCCCAAATGTGCTCTATGCTGACCTTCTGGTAAAAAGAAACACCCAGTCATATTTCACATTTTTTAAAGAAAACCCAGTGTGAGCTGGAAGGGGGCTGACAGCAGATAGTGGGGTGCAGCCATAGCTGACATCTCCCTGTGGTGTGGGGTGTCCTGGGGCAGCAGGGCAGAGCCTGGCAGCCTGGGCTGATCCCACTGCCCTGGGCAGAGGCAGGACACTGGGGACACCAGGAGCAGCCCTGGGCCAGCAGGACCCATGGCTGAGCAGAGCAGGGTTGTGGCACCACTGGGACAGGGGCTGATGGCCCCAGGGGGCTGACATGGGCTGATGGTGGGATGAGAGAGACCCCAAATTGGGTAGATTGGGGCCTGTAAGACGTATTAATGCTCAGACAAAGAGCTCCTCATCCATGCTTGCCTGCTGCTAAATTCAGCAGTCCACATTTGGGAGCAGGAAATGCAGGGCAGTGTGTGCTTTACTGAGAGTCCAGACACTGGGAGCATGAATCTGGGTCAATGAGAGCTCCATCCAACCCTGTCCTGTATCAGGCAAACATCAGGCAGTTCCAGTTCAAATCATGGTAACGACAAAAGCAACTGAGTTGGGATCTCAACAAGGTCACTGAAATAACCAAAACAGGGTGGGGGTGGAGTGAGTTGCTACATAATGTCTATCAAATACATTTGTGCCTTCCTCACAGCAAGGAGATTTCCACCTCACCACGACCCTTGTCCAAGGCCAGGACAAACCTACCACGCTGTAGCTAATGGATACTTTCAAATTCTTTATCTTCAAAATTTAATGAACCACCTACTCTTTCACAAGAGTAATTGTTTTCCACATATTGCTTATTCATAAACTATGTATCTAATCCTGACTCTTCATTTCCTATTTACTCTAGTGAACAGATCCTCTGTACTGCACAGGCAGTCCTGTCACCATGCTTTAAGCCTGGGCACATGTGCAAAAACCTTTGTTTAATAATTATGTAAAGTTAGTGGGGTAGAAGGAAATGTTATCATTATGTTTTGCTCCAGAGGATGTGAGGAGAATATAAATAAATCCAGACACTGCAAAAGCTTTGCTTCAAGCTAGGCAATTAAAGTATTTCACAAGTCTATTTAGAGCAACTTCAATCTTTTTGATGGCCAGTAGTTCACTCCAGCCCAGCTGCTTGCCCTGGCTAAGCTTCCTTAACACACTGCACAAAGTGCCCAGGAAAATGGCTTCAGCTCCTGATAAACATTAATACAGATGAGACACTGGGTCATGGATACATCCCCAGAAAATATTCTGGGCTACTTTTGTCTACATAGAAATACACAAGTTCCCTTAAAAGGCCTAGTGCTGTTTCACAGGCTCATATACTTCACTCAGATTGGTAAGACTTCCACACTCAGAGCAGTAGCAGGTCAGAAGTTAGTTTTGAACAGCTTGCAGAGCTTTGGAACAATTTAATGCTCTCAGTCAAGAAGTGCTTTCCATCATTTGCTGACAATATTGAAAATAACAGCTCTAGAACAGCTGGATTGGCCAGGATATGTGCAGGCTCTTTGGGAGGCCATACAGAGCTTTCACTGCTCGAGTGCCTGAAGCTGCTCACAGCCACTGAGAAGCTCAGCTTGCATGCTGCCAAGGAAGAAGCCTAGTGCTAGTAAGGGGACAGGGGATGGAGGTGACTGGAAGGGAAAAATGCTGCTTGCTTGCATCAGCTTAGGTATATCTAAGAAAACAGCAGAGAAAATACTGGTATCCTGTACTTTACAGCACATTTCTCCCACCACTCCATCCCACCAGGATACAATACAGACTGTAATCAGCCTCTAGAAAAATGAAAAATAGGAGAGTCATTCATCTTTTGGGATAAACCTAAGGAAAAATATATCATCTTAAACCCCAAAAAATCCAGACACATTGCCTCAAGAAGTCTGGTCAGTAATTTGTTTGCAGGTTTCCTGCATGCAGTTTTAGCAGACACTGGAGAAGTGGGGGAATTCAAGAGGAGGAACAACAGTGTTAGAAACTGCAGAGGTGCAGTTTCTGTATCACCCTAGGGTATCTATAAAGCCTTGAAATTCAATAAATAAAATCTTTTGAATAAGTACTATTTTAATAAGCTCAAACTAAGAGCAAAGACTAATTCAGAGAAATATTATTTTGTAGATTTTTTTGTAAATAATCACAACCGCATCAGAGTGTCAGACTCCAGTGAGTTACAAAAAGATTTATAACGCTTGAGAGCTTTACACTCCCAAAGGATTCCAGTGCAGCCCATAAATTCACAAGTAACTTCATCTAACTAGTCTGATGCTCCCACAGAGATGAAAAGCAGCAGCCCATATAGGAGCTCACATTGCCACTCCACAAGGTGTTACATGGTGGGGAAAACAACACTGTGGTCCATTGCAATAGTGAGACATGCAGACAAGCAGGACAGAATTACAGAAATGAGAAATGGGCCCATGCATCAAATGAATGCTCTGCTCTTAGGGAAGGAGAGGTGGTCTTTGTGCTCATCTGGAGCCTGCCATTACTGACCTCAATATTCTGGTGTCTTGTGAAGCACATTCTCCAGTGTTCTGGAGAGTTGCTACTGGCTGATAAGAGAAAAAAGCCACAACATCAGTAAAGTTTCAGCAGTATCCTACATTTTCTTTAACTGCATCTTAATCAAAAGCTAATCATACCTGACTTTGTTTATCTAAGGATACCTGACAAGAACCCAGACCCAGTGAGCATGTTTCACCTAATTCATGCTGAAGAGGGTAGGAAAAGCCAAGTAAACAGTTGTAATTTTAATGTGGATAGTGTAGGCTTTTTACTCTGATTTGCAAAAGAGAAAAAAAATATTTGATTCTATTTTCAAATATTCAAGTGTGAAAGATAAAATACTGGGAAGTAACATTTTCCCACAACAAATAAAACAAAGGTATTAGATATAATTGCTACCATGGATATATCAAGATGTCAGGTACTAACTGTCCCTAATGGAGGAGATTTTTTAGCATTTCCTTTATGGGGTGGAGTGTTGGGCCTTTAATAGTTAAAGCAATGATTAGACCTTTTCCCCCAGCTTTATGTTTTTGTTTAAGAAGAGTCAAGGTTTTCTTGTGGTGCCAATAGGACAAAAGGCAGCAGCAGAAACAGATGCACAAGATGTTCCACCTGAACCTGGGGAAGAACTTTGCTGTGCAGGTGGCTGAGCACTGGAGCAGATTGCCCAGAGAGGCAGTGGAGTCTCCCTTCCTGGAGATATTCCAGAGCAGCCTGGAGGCAATCCTGAGCTAGGAGCTCTGGGATGACCTTGCTTGAGTGGGCAGGTTGGACCAGACCTTTCAACACCACCCATTCTGTGACATGCTGAAAACAGGCAACAAAAATACCAGAGTGTTTTAAAACAAAACAAAAGCAAGCCCTTTCACTTGCTCAGCATAATTTCCTCAGTATTTTTTATTAAAAATGAGGAAATGCATAGGAGAGTGAAAAATTAATTTCTAACCTATAAATGAGATTTCTTCCTTGTTTTTACATTTGTGTCAAAAATAACTTGAGGACAAAGTATTTGCAATATTTTCCACTTTGTTATTTCCTATATCTTTGAATGTTCTGTCAAAGTTGTTTCAAACTTGTGTTGCAAAGAAAATCTAAAGAATCAATTTTTATTATATTTATACTCTCTCATCATTTTTCTTCGTTCCTTTCAACGGCAGTTCTTACCAGCTTTTATTATAAATAAAAAAGAACTAAAAACTTGGAGACAGGCTTTGGGGTGAAAAGTCTCACACTGCTTTCTAAAGTGATCAAGGCTAATCATCTAACAGCTACAAACTGAAAAAAAAATCAGCTCTAGAGATTCTAAAGCAAGGGACAGCCAAGCCAGTCAGATAACCCTAAGAGGTTTGGTTCTTTCAAGTAACAAAATCCATTTGAAGTATTCTTATTTCTTTCCCCATGAAATTTAGTGATAACTAAGGAGGTACAGGGTTTATATACAAATCATGAAGGATATTTTTGAGGCCAGTCACTATTTCTTGTTTCTTTCCCTTTGCACATGACAGCAATGAATCAAGCTGAGTAGCAGCAATGGGCACCAGATTTAAACTCATTATATGGACCTTTTAAAGTACAAGCAGACTTTGAAATTTGTGAACAAGGAAGTAGTACATACAATACTGAGTCCATCTCAGTCTCACAATTAAGTACCTGTAGGTTTAACAGAACTGTTATGGTTCCATTACGTGCCACTTGCACAGCCTGCGGGACCTCATTTTCAGGAGCTCTATCCATGATGAGTAATACAGATCTGTGGAGAGCTGATGGCTCCAGTCAGGAGAAGCCAGAATGCACTCTGTTCATGTTTTCTGCAGCTGTTTTTCAGTAGCCAGTGGAGAGCCACACTCCGACATTTTTATTAGAAATATTATAATGTGGCATATTCTGTACGTTGTATTTAACCATGCCTAAACCATTTGCCTTCACTCTGCTAATCCCCAGGTACAGTCCAGGGAAATCAGGGTACCATCACAATTAGTTCAAAGTGCCCACTCAGAGAGTGGAGACTGTCTGGAGCCAGGGAAGAGCACTTTAGTATCAGCACAGTGGAGCTTTTGGCAGAGGCACACAAAAATTTGACAGCAGTGCACTAAACTGTATTCACAGCCATAGCTAATCTCTCCAAGAAAATAATCAGGCATAATTAAGAGCAAAGTCAATAATCTACAAAATCAGAAATTTATCAAGAGCAGTGAAACCTTGCATTACTTAAATCAAGACTGAGCAATACTCACAGAAAAAGATGACTCTGACTAGCTTCAGCATAAGCTCTGGATACTGACCTAGGACAAAACTCAGGCATAATGAATGTTTTCAGTAATGTAGTATCTTCCAAGTTTATGTAATTGTCCTTTTAGTTTCATTCAATACCTTACTCTCTATGCTCTCATTGCGCTCATGTTAATCCCCAATTTAGCTTTGCTTCCATGATGTGTAACCCTGGCAGTCAGACAGAATCTTTCTGCATGCAGCCTTGGTATTTTTCTTATGCACTTACAGTGTAATAACTTTCATATCTAAATATATTTTTTTGTAGCTAAGTATTTTAACACATAGAAGGGTTGGGGTGCAGTATAATAAAAAAAAGACCGATCAATCTGAGGTAGCTCAGAAAAGTAAATACACTACAGTCAGAGAAATGCAAAAAGCTTCAAATTTCTTCCTGTATTTATTTTTTAATTTGGTCTTTCAATCTTTTTCTGATTATCTGTAAGACATTTTTTTTCAATTGAGATGCCAACAGTTCTAAGAAACTCGTCTGAGTCCCATCTGGACTAAACTATTAGGCAGTCTGATATTTTCAGCTGCTTTGAGCAGTGGGCTGACACAGCTGGTTTAAAGTTCAGAGCTAAGACACATCGTGAGCTGTGTCATATGTCAGTTTGCCTCACGTGCATCTGCAAAGCTGAGTGCCTGAATAAAAACCAAATGCCCTCAGAAGTGACTGTATCCATCATAACATGAGTCTCAGAATCACAGAACCATCTGGGTTGGAAGAGACCTTCAAGACCATGGAGTTCAACATCAACCCAACACCACCACCATCATACCCAAGCCGTGTCCCCAGGTCCAACTGTTAAGACATCACCCAAGTGCAGACTACAAATTCTGCCATTGGGAACCAACTCCTGGGTCCTAGCAGGAAGGACCAGCCTGATCAGCACCAATTTCTTTGGGTTTTTCTTGAACCCAAATAATTTTGGAGCACTTGGCAGCTGACAGTCACTCTTACACAGCTGGAAAGTCCATGGCTTTGAGCCACAGTCCCGAGGCCACCAAACTCCAGAAGGACCCACTGGCCATCCCCAGCTCACCATGGAAGATGCAGTACCTGCTCCTGGAGCTCAGGAGCTGCTGTGCTCGTTCCTCCTCGGAGCTGTCCGATGAGATGTCGTTGTCAGAGGAGTTGTCACTGCTGCTGGTGCTGGATGAAGGCTGGCCACCTTGGTGGGAGGCAGGAGCACCACGGGAGAAGAGGTAGGAATTGCAGGTTCCTCCGGCTCACCCAGCATCTCATCAAAGCACATCTCAAACACATCCTGTCCTGGAATGCCTGTTAGAATTACAGGAAGCTATGTACCATCATCTCATCAAGCTGACTGAGAACATCTCTTCTGTATTTTTAGAGATACAAGCCACAGCATATAACTAATCTGAGAATCAGCAGAATTGAACATCAGTAACATTAACACTTACTGCTCACATCTCAGTCATACAAGGATTTTCTGTTGTTAAGTTAGGTTCCTTTTAGCTAATGCTAGACACATAATATAGTCACTGTGGGGAGTATTGTGTGCTTTGGAAGTATTTCCTTTGTATCAAACAACTGATCCTCTGTGAGAAGTATCTAATTTGCTTTCTGGAAGTCATACAGTGTTCTCCCGACAGTCTGAGCCATCTGTATAAACCAATATACTTGGTCTGACTTTATCAACTCTCCATATGGCTATAAGCTTACTCAGGCTTGTTACTCTATACTTCTGATTGCATCAGAAGAGCTCAGCATTTGGCTCACGTACTGTGTACAGCCTGAAAGGAGAACTAAGCCATTGGAGCCTGCTCAGAGTGTACTGCTCTCCATTGCCAGAGCTTTCCAGAGTGCACTGCCCTGGGCCCTTAACCCCATCCTGCCCTGCCATGCTGCACAGCAAATGTGCCCATATATATTTCATTTTCTTTTGTCACTGCAGGACCGACAGAGCATCAGCAGATTTGGTGGCATTCACCTGCCCCAGTCACCAAAATGAGCCATAGGATCTGCTCTTCCAGGAAGATTGGATCCAGCTGGATCACAGAATTCATTTAGAAGAGATGAGAGCTGTGCCTCTGTGTCTGCTGTGAAATCTGAGAAAACTGATGGAGTATTGGTGACAGCATAATGCTGCCCTAGCAGGAAAATGAAGACAGACTGCCAAACTCTACTGATTTGCTAATGATGCATATCAGCTGTAACCATCTAAAGAATTGGAAGTGGCAGAGTGGTGAGAAGAAAATCCTCAGGGAAATCAGTCTCAGAAAAACTTCTGAAATTAGCCAAAGGAGTAGTAGGGCTCTAATTTGTTGAAGATTATTATTAGAGTTAAAAGTTCTCTTAAATGAAACAACAAAACTTAGAGGTGATTTTGCAGGTTTTGGCCAGGGGATGTCTTTAGAGCTGTCCATCTCAGGTACTACATCTTCTGGCAAAAGTGTTTCGATTTAAAGGAGCTTTTATAAAGATGACCAAAACTTAATGAAACTTCCAATCTTTGAAAGATAAGATTATTAATCAGAGTATCTATGAAGGTGAGGGTAGAGATGTTCTGTGGGAGGCTGACCTTACTCTAGCTGGGGAGTCAGCACAGCTCTCAGGGCTGAGGACAGCTGGACTGTGGGGCTCCACATCCCCGAGGGAAAGCAAATGATCCAACACTCTGCCATGCCAAATTAGGACACAGAGTCCATTGTGGGTCAGAGCCTGTGACTGCTTCATCACTGCTGTGGTGTTCAGAAGTAGAGCAAACCTCCAGAATAACAATCTAACACAGATTATAACATATTACAGTCTACCCAAATTAAGAAATAAAGAATATGAGGAAAGAATTCCGCAGATAATGAATATGTAAAAATCAGATCTACTACTGGGCCTATGCTCTATTTCCAAGAAAAAAAGCATCTTCCACTATTTTGACAGTTCTCATTGTCTGATTTGTTCTTAGTTGGACTTTCTCACATAAGAAAATTCACCACCTTAGCTAGAAACAAAAAACCCAAGTTGTCCAGAAAAACGGTACTCAGTTCAGGTATAAACCTGGCCTGGCAGATTCTCAGGGATAACTGGGGCATTTAGAAGAGGTTTTGCAGTTCTGCCATCTGGTACCACAGTCCTAATGATCTGCATTCCCTATGGAAATGCCTTAGGGCAGAGTGATTCTTCCTTGATATGGATCTCCCACATGCAATTTTATTCAGCAGAAGGCAAGAAGGGCTTTCTCTGCCAGATATCTACTGTCAGTAAGTCTTCAGTAGCATTGCTGTAATGGACCATTATCTGATGTTCTGGTCATGTTAGATATATTCAGACTGTTTTTATTTCCTCTTTCCCCAGTTCCTGCAGATGTTGTACATTTTTGAAGCACTAGTATTAAAATAGCAGTTGGCTGCAAAAAGTTTGATTAAATCTTATTTTAGTCTTGTATGCAGTCTGTCAAAATCCACATTCTTCTAAAACTGGATATATTTGCTACAATTTCTGTTTTTTAAAATAAAATTGGAAAAAAGGGTTCAGATGATGTTGAAGCACTCTTTTGCCATTTTTGGAATAGAATATAGCAGTGTTCTATATTGGAGGAATCACAGGTTATTCCTCTGCAGAGGAGAGATAAGATATATTGTAAATGCTCTATATCAAGAACATCAATAGCTTACTAATGACCTCAAAATCAGAAATTAACTGTTTAAAAATGGAAACACAAATGCTCACTAAACATAAAGTGATTTGCAGATAACATCAGAAAATCTGAGGCATAAAATGAGATGTAACCAGCAAAGAACATAAAAGAAAGTGAGAAAACTTTTATAAATACAGTCAGGATAAAAGACTGAGAACATTTCACTGGTCTTAAGCAGGAATAGTGAAAAATTTATGAAGCAATGTAAAAGAACTAAGTGTTCAGTGCCTGAGCCTTCATAAAAAGAGTATCTGTGATCAGATTCTTAACACATTTCAGTGGTGTGGAACACCAGCTAGAATTAGGAGAGAACAGACAGCAGATATTTAGTTGTGACACACGTGCATAATAATGGACCCTGCTGAAATCCACCTTGGAAGATTAAGAAATAATTGAAACAATCTGAACTACTCTGAGGACTGATCCAAATGATTATAGTGCTCTCCCACAGAAAATTGTAGGCTAGTCAGCCCATGTTTAATACCTGGAATGATACCACAACAAATGTGAAACATTATGTGTATAAGCATCTAGGGACACAAACATGGTAAGAAACAGCCAGCTTGTATTTATCAAAATAAAGTGTGTTAAACCAAGCTAAGTTCTTTCAAAGTGAATAACTTGGCTTTTCAGAATAATTTGCCTTTTTGGGTGGAAGAAGGTAAGTAGAGAAAATGGCTGTTCATTTTGTTGAAGTTGTGGCAGTCTCAGACAACCTCCTCCACAAACACAGGGAATATGGCTTTTATTACATCACTATAAAATAACCCTGCCAGCTGTAGAAAATACCTGCTTCAAGAACAGTCAATATTATTCTCAGTTTCAGTTTGAAATACTGAAATCTTTCTTGTTCTCAGCACACCTGCAATGGGCAGGGCGGATTTCCTGCCAGCAGCCAGAGCAGCCCTGAGCAGAGGAAATGTGCCAGACCTTATCTGCGCTTATCACCGGACGAGCCGGCGAAGCCCGAGGCAGAGGGCTCATCTGGAAGCAATGACACATCTCTGCAGAGAGCAGCCACCAAGCCAGGTCCAGTTCTCTGCCCATGCATGGGACTGCTGCTGTCAGGGCAGAGTGAAGCAGCCACGACTGTCTTCCAGTGACCCTGGCTATCAGTGACTGTCAATGCAATTAGCAGTTTTATCCCATCTGCAAACCAAACTGTTCCTAGGAAAGAGTGATTGGGCTTGTGCTACATCACTGTGGCATCTGGCTGTGCTTGAGTTTCTCTTTCCTGGTACCCTTTGGCCTGAAGATACTATGACTCATGTGGATGGAAAAAATGCCTCTCTCAAAAACATCTTTTTCGACACATCAGTAGAAAGGAAGGACACAAATACCTGCCTCGTGTCCTTGAGGAGCAGCAAAGAAATTCAATCTGGTGGTACCAGCCCTGTGATGAATGTCTGCTAACACTTGGTCCCAGATGGCAGAGGCACATGCCAATGTAAGTTCACCCAGCTGGTCTTTGCAGTTCAGAATTTGAAGTAGCTGCAATTTTATCAAAATATTCACCAATTCACAGATTGTACAATAATATATTTATACAAATCCATAGTGAGATGATAACTTTCAGGTCATAAACTACAAGTCCGAAATTTTAATATACATGAAATTACAATAAAATAGATAGCTTTGGAAGAATGAAGGGATTTTTTGAATACACAACATGCATTACTTTGCACATGTTTATTTGTTTAAAAAGAGATGTACATTTGTTTACACAGAATATCAGTAAGTTACTTATTATATTCCTAGGTTAGTGATCTTTATCAACTGACATACATGAACTGAGCAATTATCTGAGCAATTGAGGCATACATGCAGTCCCCTATAGTAACTTCAGCTGACAGGCTGCCACAGTTAATTGGATCACATTGGATTGGCTCACATGTGCCTAAGCCCTGTGTTACATCTGGATATAGTTCACTATATTTTTATGTATTTTTTTAGAGTTTTCTAAGCTTTTTTATTATTATACAATAATAGTATTTTAATAATAAAAGCAGTTAAGACTGTTTCTTTTCTCCTCTTTAAAAACAAGAGATCAAATTGTAGGTTCTATTCTTACCGTGAAGTAAAACTACATCTTTAATAAAAAATACACTGTTACTAAAATGCTTCCTTTTCTATCAGCTTTCATATGGGTCACTTTCTTTCAATGAGCAAGGTCAGGGACAGCTACTAGACTATGCAAGAGTCATCTCTCCCTCAGGAGGGTTTTAAATTATAATTTACCTTATCAGTTCTAACTTCAAGTGGAAACTGATCTGCAGGTTCTGCTTGGGGCTTTTGTGGAGTCACAGAAATCAGGTTATTAACAACAGTCACCTGAGAGCTTGTCTACAGGGGACATTCCAAAAAAGGGACACGATTTCATCCTAAAGGAAACAACAAAGGAAGTATGCCTGTAATTAACAATGAGTGAAGACAAAAGTGTCATGGCAGATACTTTCCTCGAGTCCTCTGGGCAAGTTTGGACACTACAATATAAGAAAGACATTAAGTTATTAGAGAGCATCCAAAGGAGGGCCATGAGGATGGTGAAGGACCTTGAGGGGAAGCCATGTGAAGAGCAGTTGAGCTCACTTGGTCTGTTCAGCCTGGAGAAGAGGAGAATGAGGGGAGACCCCACTGCAGTCTAGAACTTCCATATGAGGCAAAACCAAGGCAGACACTGATCTCTGTGGTGGTGACCAGTGAGAGACTCAAGGAAATAGCATGAACCTGAGCTGGGGGAAGTTTAGGTTGGATATCAGGAAAAAGTGTTTCACCCAGAGTGTGGCGGGGCACTGGAACAGGATCCCCAGGGAAGTGATCACAGCACCAGCCTGACAGAGTTCAAGAAGCATTTGGATAATGCTCCCAGACTCATGGTGTGACTCGGGGTGTCCAGTGCAGGGCCAGGGGTTGGACTTGGTGGCCCTGATGGGACTCTTCCAACTCAGCATATTCTATGATTCAAAGATTCCAAGTTCCCATGCCAAAGAATAAGTATTCTGACATCTCTGGCTTCTTGGATTCCTGCTCTCAGCTTGATGAAGGTGAAAAGCAGGGAAAAGAGGAATCTTCATCATGGGTTCAAACTACAGCCAATACTCACTACATTGGAGTCAATAGCAAGGTGTTGTACCAAACTTGCTTCTGCATCCCTCATGAAAGCAGTACCACCTACATTACCAAAACAACTTTACATAAAATAGAATTGGTTCTGTGGGGCTCAGAGGGGAAGAACAATAATGACAGAAGTCGAAAATTTCTATGCCAAGTTACTGTCCAGCCAAAGTAGTTCTTAGATAGAATGGAACTGCACCAGAAGAGGCAGTAGCTCAGCAGAAAGATAGTAGAAAGCAGTCAAGAGGTCAGGGGGAAAGGGAAAAATAGCACTCTGCTTTTGTCCACGTCTAGAATTTTGAGGAAATCATCTCTGGTGTCTTCTCCCTCATTTGTTGATAGCAATGACAGACAGAAGTGCTAATGTATAAACAGCCTGTGAGTGCTTGTACCACAGCTGATAAAGGTGACAGGTAGCTTTTTCCCACTGTGCTATGTTACAACTGGATGTGAAGGCAATAGAGAGATGCAGCCCCTGAGGCACTACAGAGCTCACTGTTGATGACACCACTGCTGAGACCTCATTAGGGAAGACATCAGCTCAGAAATGTATTAGTGTGAATGTGTGTCTGATGTCTGGATGCAACAGATTCATCAGACATTGCTCTCTAACACTTTCTCTTTGTCCATCCAACCTCAGTTGCCTCCTGGGACTGAGCAAAAATTACAATGAACTCTTTCACTAACTTTAGGGCAAAAGGCTCTGGTCTACTCTTTACAATACTGCAAGGTCCTGGCATTTGCCAATTTGTGTGGAGCAAGATACTCTAGAATTTAAGTTTGAAATGCAGGCTATGTATGTTAGGAATTTAATTCTAATAACATCAAGGACAGCGTTTTGAATAGTTGTCCTGAACTAATTAGTTGACTGTCTTTTTAAAGATTAACTGATAATAATTTTATTGTCACAGATAATAATCTGGAATACAGCTAACAATCACTGTAATTAGATGCTTCAGTAATTTTTCAATGGGTAACCCTTATCAACATAATAGGTCTGATCTTGGCATTAGGAGGCATCTTGCATTGTTATGGGGCTTTGGAAGGCTCAGGGGGAAAAAATCCTGGTTTGGGCAAACACACTGCAAGGTTTTGTTTTCCCTTGTGGGAGCTCAGCACATCACTCCTGATGTCCAGAGCTACCGAGAGAACCCTTGGGGGGCTCGGGAGCCCTGGAATGTTGCCAAAAGCACTTGGTGGCTTGATTTTGATCCATCTAGAGATGTGCCACCGATGTATGAGGAAATAGAACATGCGGGAACCACTCAGGTGTAAATGGTGAAGGGAAGATATTATTATAGGGTGAATTACAAATTTTGAGGTTTCGGTACAGGGGGGTGGTAGAGACAAGATGGAGGAATCAGGGTGTGCCACCAGGCTTTTCCTTCTTCTTCCTGTCTTCCATCTTCTGGGGTGGTGTTGGCACCTGTGGATTAGTCTGGGATGAGGGTGTACTTAGTGACGAAGATAATAGGTATTGGGGAAAAAATGTAAATATGATATACGTAGTTTTTGTTATAAAAGATACGGCCGCCTTAGGGGTGGGCAGAGTGCCTTTGGCTGCCGTGTTGGTCAGATCCTTCAGGCAGGGAAAAGGACTTTTTAGATAAGAGATAATAAACAAACTGAAGACCGAAAAAACCTGGCGTCCAGTCTCATCCTTTGAAGCCCAGCGTGCAAGAACCATCATACGCGTGTCTGGGAGCAGAGACAAACAGCCGGTCCCCCAGACCTGGCGGTCCCTGGGTGGGCCACGAGGTGGGCCACAAAGGTGGGCCACAGAGCTGGGCTGCAAGGGCAGTGCTGCAAGGCCATCAAGAACTGCGGTTAAGCAAGCAGTCTCGCTGGCGGGCAGCTCCCTGAGTTGGACGGGTTCCCAGGAGACCACTGATAACTCCTTGGGAAAACAGCCAGAGGGATCCGAAGGAACAGCGGCCAAAAAGGACATCGCACTCTACCTCTGCCGAAGAAAAATCGTACCAGAACAGCCCGGACCGGGATTGGAAAGGCGCCTCCGACCCCATCTCCTGTGACCTGCTGGACAGAGACCGGGAGCCTTCGGACTGCTCTGACGACGTGAATTCGGTAAGACGGTCAGAAATTAAGAACATGGGGAAAACATACTCCCAGGAACAAATAGAGGTTTTGTCCGCACTACAAAGTGTGGCTGAGGCAAACACAAAGGGAATTTCTAAGAAAGCACTCAAAGATTTATTGATGTGGGTGAGACTTAATTACCCACATCTGGAAACCCGTGTGTTATTTGAAACGGGTTTCTGGCAAGAAGTTAATAGACATGTTTATCTTTTGGCTACGAAGGGCGATGGAAAGGCCTTGAAGTTACTGTCTCCAGCAAGGATCATGTTAGAGGCAATTATGGCAAGATCCCGAAGTAGAGCTAAAAGGTCATTAACTGTGAATTCCACAGGGGCGGGGGGAGGAGAGCAAAGCTCAAAGCAGAGATTGTCTCTGGTCCCGACCAGCCCTGGAGAAATAGCTCCCGATGAGAGGGAGCGGGAAATAGCTCCCGATGAGAGGGAGTGGCAAATAGCTTTACCGCCTTCTATCCCTCTACCCCGAAAGCCCAGGAAGCCTCCAAAACGCCCTGAAACCCCAGAAACAGCGGGGAGTTCGGGTTCCGATTCGGACGCAAATACGGTCCTTACCCCAGATGAATTAGGATTTTCATCTAGCGAACTGGAGGGGCAAGAACGCCCTGTAGGGGCAGACCCCCCCATTTCGCGAAAACAGCAGGGGAAAGGGACGGGAAAAGCGTCCAAATCGGAAAGGGGGGGCGAACGGAGACCGGAGGGGGAGGGGGGATTGCTCTCTCGCGGCGAGCGTGGCTGCGCGGCGGCGGCGGCGGCGAGCGGCGGGGGGAGCGCGGAGGCAGTGGGGGACGCGAGTTTCGGCGCGGGGGCTGTGAGCGCGACACCGACAGCGGCAGCCTCAGCTGGCGCAGTGCCAAAGACGCGCGCGCAGGGCGGGACCCGCGGGACGTCCGGGAAGGGCTCTCAAAATACAGCGTCCACGTCAGACGCGGGCAACGGGCGAGGAGCAACTGCAGAGCTCCAAGCGGCACCCGTAGGTAGACGTAAGATACGCGTGATGATGCAGGACCCGGAAGTCAAGCCGCGGCGGTCCGCTCAGATCGCGCTGCGCACGCAGGCACAGGCGGGGCAGGGGTTGTACGCGCGAGCAGGGGGCGTGAATACAGCGTCAGAGGAGGAGGAGAGGGAGTCAGGGACAGATACAGGGGAGGAGTCATCAGAGGCGGAGCGGGACGAGGACAGTGACGTCAGTTCAGGGGAGACAGGGGGCATTCCCGAACCCGCGCATGCGCAGAGAGTGCGGAAGGAGCGCGGTCGGGGGCGAGCCCGATCCCCTGTGACGTTGCGGGCGAGGAGGGGCCGCGCGCGGGGTTCCACATCCCGGGGCTCCACCCTCTCTCCAGTTCCGGCTTCCCCGACCCCAAACCCTGCGATTCAAACCTCTCCCATTCCTGAGGGACGTTCATGTGTTCAGGCTTCATTGTTGGCTCATTCAAAACCCGTGCGAGCTCGGTCCCAAAAGTCAGAAACGCTGCATTCAGCCGAAGCGGCTGAGGAGCCGATCGAGTCCGGGACGCCATTACGGCCGTCCAGGCGGACCACAGCGCCACCTAGTGGCGGGAACACCACAGTGCAGGACATGCCAGACCCGGTCGGTCGCGTCACAGCGCCATCTCGTGGCAAAACGATAACAATGCAGCAGTTTTTCCCAACAACATACAAAAAGAAAACAGCGACAAAGAAGGAAAAAGCAACGCAGCAAACAGATTTTCAGTCAACTCCAGAGCTCCAAGAATTAGAAGACACATCATCAGAAGCGGAAGAAAAAGAAGAAGAAGGAGAGGACATGATACAAATCACAGCTTCAGAGGGAACTCCAGCATGGATGTTTACAATGGCAGAAGCAGCAAAAGACTTTCTGCAATCATTTGATACAGTGAAGAAAAAGAAAAAGAAGTCACGAGAATTTGAAATTCCTTTTCCGGATTTGGGAGCGAGGCCAAAAACCTCAAGTCGAAGAATGTAGACCGAGGAATCACCAATGACTTCCAGAGTTCCACTGTGCAACCTGTTGCCATCAGAACTACCAGAAGAGGAATTCCCAGAGGAAGAAGAAAAGCAACCGAAGAGACCAATAGATTGGAAGAACATCAGAAAGGAGTTGTCCAAGGAGAAGGGTTTGTTAAGAGGATCAGGAGATCTGACTATGCCAGTGACGTATGATGCACAGGGACAGAACCCAAGGTGAGAAAGGCTGGGTCACGACGTGGTCAAAGATTTAGCAAAGGCCATTCAAAGCAACGGCTTGAACTCACGGTACTTCAAACAACTGCTGAAGGGGACATTCGACAATTATGAATTTACACCTTACGATATCCGAAGCCTTGTGTCAATTATCCTCACGGACACGGAGAATCTCATCTGGGACAGAAGATGGCGACGATACCTCGAAAGATTGAGGAACAGTTATCAAGGTGGACCAAATGCGAACCTCACTGTAGCACAGTTGGCAGGGGATCCTCCAAATGACAACCCAGCGGAACAAGCAGCACGACTTCCGAGGCAAGTGCTGAATGACATCAAAGAAGCAGCGCGAAGAGCAATCCTGCAGATTCCACCAGCAAGAGTTCCAGATACCCCATTCGCATCCATCAAGCAAAGTCCCACAGAATCATTTTCATCATATATAGATCGACTCTCACAAGCTGTGGATCGACAAGTGGTAGATGAACAAGTAAAGCAGCCACTCATGGAAAGTTTAGCCTACGGCGGTGCCAACCCGGATTGCCAACGGGTCATCTCAGCAATGCCAAGACGGCCATCCTTGGCAGAGATGGTGGAGGCTTGCAGCAAAGTGGGAACGCCACAGCATGTTGCGTCGATCGTGAGGGACGAATTGAAAGGAGAGTGAGAAGAACAGATAAAGAGACAGCTGGAAGGACATCTAGCAAAACAGTCAGAGGAGAAGACGCTAGAAAAGATGCTCCAACAACAGAAGAGCGAAATAATGAACGAAATTCATGCAGTCATCAAGAAGAACAACCCGTTGGGAGGACAGTGTTACAGGTGTGGAGCATTTGGGCACATGAGGAAGAATTGTCCACAAGCGAACATACAAGTGCAAGCACCAAAGCTGCAAAAACCAATCTGCGCACGGTGCAGAAAAGGAAGACATGCTGTGAATGAATGTTACTCCCAGATGGACGTGGACGGAAATCCTCTACCGCGTCCGAGAAACGCCAGAATCAGCGCGAACAATCGCCAGCGCGCGACGACACAAGTGATGGCGATGGCCCAAGAGCAGACAGGGCAATCATCGGAGAACGCCAAGCAAATGCACTCAGCAAAGTCCTCAGCCGATTCCCCAGCGACCCAAACCTCCTCCCACCAGGGGCACAGTGCACATTGGCAGCTTCCAAATTAGTGTGTTTCTTGGACGAGAGTCACGCAGAGATACCCACAGGTATCTGCGGGGATTCACACAAGAAGCAAGATTTTTTGATAGTGGAGTTAGACAGAAGTAGTACCCTTAGACTCATTGTTTATCCGTCTGTTGTCTCAGCAGACAAAAACACGGAACTGACAGTTTTGGCAAAAGCTCTCCGTCCACCATTGACCGTGGCGGAAAACACCCAAGTCGCAAGGGCTTTCGCCTTGCCACCACACGCCATCAAACAAGTCATGTCGATTTTCGACGAGGAAGGGTTTCCACTAAAGGAACATGTTGAGATACATGCTACATAGATAAAGCACATAGGCCGAGATCGACCCACGCTCACTTGTCAACTGACTTGTGGAGACAGAACGATAGAGGTCAGAGGAATGTTAGACACCGGGGCAGACGTCACAGTAATATCCTACATCTTTTGACCCCGTGATTGGAGCTTGATTGCACCCTTGGGGACTCTCTCAGGCATAGGGGGAGCTTCTCTTTGTCTGCAAAGTGAAAATTCCATCGTGGTCACCGGACCAGGAGACAAGACGGCGATCATTCGTCCTTTTGTTGTGCAAAAGCCAATCACCGTTTGGGGAAGAGATCTTTTGGCACAATGGGGCACGAAGATCGAAGTGGATTTTTAGTCGGGGTCACTGCGGCACTCACCACACTGAAACTGACGTAGAGAACGGATGATCCAGTTTGGGTGGATCAGTGGCCCCTTGGGCGAGAAAAATTGAGTGCGCTGAGAAACCTGGTCCAAGAACAATTGCAGAAGGGACACATCAAGCCAACAAACAGCCCTTGGAATTCTCCAGTGTTCGTCATCAAGAAGAAATTATCAGGAAAATGGAGGCTGTTACATGATCTCAGGAAGATCAATGAAGTCGTCGAGGACATGGGACCTCTCCAATTGGGACTTCCATCAGTTTCGATGATTCCCAGAGACTGGCCACTCGTGGTCATTGACCTCAAAGATTGCTTCTTCAGCATTCCGCTCCATCCAGATGACGCAAAGAGACTTGCCTTTTCTGTTCCAAGTGTCAACAAGGAAGCACCTCTGCAACGATACCATTGAGTAGTACTTCCACAAGGCCTGAAGAACTCGCCGACAATCTGTCAATGGTACGTGGCACGAGCTTTGTCACCGGCGCAGAAGAAATTCCCAAAAGTGAAGATCATTCATTATATGGATGATTTGCTCATTGCAGCGTCAACACAACAGGAGCTGCAAAAGGCTCGTGAGTGCGTGATTGCAGAAGTGCAGAAGGCAAGTCTGGAAATTAGTGTTTCGAAGATCCAAGAGGTCGCACCTTAGAAGTATCTAGAGTAGAAGATCTCCGAGAGAACAATAAGACCCCAGAAAATGGAGGTCAGCACGAGAGTCAACAATCTACACGATTTGCAACAACTTCTAGGAGAAATCAACTAGATGAGACCAATTCTAAGAATCACGAACAGTGACATCCCAGCTTTGCTCAGTCTCCTCAGAGGAGACACAGACATTCGATCTCCCAAGACACTCACACGAGAAGCAAAAAGGGAGTTAGAGAAAATCACAGATGCCATTCAGAAGAGACAAGCGCATCGATTCGTTGAATCGTTGCCTTTTGAGTTAGCAGTGCTGGGAAAGGAGACACAGTTCCATGGTTTAATCTTCCAATGGGATCCATCGCAGAAAGACTCTTTGATAATCATAGAATAGATTTTTCTACCTCACAGGCCTTCAAAAACAATTCTTACAGACTTAGAAATGGCAACACAGATCATCATGAAAGAGAAGACAAAGTTGCTGACAATGACAAGAAGAGAATTTTCAATCATTCATCTACCTCTGAAGAAAGACTACTTCGAGTGGGCGATGCAGAGATCAAAAGACTTGTTAATTGCATTGTTAGCCTTTCCAAAGACTTGCACAATTCATTTCCCACAACATAGGGTGCTGCGGTCACAAATATGTTACAGAGCGAAGCCAAGAATAAGCGAAGAACCTCTGGACGGGATCACGGTGTTCACAGACAGCTCAAGAAAGACACACAAGTCAGTAATCACCTAGATGAACTCAGAGACAAGGGACTGAGACTCAAATGTGAAGATGGTTCAGAGCTCTCCGCAAATTGTGGAATTGGCAGCAGTCGTTCGAGCGTTTCAGTTGTTCAAGCAACCCCTCAACTTGGTCACAAATTCCGCATATGTTGCGGGTGTGGTCAAGCGACTAGAGAGTTCGCTTTTGAAAGAAGCCAACAATGAAGTTTTATATTCATACTTAACAAGCATGAAAACATTGCTAGAGAGCAGGGAACATAAATACTTCATCACTCACATCAGGGCTCACACAACACTTCCGAGATTTCTAGCGGAAGGGAACGCTCGAGCAGACAAGTTGACGATGCCCATTTCACAGACACTCCCAAACATTTTTGAGCAGGCAAAATTAAGTCATGCATTTTTTCATCAAAATGCACAAGCGCTGATGGAATCCTTCCGTCTCACAAAAACTCAGGCGAGAGAGATCATCAGTGCTTGTCCAAACTGTCAACTTGTGCAGCCGCCAGCTTCAACAGGGGCAGTCAATCCACGAGGGCTGCAGAGTCTTCAACTATAGCAGGCAAATGTCACAAAATATCCATCATTCGGGAGGCTCAAAAATGTTCACGTTTCAGTAGATACATTCTCGGGAGCAGTTTTCGCTTCAGCACATGCAGGGGAAACATCTTTTTCGACACATCAGTAGAAAGGAAGGACACAAATACCTGCCTCGTGTCCTTGAGGAGCAGCAAAGAAATTCAATCTGGTGGTACCAGCCCTGTGATGAATGTCTGCTAACACTTGGTCCCAGATGGCAGAGGCACATGCCAATGTAAGTTCACCCAGCTGGTCTTTGCAGTTCAGAATTTGAAGTAGCTGCAATTTTATCAAAATATTCACCAATTCACAGATTGTACAATAATATATTTATACAAATCCATAGTGAGATGATAACTTTCAGGTCATAAACTACAAGTCCGAAATTTTAATATACATGAAATTACAATAAAATAGATAGCTTTGGAAGAATGAAGGGATTTTTTGAATACACAACATGCATTACTTTGCACATGTTTATTTGTTTAAAAAGAGATGTACATTTGTTTACACAGAATATCAGTAAGTTACTTATTATATTCCTAGGTTAGTGATCTTTATCAACTGACATACATGAACTGAGCAATTATCTGAGCAATTGAGGCATACATGCAGTCCCCTATAGTAACTTCAGCTGACAGGCTGCCACAGTTAATTGGATCACATTGGATTGGCTCACATGTGCCTAAGCCCTGTGTTACATCTGGATATAGTTCACTATATTTTTATGTATTTTTTTAGAGTTTTCTAAGCTTTTTTATTATTATACAATAATAGTATTTTAATAATAAAAGCAGTTAAGACTGTTTCTTTTCTCCTCTTTAAAAACAAGAGATCAAATTGTAGGTTCTATTCTTACCGTGAAGTAAAACTACATCTTTAATAAAAAATACACTGTTACTAAAATGCTTCCTTTTCTATCAGCTTTCATATGGGTCACTTTCTTTCAATGAGCAAGGTCAGGGACAGCTACTAGACTATGCAAGAGTCATCTCTCCCTCAGGAGGGTTTTAAATTATAATTTACCTTATCAGTTCTAACTTCAAGTGGAAACTGATCTGCAGGTTCTGCTTGGGGCTTTTGTGGAGTCACAGAAATCAGGTTATTAACAACAGTCACCTGAGAGCTTGTCTACAGGGGACATTCCAAAAAAGGGACACGATTTCATCCTAAAGGAAACAACAAAGGAAGTATGCCTGTAATTAACAATGAGTGAAGACAAAAGTGTCATGGCAGATACTTTCCTCGAGTCCTCTGGGCAAGTTTGGACACTACAATATAAGAAAGACATTAAGTTATTAGAGAGCATCCAAAGGAGGGCCATGAGGATGGTGAAGGACCTTGAGGGGAAGCCATGTGAAGAGCAGTTGAGCTCACTTGGTCTGTTCAGCCTGGAGAAGAGGAGAATGAGGGGAGACCCCACTGCAGTCTAGAACTTCCATATGAGGCAAAACCAAGGCAGACACTGATCTCTGTGGTGGTGACCAGTGAGAGACTCAAGGAAATAGCATGAACCTGAGCTGGGGGAAGTTTAGGTTGGATATCAGGAAAAAGTGTTTCACCCAGAGTGTGGCGGGGCACTGGAACAGGATCCCCAGGGAAGTGATCACAGCACCAGCCTGACAGAGTTCAAGAAGCATTTGGATAATGCTCCCAGACTCATGGTGTGACTCGGGGTGTCCAGTGCAGGGCCAGGGGTTGGACTTGGTGGCCCTGATGGGACTCTTCCAACTCAGCATATTCTATGATTCAAAGATTCCAAGTTCCCATGCCAAAGAATAAGTATTCTGACATCTCTGGCTTCTTGGATTCCTGCTCTCAGCTTGATGAAGGTGAAAAGCAGGGAAAAGAGGAATCTTCATCATGGGTTCAAACTACAGCCAATACTCACTACATTGGAGTCAATAGCAAGGTGTTGTACCAAACTTGCTTCTGCATCCCTCATGAAAGCAGTACCACCTACATTACCAAAACAACTTTACATAAAATAGAATTGGTTCTGTGGGGCTCAGAGGGGAAGAACAATAATGACAGAAGTCGAAAATTTCTATGCCAAGTTACTGTCCAGCCAAAGTAGTTCTTAGATAGAATGGAACTGCACCAGAAGAGGCAGTAGCTCAGCAGAAAGATAGTAGAAAGCAGTCAAGAGGTCAGGGGGAAAGGGAAAAATAGCACTCTGCTTTTGTCCACGTCTAGAATTTTGAGGAAATCATCTCTGGTGTCTTCTCCCTCATTTGTTGATAGCAATGACAGACAGAAGTGCTAATGTATAAACAGCCTGTGAGTGCTTGTACCACAGCTGATAAAGGTGACAGGTAGCTTTTTCCCACTGTGCTATGTTACAACTGGATGTGAAGGCAATAGAGAGATGCAGCCCCTGAGGCACTACAGAGCTCACTGTTGATGACACCACTGCTGAGACCTCATTAGGGAAGACATCAGCTCAGAAATGTATTAGTGTGAATGTGTGTCTGATGTCTGGATGCAACAGATTCATCAGACATTGCTCTCTAACACTTTCTCTTTGTCCATCCAACCTCAGTTGCCTCCTGGGACTGAGCAAAAATTACAATGAACTCTTTCACTAACTTTAGGGCAAAAGGCTCTGGTCTACTCTTTACAATACTGCAAGGTCCTGGCATTTGCCAATTTGTGTGGAGCAAGATACTCTAGAATTTAAGTTTGAAATGCAGGCTATGTATGTTAGGAATTTAATTCTAATAACATCAAGGACAGCGTTTTGAATAGTTGTCCTGAACTAATTAGTTGACTGTCTTTTTAAAGATTAACTGATAATAATTTTATTGTCACAGATAATAATCTGGAATACAGCTAACAATCACTGTAATTAGATGCTTCAGTAATTTTTCAATGGGTAACCCTTATCAACATAATAGGTCTGATCTTGGCATTAGGAGGCATCTTGCATTGTTATGGGGCTTTGGAAGGCTCAGGGGGAAAAAATCCTGGTTTGGGCAAACACACTGCAAGGTTTTGTTTTCCCTCTTTTCTTGCTATCACTTGTTCCTATCACAGAATTCTTTGGTGCTAACTCAGATACATCAGACATTTCATGCTTCTTTCAGGGCAAAATCTCTTGGCTAGCATTTGAAAACATGATTTCACACTGGAGGATCAGAAAAGGGAGGTAAATAAATGTGCTAAGGGATATTGGGGTTGGGTTTTTTTGGGCACACCTAAACATTAGAGGAAGTTGAGATGCAATATTAAGTGACGCAGGAATGATTGCGCATGACAAGGTAATGAATTAATTAAGAAACATAAAATAACCTTGTTTTAAAAAAACCCCAAACATTTCACTAATAAAATTATTTTTATTTGAGATCTTTAGGAATCCAAACAATTTTAGAACTCATCTGCAGCTTTGACAAAACCACATCTTAGAAATTCAGGGCATGTGATAACCAAAGATGAGCACTCTGTGTAGAACAGAAATTTGTCACTTTCCACCCTGATGTCACAAGGTAAAAGGCAGTAACTTTTAATGTACCCTTAAAAATCAAGCAGAACTACAGTAGAGTTGCAGTGTAATTCCTGCTCTTAGTCTTGTTCCTGCTCTTAGCCTTTCACTTCACTGACATTTGGTGTCAGTGCTGTTCTACCCATTCAATATTTACATATGCACTAATGGACTTGTCAGCACTGTGAGCTAAATGCTGAAGCCCTTACCCAGCCTGCAGCCAGCCTTTCCTCAGGGTGGTGTTGGTGGAGTTCTGAGGTGTGTGTGTGAGTAAAATGCTGACTGAGCATGCTGCCACAGAGCACCAAGTGTAAGTGAATTGTCATGGCCTTCACTTGAGTGAAATTAACCAAGAGGCACGGCCAAACAAAACAGATCTCTGATCCTAGTTACTAAGGACTGGACTTTCATTTTACTACACTCTAATTCAACTACCATTACATAACTGATGCTGATGTTGTCTAGACTTAAGAAAATATTACATCATTTTCATGAGACAGAACAAAAGAGAAAATAATCTTATTTTAGGATTTTATTTCTAATGCAAGTTCTGTAGGCTGTGGTGGGCTACTAAAAGTTTGGAGATTACAGATAGCAGGAGACTACATCTGGTTTAGGAGTGTTTATTAAAATGCAGCCTTAGTGAATCGTTCAGCAGAGCACCGAGGATTAAGCACACTACTCAGCCTGAATCCACATCATCTGTAAATCTGATATTTATAGTTATCTCTGTATTGCCCAGACCTTTAGCAAACTATTTTTAGGGGCTAATTGTCCAGCTGCATTACATCTTCACCTAGTTTCTTTTTCTTAGCCAAAAGAAAATTGAAACCCTGAGGAAGCAGAAAAGCCAAGCTGAATATTAAATGGCATTGAAAATGCTGGAATAGTGGAATATAAATGTCTTGAAGAAAAAGGAAACTGAAAAATCATCACTGGAAAATCTATCTACTTTTGGGGGGGGGGGGCACTTAAAAAAATCACACTTGTCTGTGAGAGTGTGCTGAAAAAGCATATCTAATGGCTATTGTGGGAGAAAGCAAACAAGAGGCACAAATTAAAGCCTGGCTTTTAAACAACAGATTAGAACAGTAAGAGACAAATGCAAATGAGGGGCCAAAGCAGCATGAATCCAAGAGAGCAAGGATGTGTGGAAAGCCCAGGGCAGGATGGAAGAATGGATAAAAGACAGGCTGGATCAGAGGTTTTCAGCTGTTACAGCAGCATCACTGAGGGCTGGATGAGATACAGGCTCCTGTCAGCAGTGGTTTAGGAGAATTAGGTTTGCCTGAACCAGTCTGACATTTCCTCAGATGTGTTTATCAACTCTCTCTGAGGGCAGCCAGCCCCTGGCACTTTGCAGCTCTGAGGGGAGGAGCAAGAATTGATTCTTCATGATTGATGCTACTGTGCTTGAATGCAGTCACTAATTCCTCTTCATAGCTGCACAGCAAGCTTCCCCCAGCCCTGAAGCACAGCTGGAACACAGCCTGTCCATGCTTTATGAGGCTCTGCACTGAAACACACCCAGTTTATGGGAGACACCTGTAATGTTCAGCTGTGCTTTTCCACCATGTGCCTGGAGGGGAATGGAGCATGCAGGCAGTTATGCCAAGCAAGCTACACAGAACGGGGCAGAGAGATGACAATCACATTGAAAATCAGGCACTAAAAATCCCTGATGCTAATGTCAAGGGTTTATCTGCACTGTTTCTATCAGGTCCAGACTTGGCCCCATGTTGAGATTTCTTCTCTGCTGCTCAGAACTTGGAATGTGGGCTACTTGTGTTAGCACTGCAATGATAATAATCTCACAAGTAACATTTTGAAAAGCTTCACAAGCTGAGAAAGTTGGGGTTGTTCAGCCTGGGGACACCTTACTGTACCTTTCAGTACATAAATGGTCTTGGAAGAAGGCTGAAGAGGAACTTTTTACAGGACATGGGGTAATGGCTTGAAGCTAAAAGAGGGATTTGTTTAGATTAAATATAAGGAAGAAATTCCTTCCTGTGAGAATGGCAAGACACTAAGATTGCCCAGAGATCCACATCTGGAAGTGTTCAAGGTGAGGTTTGATTGGGCTGAGAGCAACCTGATTGAGGGAAAGGTGTCTCTGCCCATGACAGGAGGGTTGGAATTAGACGATCTTTAATGGCCCCTCCAATCCAAGCCATTCTATGATTCACTGAACTAATTAGCTGAGTGACATTCTTAAGCTAAACCATCAACAGTGGTGTTTCAGCATGTCCCAGCTACCAAACTGTCTCCAGTTACATCTCTGTTGCTGTGATTGCTCAGAACTCAAGCCTTCTGTCAAACATCAACTCCTTCATCATCCACAAGGTCCAAATTTTGGGTTTCTCCATGGCTCAAATCCAGACAAGCAAACCACTTCAGCAAGTGGGAAGCATGAGTGCAGAAGGATCAGCTGGGGCTAAGAAGCTGCACATTGGATTCAGTGAGCTCAGACTTCCATAAAGTAGCACAAGTCACATCTGGAACACAGCTGAGAGGCTCAGCTTAGCTGAAAGAAAAGCAGTCCATGATGCTGGACACTGAGTGGGATGCCAAGCTTCTGAACTCCAGATCGCTGCATTTCCCAGATATTGGTACCTGATGTGAACAAGTTAAAGTTCACTCAGGTATTTCACCATTTCTGAGAATCACATGGATAGCAACAGAAAAGTCTTAAAAAAAAAAAAACAAACCGAAACAGACACATTTTTCCTCTAACAACACAGAGAAGGCAGCAAAGACACACTGCTCAGACCAGCACTCAACAGAAAAGTCTTCCAGGGACAACCAAATGATTTTAGAACAGTCATGACAGCATTTTCCAGTTCTGTTCCTGCTGTCCTGCTGGTAAGAAGCCTGCAGTTATTAAGCAGCTAATTATAACATCTGAACAAGCTTTTTTATTTCCCCCAATAAATCCAGACTAGGAGTTTAAAAAAAAATCTAGTAGACCCAAACAGCCCTTTTTTGCAAGGTGAAGTGAACGGTCTGCTGGCTCACACACACACATCTGATTGCCCTGGAGATCTGCTGCATGTGCACTGCGACTGCCATTTGTAAAGTTTAACACTGAATAAGGGCTATTATTCATTGAAAGAGGACCAAAATATACCAACATTTCTATCAGCTTCACAGGACAATGGATCTGCAGAGCACAGGAAACTCACTAAATTTAAGGGATATTGTAAAAATAATAGGAAAACTCTTATATGTTCAATACATAAAAGAAGCAGGGAGAACTTTCTCAAATTCTTCTTAGCAGCCTGCTGGCTGAAGGGTTTGGTACTAAAGGTTCGCTGAACCAGAAAGCAAAACTCTTTCTTAACTTAAACATTTACCATTTTACTGAGTAATTATCAAAAAGCAGTGAAGTTATACCTCAAATAGTACTCAGAATGATAGCTGGATGCAAATACTATTGTTTATTTGCAAATCAAATACTTTAAAAAACCTTAATCTTCTTGCCTTGAGGACTCTTCAGAAGAATGTGGTCATATTTACAGTCATATAATTGCATAGTTCAACTGTATGAGTTTTCAACTATGTGTTTTTTCAATCAAACAAAATATTAGTGCATTGGTAGAGACATATCTCTATACAGCTGCTACATGCAGTGAGAAATACTCATCCTTGTGGTTTTTCTCTGTACTAATTTCTGTTAGAAATGGCTTTTGGTCTGGATTAAGGTTCTTTCTGTGGCAAGAATGAGCAGATGTGTTCATAACCTCTTGTCAGGAGGGAACAAACATATTGCAATTTGTGGCTGTTTACATGTGCAGACACCGTGGCCATTAACAAGTCTCACAAACACAGCAGGGGACTGCAAGCAACAGCACTCTTGTCCAAAGATAGTCTGTGACTTGGTGACCAGCAGGAACAAGTCCTGTGTTTATCTTCAGAAGGAGCAAACATGCTTTTCTCATAAGAAGCCTATGTACTGGGTCTGTCTGAGAGGTAATCAAAAATATGCAGCTTGGCAGTCAGACACATGGAGCATTAGGTAGTGTTCTGACAGCTCTGTTGTCAGCAGAGCAGCCTCTCTGCTTCAAACAGAAGTTGACACAGCTGGTATCAGCCTTATTTTACAGTAAATGTTCCCCATTTACAATCTCTGAATTAATTTATGTTCATATTACGGTAAGCTGGAACAAGATACATTCAGAGAATGAAGAGAAGAAGGCAAGAGAGCCTGCAACTTGTCCCTAAGAATGATTCTACTTGCATGCTAATTTTTTGTCACCTGAAAGCCAAAAGTATTGTAATAATCTGAAGAGCCCATTAAGTTTACTGAGGTCAGGAGAGACTTTTTTTGTCTATACATAACACACATAGATTCTAAATCCACAGTGCTTCATCCTTTCTAAACTCAAGCTCTTTTTCAGATATTCTCAAGTCATAATAAATTACACACACCCCCTAGATTTTTAAAGGACTATCCCCTCTATTGCTGTATGCATTTCTTTATATTCAAACCTATTGTATCATGCCTATGTTCTGTACTGCCAGAACCTGATGTTTTCCTCATTAGATTATAAACTGCATGGAAAAAGGCCATGTTTTATCTTAAGACAACATCTCTCTACTGAAGTGCACCATCAAAATCTAAAGATAAACACCAATATTAAAGTATAAGTAAGGTTAGCATCATATCTTGTGCAGTTAAATATTTTGGGGAGTTGCAACAAGACATTTCTGTTTGCTCTTCTTCTATTCTTCAAGTGTTAGGAAAGACTTCCTGAAAATACAGAAAACACTGTTTTTCTTTAAATAGTCACTACGCTGGTGAAGAGTGAATGGTTTAATTCACCTGCATTTTTTCGTTACAAGAAAGGCCCCCATTATTTTTAAGCATCCTTCTCCATGTGCTAACATGGCAGTAGATAATGTCTGTACTAGAAGCCGGGTGGGTTCATTAGCTGTCTCTCCATCCATAGCTAACTGGCTCAGAAATGCAGCCTCTTGCCAAGAATAGCAGCAATCACAGATTTATTTAATATTACTCCCCTGTGAAGATGGCCTTGCATCACCATTCAAAGTCCTACTGCATTTAGCTCCCTCTTCATCTGGGGATGAATTTGGCCTGAGTCTCATCTTGAGCAACTAACTAAGTAACTATTTTAGTTACTTCCTTTTAAAAGGGAGAAATTCCTTGTCAAGGTAAGGTATCTGTCTTTCCAGACACCATGGTAATACTCAGGGGCTCAGCTAGCAGTCCAAAATGGAAACACAATTAATACTACCCAGGCTCCTCACCACAGCTTGGAGAATCTAACCATACAGATATTTTCTAATGACATCACTAATGACTGCATCACTGGACCTAGTGAAGGTCACCTCATTGTTTTTGAGCAAAGCTTTGACACATTTCTCACCTTCAGTAGCAACAGCTACTAATAAAGCTTCCTTTAGAGCTAGAAATGAAGTGCAGATGACACCACAAGTAGAGGATGAAGGAAATTTTGGGCTCACTCCTTGGGTGGGATTACAGTATGGTATATAGGTGTCCCTTGGAGGATGGAGAAGGCAGAGAAGACCAGCTCGGAGGAAGGCCTGGGTTTACCTCCTGCTTTCCACTCATGCCTGTGCGTGGATGCTCTGGAGGCAGGAGAGTTGGGCACCACTGCCAGGGGAAGGCTGGAGGGGAGCGCTGCAGTACAGTCTCGCAGGAGGGCGGCTCCCGCTCTGCGCTGGGGCAGCGGGACTACCGCCAGAACTCTTAAATCCGCTGTGTTAAAATAGGGACTGGTTAATTGTGAAGAAACATCTTCGGAAATGAAAATTCGATCGCACCCGCAAAAAACTCGGCATTGACGGCGGCCGCGCCAGGCCGCGCCCGAGCCCCAGAGCTCGGCCCGCTGCGCTCGCCCAGCGCTGCGAGTAGCGAACTCCCGCCGCAGCTGTGCCCGGCACCACGGCCCGGGCCGACCCGGGCCGCTCGGAGGAGCGGCTCCCCGGCTTTCCTCCCGCCCTCCCGTTCCTAAGGGCTGGCTCTCCCCCTGGAGGCCTCCGGAGGCATCGGCCGCGCTCCGCCGCTTATGTAACGCGGGGCCCGGCAGGCCCGGGGCTCCGCGGGGCAGGCCGGCGGGGGCAGCGCCGCTCGAGTGCTGACACGGGGCACAGCCCCACCGAGCAGGGCAGGCCGAGCATTCCGGAAAGCACCCGTGGCAGCTCACACGTGTAGCTCCAGCGAACGGGAATAGCTGAGCCCTGTCCGTACGTGGGGAAGCCTGCAGCCAAGCCTTGGGGCACGCTCTTCCCTCCCGCGGCTGAAGCCCTGCAGCCGGACACTGACGCCCTGGGCTGTGCCGGGACCAGCGCTTGAGGAGCTCCTGTATGTTCGTTCTGGAGGATCCTGCGAGAGACGAAGCAGTCCACGCAGCCTCCTGAAGTACACGTGTGACTTCTGCAGGCCATCTGTACCATCCCAGGGATCCGCTAATGCCCTGGCTGGTCCTGGCGAGACCAGACTCCGTGCCAACGCAGGAACGCTGTACCCAGCTCCGACCAGAGCCCCCGGAGAGAACAGGTCCTCCCAAGGAATAGTTTAGCACCACCTCCATGGATCTGTCACAAGGACTCTGGGAAGACTGCTGAACCAAGGAATCCTGCAGGACGGTAGTCAGGGGGTAAAACTGAGATTAGGATCAAGCACTGTTTTCCCAGATGGGGTGGGGAGGCCGTGTAACAAACAAGGAGTCATTACTCCTTGCAAACTCTTATGTGTAAGTGCCCCAAGCACTGCAAATTCAAATGTGTGCCCCGTGGCATAGCACAACTTCAGTCATAAGGGAGAAGTAGCTACCCACACCACGGCAACGGCAACTTATCCAGCCGCATGCATCCTATCCTAACAGCTTTGATCTTCGCTCAGCAGAGGAAGGAGGCTGGAGAGAAGCTGGGATAGGAGCTGTGAAGGTATAGCACGGGCTGTAGTGCTCCGAGGCAGCCCACGCGTCTTCGCGACACCTGCGGCGCCCTGAAGCGCAGCCTGCGGCAGCTGCCCGCGCTCGGCAGCCCCGCACGGGCAGAGCCTTCCCCCTCACCGGAGCGCCTGAATTAATTGCCCTCTTTGATAGCGATAACGATTGCTCCCGTGCTGCGGTGCTGGAAACCAAACACCCCGCTGACAAGGTATCTGAAAAAAACCCAAATGGGTATCTTTGAAGTGTTGTGCTCAAGGCGATTTGTGTGGGGCTTTCTAGCTCTTTCTGTAACCTAAAAGGGGGGGAAGGTGCAAAGAATCATTACACTTCCGCTGTCCAGCCTCCAGCACAGAAATAAACCCAACAGCCTGGCTTGCCTGACAAGCTGTGAAGATTCAGATAATCCTGTCCAGCTTATTCTCCACTCAGGGGCAATTTGTTCCTTTTAAACCCCTAACAGTATTTTGCCAAAGCTGCCATCAGGAAAATTGTGACGAGCTGTGCAAATATTTCCTCAGCCATTCCCACGCTGCTTCCCAAAGGGGTTATTGTTCCCCCCACTCCCCTGCCGACACGAAGCACAGCCATGAGTTAATTTGGCGACCGCCGGGAATGTTAACATGCAGGTTTTACAGAACGCATTTGTTTCCAAAGCGTTTCCTTTAACAGGAAGCCCGCGGAGCCTGCACGCACGCTGTAGTCCGCCGCCACCACCAAAATACCCAAAATCGGGCACTTCAGTCGTGGGTGCAGTCAAAAGCTGTGTCACTCTGGAAAAAAAATAAAAGCAAAACCCTAAGGCCCCAGCGAGGATCGAACTCGCGACCCCTGGTTTACAAGACCAGTGCTCTAACCACTGAGCTATGGAGCCGCCGTTTCAGGATTGTCCCGGCTGTATCTAAGACCAGTCCTAGTCCTCCTCGCCGCCCCCTGCCGGGCGCCCCGGGCCCCGCGCCGGCGGCCCCGCCCTCCGCTGGCCCCTGAGGGCCCGCCCTGCACAGCGGCCTGGCCGCCACCGCCGGGGGGAGCCCGCGGCCCGCCGGGAGGCGCTCCTGGGCCGCCGACGAATTGCCGGAACTCAGCGGCAGCCCGTCCGCCGCCCTGTTTGTGCCCTCTCCCCGGGCCACCCCGTCCGCCGCCCTGTTTGTGCCCTCTCCCCGGGCCACCCCGCCCGCCGCCCTGTTTGTGCCCTCTCCCCGGGCCACCCTGCCCGCCGCCCTGTTTGTGCCCTCTCCCTGGGCCACCACGCCCGCCGCCCTGTTTGTGCCCTCTCCCCGGGCCACCCTGCCCGCCGCCCTGTTTGTGCCCTCTCCCCGGGCCACCCCGTCCGCCGCCCTGTTTGTGCCCTCTCCCCGGGCCACCCCGCCCGCCGCCCTGTTTGTGCCCTCTCCCCGGGCCACCCTGCCCGCCGCCCTGTTTATGCCCTCTCCCTGGGCCACGCCGCCCGCCGCCCTGTTTGTGCCCTCTCCCTGGGCCACCCCGCCCGCCGCCCTGTTTGTGCCCTCTCCCCGGGCCACCCTGCCCGCCGCCCTGCCCCGCCTCTCGCCCGCCAGCCCCGGGGTGCCGCTCCCGGCGCTGCCCGGCGGCCGCAGCGGTAGCGTGGGAGAGCGCGGGCCGCGAGAGAGTCCCTGGGCCCGCTGCAATAGCGGCAAATAAAGCTGCTGGAATGAGCACGTCCGGCCGAGCCAGCAGAAGGCACCGGAGGAGAAATACGGGGTGGGTGGGCGCATGTCTGACATACAGCCTGATCTGTACTGGCTAAGAGTAAAAGAACCCTGTCGTAACAAAGGGTGTTTTTTTTCTGCGGGGGTTGGGTTCTTAGGAATTTTGAGCAAGGCTGCTGAGGGCAGAGGTGCTGCCCGGGGCTTCTGAGCATCACTTGTTGAGTGACACCGTGCAGCGCTGAGCATGGGCTCTAGAGAGGATTTCTTGGTAATTCTCTCACCTGGTGCCTGCAGGTCAACTTTAACAGAGGTTATAGAGCTCAGAAGCTTCAGCTGACAACTAAAAAGGTGGAAGGCAGCCATGCTGTTGGACCCATGTAAGGGTACTGCTGGTGTCCAGTGTCATCACTGCTAACAGCACACATTAACCAGAGGTCTCTTATGCCAAGATCACTTATGAATGGCCTGAACATTTTTTTAACTTCATGGCAGATAAAATTGTTGCAGCCATATGCCTTTCAGAAAGCTATATTCAGGGGCCTGTCTTCATTCTGTACTAATATCTCTTTATATAGAATTCAGACTTGGATGGGAAAGGGATGCAATGGGGGAGCTCATAAACCTGGCTTGGCTTAACAAAATCTTGAAACAAAGAATGTTACACTATGGAAATAAACCTCAAAGTCCACAGCAGCATCGGGATCTGCAGTATCCCGGGCACCAGATGTCTTAATATGTGATTTGTCCCCAAAGATTTTTTCCTTCAAAGTATCTTCTCACATTAACACCCTGATAGTTTTTAATAACTGCTGTCAGTGAAATTTGAAAAACACTGAAAAATTATTGCTGACTCATACAACAAAGCTCCATGCTGCAGCTGGATAGTAGATACAGTCAATAGAAAAACAGGGCAGGTCCATTTTCTCCATTGAATGATACTCACTGCATGCATGTATATTTGAAGTATTGTGAAAATATTCAGTGAAGATTAAGTGTTTGGATCCACTAAGCACTTCATCTCAAATCTCTACTCTGGAAATAACAAGAAAGTGTAGGTTCTATTTCTAGTCATCATGACCAAGATATTTCTGCTAAAATTACATATGGGTGTATTAATCATACATTATTTGCTGTGTTGTTTTGGGGACATGTCTCCTCTGAGATTTGCTTGATACTAAGCCAGGTTGCAGACTTTTCAGTCTTCAAAACTGTGATGACTGCCGGTGGCAGCTTTAATGCTTTTCTAGATGGTGTGTGCATGTCCTATCTGCACATGTGTAATGCAGTAGAAGTTTAAGAGCACTACATTGTAATAAACTACAGGTCTACAAATTATTTGCTATTAAGATAATATTGTCATGATTAGTTGTCACACCCTGAAGAACAGAAAAATACCATTGCCTTGCAACAGACCATACATGCAATTTTTTTCCCCCCATGCCACTTTTCATGCTCAGCTGGAGTTACCACATGCCCATCTATGAACTTGGAAAAGACAATGAAATCCCTGCTGGAGACTATCATGCAAGTGCATTAGAGCACAGAAGTCCAGAACATATTTAAACATTATTTTTAAAAAGCCCCAAACACCCAAAAAGCCCCAAAGCAAACAAAAATATAATTTATGAAAACTTGTTACATGTTACCATACTGTTCTCTTAAACGCCTGCTGTGTTCTTCTGCTACCTCACATCACTGCTAAGGGAGAACAGCCAGAAAATATTTCAGAAAAGTCCTGATGGGGATGGACCTTTCACCACTAAGGCAGGAGCTGCCAGACATTCCAGCTGTAGTTCAAAGGGACCCTCTTTGAACAAGAACAGTTGTACTGGGTTTATTATTTAAAACCCTTGCATCCTTAAGACACACAGGCCTCGAGAGCTAATGGGCATTCCATTCATTCAATTAACCTGGGAAAAGGAGACTACTGTGCGCTGAAAAGAAAGCAATACAGAACAAAGCTCCCTTAGGAGCTGAGGCTCTGAAAGACAAGATTGTACAAAACCTGTGTGAGAGCTGTCAGCACAGCTGAGGCATTTGGCACTTACGTTCTCACTTCATCAGGGACTGACTCCTGGAGTCAAAGATGTTCATCTTCCCTCGAACACCAAAAGAAATACACCAGTTGTAATACTTGAGAAGAACAAAACTGGAAGTGGCAGCACGTACCAATGGGAGGAGTAGAGTTTTTTTTGTATTCTTCAGAGGGAGCATTATCAAAAAAACACCACAATTATAATTTAAAATAAATTCTTACTCCTTATAATAATCCTGAATGACTGAATGTAAAGGTTTGAAATACTGGCTTTTTCTGCCAGTTATTGTTTTGGTCTAGGCTCATTTGCATGCATGAAACAAGATTGACTGGTTTTCATTTGGTCTTGGAAGACAGGGACAAAAACCCCCTTGTAGTAATACTGAATCTTGATCAAATAGTTATTTAGTCCAAAATGAGTGGCAAGGTTAGAGGCGTCTGAGTTCAAGATAAGAGAGTGGACCCAGTTCTCAAAGTAGAGGCAATTGTGCTTTAAAACTTTCATGCACTGGCACTTTGTTGCTATGTTCATATCACTTTAGAGAATGTACAGATCATCTCTAAAAACCCTTCTGATTACTATGGAAATAAGAATCAACAAATAAACCAATAAATCATTTACATTCCTATCAGTACTCTTCTATTTCTCTACACTGCTATCTTTTATCTCTCCCACCCTATCTCTCAAACACATTTTCAGAGCCCAACCAATGTCTGCTTGGCAGAATTTCTTTAAACACATATTCTTATTTCACCTCCATATTACTAAGTAGCTCATCTTTTTATAACTGAAGGCAATTCTTTGCATATGAAGTCTAAAAATGCTGTCCAACTTAAAGCTACCAGAATCTGTTATTGCAGTAATCATTCCCTCCCTAAGTCTGTACATCAGTGCCTGAAGTGGAAGCCCTCCCTTTCTTCAGTGCATTAGTATTGACAAAGCTAGTCCTTCAAATACATTTTTAATAACCCTTTTATATGGTGCAATATCACTGAAAGTTCACTGCATTTATTTTTGTCAGTTCAGAATGATGGGATTTTATATGAAAGGATTGAAAAGATTTTTCTGTTAGTGCTCTTCATTTTAAAGGCTCCAAAGCATTAATGCTGTGAACGTTAATATTTTGGCCTGATACATAATCTGCCTCTGCACATATTGCAGCTGGGCTAATGGGAGAAACCAGAAAAGTAGCTTTGTGCATCAGGAGCACAGCCAAATTGCAGGGATCTCCTCTATGGTCCATGATTTCCATTTATTTTTTTCATTTTTTAATGTCACCGTACCAGAACAGTGGCATAGGCTGCCTTTCATGTTGTCAGAGACATCAAAGAGAGGTACTGAGGGCCTGTCTCTTTACTGTTTTCCACCTTTTTCAGGCACTGACACTCCCACCTATGAGTCCAACATGCTGCCAAAATACCATCCCTGTGCTCGAGCGGCGTGCTAGCCCTTTTTGTGTCAGAGGTGCCAGTGTGCAGCTTTCCAGCTCTTGGAAGCTTTGAGCCTAGGTCTAGTGACACCTAACCAGCCCTGCCAGTGCCACGGAGCACGGACTGCTCCTGCTCCTGAGCGTGGCTTGGGCTGGGAACCCAGCAGGAGGCCGTGGGTGGGGGCAGCAGTGCGTGACACTGCTTTCTCCCAGTACATGGCACTGCATTCTCCCAGCACATGGCACTGCTTTCTCCCAGTACATGGCACCTGGCTTCCTCTTTCCCACAGAAAGTGAGGTACCAAAGCAGAAGGGTCCTGCTGGAGCCCTGCTGCAGAAGTCTGACCAATAAGTTTCCTGGCACAAATCCAAAGGGATGTGTTTACAGGATCAGCATGTGAGGCTCCAGAGATCTGCCCCAACCAGTTGCCAACATTCTCCACCCAAGCAAGGAAAGAACCAGCTTTTAAGTGAGAAGTTGGGTGGTTGCATCTCTGTGTGCACATACGGGGTATGGCGCTGACTGGGAATCTTCCTGGCAGTCAGAACAGATGAGCCAAAGAATAAAATGATCTGCCCTGCACACTGCTTACCAATTTGATCCCTTGGTTGGGGGTGAGGTCCTTGGAAGAGGACATGCCTCTTCTGAAGTGAATCAACAGAGGACTTTGACATTATCCACTGTCTTTGAAGAACATTAATTTCCCAGTTGTCACTCACAATTATTCTAGGGGGGTAATCATGCAGGGTGGGTAACATTTAGTTCCCTTATATTATACAGCTAAAAAGTTCACTCTGCAAATCTGTTTTCTTAGGAAAGAAGGAATTTCCTGAGAGCAGACCAAGACTGCTTCCTGCAAAAAGGGACTGCGACAGTCTCTTAGCTTCTCATCCTAATAAAAGTAAGTATCTTTTGCATTTCCCTACATTTACTTTTTTCTGTATTCACTTCCATTATTGGTTTATCTTTCCATCAGGGGGTATGCTAGGAGGAAGGCTGAACAGACAGTTCTGTTGTGTGTTTGAAATAATACTGTAGCAAATGAAAACACCAGAGCAAGCTTTTTTTTATTTTTTTTTTTTTAATAGACAAGCTGATAGGAAATGAGTTTCCTATGGGACAGAGCCAGGAGGAGTGGAGTTCATATAAGATTTTCCACACCATTTCATAGCTATCCAGTTAAGAACAGGCATCAAGCTACAGCAAGGGTCACCAGGTAATTTTCCTTGACACACAGTGCATGCTTCTCATTCCATTAAACCACATCAAGGTAATGCAGTGAATATTACACTGACTTGCCAAACTGCATTATCCACAGTGCTTTCTCTCCAAGACTTTAAGGCAATGCCTCTTGGAATAATAGCTGCATTATTGGGCAGTGGGAGGCTTTTGGGAAATATGACCAAGTGTTTGCATCTTTGCAAAAGTTTGAATCCTTCAGCCTTTTCGAAGCAGTAAATATGAACAATATTCATAGACATCCTAACAGTCATATAAAATATCATATTAGATATTCAAAAGGGACAAGAACAGGTTATTAATTGAAATTCAGTATATAACCAACAACAAGTAGGATTGAGGCTTCCTAAAACTGAAAAAACCATCAACATTTTGAGTATGATCTCAGACAGTCCTGGATGAAACAGAGATCTGTTTCATCTATACTTTAATTTTACACAGTGCAATGTTGCAAGGAGTAGAAACAACTCACTCTGACATTCCTATGTAAACAACATTGGGCATTACTGGAAGACCAGAAAAGTGTGACAGTCTCTTTCAGAGCCCCAAGAAGAAAGGCCCATTTCAGTTTACATAGAATTTCAATGTATATTTCGTGGCAAGCCGTGTCCGAGCTACAAATTCCTCAGTTATTTTCACTGTTTGGAGCAGGGGAATTATCACATCTTCCATTCCTTTGTTTGATTTCAGCCGAATCCCTGGAAAGCTGTGTGTCACACTTCTCTACCTACATTTTATGTTGACATCCTCCTGTGAAAAATGACAGGTGTGATGGGTAGATTTTGCTAGCTTGAACAAGACTTCTTTTTATATGTAATAAAAGTTTTTCTTGATTCCTGTCTGCACTGTTTTTGTGTGGCTAATTTAGAGCCCTGGGGCTATTCTAGTCAAAATCTAGGAGCTCTATATCCCAGTAACAGACTCTGTACCAATACCACCATATTGTCCTGCTAAAACATCTCAATTTCAGATGGGAAAAGAATTCAAGTGTTCACTGGGACCAGTTGTTGGAACTTCAAGCAGTCTCCTGCTCCTGCTTGCTTACTGTCAATAGCAGCATCTATTGCATTGCCAGCAGTATCAAAACTGCAGTGTCTTCTGCACCAACTCATTTCAGACAAGCTGTGAGAGTGATGACCATCACCTCCAAGTCAGGCTGCATCTGAACCTCAACCTGACTCTCAATATTTCTGCAGCCTGTGACCAGGAATCCCAGTCCTGTATTCATAAGCCACTGAAAGAATCAAGCAGGACCAAGCAGTAAAATCACAGCCCAACTTCAGTGGAATCTGCAGAAGGAAATATTTTTTCTTTCTGTTCTTAGAAATGAGACACATGGTACCAGCATTTTCTTAATAACAATGAAGAGCTTGTGAACTTCAGTAGTTTTCCAGCTGGAATTTTGTCCCACAAAAATCACAGTACTGAGTATCTGGTAATGATAGTAAAAAAGAAAGGCTCCATTATATTATATGGAAGGATCTGGGCTTTTAATTAAACAAAAAAGAAAGAGTGCAAGTAACTAGTCCAGCTTCTAAAGTAGATAGGTGGAAAGTTGCTTTTAAAATTGACACCTGCACATGCCAGTACAATTTTCTTTTTGTTCATGTAATTTTTAAAACTTGTTCGCATTATACCATGCTCCTGCTTTATATCACAATGGTACTACTGAACCTTGAAATAGAATTCTTTGGGGACCCTCAGCAGTGATATGCTGGGGTTTTTTAATATATTACATTATTACTGTTATTTATACAAATAACACAAAGAACTCTGCATTAATATCATGATGACTCCATTCTCTGGAAGAAAAGAATACCTGACAGAAGTCATCATCACAGCTCCTGGCAGTTTCTTGGTTGTGACTTATTAAGGACTATTCTGTCAAAAAGCCAAGTTTCTTTTCTTTGAAAGAAAGCCCAAAGAATTAATTTAAAATTACAGAATAAAGTGGCTTGGAGGAGCTAACAAGAATAGTACAGTAAATAAAATCAGTCTGGTTTTAATATAGTAAATACCACTGGCTGAAAGTCATATTTTGGAATACATTTATTACAAGAAACTACTTAGATAATGAAAGTAAATTTAAAAATCTAATCGAATTTTCATCATTTATGCAGTTTGTTTGCTTTTTACATTTCATTCTGCTTGGATAATGAAAACAGTCTGCTTTTTTTTCCTTGGCAGTATCATATTTCTGATTGTCAGACATTTGCCAAGGCTGCAGTGATTGGGTTTTGGACACCTCAGGGGAAATGGTGAAATTCTGTTTTCAGCAAAGGGCTGAGCAGGGGAATTCTTGAGAACACATGTGTGTAGTTTGGTCAGATCAGAGCCTGCCCACATGAGTGACAGGCAGCAAACAGCACTTACCAGCCTATGCTGGAGAGGTCTGGGTCACACAGTGAATCTTCAAAAGTCAGTGCAAGTCCCACCAGAAAGTGCCCCCATAAACCATTCCCCTTCCATGCTCAACAGCCAGGAACCAGCACTTGGGTTTGGTTTGGTTCCAGGGGCACCTGGGCTTTACTCAGGCTCCAGACTCACACTGGACACAGGAAAGTTCAGTTGGTTCATCTCAGGGACAGGTCTGCCTTGTTTAACGCCGTAAGTGAAGTCACATCTGAAGAATGAGAAAGGAATTCACAGCTGTAAGAATTTTTTTCTGAAGTGTTTTAAGACCTAGCTCAAAACAGCAGGATGTGGCCCACTGTCAGAATTGAGAGGTCTGCATGCCTGTGACAATTTGGGCAGTAGTTCTTGGAGAACAGTTAAGTGCCTGCCTCTCATTTTCACAGTTTCTGTTAACTGGAGTAAAGTTCAGTCCAAAGAAATCTGTCCTTCAGTGAAATAGAGCTACAGACATTATCTCACTAATGGGCTCTGATGCTGGATGCAACATCCCTGAGTCTCAGGAAGGTCTGGATTTGATTCTCTGGTTTCAGGACAGTCTCATTTTTGAACTGTAACTCCCTGATGTCTTCCAGTGAGATAAAAATCCAACTCAGTAGAACTCATTTTCAGGCCCTACAGTTGTTGAGGTCAGGGACATGAGACTGCACCTAAGATGATCTTTGAGTTTATGATTCTTTCCCTTGAAATTACTTAAGACAGTAACAGGGGAATTTTATTATGGCTTAATATTAAACATCCTCATTTAGCTAATGCTATTAGAAGAACCTGATTTCTTGCAAATTCTTATACGCTAGGGGGTGCAAACATCCTTTTAATGAGCCCAGAAATAAACGGTCTCATCAATTCCAGCAAAGAAAGTGTCTGGTCCTGTACTAAAGCTTGTGTGGAAAATATCTAATGTTTTAAGTCACATTTGGCTCATACAAATGAATAAATAAAAGCAGTGCTTTCAGCAACAGCTTTTTAATGTTTTCTGGGTTTATATATGGAACAGGGAAGATGCTAACGTAGGAGTTACATAACAGGAGAATTCAGCTCCAGCCTGCTTTGCATGCCATTGCCGGCAGCTTTCTCATGTCCTGTGGTGACTCAGACACTGCCGAAAGCTTCACACAGGGACGCTCTCAACTTTTTACCCCACATTTTCATATCATTATGTGACAAGTTAGTTTTGTGACTCAGGAACTGGCTGAAGTCTGTCTTTCAAAGCACTTATTCCTCTGTTGTTACACCAAGATCTGTCTCTTGCAAGTCATGGTGTGAGGCACAGTGGGCGGAGCAAGGCAATGTTGTTTCACCTGCATGGAACAAAGTTCTGATTTTCTCAGCTTGTGACAACAGAGCATTTAAGCTTCTACTTCACAGGAAACAGTGGTGGTTCTGATGAATGTGATGGGATTGCTGACAGGCATAAGTGTTAATCATATGTTTATGTACCAGTAAAAGCAGTGGAGCTGTGTTCAGTACCAGTACAGAATTCCAGCTCCAGAATCAGTCAGTCTTCAGTCCCTCTGTTTATGCATCATTACTTACTCATGCATCTTTACTTTCACAGGGAGCAGAGCATCTGAGGAGGTATCATCCTCTCATAATAATGCATTCTCCTTTTAGGTCACAGAAATAATTCTGCAGCTACAAAGCAGTGCTTATGAATGCAGGAGCCTCTCGTGCAACATTTCTTCCTTTGCATTTATTCATTTGCCCATTCCTTATCTCACTAAGGCATGATCAGAGCCCCCAAAGTCCCTTCTCCTAAATGATATACAGAAATTACTAAAATCTGAACTCATAAATTAAGCTTGTAAAAAATCCCATGGTTTTATGCACATCTGTTTTGCCTAGATTCTGTTTTTCCAAATGTATAGGGGATTTGCAGATGTCTTTGCATCTCAGACTCAAATGCCATTTTGTGATTGATGGAACCATATCTAAATACCTCAGATTCTGCCTTACCACTTGGTACCATTCACACCATCAGCTTTTATTTCTGCAGCGTTTCATATTACCTTATTTTTCCTGTCTTGCCTTCATCACTGCATCAAAACAAAACAAGAGGATTAAAGCAGGTCAATGCGTTATGGTTAAATATTTTTTTCTAAAGGAGAGCAGACCATTCCAAATGCCATTAAGACAGAATCCTGATTGAATCTGATGCAGCCAGATTAAATGCATGTTAATAGAGAAGGACAATTATTGTTGACTTCCTAATGCAAACAAGAACTTCAGACACTGATTTCTATCAGCCCATTAGAGCTGGCTGAATTTTACACACTGTTTTAACAGTTGCTTAGCAATGGCAAATAAGCTGTTCTGTCTCTTATCACTAGCCGTATAGTTAGAACAATACCTATTATTGAACTGAATAGGTATGAAATTAGTTTATACTGTTCCTCTTTTTGAGATGGCACTTGGCAGCAAAGTGAATTGTTTAGGCTGCAGGCAGAAGCAGCATTTTTTTTCCTGAAGCTAAAATGGAGATAAAATGAAACTGAGGCTTTGTGATGGCTGTTTATCTGAAGGCATCATCAAAAAAACTCTGCTTGTGTATGTTTGTGTGCACAGGAAGGAAGAGGTATTCCTTCAGATATCTTTTTTGAGTGAATTTCCAAGGCTGTGACAACACTAATGACTAGAGCCTATTGGAAAAGCAAAAACAGCAGTACCACACTGCAACATCATTTCCTCCCTCATTCCTCCATGGGCATCTCTGATGAAGTTCCTCAGCTCTGATGTGGGGAAACATACTGGAGGTAAAGCTACCAAAGCCAAGATCCAAAATGATCAAGTGCTTTAGGCACTTGTCATTTACTGTTGCAACTCCTGCCTTTTAAGTGTGCAGCTTCCACAGTGCAGATTTCCTCTCTGCAGCTGCAGAATTCAACATCTGCTGCAACATTCACACCTTGCATGCAGAGTTCACGGTCACCACAATAGGGAAGGCTTAGCAGAGCAGTACGGTTCAGTTCTGGTGCTGCAAGGTCTTAATTATATCTTTCTAGTTAGGATTTATACTCACAGCTCCTGCCTCCCACAGGAACACCCCAATAACATGGCTGTAGTCTACTTCGAGGTAGACACTTTACAAGACAAACTCTTAGATAAGGGCTGTGCCTCCAAGCAAAAATTTCTGATTTTAGGCCAGCTTGTCATCCTCCAGGTCTGATGCAATGAAGTATGAATGATTTTAAGTGCCTTGAGTAATTTCAACAGGAAAATTGAAGAATGCTTCTACTTTGCAATAGACTAGTTTTGTAGCTGGTGCTTTGGGGCAGCAAAAGGTTTGGGTTTAAATATCTCTGTCTGAGAAAAGAATTTAACTTTTGGATTCCCTGACAGAAAGAACCACTAAGCTACTGCAGAGATAACATGCCACTGCATACTCTTTTTCCAGCTGCATTTCATAGAAAGCAGCAGCAGCTGGTGTTGAACTCAGATAGCTGGTCCCTACAGTGGTTCTCAGGTCACATACCAGGTTTAATCAGGACAGACTAACAAAAGAATCCCTGTTTCTAAAACCCGAGTGTAATACAGTGTAAACCCCGTGTTTGTGATCTTCTGTACCCAGGTTCTGAAGCTTCTCAGTACTGAAGCACTTCTGTGCACCAGCAGAGGTAGGAAATAGGTACCTTTGAGATGCCATGCATAGAGTGGAGCAACACACTTTGGGCTCCTGGCACTCCACTGGCAGCACTGCAAGGAGACAAGAGGCAAAGTGATTGTTGGATGCAAATGTACACAGGATGACAGGGCATGTGCCAGCTGAATTAAAAGAGCAGCTGAATACAGGTTTTGAATCACAGAATGGTTGAAGTTTGGAGCAGCCTCTTGATATCATCTAGTCCAACCCCTCTGTTCAAGCAAGGTCATCTGGAACCAGTTGCCCAGAACCGTGTCCAGCTGGGTTTCAAAGATCTCCAGAAATGGAGTCTCATGACCTCTCTGGGAAACCTTTACCACTGTTTGACCACCCTTACAATACAAAAAAAACAAAAAAAAAAATCCTGTGTTCAGTTTGAATTTGATGTGGCCTAACTTGTGCCCATGGTCTCCTGTTCTGTCACTGAGCACTACTGAGAAGAGTCTGGCTCCCTTGTGTTTATTCCTTCCCATCAGGAAGGAATGCACTGGTAAGATCACAGAGTCACAGAAGGCATCAGGTTGAAGGGATCACAGTGGGTCATCTGGTCCAACCTCCCTGCTCAAGCAGGGTTACCCTGGAGCGCATTGCACAGCATTGTTTCCAAATGGATTCCCCCTGAGCCTCTCTTTTAACAGTTCAGTCCCAGCCTTCCTTCATATGGAAGGCACTCCAATCCCTGAATCAGCTTCATGGCCCTTGGCTGGGGCTCACAGTAAATCCACGTCTGTTGTGTACACAGGAGCCCAGAACTGGGCACAATTCTGAACACATCATGCAGGCAAATCTAGTTCCTCTCCAGATCTGAACATTCTCAGTCCTCAGTCCCTTGGTACAGCTTCCAGCAAGTGTGCAAAGTGCAGCTTTTGCACACCTTTCCACCAGAAGTAGGTGTGAAGCTATCAGGTTCATTATGCCAAAAAGCATTCCCAATCTGATTCTTGCAATGCAAATCAATCTCGTGTTCTGTGAAAAGAGCTTTGTTACCAACCTCACTACCTTCTGAAAGGTGCCAAATGCTCCCTATTTTATTAATAATCCATGTAAATTTCCTGTGTACTTGTACTTCATGGGGAAAAACCCTTATTAATTTCTTGCTGGAGCTACTGGGTTCTTATAATGCTTACAGTATTAGTCAGTCATTTACACTGATTCAAATTAGCCCAGTTAATATTTTTACTAATAATTTGATTGCTATAACCAGACACTGCAAGAGCAGGTTAACCTGAGCTTAAAGCTGGAGTCAGAGATGAAAGGTTTGATCATTCATTCTTATCAAAGTCAGTGCATGGACACATTCCAGAGTTAGTGGAACCTACAAAAGAGATACTCATACCATTTTTACAATTTCTTCAGCAAAGGCCCTGTAGAGATATAGTAGACATAGCATTTATTCAAAAGAGGAAAAAAAAGGGGGAATTGTAGGTACTCAGGTTGTGGTAGCTGGGAGTGGGGCTGTGGCTGAGCCTCATGCCCATGGATACAACTGTGAGAAGCAGGTGAGCAGCATTGACAGCAGTGAGTCTTGGGGTGCCCAGGGGCACTGACCAGTCACAAAGGGAACAGAGGCACACAGGTGCTGTGCATGAACATGAGGGGCATGAAAGGTTGTGCTGAAGCTCAAGAAGGACAGATACTTGCAGTATTCTGAAGTGATGTTACTGTGTAAGGGCAGATGCTTGAAGCCTTCTGATGAGGTTTGATGTTACTCTGTATGGGTTGAAGCCTTCTGAAGTTGTGTGGTGATACTCTGTGTGTTGTAGCTGTCACAACTGTGACAGCAGAATTTCCTATTGAAGGTGCAAAGGACTCCTCATGGGAGAACCTCAGCTGGGAACAGGGGCAGGCTGAAAAATGGCTTGGTCTGCCAAGTCACCAAGCAGCCAGAGAGCAGAGGGAGCAGTCCAAGGGTGGAGTCATCTCCCCAGTTCTCCTGGTGTTGAGGGGGATCTGAAAGCAGGGCTGCCTGTTTGGGGTATGTGGGGGAGGCCCCAGGGACCTGGGATACCAGTGAGGTTGCCAATCAGTGTGAAAGCTGAGCTGGCCAGAAATGAGATGTGAACTTAGTGCAGGGTGAGAGAGGAGGGAGCACCTGCCAGTCAGGCCTTCTTGAAACAAGGGCATCATAAGCATTTCCACCCCAGCTTGATGCACAAACCCTCGGCTCACCCCTGCACAAGTTCAGTGGTATTAACATCATTTCCTAACTTCTAGGGTGTAGGCTTGCCCAACCTGGAGTTGGGAAAATGCTGAGAACTGAAATGATCAGGAGAACAGTCACCAAAATATCTTTTTTTAAATGCTATAGGACTGTAGGCAAAAAAGATTGGCCCAATCACATTTAAATCAGGAACAAAATTTTTTAATGATGTATTTGTTTGGGATGGTTTTTTTTGGTGTTTTCCTGTTTTAAAATAATGCCACTGCAGAAATCCCAGTGTACCACAGAATTTGCCATGGGGCATTGCAGTGGCCAGGTGGGGCTAGGCCAGGTTTGATCATGGTTATGAATATAATTAAAAAAAAAAAGCTAGTGCAGTGCCAGCAGTCTGATATGCATGAGAAACTCTATCAGAACAAATCTCTGGAAGAAGATAAAAAGACATTACATATTTTGGTTAAGGTGTGCACGAGGCTGTAAATTATACTTCTCTGGTTCTAACATCATGACTGCAGCATGAAGAGACACTTGGGCAGACACAGTCCTTGCCACACAGCAGTTACAGGCTGCACTTTAGAAATACTGAAATGACAGAACTGGTCTGAGAGCCCTGTAGCAAGCCATCGTTTGTGATTGCCTGAAAACAGCTCTCAGACAGGCCAGGTAGAGTCTAGCTGGTGTGGAAGTGCTGCAGAGAAATCCCAGTTTTCTCTCATGAGGAAGCCTGTGTGTGCCATAAAATGAGGTGTGGGCTTCACAGTAAAGAGTGATGGGGCAGATGGTATTTGTGATGGATTCAATAAAGACATGGTATTTCAGGATGTTTGAGCATGACCATAACTAAACACTGGGGCTTTGACCCATCACATAATCTTGCATGAGAATAGTGCCAGGTCTCCCACCTAAGGCTACAAATAAATCTGTCCCTAAATGCCAACAGATGATTCAAGTCTACCTCTCACCTTCTGCTGTGAAAAATCTTCACCAGAACTGTAATCTCACTAATACTCACTCTTGAGGCTTGCAAACTAGATTATGGCTTTAAAGCACCAGGCTTCCTGGTATCTCTCTCAAATCCTACACCATGTCTGTTGTTGCTTCACATCCCTGAAGAGATTAACAACATTTCCAAGGCTTCAAATATGGATATTTCTTTCCAGAACTGTCTAGCATGAACAATGCTGCTTTCATTGAAATAATTCTACCCACATCACTCTGTCTTTAAAGCCATGACAACTGTTGTCATACCACAACTATCTAATGGCAGAAACTGGAGGTCTGGGCCTAATAGCTGTCATCTGCTGCCACCCAACTGAAAATTTCAATGAGGTCCCATCACTTACAGCAGCCAAGTTTCTGGCACACAGAAATTGTCTCAGATCCAGAGTAGAATCCTATTCATGTATACTCAATATAGGAAATAGAATTTAAAACCAAACCAAAAAAACCCAGCATGGAATCCTGCCCAAGCTGAAGTCAATTTTGCACTCTATTTTCCTGGATTGGGGTTTCACCCTGAGGATTTTGCTGCTTACTCTCACATCTAAAATTGTCTGCTAATGTTTCACATATTATAATAGCTTTTTATTAATTTTTTAAATAGTACCTTCTTTTTAGTGAGCCTTAAACAAAAATTTCTGAAGGAGGAGGAGGGTTTGCATCACTCACCAGAACAGAGTGAATAGAAATCTCATGTAACTTTCAACAGAGAATGAACTGCAAGGGTTTGCAATATTTTTGCCATGGTGTAGCCCTAGCCTGCAATTTGGTCCCATCTCCTGCATTAGGCTACTGTTGGCTGCTGGAATTTGAGGTTAAAAAAAACAAACAACAAAACAGGAGAAAAAGCTGTCTATATGCAAACTACTGTCATTCCACTTATAGATCTTTTTCTCCTTTAATGTGTTATGTATACTTTGCTCAGGTGTTAATTAAAACAGCAGCATGAGCTTTCAGTAAGTTTTATGGGGATTTTTTAAAAAGATGAGGTTGTCTCTTTGCATCTATTCTGCTATTACCATGCACTGTTAGCAGGAGGGGTTTTTTCTTACCTCATTGCAAGACAAATATTGCATACAACTTTGGAGTTTAAGTTCTTATCAGAAGGCAAAGCTAAACATCAAAATTTCTTAACAACTAAGCACCATATATACAATGATTACAAGCTATAATACTGTTTCCCATACTCTGATATCTAAGCTTGGCCTTATCCAACTTGCCCATCAATCACTGCACACTACTCTTTGGTATCATGTCATCATATTTCCATAATCATTAATCACGTTACCCAATAAATCCTTGGGCAATTATTTAAGCTGCTCTCTTAACAGATGTCCACTTCGCATATTGCCACTTCGGCTGCTCATTTACCAGCATGCCTTTGATCTGGGAACTGTTCAATCAGATCAATAACGTGCAAGGAAAATGCAAATGGTCTGAAACAAGAGAAATTCTTTCATGTGGAATATTCACATTTGAAACAAGCCTTTCAACTCTGCAGCTGAAGCCTTCCTTTATAGTGATAAAGTTCTTTGTAACAATTTAACAAATTACAGCTAGGTAATGGCAAAGCATATTGCATTAAGCAGCAGGGCAAGTGGTAGGCATGAGCAGTAGCTGGGAGCTTCCAGTCACACAGGCACTGGCAAGCCCTCCTCCTTCCCAGTAACCCAGGAGATGAGATGCCAGACTATTCCCCGTGGGAGACAGATGAGGTGAGAGACAAAGGCCATTTGCATGTTCAGGTCGTGGGAGACTGCCTTGTTTACCCCTGTGCCTTTCCAGTGGTCTCAGACCTGCCTTCCCCATCCTTTGTGGGTTCTGGTCCTCCCTGCATACTCTTTCCCATCAAGCTCTCCTGTACATTATTATGATGGGGCTACTGACTTTGGGGGATCATTTGTTGGTCAGGCTTTGATTATAAGTTTTCTCATGTGTGAGAAGACCTCTTTGGCTTCAGGCACATGTACAGCTCCCATCTGTCTGTCAAGAAGATTCACGAGGAAGAGGCAAGATTACTAAGTACAGTTTACTATCTGCAATGACTAAATGCCAAATGCAGATATAAATTGTAGTGCACTTGGAAAGCCGATTAATTAAAAAAACCCTAACGCCACTGACAAATGCTCAAGTTTCAAATGTTTCTTTATCAGCATCATCTGACTCTTCCTGGAGTGAGAGCAGATTATCATTAAGTAATTTTCAGTCTTCTCTAGTGAAGCTTTCTTAAGCATTTTATTATTTTGAAACAAATCTTTTTCTGCAGCCCTGTTTTCAAATGGTACCCACTCTTAGTCTCAACTTAGCATAGTGGTGTATAAATTTCCCCTCTAAAGAAGACAAAAAAGAGAGGAAGAAAAAGTAATAGACATCTTCAGGAATTAATATATTCCATGCTTTGTTGTAGTGAGGGCTGTTGATAAATGATGCCATGTGGCTGTCATTCATCATTTTACAACAAACCTGCACTGTTCCCACTTGTACTGCAATCCCACCTCCAGGCCCCCAGTAGGGCAGCCCTGTGTGCTAAATGCTGTACACATCTATTGAGTGGCAGGCCATTCCTCAAAGACCTTATGAGCTAGAGACAAGAGATTCCTACTGATCAGAGGTCCCCTTTCTGCTAATAGATGAGCAGCAGATTTTGTTTGCGTGACACTTGTAGCCACAGATAAGCTGGGGGAGCAGAAGGAGGACAATTTTGATAATGCCCTAGGTAGAGGATGAATAAGAAGTCTACCTTCATGAGACACAGGAAGGATACAGTGGAGACCACTGGAAGAATCTGGAAAAAGGCAAAAGCAGTTTTCCTGTGGTATATGTGGAAAACAGATTTTGGTAGTACAGCTTTGCTGGCCTTCATTCAGGATTACTTTTTTGCCTCTTGTCTCTCTTTATCACTTTATCAATAATTTAATCCCCAAGTTCCTGCTGGTAAATATGTGATATGTGTAGAGAGATACAGGAGGGAATATGCAATGTATGAGCAGGTGTTGTAGTAGAACTCATTCTTTTAAAATAAATTGTTACTAGATTATGACAACAACTGTTACGAAAATATATATCTGCATAACATTTGCATTGACCAGTTAACATAAGGTTGTAATATTGATTCTTAATCTCAACACTTTATTTGGAAAGGTGGGTCAAATCTGATGCAATTTGGTACTTTCCTCCTGACAAGGCACATCATAACCTACTCTAGAAAGAATGGAAGAATTTGGAAGGCTGTCTAAATTGTTTTGTTTAATTTATACATCCAGTGAAAATCCAGGCCACCTGCCATTCACAGCAATGTGAACACTGTCATTCAGTTAAAAATGGGTAATGCAACTGCAAACAGAATGTTATGGAATGGTTAAGCGAGTGACAGAGACAAATAGGTGAGCTGAAAATTGAGTCATGTAACTGGACAGTCCTTTGGGGGTTATGTTTCAGATTTTCTGTTACTCACAACTTGAAATGCAGCTCTGTGCTGAGAAAACCATTCTTATTGCAAGCTTTTGCTCTTATGCACAAGAAATCTGTAGGCATAAGAAGGTGCACAGACTACAACAGCAGGTCATGTTATGAGCCAGCATCATCAATGAAATAGTTCCTTTGGCTTTGGCAGCTTCCAGGAAGCTTCTATAACTTCATGTGAGCAACGAGATTTTCTACTGCTAAGACACTCTCCACTCCCTGTTTGTGACCAGTGCTGGGTACAGCCAAGTTATGAGATCCAATAACAAATGATAATGCAGAATGTTGGAGTAAGAGGGTGGCTGTCAACAACTGAGAAGTCATTTAGGTATTTGAACATGTCTGGTGCCACTTTAGAATCTTTTAGGATTTCACAAGATAATGATCAATATGGCTCAGGTGATCTGTATCCTTTTGGAAAGGATGCAAAGGAAGGAAGGAAAGGTCTCAGCTCATTTAACTACAGCAGCACTCAATAGCTGCTACTGAAAACCCAAACCCCACTGCTGACCTCTCATGCAAAAGAAAGAAGAGTGTTCCTGAGTGCTCAGAAGCAGCAAAAGCAAACAGGAGTGGTGGAAATTATATTTAGAAGAAATATTTAAGTTGAAAAAATGAAGATTGTGAGTAGGAGGAAATAAGAGAGCTGGCTTGGGGGAGGAAGGAACAGCATGAGACAGATGTTCCATTTCTGGTATGTGTAATACTACCACTACAAAATCTGCTCCAGAGAGGAACACAGCCTGGCACTGACAGGGAGCTGCTTGTGCTGTTACTGCTGATAGCAGAGGTTAGCAAATCAAGGGTGCTGAGGGGCACAGTATAAGGAAATGAAGCAGTGGTAGGGAATGAAATATGGCTGGAGAATGAGAAATAAGAGGTTTAAGTCCATCCTATTTTGTATAGATTGCAGTGGGAGCATGGTGTTTTCTGATGATATAAGCCAGTACTCAGCAACCTGGCCTGATGGACACCAGCCCACACACCTGAGGAAAAACCCGCAGCTGACCTTTCTGCTGTGTTTGTTCCTACAATTCCTATTCCTTGTATCCATTCTCTTCATTACTTTCCAGGCAAGTGACAGCAAAATGAAGGTGGATGACAGTTTTTTAAATGGTTTTTAAATGAGATCTTCTCCTTTGGTTTTAAGGATTGAGATTTATGTATGAATTTAGACAGAGATGCTCCAATACCATACTACATGACCTCAGTGATTAGTGCAAATGGCTTAAAGACTTACTGAGAAGGAAGGCAACCAAACAGGCTAATAACAGCAAGCATCAAACACCACAAAATATTACCTGAGCAAGAGTAAACACTGTGTGCATTCCCCTGGTTTTCTGAGACAGAAGAGGTTTTCCTCAGGCCACCAACTCCTCCTGTGGGAAACACAGGCAAAATATTTCAGAAGTCCTGTCTAAATACATGTAGTGAAGGATGTAGAAAGTAATACTATAATATATTGAGTCAAATGTAGGTCATAAAAGGGAAGTTTAATCATCTTCCTCAGCACTGGTACACATAAATAAGGAAATAAAAGGGAGAGATCACACAAGCTAAGAACTGCAAAAACAAGCTGGTTTCTTTAGCTTAACTAGCCAAGCAAATGGATGGGGCTCTCCTTCTGTGGTTTTGCTTCATATTCTGCTACCAATTATTATGGAATTAGAAACCCTCTTCTTCAAAAGACATCCCTTTTGGAAAAGAGTTTCACTTCCTCCCCACTGCAGTTTCTGCATACCCAGGGACCAGGCCTCCCCACATTTACCTGCTATGAACAGGCTTTGTCACACAGGAGTCTGCCAGCCTTGTCTCTTTGGACAGTCCCATCCCACCTTCCTGCAGTTCTGCATGGAAAGAGATGGGGTGGGATTGCATCAGGATACCTTTTATCTCACAGTAACCCAAACTGTCCTGCTTATAGACACTCTCTGCTGTGGAATAAAAGTAATTCCATTGAGGGTTAAGAGGATTAGGGAAACTGGGAAATTAAAAAATCAAGAAATAGTCTGGGGGAAGCACCTGAGCTGGAGCAGTGCAGAGAGGTGCTGGCTGGCACAGGGACAGTTAGGACACCTGCCACAGAGGATACCCATCTTCAGCCAGAATCCAGGGCAGTCTCCCCATGGAGCACTCAGCCTTAGAGAAAGATACCAAGGCTGCCTTTTCCACACACAGTCACTGCAGTCAGAGCAGGAAATTAACAATTCTGTGCCGTGTGGCAACTTTCTTTCTCTCTGCAGACCTGCACTCTTGGTGTTCTTCCTACAGAAATCTGCTTTGTGCCAGAAGAAAAGGGACCTGTTCTTGTACAACCTCCTGGCTCTGTGGTGTTGTACAGGGGAGGAATCCTTTCCCTTCTAATTAATTTCTCAGATCCCAGTGAGGACTACATTCCAGCAGAAATATCTAAAATCTCTCATTACGGGAAGAGAGGAAAGACTTTCCCAACACATGGGCTTATCATGCCATTTACTCACTTACTCCAAACAATTTTAAAAAATCCCTTGTGCAAAATTAAGAAGAGGGAACCAGACAAGTAGAAAGACTTCTGGATTTTTATTTTCCCACTGTATAGTCAGAGAAATAAAAGAGTTCAAATAAAAGAGTTTCAAATTTTGTGAAAAGCCACCATGAGCCTGCACTCTGATAAACAATAACCCTTTTCTTGACAGCAGTTCCTTTATTATATTTTTAGAAGAATTTAAAAGCCACTTATTTTTGAAAACTGTGATTTCAGGAAAAAGTATAATTTTCACATTTCCTCTGATGTGTTATATGCCCTGCTGTGTTATGACATTTCAAGTTTCATCAAGTCACATTAATTTACATTCTCACATGTTTTCTCAGTGGAACCTGCTCTTTGGGTCTATTTTCATTTATTACTTGATCACTTTAATGTATTTGTTTTACTGAATACTTGGGCCATATTAACTGATCTTTCCATACCCCATGCTTGCAATTCATTAGCAATCATTTCTCTTCTCTGCACGAAGAAAGGAAAAAAGGAATGAGTGTGAGAGAAAATGAGAGAAAGACAAAAGACTTGGAAAGAAAGCAAACAGCAGTTTAGTACACAGTCTGGGATACAGCCTGCTCTGTTGCTTGAGCTTTGGTTATGAGGAAATTTTATCTGGTGTGGCCAACATAAATTAGCAACACAATAAAATAGATCCCATACAATAAACGTAGCTAATTGGTTGTAAGCTGCCCATTATTTCAACCTCCTCAACTTTGGTGAATGTGTTCACAGCAGTAAATCTGTGTTAGAGATTTGTTTTGGTGCTGAGTAAAATGGACTGTTGGATCCTCTTGTGCAGAAAGCCAACCAATTGTTCAGCCTTGCGCAATGATGATGTGAGGGAGAGCTGGGCATCTAGTCCCATTTGTGGGCTTGTTCCTTGCAGAAATATTTTGGCTGCCTGTGTGTCAGCTTGAGCTTGAAGTGATGCCTAAATTCCTAAATTATAGCCCTCTAGACTCAGTTTGTTCAGAGTGGCCAGCACAGCTGAAGTGCACTATAACCACTCTTTGCCTCCTGGCATAGATAATTTGAGATAACTCTCAAACAGTGAGACATTAAGTGAGGGGATCAGCCCATTTTGTCCACCCTTTCCCTGTATTTATTCATTTAATGACTGAATGAACCATGGTGTTTCTCCCCACTCTTGCTCCCCTCTGCTTGCAAGTGGCACCAATACAAGTTGAGAGATTATATTTGGAAACCTTTGCAACTTCTCAGTAAATTCCCATTCCCTCCTCAATATTAGGACACTTGATGATACCATGAACATCAGGCAAAAATGTCCTGTGCAGGCAGCTGCTGACCCCCCAGTCCAGAAACCAGCAGCAAGTCTCAATGGCTGTGCAAGGTGTGAGTCTTTCTCAGCCAAACATGGTGAGAGCTGAAAGCCTCAGGTAGAAGGAAACACCCTGCACTTAAAAAAAATCTGCTGCCTGCAGCTCTCCACCAGTGAGGAGACACGTGCAGATCCAATTTGATCACAGTGGTAATCCATCCACTCTGCTGTTAACACACTCTCTTGACCTACCCCAGACTGACATCTTGCTGTAGCTCCAACTTTGAGTTTGCAGCCACAGCAGGCTGCAAACTGATAGATGCAGGCAAGTGGAGCAAGAAGCAACTTAGCAGGTTGTAGCTTGTATTTCCCCACCTATATCCATATTTACCCCTACTGCTCCCACACTTACCCCTAGCAGTGAAGACATTGCATAGAGTCCAGGTGTTGACTAATCTAAAGCTACATAATTTCATCTCCTGTTTTATAAACTGCTCTGCTAGAGAAGAGCGAGGGTGGGGGGAGGAATTGCCCAATAGAGACATTTCTGGAATTCGGTTTCTTTGTAATTAAGCTGTTTGGAGCAATCAGACCAGACACTACTTTAGTGACAGCTGGATTTCATTTTAAACTTCTTCTCCGCCCTTTGGTAGCTCTGGGGGAGCTAACATGAAGGTCAAACACTGGAAAACTCTAAGTGCAGAGGAGAGACTCCCAAATGTGACCTAAGGCACAGAGAGCCCAGCTCATCCATTGTGGTGTCCTCATGTCCCTGAATGAGAAGGATGAAACCAAAGCTTGCTGTAGAGAGTTGAATGGAGCAGCCTCCTGTGTCAAAGCATTGGGAAGAGGGAGGCAAGGAAGACTTTCCCAGCCTATATGTCATTGATGGCAAATGACCTGGTGCCAGCAGGAGAGCGATCAGCACAGCCCAGGGAAAGCAGCACAGATATGACAGCATGCCTGTTATCCACTGTGCTCTGGTGACAGAGTGGAATGTAATCTGTGTGTTTCTGTTCAGAGATTAGAGACAACAACTGGCTCCGAGGGGATGTGCTGTCCTGAAATGGGGAACAGAGAAGGATGCTTACGTAAAATGGCCTGGCAGCAGTGCACAGGAGGGACAGGCACACTCATTTTCTACTGTGTGCAGCAATGAAAGGGATTACTGCTGAGGGGGGAGGCAGGAATGAACAGGGGGAGAGAAATTATGAGTCCAGATGTCTACTCTGTGTATAGAGTTCCCAAGGGCTTCAGAATAAAATAGAAATAAGCCATACCATAAATTCAGATACATGTGCAAGGAATCCACATTTACTCAAGACTGAGGTTGTGTTATGTGACCTTAAGCAAAACTAATCAGATGGACTGAATCTCCTCAGTCTTTTTCAGCATGTGTGGACCTGAGAGAATGGATTTTGCAGAGCTAAAAGTCAGTCCCTCGCTTCCACTGGGATGCAGCTGTCTAAATGTCTTGGTGCTTCCTAAGAGATCTGAGAATATAGGGTGGGAGAACTGTAAGGGAACAGGGGCTGGTGTGATCCACTCATTCATGGCTTTGGCAGCTACATTTTGTATTAACCCTGCTCAGAAAACAGTGGCCATGGAGTAATTCAGCCCATTCTGGAATCTAGGTGCAAAACTAAGCAAGCTTAGACTGGTCACAATATAGTCAATCAGAATTTAAATAGTATTGTAAATAGAATTCAGGCTTAATGAGGGCCGAGACAAGGAATGCCAAAATGCCAGAGGCTGCCTTACTTTTCCCCTTGGAGGACTATGATTCCTGACACTAGCTGACTAAAAAGAAATAAATAGTTTAGAAGCCCTGATGCCTTCCAAACACCAGGTGCAGCACCATCAGTGCAGCACCATCTTACCTAGACTACAATTGACCTTTTAGCTTCTTTTCTTTTTTTCTGTCTTTTCTCATAGGAGGCACCAGTCCTTGCTGTCATGATAAAAATAGAAAAGTGCCATCTGTGTGTGCCTAAAGGTTTATGAAATGAGAAGAAGAAGAAACTAAACCAAGTGGCTCTCCTTGCTATCACTTCCCAGCTCCCCTCTTGAACGACATTCTGCATCCTTAAAGATGCTGTCCAACTGATGCTGAGCAGCAAGGTGAGAGCCTGTCACAAGGAAATATGCACAGAAAGATGTGCTGAATGTTCCTGGTTTACTTACTGCCAGTTGACAGCAGGACAGAAAGTCATCCCTAGCCAGTCAGGAATGTTACCTTTTAAGTGATGTGCACTGCATGGTACATGGAGACTGAGATCAATGGAGGACAGCAGAAAGTTAAACTGACAGTACACTAATAATTGTTGACATTAACTAATCAGATAAGAATTTAAAAGTTCACACTGTGAACACTGATATTTTCTGTGTGAAGTGAAGACAGTTTGAACTGATATTTTTTCTATTAATAAGTGTTTGAAAGGGTGGTAGAAGAAATTATTACTGCAGTAATCAGAGCTCTCTGTGTGAAATCGCTTCATGGTCTTTGAGATTCATAAAGCAGGAGATAGTCTTTATTCAAAAAATACTATGAGCCTTTACCTATCTAATGAAAACATAAAAGTTATCATTGCTTTAAATAATCTTTTAATTTATTCTCCAATATGCTAGTTTTATGATACTCTCTGGAAAACAGGCAGGGCCCAGTGTCCAGCCTCTGAAGAAATTTTGGGAGTTATCTAGAAAGGGCTGTCTGCTCCCCTCCAGCGATGGACAATAACTCTGCCCTGTGGCTGAGCCTCTCTGCACCAGGGCAGAGCTACCCATAGACTGTTCCAGGCCTCTGTCACGGGCAACAGGAGCACAGGATGCCAGCCTGTTATTTCCAATAAAATGCCACTGGCTTATATGCCTGCTCCCCAGAGGGACCCTGCATCAGCACTGGAGTAGGTGCAGTTATGTTTGTTCAAGCATGTTTCATTTCTGACTAACACAAATCAAACTCAGTGTGATTTAATGGCATCTTCAGACTGCAGCACACACCAGATCAGACACTTCCCTGGGTGTTCACTGCATCGCTAGCATGCATGGAAGAGCTGCTTCTTACAAATATGAACATGTTGATTGGTAAAGATGAGAATGTTCTTACCATCACAGGATCTTTTAGTTTGGAAAAGACCTTTAAGATCATTGGGGCAACTGTTAACCTAACACTATCAGGCCTTCAGCACATAACCATTGTGCCATCAGTGCACATAATTCAGCCTCAGGTAGCTACACTTAATGATTTCCAGCTCTTGCTTGGATTGGGAAGAACATTCTTCCCTTTTCCCATGGTGTAGCTGAGACTAATACTGTCACTTGTAGTGATGTTCAACATGTGAAATCCAACTAACCTTCCCTTTGACTAAGAATTTTGTTTGTAACATAATACACCTACAATATTATGCAAGGAGTCTGGAAATGATCATTTGACAATCCATATCAAAATGTATCTTCAGCCAAAAACCCCCAAGGTGTTAACACCTTCTGAGGTTGTTAACTTCTCCTTCCCAGCAGCCTGCTTAGAGGGGTGCACACATTCATCCCTGCTTCAAATCAAATCCTTTGGTTTACTCCTTGTGTTCCCCACTCCCACTTCTGACTTTACCTTATGATCAATAGAGTTCAAGTTTAGGGAATATTATCAGAGCCATGATTGCAACCTCTAACTTTATAATCTATAGGGCTGCTGAGAGCATTAGAACATCCAGGATAAATTAATTCAGTGTAAGTAAAAGCTTTGAAGCTAGGAGCATCACCAGGGTTTTGAAGCTTAAGCCCTATTTAGATTACTTGATTAAAGTAGGTCCAAAGCTTCACCAATCAATATATTTTGCTTAGGAGCAGTGTTGATACAGAAGCATATTTAATGGGATCTGCTGTACCCCACCCAGAAGATGCTTCATTAAAGCAAAATGAGAAAACGTGCATGGGTGGAGAGAGGCAAAATCATTGCCCTGTGTTTGAGAGTGCCTTTGAAGATTATTTGCAGCTGTGGTACAGAATAGCCTGTAGAAAGAAAAAGGGAGAAGGGAATTGACAAGAAAATTACAGGCTTGGAAAAGAAGTAACTGAACCTTCTATTAGTTTAAAATTGTAAAGAATGACCAAATGTAAATAGACATACCTGCAGCCATGCATTATTAAATGGACAGCTCTGCTCTTTGGCCACTTTAATTTGTCCTGCAATCTCCAGTGGCACCAGAATCATTACTCTGGTTACCTGGATGGCATCATTTCTGGCAAGATGGCCAGCATTGTATCTGTGGGCCAATATTGACAAAATTATAATAATTTGTACTAAGATTAGGAAAACTTAAGCCTGACCAGTAGGTAATAGTTGACAAAAGCCAAAAATAAAATCAGCTCAGAATTTTTTTTCTCACCTGAGAATATGAACATGCAACAGGTAAAACAGGTAATGGGGAAGAGCACAGGTTCGGTTCTGCTCCTCCTGCTTCACCTCCCAGGTTAGTTACACACCTCCAGGGCTACTGGGTGCCAAACCATGGCTTCCAGACCAGCCCCAGGGAGGGAATGGGAACAGGCTGTTGCTTGTATCCCAATGGAAAACATAATCCATTTAGATTTCAAATTGGACTTGATTAGACATTTAAGAAACTTTTTTGCAGTAGCAATTTAAATGATTTAGTTATATTTTCCAGCCTACCGAACAGATCAGACAAGCAAATCATGTGCCACCTTCATAGCACAGTGTGCCCCATCTGCAATGCCCCAAGTCCTGTAGCTCCCCAAAGAGCCCCAACTTTGTGCCATAAAGCCAAGCTGCTCCCCAAGAGTCAGGGAGCTCCCCAGCCAGGGCCCAGCCACACAGCAAGGTGAGCAAGGCAAATCTGCAGACAGTAGCCAGGTTATGCTCAGAATTCAGATTGTATCAGGCAACACTGTGCTTATAAGGCAGCTCCAAAATCTTGCTGGGAAGTCAGTCAGTAGATCAGAGCCAAGTTCAGTGAGGTAACCAGGGCTGGGTACCCAGTGGTCCCCAGAGACAAGGCAGGTCTGTCAAGCTGGGAAGTCAGTCTGCTGCTCAGGGCCTGGATCAACAGGATCCTTGGACAGGCACAGGCACAGCTCTGCCTGAGCTAGAGCCTGATGCTTCTGTAGCATCACTCAGACACAGACTGACAGCCCAGGGCTTGGCTGAAATGGGGCTCCTGAGTCCACAGGCAGGTGTCGGTGGAGACCCCAGATGAGACTGGTCAGGCCCATGAAGGTGCCCTGACATTAATCTGATTGTGCAAGACAAACATTTGCATTTTTACTTCAGCAAGAATGTCAGTTTGGAGCTGGTGTTTGTCCACGTCATGGAAATTAACACGTGCCAGAAAAGCTGCAAAGAGAATGAAATGAGTATGCCAGGAGACTTTTATGTTTGAAAAGGATTTTGCCCTGAAGTACCCACCCCTGCACAGCTGGGCTGTGCTGATGTGTCCCCTGGGTAGTTCATTTCACACCAACCACCTTGGGTGCCTGCAGCAGGGGTCCCACCAAGCAGTCTCTTGCCCTCCCCACAGCCTGAGTGGCATTAGCTCTGACAGGCTGAAGGTTTTCCTCATCAGTTGCACCACCTTCCCACACTCCTCTGAGTAACTAACTTCTACATCCAGACTCTGCACTACAGAGTTCCAGTGCAAGAGGAAACACAAGCCTTTATTGCCAGAGGTGACTAAAACTCAGCCAGATGAGCTGTGTATTTTTAAAGAAGTTATTTTTTTGCAAGAAATCCACACAGTATTTGCTTTTGTGACAGCCAGAGAGCGAGACAAAAATTTGCAGTTTGAAAGTTCAAATTGAAAGACAGGCAGTGAGATGTCTTGGATAATTTAGGGATTGGGAATGGGGTCTTTTCCATGAGTTCACACATCAGCAGCAGACTGAGGAGATGTAACACAGCAATCTGGTAAGAATCAGTGGTAAGGAGATGCAAACAAAGCACTCTGGGCCAGATAAAAAAGCTGTCAGTGCAAGACCCTCTCAGCTTATTATCCTGTCCATTGGCAGCCCCTTTGCATCCCTGCTCATGCTGCAGCTCCAGCTCTGTTTAACTCCCTGTGCAGGCGTGGACTGAGCCTTTGCCCTAGAATTCTGATGCTTGCTTGCAAGAATAATTTCTGTCTTGGTGACAAACTCCTTCCCTTCGACAGCCTGAGTTGTGCTGAAGCTTTTTCTCCCTCCTAACCCTAACCTCAACATTAGGAGTGGGTTAAGTCTTCTCTGGCAAACCCTGGCCGTGCCCTAGTGAGCAAAACTTCTGAGGGACTAATCCTTCTGGCAACCCACCCTTTCCTGTGGCAGCCACTTTCAGCAGCCGCTTCTCATTTTGTCTCAAAATTTGTATGTTAAAGTAACATGTCTTCTGTCTAAAATGAAATATGTTTGTCTTTTTATTTTTATATGCATCAGACAGTTCTCTTCATAGTGAGCTCTCATGTATTTTAGTGGCATTCACAGTCTGCATGAATAAACAACTGGAGGCACTTGAAGGGATACAAGCTCTGTCTGCCTTTGTCTGCCAAATAATCTTTTCTTCTGTCCCTGAACAAGAAATTATTATAATTCTACCTTGCAAACACAGCCAGGCACAAGTTATTACTTTGTTGTTTCAAGATGAGTTGTTTTAAAAAAAAAATTTAAATCTCACAGCTTTTGAAACTATTAATCCTTTTTTTGTGGCCACTGGTCCTTCGCCCTCCCACAGGCCACCCAAAGAGGCTGCAGCACCTGGCTGCCCATAGCTCCCTGGCATGCCCAGCTGTGAGCCTCAGCAGTGACCTGTCCTACAGAGCAGGGTCCCCATGCTCCCCCTGGCCGCCGGGAGCAGCCCTGTCGGTGGAGACATTGCCAGTGCAATGCAGTGACTGATTTGCTTCCAGTAAGACACATTGTCACAGACTATTAATTTTACTGCAGCCTCATTGGAAGGGAGTGGTAAAGCAGCAGGGCAAGCAAAAAGCTCCTGTCAGCGTGGGAGTACTAGATGCCCAAACAATTAGGGTTCTAGTTCACCAAATCTCAGCAGCCCCCTGACCTCACATTTGTTTACTCTCCAGTTTACTAAAGCAAAGGCAATGCCTGTGTAAGGTGAGAGCTGTTTCAGAGGTCAGATGCTGCTGGGTTAAGTCACGGAGTCTTTGCAAATAGCTGTTTTTAAAAAAGAGATAATAAAAATGGTGAAAGGCCCTTAGAACCTAGATTTTGTGTTGTGGGCAGCCAGTCTGCCAGCACCTAGGATTGCCCAAAACAAAGCAAAGCAGGATAGTGAAGAAGAAGAAAGGAGGATGGAGACATGACTTTTCAGCAGGAGAGGTGTATCCTAATATGGTACCTGGGAACTGATTGATAATTCTCTCCCAAGCCATTCAAGTCCTCCATCCATCCCACAGAGGTAATGGCCTTTAGAGTGAGATTCAGCAGAGCCCTCCAGGCGGTTTTTTAGTGTCATTTCAGCTTGGTACCTGGGTGCAGAAGTCGCACAGGGCAGCTGGGCACATGGTGAGGAGCAGACACAGAGCTGGGACAGCAGGAGCTGTGGCAGAAACCAGGCAGCCACAATGGTCTGTAGTGGGCAAAACACTTTAAAAGGTGCTGAGAGAGAAGTCCCTCGTAAAGGAAAAAATGTTAACAGAGACAAAGCCACACTGACTTCCTATATCAGATGCTGAGCACTTGCTTCTCAGGGATTCTCCCCAGCCCTCTTCCTCTGTACAACTCCTTTATGCCTCAGGTAGCACCAGAAGTCTCCCCTGCTGTCATCTCTTCCTTGTCTTCAGAGAGAAGGAGCTTTCCTTTCCTTGTAGGAGCTTTGCTTTCCCTTTCCTTTTTCCCCTGCCCCCCTACCCTGCTTGCAAAGCCCAAAATGGCTGCCTGAATGCTGTTTGCAGCCTTGCAGGCAATATTCCCCAAATCCATTTGTTTTGGTATGGTGGATCACCCAACAGATCTCACTGCAGCGCGGCTCCTTGCTGCTGTGCCAGGAGCAGACAGAAGGCACTGGCCACAAGGAGCAGGAGTTGTGGCTCTCCTCCTGATGGATGATCTGCTTCTTGCAGTGGTGTAACAGGCAAAGCCAGCTGTATTTGATTACACCCCAGGCAGCGTGGCTTCTGTGACTGAGATGGTGAATGAACCAGGTTGGAATAAGCAAGTGTATTAATTAGTATGCTGATAACTGAATAAAGCTATTTTTAAAATCACTGAACAGCACTGCACTTTACTATGATTGCAGAGATTATGTAAGAAGATGATTAAAACCAGGTCCCTGCATCACAGACTGATCTGTGTTTTTGAGATGAAAAAACAAAGCTGCAAAGGAATGAGAGGAGACTGTACTATTTTAAAAGGTTCTCTGCCTGCCCTAATTAAGGGCAAAGGAGCCATGTTATCAATATTTTCATTGTCATTCTAACCCATCCTACTTTTCCTATCCTATTTTGCCAATAAGCCATTTATTTTTTACAATTGAGTTTGTACATATGGAAATGTCAGCTCAGGAGGGATCTGCTGCATCATCCCACACTACATGGCCATTTTGCAGTGTCCCTGATGCACAGCTTTTGCCTCCTGTGGTGCACCTACCAGGAGTGTTTTCCCCCTATTTGATGATGTACTACCACTCATTAAAAAAAGCAGGAAAAGTAAACTGTGGTCACTACCTTTGTGTATTGTCTAACAGATTGAAAACAGACAGATAAGGAGAAGTATCTCAGCAGCAGGAAGATGCTGCATTTCAAGACCAAGCTACCAAAAAATATGTTGATGTTTTCAATGACAGTTATTTGGGAAAAGCCTCTAGAAACTGATTGTCATTAAAGACCCAGAGAGAACATTGGTTATGATGATAAGCAGAGATTTAAAAATTTTGTTTACAGTCTCCTGCACTGTAATGCTCAGATTGCTGTATATACACAATCATTATTTTATTCCTTCCACCACAATGAATAGCAGCTCTGCTGATCAAATATAAAGTGGCAACCAATCCTAATGCAAACAGAAATATAAACAAACCCTGCAGATTTATAGCCAATAAAAATTATGTCAAACAGTATATGATGAAAAGCAGAGTGTATGCTTGTTATTAAGTCTGACAGATGTTTGCTGTAGAGTGTTTTCCATGAAGTTTCTCACCATTGTTAATCATCTGTACTTTATGATGAAGTTTAAAAACCCCTTTAATTATCTTACACGGATTGAATGTGTCCACTCAAAGTATTGCACTCTGTTGAAGATTTATTCTTTTATAATATTTCTTTAAGAAGCAGACATCACAGAATCAATTGTTACTTCATTCCCTGGCATAACATAAGGTCTGGAGCACCCAGAACAAAGCCTTTTGCTGTTATTTACATTCTCTTCTTTCTTTCTCGGCAACTTCCCCAGCATTCCCGGGTATATGATTGCCACCCCTTCACAGAGAGTCTGTAGTAGCAGGCGCTGTTGTGCGAGCACAGGAATTTAGTGCGGAGGCCACACCAACGTGGGCATTTTGTGTGTAACCATTTTGTGCGACGCACCCATCGAGTACCGGCCCCGGCAAGCAAGGCGGCTGAGCCTGGGGGCGGTGTTTTCTTTCCCTGAGAGCCCTGAGCTCCGAGCTCCGTGTCCGTTCGTGCCCGGGGCTCAGCGCTGCTCAGCCGGGGATGGCTGCACGGGCCAGGCCTGACATCCACAGCCCCGCCGGGAAGGGCCGGGCCCGGCCTGGGCTGCCCGGGCTCTTTGGACCTCCGTAGCCAAAATCTGCAGTGCAAAATCTCATAGGCCTCACATCTCACACTTACACGACCCCTTCTGTTCCTGCGTGGTGAGGAGGGGCAGGAGCCCTGCCGTGCCATTCTGCCTAGGGACTGCTGAAGGGACAACGAGTAAGGGCTGGGAGGACAGAGGCAGCTGGCAGCCCCTACCAAGGGTGGGCACCTTAGCCATGGCCTTCTTCTGCCCACGCAGGCCCCGAGGGCTCTCCAAGAGCGCTGCCATGGCACCTGCCCCTCTGCGTTCTTCTGGGCCCGTTCAGCAGGCTGAACACCACCATGGCTCTGGTGCCGAGGGACCGAGGTGCTGCACTGGCCAGGGGAGATGAGCTTTCAGCACAAGGGTGGCAGCATCGCCCAGGGGCAGCTGGCCAGGGGTGGCTCACAGCTGGTTTTAGCCCACTGGAGGCTGAGGTCAGCAAAAAGGGAAGACCAAGCCAGTGGGTGCTACGGCTGCAGGCAGGCAGAGGGGCGGGGAGTGCTCCTCCTCGGATGTATTTTACAAAGGAACCAACACACAGAGGGCTGCTGGAGACCCACGTGAGATCAGAAGGGATCTGTGCGCTCCTGAGGAACCCACACCAGGGGAGGAATTCCTGGATTGGCTGCAGGCAGCGCATGCTGGAGCAGGGACAACCCTGAAGAAAGAGCAGCAGGAAGGCCTGCTACATACATCAGCTGGCCTGCCCGTGCTGCCCAAGGGCTTGCCAGAGGCATTTTGACAAATTGAGTACAATCCATGGTGCAAATAAGGGTGTTGAGTCTGGAGAGGAGGCAGGACAGGTGTTAATACAGTGTGTGACTGCTGAAATTGCAGTTGCACGGGAAGTTGGTAGCATAGCTGGCATTCAGCACATCTCTTACAGCATGCCCAAGCTAAATGGCTTAAGACCCTTTTGCAATGCTCTGTGCTGAAACAAGTCCACAGGCTCTTGGCAAGCTTGCTGGCTTGTACATAAAGGCTAAAACATGTTCTGTGGAGGCTTCAGGTCTCCTTGCTCCTCTACACACATCACTACGGATCCATCCGCTGGCTGCTACGTGATCCCTGCCTAACTGGTGGCAGATGGGAGGGGGAATCCATTAGAGGAAATGGTTCAGAGCACAGTTAAGAGGTTCTGCCTTCTCATCAGTCAACTCTCATCTTGTCTCCCTCCTTGGCCAAGTTTTTTCTCTCCTTGTTCAATTGCACAGCAGTGGGCACTGAGGATTGGTTACAAACAAACTTTTCCAGGCAATGCATGAAAGTAGCAATTGCCTGGACAGATATTGAGCTTGGGCACTTTTATGCACTTTTGTGTGTATCTCAGACATTTGCTTCTTCTGCTCCACTTTCTCCTGGGATGTTCACATCCATCTTGTCCCTCAGAAGCCTGGTGCAGTAGTCTCCCATACCAGCCACTCTGGATGGCATCAAGACAAGAGAGGGGGGACACTCTTAGGTCAGCTTCAGCAGCCATGCATTCTCATTACATGGCTGAGAAAACACCCTCTCTGCCTCAGCAGTGCTTCAAACCAGTTGTGAGAAAGTTTGATGGAAGAACTGAGGGGCTTTCTTTCTTCTCAGTCCTTTTCAAAATTAACCTATAGATACATAGGGCTGTTAACAGAACACTTTCAAAGACACGGGGTCTGAGGAATGCTGTGACTATTAAGACTGTACTATTCAGTTTATTTTTAACTGGAGAAAGCTATGAGACCCATTACAATTTTTTTGTACTCCTTATTATTCATTCTCTGAAGAGAATCCTTTTGCACTGTTTTCTTCAACTCTAGACTTAGGTGGAAGGATTAATGCACAGATTACAAAGGTATGTTTGTCAGGAAGTTATATATATGCCATTAGACATTTTATTACTGGATCTCTTGATTGTTGCTAACTAAGAAAAAAAACCCAACAACAACAAAAAAAACCCAACAAAAACCAAAACCCAAAAAAACCCCACCAATTCCCAATGAAATCAGCTTTGTTTCTGGGCTGCAAAACTGATGAAAAAGGAAGATCAGATTCTAACTTAACATCAGCTCAGTGTGTCTAGCCATTTGCAGGAAATTAACGTGAGCTGGTATCAACAGCAGTAAAGATCCAGGTAACATCCCACAAGGGCCAGAACTACTTAATAATGAAAGAATTAATTTGTTAAAAATTCCCAAACAACACAACGACTAATATATGAGCATATTCTGAAACTAATATTCACACAAATGCAATTGTTCAATTGATGCAACTCAGTAATTTTTATTGCAACTGGAAGACAATACATCACAGAAACTTTATGGTAGGTTTTGGGAAAGTGTTATTTACAATAATAATTGATGAAATAGTTTGTCTTTGGCAATATGATTACACATCAAGAAAATGTAAAATGCAAGTATGCCTCTAAATCAACAATTTCATATTTCCTAAAGATCAGCTGATTGCACTTGCCTTCGGACTGCTCATTTAGGTAAACACAAATACAACTTAACATCACTGTTCATTCCCCGTCACAGTTCGTATTTTAGTATTGATGAAATTGGCAGTTTCAGATGCCAAGTACAGGAAAAAAAATTGGCTTATCACTGTACTAAATTAACTTATTGGCCAGTTAAGGTCCTGTGACCCTTAAGCATTGATACTAAATCTCTTGGTCTTTTGATTGCTTTATCACTTTTTCTGTAAAACAAAATATTTCAGAAATTACAGATCAGAGTATAAAAAAATGTACAAGTTCATAATGCTTTTCATACACACACAAATCATTCCCCCCAACATTTTACATCATGGCAGTTTTAAGTAGTGAGTGTGAATGATGCAGGCATGGAACTGGTTATCAGATAACAGGTATGACTTTCAACTGCTGTCCCACACACATACTCAGGAAATGTACAATGCTCTAGTAACTTAAAAATGTACTCAAGTTCAATGTCATCCAAACAAAAAAAGAAGGTCTTGGGATTTCAGGCCAGAGTAAACAAATGAAAAAGATTCCCATTTTAGATTGTCAGCCATTCCAGAGTCCAGCATGTAGTTTTAGTATTCAGTAAAATCCCTTCTAGCACTAAAGGCCAGCACAATTGTCATTTATCCCTTAAACCCTCGGATGATGAGCTCCTGTAACTGCTGGCCTGATCCAAAGCCTCACGAAATCCACTGAAAATAAAAAAGTGAAACAAAACCCCCTCCCACTGATTGTGAAAGGATGTTGCATCAGGCTGATATTCCCCTCTTTGCAAAAGGAAATGTGATACAGTAGAAAACCCATTATATAGCTTCAGATAAATATACCTTGTTTTCAATGCTGAAACAAAACCCAAACTCCCCAAACCAGGAAAGGCTACTTATTAGAACTCAAAAGTGACCTTTAAATTATTTCTGGTTTTAAATGTATACCAGCAAAATACAGCACCATAGACACATTAGGTTGAGACTTTTTTTTTGGTCAGTGAAGCTAGTACTTGTTTGCTGAACTGTGGAAGAATTATAAGGTCATGTACATCATCAAAGATAAAGCAACCCAGCTGACAAGTCTCTGCTTAATTCAAGAATAACCAGTACTAAAAATAAAAATGCAAAAATAAAAATCCCTAATAAACCACCATCAATACTTTCTAAAGAAAAGGGGATTAACAGATGAATTTACAAGTGTATGCAGATTTATACAGAACACTGAATGTTGTGTGTAAATCCTTAGAAACTTCATCTCAAAACAGAAACACACAAAATGTATAGTTTGACTTACACATCCCATTTCAAAGGAAAAGAGACATCATTACAACTTGGTAACTGTGCTAATTGCAATATAAATCAAACAGAAATTCAGAGTTTGGCAGGTAACTAAGAGGGTTATCACTTAGGTTATATAGCAAAGTGTTGATGTATATTACATAGAGTAGTATAAATAATAAAAAAGTATTATTTAAATTAGATCACAGTGCTGCATTATGTGCATAACAGTGTTTGATATATTACTGGAGGGCTGTGAAGAACACTACTAAAACTTAACAGGTCAGACGGTCAACACTGATACTCTGTTACAATCAGGAGGATGTATGGTTCAAATGCTCTTTTGGTGGCAAAGTTAAGAAAATGTTTCAAAGTATTTCCTATAAAATATGCCAATGAGCTAGTCAGGCAGTAGTGATGCGCCTGAAAGAGCTGGGTTTGCATTCTCCAGGAAGTGAAGTAAATTGCATTGGAAATGCATTTTCTCAGTAGTTTTATTTTGATCCTGGAGGATGGGAGAGTAATGTTTTCAAAAATGCCTAGGGTTGGATTAAAGCAAAAACTGTAGTAACAATAGTGATAGTGAAATGGTAAAGGCTTCCAGGAGCACTTGGGTGTCTATAGCTCCACTAACTGCAAAGGAGACCAGACACCTTCAAGTTCTAGAAGACCTCAGATTGTGCATTCTCAGACCCACAGTGTGATTCTTGGTGTGTCCTGTGCAGGGCCAAGAGTCGGATGGGTCCCGTCCAACTCAACATATTTTATGATTCTATGATCTACATCTTTAGATGGATTGGGATGGGAGCCAAAATCTCAGTGAAAATAAATTACCAATACTAAGAAACCAGGACAAAGTGTTGTTTTGGTAATTTTATCCGTGGTGCCATTTGGCATACAATTTATGATTTCATTTTCTGCTAAAGTATGTCGACGTATCTCTACCTCACTCCAGTGAAGAATGCAGCCTCCAGCTTTTTTCTGTATCTTTTCCACAAGTAGACAGTAATTCAGCTGAACACTGGGAGCCAATGCATCTCCTTTGGCATTCCCTTCTCATTAAGGTAGGAGAGGAACCAGAAGATGAACCTCCATTGCTGGAGAGAACAGTCTCAGGACAGTTCTCTAGTCCTACAGGGCACACCTTCTCACTCCCACATTCAGCTTGTCAGCTGTAAAGCCCTGTGATCTTTGTAGAACTACTGCCAATTTTGCCAGGAGAAGATCAGAAGCAGACTGCTTTCAGAAACAGCTATGGGGTGATACATTTAAGCTGTTCAAGACCTGTGCTTGCATTTTTAAATGCAAGCAGAATCTGCACCAAAATGCAGTAGGACATCCAACTGCTTGCAGAATGCAAGCACGATCAGCAGATTTCACCTCCCTGGAGATGCTGGTGAAATCTGCTTATGGCATTAGCTCTGGCCTGCAAGAGCTTCTTGCTGCAAAAGGCATATTCCAAAGGAACTCGCCATGAAGTCCAGCAACCCTTACAATTCATGCCCATGTGAAACTCACCACTGAACACCTGCTGACCTCGCCCCCACCTGTCTTGGAGAAACGCTAATTTGGCAATACTTAGAGTGAGAAGAAGGGGAAGTTACAGATTTGACAACTTCTCACCCCAAAATGGCTTAGAAGGAAAGCAAACAAGCAAAACCACACCACCTCCTATCTGGCAAGTGAGAGAGTTTGTAATACAGTGCAATTACCATTATGTTTTGACATCATTCAGTTGAAGTAAAGACAACTCGATTAAAAGCTGACATTGTATTTCTTGGAAAACAAATCAATTTCAGTTCTTACACAAAAAAAGAGAACTTCTCTGATGGAGTAGTACCAGTTCTGACAAAGTTGTCATTGTCAGCCAGGCACAAATATGGTTTAAAAGGTGACTCCTAAATACCTTATACAATCCAAATTATGTACTTCTCATCAACAGTCAGAGTAAGCATCAATAAGGACAAGTTGTTTTTTAAAGACCAGAAATAATCCATTGATGGCAGCCCAAACTGCTAGTTCCTGAACATAACTTTGTAAAATCCTACCAAAGAATACCTTCCTAGCAGATCACACTAGGAGAAACAAATTTTATATGAAAATAGATGCTTGCCAACATTTTAGGTTTACCAGGAAGTATATAGAGAACTTGTTGAAGTCTTAGATAGGTGTTATACATATATATCTATATATATATCTGTATAAAGTTAACCTGCCTAATTAGATATTTATGCAAAATGACTGTTTTCTAAGATGAGTAATACTAGTGGTAATTATATATTTAGCCACCAAGAGTCCACATTAATGAATGGTACTTGTTTTTCAGCAGATACTGATCTCATTTGCACTGACACACTGCAATCAGAGAAGTTGCTCTGGAATTAGTGTTGTGGACAGATTCTGGCCACTGGCACACAAACACATTGTTTTTCCTGGAGGACAGAGATGTCTGAGCCATGGTTTGTATTTTCTGCCACTAGATTTTTCAGTGCTGTTTTTGGTAAATATTAAGCTGCTCCCGAGCTGATACAACTATGCATTAATGAGCAAAGGTGGTGGCAAAGTGATACTGTAGTATCTTCTATTTCAAATGACTCTCCCAAAAGTCTGTAAAAGATGAAGACCAAGTTCTCTTGTACAGGGTTGTGTGCTTCACCACCTACAGACTTTGGCTGTAGAGAGCATGGACCTGGGAAGAAGCAGATTATCCCAGTCTGATCAGACAAGGGAAATGTTATGGCTCATTCATCTCTGTGCTATGTGGTCAAGGGACTGACTGGTCCTTCCTGTTTTCCCCAACGTTATCTAAAGGGCTGCAGGCAGCCAACAGAAGGTACTCTCTATGTACTCCTGACTTAACTAATGCTGGGAATCAATGCTGCATGCATCGGCCCCTGCAGACTGAGAGGAACAAGGCTGTTTCTCACACTATCCATGGCTCTCTCCTTCCTTATCTCCTAAGCTGGCAGTTGTGCTGAGCTCTGGCAGCTATCAAGCTGCCTCTGGATCCCAGGACATGCTGGCTGAGATGGAGGAGAGGCACACTTTTGCTGTGCTGCCCTGTTCTTTACAAAATGCTTGTGAGGCACAGAACCAGGTCCAGACCAGCCTGTCCTTCAGTCCTTCCACCTCCTAACTGAGCACACATCACAGGCATCTCCAAATACAACTTTTAGCTCACTGCACTGAGTAGGAAGTCAAACCCTTTTCTAACTCACTCTTCAGAAACTAGATCCATCTTGGTGAAACTGCTGCCTGAAACAGCTGTTAGTGATAAATCTAAACCTATACTCTTTAAGAAACCAACCATTTTGTTCTCTTAAGTGGTTGGTTTCTGGAATTTTCTTTTTGCCTCTAGGATATTATAAGTGTAGAATTTTTCATGCCAAATGCAAGAATCCAGGTGAGAGAGACTGTTTTGTTTATTTCACAGCTTCTCTGTGCTGTAGTGATTTTCAGTCTCATAGTCATCCTTGCCAGAGTAGCACTGTACCTGAATCACACTCTCTGTAACACTGGTTTTTATTCGGACACCTCCATAAGGCTCTTAACTAACTTCAGTTTTTCATGGCAAATTAGCAAAGCTATTTTCTTGTCTACTTATTCCTGAATCAAATCAGAGAGTTTTCCTCAATTAACCTCCCATTATTTTCTTGATTCTGTCATACACACTCACTACTAAATTTGCCCTCAGATTATTGCGTCATGTTACACATGTACAGACGAAGAAAAGACACACTTTTACTTTATTCTTTTTTTTTTCTTTTTTTTAAACAGAAGTAGGGAGAGGGGGCTGAATGTGCAGACAAGGCAGTATAATTCAACCATCCAAGCCCTACCAGAGCATGAAGATTTTATTTTTTAATATTGCAGAGTAAGTTCCCCAACAGTCAGTGTTTGTCCCTGAAGAAGGTTAAACCTTAAACACCTGCTTCAAAAAAACCCCAACGACAACAAAAAAGAACCAAAACAAAAACAAAACAAAACAAAAAAATAAAACCCCCAAAAAACAAACTCTAAGCCTAAGGGCTTAAAAATTAGAGGCATAGCCTTTTTCTCTATTTTCTATATTTATATGAAAATAATTCATGCTTCATGCTAAATACATTATTTACCTTACAAGAACTTTGTCATCTTTGAATAAAAAAAATCGTTTGCTTTTTGTTTTCCCCCTTTCCCTAAAGAATCCATGCAATGTGGATCAAATTTCTTCTGCTGGCTATGCTGGTTGAATCTGGAAATTTGTTGTCATTTTTGCACAGACGAATCCTGACTGATGGTCACTGCACACTCACTTCTGAGGGCAGTGTAGGAGCTCTTTTGTTGAACTTCTGAATTTTACTGTTCACCAATATGCCTTCTTTCTATTTTAAAATACAGAATACTACTAATGGCAGGTTTTGTAGCTTTGTTTCCCCTGTTAGATCAAGGATGCGATCCACAGAAAAATATTCTGATGTACATTGTATCTACTGTAATTTCTTAGACTTGATTACTTTTCACTCAGGCAGTTTAGAAGACATAGTTTGTTTTTCCCTATTACTATTATTTTTTGCACGCAGTGCCAATCTTCAGGCTTATGGCTTTTTGAACATTCTTTCAATTTAATATAGAAGACAGAATTCAATGGTTAAAATTGCTACTAACAGTCACACCCCTCCTATTTCATTATTTCACTGAAACCCATTGCATACATAGTTTAAATTTCCTCAGACTTAGAGTTATCAGTCTTCACATTATGAGCCACATAAGATATGTGACACACTAGAAGTGCATTACTGCTAGCCCAGTTGCCACCAGTGGCTGTCTGAAGACTTGTGTGGCACAACATCTCCAAGTGCCACTAAACAGTTCTTGGTTGAGAAGTACGTGCCTCCTCTTTCCCACAAATCTCTTTATTCACATTCACTTCTAACCCAATTGTAAGGCCATTAAAAAAATTCTTAAGGGCCAGGCCTGAATGAATACTAAATTATGCACAGCTCTTCTACTATAAGAGGGATTTCCAAGTGCCCAATTTTACTCCCATCACATTAATGTTGATATCACTGCGTATTCAACCATGCATTTTTGACAAGCTGGAGAAAGCAATGGCGATTTTGGCTTTCTTTTTTTGTTAACTTTTTGTCTTCACGTAATGAAAAGCTTTTGTAAATTAGCTGAGTGTCAGTATGAGTTCTATGGCTTCAATCTCCTTTAAAAATAAAAATCTTAAGGGTCAAAAAAAAAAAAAAACCCCAAACAAAAAAACCCAAATAAACAGAACAAAAAGAAATAGAAGAAAAACAAAAAAGGAAAAAATTGCTGATATTGCCACAAATCATTAGAATTCACCTGACGTGCTGAAACAAAACTTTGTAAGTTCAAACAAATCATTGATTTGTTCTAATTTTTTGTGGTTTCCTTTTGCTCTTTCTGCCCCTTTGCCGTCCGATTGGTGATGTTGTTCAAACAGGATCGAATTCCTGCTAAATGCAGGAGTGATCCTGCTGCTTCTTTCATCTCCTCATCATCACTCTCAGGGGGCTTTTCTGTACGTCTCTTTTTAAGAGGCAGTGTGTCACTTGGTACTTTTTTCGCCTTCATTAAATGTTGCCTTTTCTTGTGCTGGGATGCATATCCACTGTCAGCTAAAGAATCCTTGGTCTCCTTCCGACTTTGCTTTTTGTCCTCCTCTTCTGTTTCGCTATGGCTCTCGTGGCTCTGGAAGCTAACTTCACTTCCTTCACTGCTGTCTTGGCTACCTTTAGTTGCAAATTCATACTGGTCATCAGCAGAGGAAGAGGAAACGGAGTCACTGGCAGGTGATGTGCTCCTGTGGTTGGAAGATTTGGCACTGCTGTAGTTGTGATCCTCCTTTGGGTCACCGCTAACAACTGGAGAGCCGCAGGACTGTTCGCTTTCCGTCCGCATCCGGCAGTTTGTTATTCCATTCCTGTAAAAACAAATCCAAGCAGTCTTAGCAGCCACAGAGATGTGATCCTGCTTCAAAGCAAAAGATGATAAAACCAACTGACAGATAAATTGAAATTACAATCTGAAATGATGACTATCCATGCAAGCTGGTTTCAAAGCCTAATTGCTCGTGGATTGGCCTTAACACACAAAATAAGCCAAAAGATGCAAAATAGCACAAGAGGCAGGAACAAGTAGGGGATGGCTACAAATAAATGACGTGTAACAGTATTGATTTAAATTTCAATTAATAGTTTACACTTTCAAAAATTAAAAAGAAAACTCCCCAACATTATTTTATCTACTGGGTAAGTAAACTGATAAGATGCATAAATAGCCCCTCATCTTTTGCATTTAAAGTGATACTACAAAAAACGTGGGGAAGAGACACTAGCTTTCTGGGGCAATTCCTCGCCTCCGCTGAAAGACACTTTACAGCTCTAATTCGAGCTTGCATTCCAGGGTTCACCTGGGAAGTAGCACAACTTCTATTTAGGACTCTTTGCAAGAGAAGGAACAACCAGGTCCAGTCACAGTTCTGATTCTGATCAGTCAATAAATAACCTTAAAAGCAATACAATCTTAAGCCACTAGCTGCCAAGAAAATATTAAAACGTGTTCAAAAACAAGCAGTTGAAAAAATAAATCTGGATTTGCTCTAGAAGCTGTCATTTTCTCCTTTGGTTTTATGGCACCCTGTGCAGTGGGAACTACTGCAGCATGATGTGTTTAAAAATGAACAGGGTTTATTTTTTTTTAGGAGTGAAAAGTATTAGAGCATTGCCACTGACTTTAAAAAACAGAATACAATGCTTACAATACTATTAAAGAAGGCACTGATTCTGTGCCATGCAAAACTCCTGCTGAAAAGGAGAAAATAAGGATGCTCCTCACTGAGTAAAGCCATCATCACTGCCACCTGCCAGTTTACCAGCCTTGAACCTCTCTGTCAGTTAAAAAAAATCCAACAAATAAGCAAGCTGTTTAAACTATCACTTGATAACCTGATTTAAACTTGCCATCTTTGTGTTACCATTGGAGTGCTTTTGCACACTTGGGGCAGTGTTGGATTAAACCTCTTTCTTAAAGGCACACATTGAACATGGATGTTTCTTAAGAGCAATGGCAAAGTGGCAAGTCCAGAGTATTACTGCTCTTCTACTTTAAAAAATGGGAAAGTACTTTAGATTTCAGGCAATGGACCTCATGTATGGTTTCCTTACACAAGAAACAGCAGACTATTACCCATTTCTGAAAGGTAAGGTTGAAAGGTGGGAAAAATAAGAGTGGTATGTAATTCCACAGTTCCTGTTCATTTAAATGGCCTTGTCTGCAAGAGCTCGCTGAGATAAGAAAGTCCCTTGCATTTATGGACCAGTGACAGGACAATGCTAGAAGGCAGCAAATTCATCAGTCATTCCAAATGTTATTTACAGTGCTTTCAAAGAAATGTAGAGAATAGAAGGTACACTTATTAGCAAAGAAAGCCTCTTGCCAACCTCTTTTGCTCAACAAAATTACTTTTGCCTAGCTTTCTGAGTAGATGTATGATCCATAAATTCCATATAGAACCCAGAAGGAATACACAAAGCTCCTTCAATTATTAATAACTAAGTGCAATGTCATTCATGATTGTATAGCAAGCCAGCTGCATTTACTCTGTGATGGCTTGCAACTGCAGGGGTTGTCATTAGAGGATGCCAAATGCTTAGAATAAGAAATCATCCATACTAAGCTAGTTATAAGGTGAATTTATAACCAACTCCTTAAGATCAGCCATTACAAGGAAGCATGTGATGCATTTTAAGTGACAGATTCTTCATTTTTAGGGTAAATTTACATTTAAAGATGTTAAAAATTATCATAAATTAGCATAAAATTAAACTTACTTGATTTTACAAGGCAGCTAAAAGTCAGAGCAATATGGCTTACTAAAAATCACACGCTAGTAATTTTCCATTAAAAAATAACAATCAATTCTTGCTCCAAGGAAACAAATACAGGACAGAATAGGTGGGAACTCAAATGAAATTCCTACTGACTGCAAGTGAACAAGGCTTCTAATGGATGTGATTTGAACCAAGACACCCATTTTTATGCTATTTAGATCTATTCTTGTGAGTTTGTACCAAGAGACTGTCAGTGAAAGGAAAGCCACAGCTCCATCGAGCAGCACAGCAACCACGTGCCAAAGAGGCATCCCTGATTTACCCTGCTCTTGAGTCTCTAGTGTTGCCTTTTATGTAAAGGGGCTATCATTTGGATTCAAAAGCTCTGCCCATGGGACTTACTCCAGATCCCAATTCCTCCAAATCAGCATAAAAATAGAATGAAATGCCCAGGGAGTAGAGAGGGATGTCCCAGGGGAGGGGATACTGTGAGGTTGGCATCCCACAGTGAGTGCAAGCAGAGATGCTGGTAAAGAAAAACAGAAGTTTACAAAGAGCTGCAAAAAAAGAATTGCTTAAAAAAGAAAAAAAAAGGGAGAAAAGAAAATACCAATACACTTCAGAAGAAAGTGGAACTGGTCAGGAAATGGATAGCATTTGTATCTCAGAAAAATCTTTGAGTTTCACTTACATTTTGAAAGATTTCCAACCAGTTCTGCTTGAGGAAATACAAAAGGAAGAGAAAGCAGGTCAAGGAGAGAATTAGCAAAGGATATTTGCAGAAAAGTAAAAAGTTATACAGGCAGAATGCTTTAGGATATTCATAACATCAAAAGTCATGTATCCTGAAAGTAAATCTGATCTGTATCTTAATATGCAATAGCTCAAACATTAGATAAATTACTTGTAACTGATATTAGTAGATTAGTAAGAGCTGAATGAACTAATATCTAAACAATTAATATTCCACACATGCTTCTGAGACATTCTCAAGTTCTACACTGCTCTTAGACAATCATATATTCACTATGAAATGAATTTGTGATTTATGTAGTTCAATCTAGACCATTAGTGGACAGAACTCTCCTGGGTTTCAGGACACAGATTTTGGCTAGCTCCATCTATTTTTGCTCACAGTTCTAATTGTAACTCTCACTTTGTTTTCCCCTTTTTTGTTCAGAACTTCATTTCAAAATTTCCAGAAACTGACATATTTTCATGTTTTAAAGTAGTGGCTTGCTCCTTCAGGAAAGTTGATGGGACAGTCTCTAGAGCTTTTCATCCTACTGACATGGACTATCTTATTTGCTTGAGGGATCTCAGCCTAAAGCAATGTGCACAGATTCTTTTTAGAATATTTCCATTTGTTTGTAGCACAATGACACAATCCTCAAGCAGTGCAGATGGAAGTTTGGACTTCTGAAAGTCTGACTTCATTCCCATTGTTAATGGATATGAATTCTTCTACCAATGTCATCAGAAGCCAGACAGGACTCATGGCAGCTGGGTCTCAAGTTAGAGGAAATAATGTCCTTTGCATAGTGTTAGTGCCTCTGCCTTTCAGAGAGGCCTTCCTCAGGAGGAGACAAAAGTGAGTCTGTCATTTTACCAAGTACAGGCATATCTTCCTTAAATTTCTCTGCTAGCTTGAAAGAAAGATAGGTAATCACATTCTGTTTGCAAAATGGCAAAGGTTTTGCTGAAAAAAACTTACTGCATTTCACACTGGAGACAGGTATATTCCTTTGATGAACAAAGAAAACCTATGTGGAGTTTAAATATCACCTTAATCTACCTCTGATCCTTCTGGATGACAGATACTGTGTACCCACAGATGACAGTTTTTAGATGTAACTGGAAGCACACAGTTAGAAGACACAACAAAAACAGTAAAGGTAAGCTGGGTTTGTAGATTTTGACATGTTCCAGGTTCGCAAAAAAAAAGAAAAAAAACCTACTTTTTTTATTTCAAAGGGAAATTCAGAACAGCCAGAACTTTTGGCTACAGCTAGTTGAGCTGCTTCTTAAAACCACTACAGACTAGCAGACAGAAGGATGAGCAAGCATATGAAATGTAAGTGGTGCTCACTTGCTCTACAATGAGATTCTGTCAGGGGTTACTGAGTTAAAAGTCAACAGTGAGCTGCTCACAATAGTGACAGAAGCTCTTACAAAGGTACTTCAGAGAAAAATTGTATGCAAAGGACCACAGTAAATACACTTCATGAACTGCCAGCAGTATCAGCAGCAGATCTGAAATTAAACCAAATGGAGCCCCGTGCATTTTGCAAAGAAAGAATAATCAAGCCAGTCAGCATTACTGTCCTTTAGTTACTAAAGGATTCCTTTGGCTCCCGAGGATAACTCATCCTGCCCGTTACAGGTGGGGAGGGGAATGCAATGCAGGTGGGATGATCTGGGGTTTGTTAATCTGATCACACCAGTGGTAAGCACTACAAAGATACAATTAAGAGTTTATGAAAGGAAATACCTACCAATTCCTTTATCTAAGCAACAATAGTAATTCACAGATAATGTAAGTGAATGATAATAATTCTACTTATGCTTTGGCATCTACTCTGCACATGCAATGTTTGTTTTATTTATTCACTGCTTGAATGGCTGCTTCAAGGGAGGAAAATAGAAGCAAAAATAAAGCCAGCATGAGAAATAAAGTCACAATAATAAAAGCTATGCCCAAGGAATAATCTAGTAATTGCTCTATAATTTTGAAGTGCAAATAATCCTAAATAACCATTTTCCATCTTCAGATAAGGTTAAGCACAGAAGCCGCTCTTGTCATGCCCCAGTGATCAGGAGCTGCATAAGGAATTGTGGCATTAATAGCAGAAGAACAGGTATTTTCACATCTACTCAAGATGAAGTAGGTAAAGTTTGTTAGTGTTGCACTCTGGTACCCCAAAATGCAACACTAACAAACCTTACCTACTTTTTGTTGTCTTTCAGCTTGTTTGAAAGATGAGGGATGCACAACACAACTGCTCCCAACTCAATCCACCCCTCAGGAGTGATCAGCTCCACCCTGCCAACTCTCCCAGTTTATGCTCTATGGTATGGAATATCCCTTTGGCCAGTTCAGGTCACCTGCCCTGCCCCAGCTCCCTTCTTGTGCACCGGCTCACTGGCGGAGCATGGGAAACTGAAAAGTCCTTGACTTGGGACAAGTTCTGCTCAGTAAGTAAACCATTAGCAGATTATCAACATTATTCTCCTACTAAAGCCAACACACAGTTCTGTACTGGCTACTAGGAAGAAAATGAACTCCACGCAAGCCAAAACCAGGACAGAGAAGAAGCTGGTGAAGAAGAATTGGATAAAGTGGGGAAAAACCCACGTGATTTCCCATTAATTTTTATTTTTAACCTGCAGTAATTTAAAACCCAAGGTATTTCTAACAAACAGTACCAAAAGTAATCTAACCTATTACCTAGGCATATGTAGCATATAAGTAAATATTATTAAAAAAATTACCAAGGATATTTTGTAAAACATCTTCTGCAAAATAACCTGAACCAAATTACAAGGCCTATGCTAAACAGCTGGTAAGATTCTCTGTGGGGTGAATTTCCATCAACCTCACCTCAGTGGATCTGTCCACATTAGGCATATGAGAGGCTTAGGCTCAGTAGTTCTACTGCACAGCAGCAGGATTTGGACACAGTCATAAATCACACACACACTATGGGTAACTGCAGAAAATGACAAATATCATGGTGAAGTTGACGTTACACAATCTCAAATGTTAGATCAACTTCCAAGCTTGTGCTCTTCCCAAGTGTTGATGTAACAGGTCATACCTGACTCCTGTGGAAGGTGATTACATATGGTAAAAGCTTGCCAAGACATGTGCTTGCCAAGACATGTGAATGTCATATGCACTGGCCACTTTGACACAGACCATCCCTACCAAAGCAACCCAGAAGTCCTCCTAGGAAAACATTTAAAAGGTATTTTCCAATGGATGATGATGGGAAGAGCAAGAGCTCACTTTCCCAACCAAATCCTTGCTGTATGTAAGGAACTACTGGCTCTGTCAGTCACTATCCTCTACATATCCAGACTGCCACTGCATTTGCTTTTAGATTCTCTCAGGGAGCTATATAGGGAAATGGTCTGCCAAAAATATCCCCAAAATACGATGGATCTCATGCTAGAGACATGCTACACGCTGTGCAGCTTTGAAGCGTTATTTTTCCCTGCTGTTTTTGGGTGGGTCTGAGACTTGTCAGCCACAACATGGAAAATATGGATGGTAAACAAGCTAAAAGTGGCGTGAATAAAGTAAATAAAAAGCTACTGTCAAAACACATCCAATTATGCTCTGCTGTGGAGATTTAACACCAGAGGATGATTTTAAAAGTAAAAATAGTGTGGGATGCCTTTCCATTTGTAGATTAGTTCAGAATGAAAGGCCTATTTGTGCAATTTAGGCCAAATGCACTACAAAATAATGATGATCTCCTCAACTGCAATTCTTTATTCATGGATCATCTTTGTTAAATAATTTCCAGAAGGGTTTTTTAACCCAAAGGACTTAATTCAATTGTACCTTATTTTATATATAAAATATAAAGTAATTGCATGTAATTACAAGGGAAGAGCAACACACTGATACCTTGTACAGGAACAAAATATGTCAATGCATTCAGTCACACTGCTGAAGACGAACAGCACAGTAAACTTTTCTACTGATGGGAGTTAACACATCAGAAATCACAGACTTCAGCTTCTTAGTCCAATGCTATAGTTTTGGCCTCCTTTCTGAACAACAGATCAGCCAAAACACCCCACATAAATACAAGTTTAACCCAAGACCACACTTTTTCTTACTGTGTTTTGGCACTAATGGCACTGCACAACAGAACAACATACAACAAGCTATTTGCACCAGCTTGGGGGACAACTAAACCAAAGACCATTACGATATTGAGGAAATAAAACACAAAATGAAATAAACAGCTCAGACAGCAAGGAAGTGCCAAGACCAGAATCTTACAGAGGAACCTGTGATTCCTACATATGGTAACTAAACAGTTATGAGGTTTAATTTATTATGCAACTGTCTGCTACCAAGAAAATGCTAATGGTCCCCTATAAGAATGGTGAAAACTACCTTCTTCAGGTGGCTTTAGGACTTTCATTTACAGCACCAAAGGAACACTTCTCAATAACAGACATTTGATTTAAAAAATCGTAGAAAGAAGCTGTCTGGCTTCTCAATATACAGGCAGAGGCACACAATTTCAGCAGAAAACTTATCAGGAGACTGTACCACCTACCATGGTTGCCCAAACCTCCCTCCTGGTAAAAGCCAGAGGGGAAAATCAACCTTCCTGCACCTGAACAGGTCTGAAAACATCCCCGGCCAGCCTGACTGGACCGTCATCCTCTGTGCAGGAATGACAGCTCAATCTGAGCAGTCCACCTACTCTTAAATTGCTAAAGAAGGCTGTATGGATGCTGTGGTAAATTTCCCCTGCTGCACATTATAAGCAGAAGTTATTCTCTTGAGACACCATGAAAGCTCAACATGACAGGTCCTGTTTAGTCTTGTGCATCTGAAGGGGTTGGCACCAAGAAACAGTGCAATTTTCACAGGAACTGATAACAGAGGTATCCAGTTTTGAAAGGACCAGATGATGTTCTAAGAGGCATTGTGAATCTAGATTGATCTTCTTCCCAAAGAAATTCTGAATAGTATTATCCCTGAGGGAAACAAGACAAAACTGCCTGCTGAACTCGCTCTGTTGAAGAGAGTCCCCTGACTTCTCAAAAGCTTTCAAAGCCTCTTGTCCATGTCTCCCTCTGCCTTTCAAGAATTAAAAGAGGGGATATTGCAGGAGATTTTCAATATGAGCAGACATTATGCACACCAGGAATATATTCATAGCAAGCTATTTCTAATACTGCCTAAGGCTGGAGAAGAGAACAAAAAGAATTAGAAATGTCTGCATTAACTAATGAGAAATACTTTTCTGTGAGACAGAGCAAAAAGAACGTAAGCAAGGGAGGGGTAAAATCCCTAATTTCCCATATCTACATTAACAGGGAGCTGGTAAAGATCCTGTTCTCTACCTGCTGGGAAAAAAAGACATGAGAAACAGTCCTTTGAAAATGTATAAAATTCAACTAGATACAGATTTACAATACAGCATTTTGAGGATGCCTACACAGAAGTAAGTTTTCAAGTGGTCTGGAAGTAAAACAATTTTATTTCCTCCATGAGTCAATTCTGATTATGAAACAGAGTCTAAGCAGGAAATACAGATAAACTCTAGAGAGAATATTGGGACCTCTATATCCTCCATTTAGCTTGAAAACCTCATAAAAATTATATATAATTAATGATCCAGTAGTCCTATGGCTCTGCAATCCCCACTGGAGCAGATTACAAGTCCTGGGTGAAGCCAGTGGCAAAGCTGATGAAGAGAGCTGACCCTTGCTGCCAGCAAGGCCAAGCTGTGGTAAAGAGAGATGGAGAGGAAGTCTGCAGAATTCTGGAGGATGACCCTTGGGGTTGCATCCCTTCGTGTAGCAAATGGGAAAAACAGCTGAAGAACTTGCTAATCAAAAAATATGGATTTTATTCCAATGAGTGTCTTCCCCTCTATGCATTTCAGGCATCAAGACTACGTGAATGTCATAGGCTCTCTCTATCTTTCTCTCCATTTACTGGATAGAAATACTGCACCCAAGGGGCTAGAACACTGATTCTGAAAAGGGATAAAAAAAAAAAACAAACCCATGTAAACAGTGATAGAATTAGACCTACCTAGATACTTTATTTCACTGCCTTGCAGCCCTTTCCTGAGAAAAGAGAGTGTAATTGGAACAGCACCATGAAGTGAGGTCAGCACTAATTATGAAACCCCACCCAGAATACCCAACTGCCTGAGCTGAAATAGCTTTTGCAGATACTGAGAGTTCTGAAAGAGGAGGGCACTGGCAGTACACTTGACCAAATTAATCTCTGTTGTGACTGACTGAAAATGGAGCTACACCCGGGGCCAATTGTTCTTCCACCAATAAGCCAGCACTGCTTTAAGCAAAACAAACCACTGAACCACAGTTCCTACTGCCATCACTAGATGTCTCTTACTGCCCTGCTTCTTGATAGTTGAGCATCTTAAACAACATTTTACCCTTGAATGTTTCAGTATAACCTTGAAATAAAACTGTCGTGAAAGAAACTGCCTCACAAAGATCCAAGTTAATAACAAAATGACAGTTCTGCATTCAAATAGCTTTCAGGATTTGCTTTAATATTGATACTCTTCTCTCTGGTATTTAATGCAGGAAAAAGTCTTTAAGAAAAGGGAGAGAGGGGAGGAGCAGGAAAAAGCAATTGCACTTAGTAAAACAGGCCACTATAGGAGGTTCTCACCACTAACTGCCTGCAATTTGCTAGTGAAAATAGAAGGGTTTTTCACAAACCACCATGCATCAGACAGATATTCCATGACTATCTTGCTAAGGATGATATCCCAAGAATTTTAGGTGGCAGAATTTTATTTCATTTAGAACCTCAGAAGCATTGCAAAGCAGCAAAATACCCAGAGCTCACATACACTTTTACATTTTTTGCAAAATTATGATTTATTTCATACAGATCCCACAATGATGCAATCTTACCTTACTGCAACAGCCATGCTCCCTATAGGGTTGATTGGCAATGGCCTGGCTCCAGGAAATATTCCTCTACTCAGTACTCGAGCTCCATTTTGTATCACTCCCGAAGGAACTAAAAACAAAACAAAACACAGAATGTTTTTTCTTCTAAGGGAAAAGTTAGAAAAGTACAGGAGCAAAATGTGGAACTTGAGCTTTTCAATGTACTGGAAAACCATTAGAGAGGCTCGTGCAGTACGCTGCTTACCTTGGACACCTCAGCCTCGAGTCTTCTGAGCCATTCTATTTCCAAAGCTATTTTCATGGCAAACAATGATAACGTGGCTTGCCAAAGCCACTGCCTGACCTAGTTGCTGCAGATCATTCCTTGTACAAATGAATCACTTTTGTTTTGTAATTGCTGTTCTGCTGCGAATGCATGTGCTTAGAGTCAAAACCAGCTATGAGCACAGATGTAACTATTTTGTCTCCAAAAACAAACAATGACCCCTTACAGATAAACAGAACACAAGTATTTCACTGCAAGATCACAGCTGACAGCTTTTTATCATCCTAGTTGACTTTCTGAGCAGCAATATCTTGGCCCCCCCATCTCTGCAAAACAAAATATTAACTACAAAAATGTATTTAGCAGGAAGAGAATGAGAAGAGGCTGAAAAGACATTATGTCCATAGCACTAATTAGGCCCTGCCTCTGGCTGTCCATGACCCTGTCATGCAGCCTGGCAGCAGTCCCGTGCCTGCTGCACACGGCTGGGTCACAGCCCAGCCTCCCTCACCCAACACGTGCTGGTGCCACTGACACCAAACTCCTCAGTACTGACCACTACAGACAAGACATTTCACTGGGCTGTTCAACTTGGCTCTACATCAAAAACTGCAGCTCTGGCCAACAAGATTTTAGGTTGCACCCGAGTACTTGCTTTCTACCCAGGCATGTTTCTGTACACTGCTCAGCCCAGGGCAGACAGCTGAACAAGTAGCAGAGAAGCTCTAGTCAGGCACCACCACAGCAAGAGTGTCCTTAGCAAGTCTCAGGATTTTTCTGCCCACTGTGAGATGCAAGACTACCAAAGAGTTCTTAGTCTAGGCCCTCATCAGGGACCTACTTGCATGTAATAGCATTTGTCTGCACTGCTATTACGTCCCTTCAGGCTGGCACAGTCACCTCACTACAGCCTCCACCAGAACTTGCTTCTTTAACATCCACAGCCAACCAGCTGACACACATTCTATTTACTAGAAGTCATTATTCACACCATAACTTCCCCCCACAGGGAATGTCCAAAAAGAGAATGATGATCATTACTCTTTTCATATTATTTTTAAATATACAGATATTATATAAACACTTGTAAGATAAATGTAAACCATATTACTTTATATACACCCACAGAATTTATTTTTAAACAAATTACACAGAGACTAGAAAAATTATTCAGAATCAACACATATACTTTACATCCCCAACTTCAAATACTCACACCCCAAAATACTATTGTATTGTGAGGCAGAGCAGTATAGGCTCAGAAGTATGCTAGTCCTAAGCTGCTGAGGTACACTTCAACTTCCTATAAACATCAAGCCAGACTGACACCTCCCCTCCTGCTTTCCTGGTGCTCACCTTGTTTCACTCCAGACCACACAGATTAGTTCTGGGAAAATAATCTTCTTTCTCCTGCTTGTGAGAGCACATCACTCTCCCGATCAAATCCTGTCACTGTGTTACACCCACTCTTGCTTTTGAGCACCTTTGAAGAACAGGTCAGTTATATTTAGGTGCTTAAGTACAGCCTCAAATGGCTAAAATTACAGAACCTAGTTTATAACAACTTGGGTCAGCTTTCAATGACCAGAATAATTTTAAATAGCATTTTGCTATTTATACCTCCATACTCTGTACACTTTTCCCTTCATTGCTAGCTTATGAGGAATTGATCAAACTTCTTTCACTCAGGGGACAATGTAAGGCTTTCTCTGCTCCAATGTTCTGGTTTGGAGATACTGAAGAGCAATATTATCATGTTAAAACTCAAAAAGCTGAATTTCTCATTATATTTGTTCCAACAGCATAACCTTGAGATGGCCGAAACACCAGTGTCATGAAAAAAAAGCAGTCTGCTCAAAGATATGGCTAAGCAGAAACGCGAAGGTAACAGGAAAATTCAAAGCCACAGATAAATGTGCTGAACACCAAAAGATCAACAAAAAGACATAATTTCAAATGGGCATGATTATTCCAAGAAACTTTTAAGAGGGACACATTTTATACTGCACTACATGACTTCTCTATGTTTACAAAGTCCCATCAAAAGAAAGGAACCAGGAGTTTTGACTGAGGAAGATCTGGGAATTTTTTCTTCACTGTGATACAAACCATATTTTTATACTGAAATGAAACATTTATGCATATGCACTGTTGATACTGTTTAAATATACACTGCAAAACTTCAAAGCAAACATACTGAAGTGCTACTGCAAAAAGAGAGCAACAGGCTCCTTGACGCCCAAACTCTTCTTTCCCCAGATTACCTAATTATCCTGGTGTCCTGGCAGAGTTAACTGATGCTTATTTTATTACTTTTCTTCTCCTCTATCCCTTATTGACAACTCCCATTGCTTCTTTAGAACATCCCCTTTGCTTCCTCACTAATTCTCAAAAATTAGCTTCCCGTCTTTCCTTCTTTATCTCAGTTCTGAGTTTCCTTTTTTCCCTGCACTCCTATGTATGTATCTATACCTATATCTATAACAAATACACTGTCAAGTCTCACAACTTAGGATTTCTATACATTGACACCCTTACTGGAGTCCATCCTTCATTTTCCTTGACCTTTTGCAGGTTTGTAAGTCACGGAGCACCATCCAGGAAACATTCTCTTCAAAAGCTTCACATTTAAAACATTCCCACATCCATACACACACACACACACACACACACACACACACACACAAACTCTCCCTCGCCCTCCACATATTCCCTTCAAGAAGCAAAAATGTTTGTAAAAAAAGAAAGCACAGAAGTTTGCTGTCTTATGAAAATATCCCCTAGGAGACAACTTGGTCTCTTGTCCTGCCTATGAAATTCTCTTCAATCATGGCCAGTCTGTGCCTCATGCCACCACTCACTGAAAGGCTTTAATAAGACTATTCAGGCCAAAAGAAGTCTTAACCATGATTCTGTGATTCTAACTTTTCTCTAAAGTACATCACAGCTCTAGGTAATGAAATCATCACTCAGAATTCAATAACTATTTCAGCTTGCAACAGCAGTGTTATTGCTACTGATTTTTGGTTTTGTTTCCTCAGACTCTCTGAATTATGATTCAGCACAACCACTACATCACTCAGACAAACAGAAATGTTGTATGCAAGGGATCACTGAAGAAAGACACTGGACTATGTAGTGTATCCCTTCAGGAAATATATGAAACCATAAAGAAAAAAACCCACAACATCCCAACTTTTTGGTAAATCAGCTTCTGTAGCACTCTAAATCTAAAATGAAAAGCAGGATTAAAATATGTCAGTAGTAAAAGGTATTAATTTCTAGTTATCCACATTACCAATGTGCTACCATAAGATTGATCTTTCTTGCTCATTCATCTCTACTTAGAGCATTTAAAGCATCAAAACTGATTCTTGCAAAAATAACATTAATTACTTAATTTTAAAAAGATTACGGATAAACTGCTATTACTCTGTCCCTGGTACCTACAGAGTCTCCCAGCCTTCGTGTAGTCTTCCAACTTTGTGCAGCTACTTATATTCAAGGAATTATTTCTACATCTTGGTGCTTTTGAAGGGTTGTGGATTATTTACTGAAATTATGTGATGCTTTTATTCCAAAGATACATTTACGCCTTACAAGCTTTAATTACGTTTCCAACCCATACTTTGAGGTGAGATATTTATAGTTTAGATTGAAGATTCAAGGTGTGGAGGTAAGATAATTTACTCCAAGCCATATCATCAATCAGTGCCAATCTGGATGAACACCTTACAGTCCTGACCCCTCTCTTGTAATGCTTCTTTAACCAACAGTACAGGCAGGTTACAGGTTCCCAATTCCTAGGCAGAAGTGTGAAATGTAATTTACACCTTTTCTGAGCAAGTGCCGAAAGCCGTTTATGTCTGAGAAACTCAGCTCAAGAAAACAATACAAGAAGACCTGTGCATCTCTGTGATGAAGGTTTCCTTTTTCACAAAATGTTCCCAGTGAAACACAAAGAGTCTGAAATGACAAAATCATTATTCACCTTTCAACTTTCATCACTGCTATGTTTTCAAGGGTCTACTCTGCTCTCAGGAAACTTAAATCCAGGAAACACTTTCATTGGAGTAGAGTCGAAGTGTGTACTGAGAATCTGCCCCTAATCTGCTGCATGAATGGGGAAATTATTTTTGGATCTTATGCTGCCCTGGTGGAATTTCACAACCTGAGTAGACTCAGCCAGCTGAGTCTCCACTGGCTAACACTGGAGTGGAGCAATGCATCCAATGTCAAAAATCAAGACTACACCTCTGAAATTCTCCAAGGGGTGGGGGGGGGAAGCTTCCTTTTATAGTGAACTTTCATGCTATAGTTTAACAGACAATAAAGTGAATGACATGTAGGAGAACATACCACCACGTGAATCCATCAAGGCACTATGTTCACATAGTGTTAAAAGGATCCAACAGAAGCCCTTCAAAAATCCAGTGTTGTTTTGTAGCCTGTACTCAGAGTCTGTAGGTGGAAAGTAAGTAGAGGGCTACAAGATCACTCCACAGCCAGTGCAGGACTATTTTAATCCAGAGCATGCTCTTGTGTGCACATTAGCTGAGTAGATTAGTCCAACTATGGACTTTCATCACACCTCTCAACCCTGATCTCTTACTTGCAGGGGTGTGCAGGTGAAGCAAGCCCTGTTCTGGCTGAGATAACCACCTCATCCAAGATCTTCACAACAGTGTCAGAAAAACCATGTCAGACTGGGACCTTTCCTGAAGATTAGACTGTCAAACAAACAATGTAGCAATTTGGTAAAACTGAAATGCAAAAGAAGGATGAAATAACGGATAGTTACCAGACACACTGACATCCCAAAAGCTCACTAGAAAAGGAAACTAACTTCTTGCTTAAATGTTGGCATGTGAAAGTTAAATGAAGCATAAGCAAGGAGTGAGCCTTGTTGTCAATCAAGACAATGAACTGGTAAAAAACATGTTCTTTGTGTGATCTAGGAAACAAACATACACTTCATTAAACTCTCTAGCTCAAGGTAGCCAATACTTAGCAAGGAAGACTTAACAGTATTTACTGAGAAATGAATTTTAAAGAAGTGGTATGTGTGAGTGTATCCTGTAGGGACAGACTGGTTCTTTGCCTCTTCTGTCATCATACAGCACATGCATTCATCTCAGGGCTCTCCTCCCTCACCCAGCTTCTGTAGCACAGAAGAAATCATCATAGACAAGAGGTACTGAGTTTTGGCTAATATCTGTCAGCTTCAGCTCTTTTCTGCCAAGCTTTCTTTCAGTACAGTGTTTAGCAGAACTCTTTAGATCAGGCTACAAGAACTGAAAGTAGGAAATTGCTGATGATCTATAGTGGATGGGACATCAGAAGCAAATGTTTTCTGCCAAATGTGTAACTTTATTCAGCGATCTAATCCCAGGCAGAAATTTGATGACATCTGCCCAACTTGTATTTTACGGCTCTAGGACAATTTTACAGCTTTTAAATTCCATACTCTGTAGTCCTTACAAACTATGAATCTAGGATGCATCCAACAACCATTTATTCTAAACAAAAATTGAGGTGGGGGAGACAAATGTATCCTGATAATCCTATCCTATTTTTACTTTTTCTAAAATTATTACGAGGAGTATGCAGGAAGAAGTAGAAAGTACTTCATAAAAGTAAGCTTTCTTTCCAAATTTATTTCATCCCATTAATGGCTTAATATTAAACACCAAAGTAAAACAAACCAAAACAAAATCCCAACCAAAATCCAGCAACAGAAAGTTTGAACATTATGAAAATGTCTTTTCCTAGTTTTTGCTTTAATACAAAATTGTCAGTAAAAATAGCTTTATGAAACATTTTACATTCAAGAATTTATTATTTTCTGATACTCAAAGTTAGGCTGGAAGCTGTCTCAGTTGTAATAAGTGACTTGTCCATAAGCAGTACAAATAGAACATTACATCGATCAAGTTTCATGTACAATAAAAATGTCCCAACAAAACGGCATGTTCTATTTTATCCTATTTGGAGAATTTTGGACTGTCATTAAGGCAATTTTTTTTGGTCTTCATTCCTGCATTTGTATCTTTCTCATATACAATCCACTTGCATTAGTTTAAAAAGCAAATTTTATTGGGGTACAATGTTAGAAGTATAGAGGTAAACTAGATCTCTTTAAGGAATTACTTCTCCTCCCACCAAAATTACAGTATATGTATCTAGTCTGGGTTTTATATGTTTTGAGACGAAGATTAATAAAGACTTCAAAATCAGAGAGACACTGGTTTAAACCCTAGAAAACCTATTTTTTAAGAAGCACCCCGCAAAACTCCACGCTCATATCTTCCTAAACATCACAGCACTTCAGTCTTCTATAAGGAGCCACTCACAAAACCAGTGTTGCTAAGTTTTCTGAAGGCCACCACTTTCTAGCCAACCCAACCAATTGAGTGGTGATGAGAGTACTGAAACCAGTAGGTAGATGTCACAGCTGGGAAGACTCTCAGTTTCCTGGTTTCTACCCAAATCCTTTCTGTGAGCACTGTTTAATAGCTGTTTGCAGTATTAAACTTTAGATTGAGCAATGTACTTGCATTTGTGTGCAATTCACAAATTATATAGCAACGGGCAAAGGACTATGCATGAACTTGGAGCTATGTGTAACAGCACTGAGAAGCTTCTTGAATTAAATCAGTATTTCCAGGATAATCCCTCTGACCACAGCACTGTTCACTAGCAGTAGCAGCCATACACTAACACTGTCCCTTCTTTACTCATCCCTTCGTAAAAGCAAGTGGCTCAAAGTTCAAAATGACCTCACCAATTAAGAAGGTGTTGCTGCTTACACGCTTCCAGTGACTTGAATCTCAGGAATTCAAACACACTGCAAAAGCACCAAAACCTATCTCCCGTTTTAATCATGACAAAACATCATGGTTTGGCAAGATTCAATGACATGCCCAGGATGCCACACTCTTAGGAGCAGGAGTGTAATGACAGCTAGCAACGTTCACTTTCAAGACACTGGTAGGAACTGAAGTGCTAAGAATTTTTTGTACAAAAACCAGCTGTACAAAACTAACTCAAGGACTTCACTGATTTAGTACCCATGAGTTCTAAACTTCACTGGTTTAGTACCCATGAGTTCTAAACTGAGTTCTACCATTTGTTCACCATCCTGTTTTCTTCTGTCCTCTCTCCAAATTAGATTCACAAGAGAGAAACAGGCCCATAAATTTGATGCAACTTGCCCAAGATGGCCCAGACAGTACTCAGTGCCTTGCAGGTCAAGATACAGTTTTCAGTGCAAGTCAAATATTTTGCAATTAATATTCATGAACTGACTACAAATAAAAATCCCAAGTATTTGTAACTTGTGATAGCTGCTTCTAAAGGAAGTGGGTGTTTCAATTGCTGTTTCTTTTCAAACACAAACCTACAAAACCCAATGAAACACAACTTCAATAAACTGAAGCAAAAAGTATTAAATCTATGTTCCTACATGCCCTCTTTTAGCATATCACAGTATCTTTCATGCTTTAACTCCTGGTGCCAGCTGGATTGCAGGTTTCAGTAGAAACTTGTACACAGCTGGCTACTTTGAACTTCTGCCTTTATTTGGTCTGTGAATATACTGCAAGATGTTAGTAATTGAGAATCTGATTTCTGACATTAACACTCTAACTATAATTGCATATTCCTAACCTTTAGTAGTAATGTGAACAATCAGTTTTATGGGTCTATACAGTAAAACCTACACAAACACAAAATAATCCTAATAACAGTATTTGACTCTTTTACTATGCCCTTTTTGTTTTTCTGAATGAAAACTAAAGAATGGTGGAATTGGGGTAAATGGTAACTAATGTTTGTCAGATACCATTTCAAGATTTCATATAAAAGCAGAAGCTGATTTTAGAATTGATTTGTGATTGTTAGCAGTGTTTCACACAAGGGTGTGGAATTTAAAATGGTCATTTAAAACCGTAAAGCTAATTAATCCGTTACAAAGCCTAACCTCTTCTTCCCAATAAAATCTTCCCTTTTTCCTACCTACACACAGCAGGTATTGCTTGCCCTTTTACCATGCACAGTTCCTGAAAGCTGCTTAGGAGAGGAGGACAAGGACCACTCTTCTCTTTCCAGAACAGTTTCTTGGTACAGCACACTCTCCTGAGAGCAGCTTCTCAAGAAGCATTCCTCTGGCAGGGTCACAAAGCAGGCTGACAATAGCTTTCCTCAGCTGCATGGGAAATGCTTTGATGGTAATTGACTCTCTTCCCCAGGCAGAGTATCAAAGTGCAAATCAAGGCTTCCCCTGGAATTTGGAGTTGGTTGCCCAGGCTAGAACAATAGCAGTGATGCTAGACAGTCTTGGTAATGGTTTCTATTTTAACTTCTGCCTTTATTTTTTACAGTTGCCTGTCATTTGGCATTACTACCATGCTTGCTGACTAGTGATATGTTTTGTTTTCTTGTATTCTCTGTTTTTGTGCAGCTGTATTTCACTATGGATTCCTGTAATACCTTCACTGCAAGCTCTGTGGGGCAGGATGGTTCCTGCAGTATTTGCACAGCCCAGTACAGTGGGGGCCCAGGCCTCTTCAGTGCTCTGTTAATACACAGCATTAAAACCTTAGGTCTGGTCACAGAACAGTGAGGAGAGTATTGGCAGGAAATGAGACCTCTCTTTGCTCCTTGTCACCTGCTTACCACCTTGCATCAGTCAGAGAAAAAAAAAAAAAAAACCCAACAAAACAGACAGGATGTGCGCAAGGAAGGAGCTGAAACAGTGCCCAAGTGAAGGGAAAGTATCCAGATGGCTGTGGTAACTTACACTATAGGAGTCAAATCAAAACAAAATGAAAACAGAACCATATGCCATGTATCCTTCACTCTCTTGCTCTCTTTCTCTCTCACCCTGCCTTTCTCCTGGCTGTTGCCCCAGGTCTTTCTATCAGTATGGATAATAGTATGTTACTCATTTAAGTGTATGTCATGAATAACAATAACCTCTCTTTTACATAAGAGATCACAGATTAATATTATTCATGTAACAAATGTCATATGAACCACAAAATTATACTCATGTAAGGGTCAAGGAAGTGTGCAAGGGTCTACAAGGGAAGTTATATTGCTTTATTACATCCTTTTTATCTGGTATGCTGTATACTTATAAAAGAGAATATTAATTTTATACGTCTATGTTGCTATATGCTATAGAAATATCTACTCACAACCTGCTTGTATCTCAGGGGGAGTATTCAAAAGCATCATGGCAGTGGCAGCATCAATGTCAGGATCTGGAAAAATCAACCAATAAATACATTATTTACAACTGGGCTAATCTTCTCACCCCCACTGCTAAACTACAGGTTTGACCACGTCTCTGAGTGAAAAGGTATGAGAGGTCACCACTCAGAGGGCTCGTTGGCTACACATTAAATTTATCCCCAAACTTGCATGTGATCCCATTGTTACTATTAAACAGAGTGCTGATCTATGTCACTGAGCCATACTTATGCTTGTGTGTGCATGATAACCTTTGCTGTTAGCCTCACCAACTCCCTGTTTAATTCTGTGGATAGTATTTAGATTTCATTACAAAAGGATCTATGAAAGCAGGAGAAACATCACAATTTGGAAGCAACAGAGAGGGATGAGCTGACAGCTGAGGAGTGGGAAAGCACAAGGAATACCTGAGCAAGTACAGAAGATGACACTTGGTCATTTCTATTTGTCAAGAAAGATTTCAGCAAAGTTTGAGAAAGTGTTGGAAGACAAACTGCTGCAATTAAGAAAAAAAAACAAAGAAACTAGCATTTCATTGAAGCATCAATTTATTTGCATTCTTGTCCATTGTCACTTTAATATAAGCAAAAATGATCAGCTGGCTGCTGTTATTCTTAAACTGGTTTCTGAATCCATCATGAAAAGTCAGCTGACAGATGGTAAGTTATAGAGACAGAACAAAATATGATCCTTTTATAACTATATTCACTTGCTTCACACACAACAGCTCGCCTGCTATGGAAATGCAGGTATCTATGACAACAGTAAACAACCCCACAACGGCCACTGAATAAGCTGAAAAGAACATCTGCCCCAGCAAAGCGTCCCAGCTGCCCTGGGGCGCAACTTGCTAATCGTGCAGTGATGCCGTGTGACAGAGAAAGCCGCCTATGCCATGTCCAAACAAATGAAGTGTGCAATTGAAGCAGACATAAAAACGCACACCCTAGCTGACTGCTGCCTCTGTGCTGCTAAACTGAATGACTAATGAGTATGCATTTGTTGTTTGGAGTTGGGGGTTTTTTCAGCTTGTCAGTATTTATATCAAATTACATACAAAAAAATTAATTTACTACTAATAGCTTCATGGCACTTTATTTTGGCTATTATGACAGAAAATTACTTACCACTGTTAAAAATATCTGTATTTTTGATCTTTATATATTTCAAATCTATTCCCAGTAATGTAATGTGGTATAAAGCCCTGTATTATATTAACAATACAAATGACGCAGACAGGATTTCAAAATCTGCTTAAGCCAAACAGAAATTCACTTGGCTGCAGAATTTAAAAAAGGGACTTTTTATTTGTTTAAGTATGTACTACTTTTCTGTGAGTAGCTGCAAGCACTCTTCTAAAGGTGACTACTCTATTATTTAATTGCTAAAACAGTAAACAGAGAAACAGTGTAGTGGGTGTCAAACTGAAGCTGAAGCAGCTGCAGCAGACTGAATATAAAAGGTGCCTGTGTCTTCTGGACAGGTCAACATTTTCCAAAGAAAAAGCAGCTTTACCAACTTATGTTCACCTTCAAGTCTGAAGATACCTCAAAAGCAGAATTCCTGCTGCAATTATCTATACTGAAAATGCCATTTCCCAACAGCATCATTCCCAAATATGTGCCATGTTGCAAGACTCGATCCACACACCACACAGCAAGTGCGTGCTTCCAAACCAAAGAGGAATAATCCATCTAATGTTAAAAAACAAGACAAAAGAAGACTGAGAAAGACAAACCAAATTCACCAGAATTCTTCCCTCTTTTTCATACCATAAAATTAAGAGATTGTTAAAAGCTGAATTTAGCATATAATAATTCATACAGACAACTTCACCAATTATTTATTGGCTGCTCCTGAATTTTGCTGTTCTACTTCAGTGGATGACACTGTAGTATAATGCAAATTTTTGCTGCTGAAAGAATAAAAGACACTACCAGGAAAAGCACATTTCCTGATGACTTTGGGTTTTGTTTGTGCAATAAACTCTGTGATTTGAGATAAAATTGATGCAACCAGTTTCTGTTGAAAGGTGCATTCTTAGCCTTTGGACCACAGTGTTTCTGCAATGACGTAAGACATGAACACGAGCTGCTCACAACGCAGGGCTGCATCTGCAGCAGCTGTCTCCCAAAGCACAGCCATGTCTCAAGCCCATCCACGCCTGCTATGTTTCTGTTTCTGCTGGTATATTCTTGAAGAAACTAGACAGCTATTCCATAATGCCTTGGCAGAGGTAAGAGAGCTTAGAGGCATGAATGAATGGTGGTGTCAGTAGCATCCAGGAAAATGAGCTTTTGGTTTTCCTACTGCAAGGAAGAAAGAAAAAGGAGGGACTGGTGCACAAGTGAGACAAGGGCCGAGGGCCAGCTGTCTGAGCCCACACAAAGAGGCAGGTTGAAAAGTTGGCACATTCTTTTGCAGCATTTTAGTCCACAATCTGGAGGCTTTCTCATAAGCAGTGTGTCAAGAAGAGCCAAGAAGTAGCCATGAGGAGCAGCACCAAAGGCATGGGACTGAAAGGCACCTTTGCTGGGACTGGCACTTCTGGCTTTGGCTGCCGGTCCCCACCAGTGCCCCCAGGCTGACAGCCCTTTCCCCACTGCCATCCTTCTGAAGTCTCTTCCACGTGGATGCTCCCATTTGTAGCTGTAAGGCCTGACTTTGATTACTGCTGCATTCCCACCAGCTGGTAACTGGATCCTGCCCCTTCTACCTGGCCTGTGTTCGTGCAGCTGTGGATTTCAGAACTGAGATCTCTGCCCTACCTGCAGTCTGTGATCAACACAAAGGCTCCTGAAGTTATTAACAGTGGGTGGTTACTGAAACATGATTGCAGGAACATCTTTCCCTAGGAAACCAGGTTAAAAATAACTACATACAAAGTTTTGGAATATAAAAAATTAAGTATTTAAATGAATGCATTCTGGATTCTTTATTTTGCTAATTCAAGTAAATGGTGAACTGACTGCATACATGAACTGTTAATTTTTCATCAGTGAAAAGCAGACGTCCAGCCTTCCCTGTGAAAGAGGGAAGTAAGGAACAATGAAGAAAAGGATTGCAGGTGTTATACAAAGAAGTAAGAGTATGCCAAAGGCTTAAACAGGCAATACTGGAGAGTTTTAAGAAAATAATGACAAATATTGCCAGCAGCCACAGTTCTTGCTAACAAACAACTGCAGTCTAGCTATACATTTGGTACTTCATGCGGGATTCTGAAGTTTCAGTGCTTGGTCCCTCACGCACCAAGGGTCCATCACAAGGTACCAGAAAGGACCTGGAAGAAGCCTTAAGCACTCAAAAGATCTTCTAAGGCATGAAAGGCATCAAGGGGCTGGACTTCTACTACAGCTGCAGTACCTCCCCTTGCACTGTTTTGGCCAGCATTGCTCTTAAACACAAAACCTCTTTTCGTGAAGATGGTGGTACGAACCTCATGGCAGTTCTGTTTGCTGCATTTTAGATTCATGCCCCTTGTCAGCAGAGTCTTCAGCAGTGAACACCAAATCTGTAAACAGCACCTAGTTCTTTCAGTGAAAAAATAACCTACAATATAACTCTGGAATTACATCTTCTACACAAATTGTCAAGATGTACTTTGAGCCAAACTTTGCTTTGCATGTTACCTGTATAGATCAGAATCTGTCTTGCACAGACATGTGAAGTGGTGAAATGGTAGGCATGAAATATTTAGCATGAGGTTACATACAAGCAATGCAGAGGATAGCCCTCAGGTAGCAGACTATTCTAGAATTCACAAAAAAATAATTAAAATCAGTCATGTACCTGAGAAAGCCAGATGTGACAGCTGTTCTTTTTTATGTGGCAATCTCTGATCAGAGTTCATTTTATAGAGAGAGAAAGTGATTTATAGTAATTTGTATTATTTTGATACTATTTTAAACTTTGATCTCGTTTCATCAAACCCTTCAAATCCATCCCCTTCCAATTAAATAAAATTAGGATAACATAGTGCCTTCTTGGTTGTGCAGAAGGAAATTTATCTTTACAGACATACCATAAGGTTTTAAAGAAAATAGCAGCTAAAGCAGTTCAAAGCAACCATGGCCTGAATTTTCCAGCACAGATGCCTAGAGAGAGGCACTTAAAATGCATATTTAGGTATTAAGAAAATGTTACAGCCAACTGACGTAAAAAATGTAGTTAGTAAATAAACTGCACCATCTGTACACTACAGCCATTGCTGTGTTATCTCATCAGGAAGGAATTTATAAGATCTTCTTTTAATTTAAAGTTACTACATCTAAAATAGAACTACTTTTATATAGTACTTCACTTTACCATTCAGTATGCTAGTTTGTGGCCCATTCTATTTCTGCCTCAGCGTCCTCCACTGCTTTTTCCCATTTATAAGTTCCTAGTGTAGATAGAATGCCTAAAACCTAGTGCCACTGTACTCAAAAGGCAGAAGTTCAGATTATTCCTTGTCTACAAATCAGTCTAAGCTCCTTCCTGCCTCACTTTCTAGCAGAGCCCATTCCTACACTTTTTTTTTTTTTTTGGTTATTTGATTCTTTGATATTTTCAATTTTCATCAGTAGTAAAATGGTGCAAAAGCAACACTGTCTTCCATCTTTACCTCCAGGCTTATTAAGCTGCAACAGAGCAAAGAGCAGCTTGCCCCTGTTTAACTTCTCTGTGAACAGATATGCCTTTTCCCTTCCCACATCATGATGGTTAACCTTGGTATAAGTCAGGTCAAAAACACAGAGAATAATAAACAGAGTGGAGGCTTTTTTCCCCCATTTGTTTTTTCTTCTTTTCTATTTTTAATTTATTTTCCTAATGACAGAATAAGAATACAGCTGGTTAAAATAAAGTCGCAATGTGCAAGACAGAAAGAAATACCTGAAGAGAATTGTAAGTACTGTAATTCTGTCAAACTCCTTCATGTGGGATGCCACTGAATCCACTTCTGAAATATTTAAATAAGGTTGAGAAGTTCTCTTAAAATAAACAGAATACTTGTGGAAGCGCACAGTAAACCAGTAGGATTCAGAACCAAGATCTTGGGAAGAAACAAGAAATTATATTCATATCTCAACAACAGTGCACAAAAGACCAAGCATGAGAATTCTGGAAGCTATACAATAGAGGTCAGGAGGAAGCAATTTCATTAGTAATGCCAAGTCACAGTGGAGCATCTCACACTCCTTTAAATAGATCTGGTATGAGACATAGAAGAAGAAAGGTACAGGTCTAAATGAACTAATAATTTTTCCTATTTAAGTTCATTTCTGGCACTGCCAAGTAAGCTATGGCAAAAGTATCATAAAAGGTCTAATATAAAAAAATACAGAACATTTCTCCCAGAAACCTTCTTCCTGCTCCTCTATTTTGTTACATTTGTATTGTTATGAAGCAACACATAGGATTTCCATTCTCTAACAATACCACTTTATCAGCTGAAAAACTTTGTAAACCACACATACAGTTACAATGTGTTCTTGTTAAAAATACTACCTTTAATAAAAAGAATAATAATAGAAAGAGTTACAGTAGGTCTTATACATGCACTAACTCAAAGATGTTCATCTATCATTCAAAAAGCTGTGGGAAACCAAAGCATCCTAACTTTTCATGTCAGGAGTAAAGACTGAGATCATTTAACTGTTAAAAGACGGACTCACAATACTGATAGTCATTTTACCAGTGCAAAATAAAAATATTTTAAGAGACACCTGACTAAAGAGAGATGAGATATACATCTTACACATAAAGATGATGCATTATAGCATATTTAGCTTAAAAGCAGGTTGGAGATTTTTGCTTTGGTTTTGTTCCTTTAATTTTTTTTTTCATTTTGATGCACATTACTGGCAAGCCTAATTTTCAGTGCAGAAGGACGTGGTGAAAATATTTACCAACCACAAAGGCAACAGTAAAGTTTTTTGACTCCATCCAGCCTGTGTGGCTTGGAGTACGGAACTGAGAACATCAGCTAGAGAAAACACTGGCCAGTGAGCTAGCACAGGAGAGATAAAAGAGTTTGCTGTTCCATCATGTACTTACCTAATTTTTGATCAGGAATTTCAACCATCTTCTCGACTGACTGCTGCAGCCTCAGCTTCTACAGTGGAAGATGTGATTATGAAGGCTGTAACTCCTTGCAGCCTTACAGGTTGCAAACATTTTATTTTTGACTGAAGAATACACATACACATAAACACACATGCTCTTTGTACCCAGGTATGCAGATGTCTGTTATCTCTGGGACATCGAGGTCATTATTGCTCAAGCTTTCATAATGTCCCTGCTGCTAACAATAGGTTTCTCTTTCAGCAAAGTGGGAGGATGGCCAGCAGAGGAAGTCCTCTATAAAACTGTGACCAGGAAGCAGTCCTCTATAAAACTCTGACCATTTAAGACCAAATAAACCATACCCTATATTGTCCCATACCAGTGTTTTTCTAAGCACTCATTTCCTTCTCACTGCTATTACAAAACATATTTGTGTCCACCAGGCCTTGAGAACCAAGTACCTCTTTCAGTCCAGCAAGCACAGGATGAGCCAGCTGGCAAAGACCCGATGCATTTCCCTTAGCCTGAGTGACCCTTGAGGAAATGTCTTCAGTCCCCCTGCCTCCCTCAACCACTACAGTTTCCTGCAGTTCTGCAGGGAAAGGTGGCTTCTGGGTACTTTTACCACAAGATGAGTCTTCAGGAGGACTTCACCCAAATGTCCCAACTGTTGGAATGGCCATGCCACAATCCACACCAAGAACAAAGTGAGGGGAAGGCCTGGGGAGGTGAACCAAAATTCCCCACAGGTTTCAGGATCCAGAAAGCAAAGGGGTAAATATCAGATAAACATGAAAACAACAGTGAGGGGGGTATTTCAGTGATTTGAAGGAAAAAAAGTTGCTGCTAATGATGACAGAAAGGTCAGGCACGTGACACTGCCAATGAAAGCAGTGAATATAGTGTAAGCACCAAATGCAGTCTAAAACCAATGTAAGTAAGAGCAGAAAGGATGAACTAAAAATCCAGCAGCTAAAATAGCTGTGTGCTAATAACACAGGCAGACTGCCATAATGGAAGAGGAACTCAAAGCACTAGTGCTATTACAGGAAAATTCACAAACAGGGTGGAACAGAATTATTAGTGAAACAGGTGTCAAAAGGTCTGTGTTTTTCAAAGAAAATACAGATTTTATATGGTAGGATACTGTTATGCAATAAAGAAAGAGCAGACTTTGGAAACAGAATAAAAAAGAAAATGTTTGGCAATGCTGTGGACAGATGGTCAAAGAAGATTTCTAAGAAAGAGACTCTGGGTCTGCTCTTGACTTCTTACACCAGATATAGATCTGGACAGAGCTCTGCATCATTAAAGAAATGGGAATTACGTCAACAAGGGAGACTAACTTCAGAGTGCAGATTGGAGAACAAATGTTATTAACCATGGTAAGACCAGTTATTCCTGGATGTGACAGCTGACAAGTTTCTTTATCCATGTTGCTGAATGAACAAGAATAGATTCTATTCTGCTCTTTATGTTAAATAACGAGGATGACTTTGGAACAGGGGTCCATGAAGTGATTCAGTTTAGATTAAGTGGGAAGGATAACAGCAAGCCTAATTTTGTTTAAGATCTATTATTTGAAAGAGCAAGTTCTGATGAGCTAAATGCTTCCTGTGGAACCTCTGGAAAACAGACTGGACTGAAGAACTCTATACCTCAGCCTGGGGAAAGCTGCAGCTTCTGCAAGTCACTGCACCAAGACCTAGATCAACCCTGTATCCGGAGAAAAGCAGGGAAGCAGCATTCTTTGAAAATAAAATCACAAAACCTTAAAAAAACAGCTAGACAACTAAACCAACATGGAAACTGACTTTACGACAGAAAGCAGAGAGCTTGGCTTGCTCAGTTAAGCAAAACAAAGGCAGAGAGAAAGTAAGACTATTAATATGAGGTAATCATGGGATGCAGGGGTAAAAAGCAAGGTAGAAGGACTATTAAGTTGAAAGATAATTTCAGTAAAGCAACACTGGCTGAGGTATAGAGTTAGAGTTAGTTATAGAGTATAAAGTTAGTTCTAGCCGGGCTAGAACAGCTGGGCAGCTTAGCTATAGCTCAGGACAGTTCCATAAAGGACCAGTGCTTTCTTCAACAACAATCATAAGCATGTTCTGCACAATTCTCGTGGGCATACAATGAGGCTGGAGAAGAAAACCCCTTTCAAATGTTGCTAGATCTCACCTCTTTGCAGCCCACCAAAGGCAGTTCCTGCTACCAGGTAGCCGTGGCTCTGGTGGGAAGGAGCAGTCCTTGCTCCCGCCAAGTGGGTGGCAAAGCAAAAGCTGCCATGAAGAAACACGGAGCGTGCTTTTATTAAGTATTTAGTCATCTTGTCAATTTTGTGCTTAGAACCAAATAGAGAAAAAGCCCCACATTTCATTTTGCACTCCAAAATTTCAACAAACTCTAGAGAGAGCTGTTTTACTGATTTTAAGCAGCAGTTTCTGCAATCCTTGCCAGAGGTTCTACTTCACATATGTATAGCACACAGTTTGTACTACCCCTGCCAGTGCAAAATCAATTTACTACCACGATCTGTGCATCAGATCTGAGCGTCTGTTGAGAGCAAAACATGGGCTGTCTGGGCAAATGAATTTTAATAATTTGGGTAACCAGATTGATTACAACAAACCAAAGCAGAGAGAACACGTTTGCCTTGTCCCTTTCCCATCTCTGTACACTCATCTTTAATGAGTGCCTGCCCTCTCCTGGGCATGCCACATGGACCCACCATGTGTACAGAGGCCCTCCCAATGCAAACATCTCCTCCCTGGTGTGGCCACAAGGTGAGCAGTTAAGCTTCCCAGTGTGCCTTTTGAAGATTTCCCTTCCTAGTCCACATTTCCCCGCTTCTCTCCTTCCTGTCTCCAGCAGGGTGCAGGGAAATCTCGAAGGATAAGGGTTGCAAACCTCCAGAAAAGCAAATGCAAAAAGAAAAAAAACCTTTGATTTATTTTTCATTTTAGTGCCATCATTTACAGCAAACAGCTGCCCTGCACATAATCAGGAACAGAACTGAAAACATCATAGAGATCTTCTTCCCCTTAAAAATACCTAATGCCCTGATTTTGAGACAAATATTCATAAATCTGGAACAATAATTCATCCAGTATGACAAACATGCTAATGGTATATTCTATAGAATTGTAAGGCTTTTGTTATAAAAGCCACAAATATAATCTTCTTCGGGAATATATGAATGAAGATGTTTCTTTTTTATGCAAAATTGTCAGTGAAATATTAGCAGAGTTACAGATCTGAAAGTTACAGGACTCCTTAGAGTAAAAAAGCAAGTGGTACATTGTACAACTACAATACAGTTATGGAAAATAGTGAAAAGCCTTAAAATGGCTGGGGAGAAGTCATTAGTCACTCGTTTCAAAGAAGACTAAGAGTGGTAATTTTGCCTGATTAAAAATCAATGTTGCTAGACCTGATACTGGTTGGAAAAGACTTGGAATTCATAAACCCACAAACTCTTTAGTGCTGTGTATGCACTGAGCTACATCTTCCTTTACCAGAGCTCCTTTTAGTTTCAAGGCAAAGTATCTGGGAACATGATTGAGGTTGGTTTTAATGTCATTACTGGGTATTTTAACACAAGTGTGAGGATGTATTTGCAATGTAACAAAGAGATTTTTTATAAAGTTAGTTTTAGAAGTGTAAAAACTTTATTTTCTACTCATGTCAGCTAGCAACATCAAATATGATCTGGCCCTTAATCAGGATAACGCAGCACAGCTTGCTTAGGCTTTTTACTAACGGGACTGTTTGAGATTTCTAGAAAGGATGCTGATGAGTATTAACTATGATGTCTGTCATTTTGTATCTCTGGGTAATAATCCTACAGCTCTATCATTATGATAGCAGACTGCCTCTCAAGAATTTAAACATAGAAATTCTCTCTTTTTTTCCCAAACTTTTATATTAAGTAGTTTGACAAGGGTATATGTTTACATCAAAGAAAAAGAGAATGCATGTAAGTACAAGGTACTGTAGAAAAAGCACAAAAGGCAGAAAAGTGGATTTTGCAAAATCAGTGATAACAGTCTGGCTGAGCATGTCTACATGAACTCCTTCTTCCGTGGTCCTTAAAGCCAAGCCTACATGGCAAACACTGAAGGACATCACAGCTTTTCAGGGGCAAAACTGGAGGAAATCTCTCAGAAAGCTTTGACTATTTGGACAAATATTTCAGTTTTCCAGGATGGCAACTTAACAGATATATTCATAAGAGCCTCTATAAAAAGAGCAGAAAATTTTCTTTTAAATCAGCTGGGGACATCCTGTCAGAGCGACAAATCTGTTTTTTATTTTAAAGCCATGTAAGTGTATATATTCCAGTCAGAGCAGCAGAGACAGTCTTAAGTTCACTGTTACAGATGGATGGAGCAGATACCTCTTGCTGTTGTAGTAACATGACACCCAGCAGCTCTGAAAAAATGAAAAGCCCCCAGAGCAGAGGCAGAAGGAATGGCCTGACACAGAAAGGACATTTCTTAGTTCTGTCTCAACTTATCCACCACCACGTTTTGACACCTGCTCTCAGAAATCTGGACTTGCTATAATAGTCCAAAGCCCCTGGCTGGAAAGAGCTGCAGGACTGCTTCCCATGATGGCTGATGCCATCATCTCCTTGACATGAGATGCACAAATCTGACATCAGCACAGAGCCACCAGCTGACCAAATGCAGAGGGAGCTCCTCCCTGACTCCACAGAGATGTTTGGTGGTCTCCCACCTTGCTGATTTGCATATATTCTTCTCAAACTAACCCTTCCCTGTGTTTTCTGACTGTGGCTAGGGAAGGGCAGCTGATTACAATCACCTCTGAATTTCACAAGCTGGAAAAGCAGTGTTCCTTTAAGATACCCCAAGCACACCACAGCTATTGCCACAAGTGGCTTGCCATTCTATCCCACAGAATACAATAAAAACCAAGTTTCTGGTTAAAAAAGGTCATTTAAATATCACCCTCTCCAATTTTCTTTCTATTTTCCTGTTCCTCTTGGGCATAAATCAGTTCCTTCAGCAGGCTGTTCCCCTTTTTCCACAGGGATAAGATGCAGTGCCCCTTGCTATGGTACCAGAGCTCCTCACACCGGACAGACACATCAACATGCCTTGTCCAAGACTTGCCAAGGCTGGGGGCTGAGTTTCAGCAGGGTTGGAAACACAACCCTTCTGGGGCAGACAGCCATAGCTGAACACTGAAACACAATGCCTTAATAAGTAGGTCAGCCTGTTCCTATAAAAGCAATGGGTTTAACGCCAACCGTGCCTGCCAGTGAGAGTAGGAAGAGACTGCAGTTTCCCCCCGTGTGTCACATTCAGCCCCTTTGAAGCCATGACACTCCTCTGCTGTTACCCTCCTGGCAGCAGGGCTGGGCTCCTGGGGTGCCTGCAGCACCACTGTACCTTGGCCCACAGCAACTCCACCTCTGCAGGGCTGCTGTCAGGACTGCTGGAACACTGCGCCAGAAAGCAAATTCCAAGAAAGCAAACACTATCACTAGGCAATTGAAATGCAGTTGGTAGCAACAAACAAACCCTCTGCAATGAGGATCTGGGGTTCTTGCTAACAGGTTCAACAGGTTTTGCATATTAAGTCATCCTTAGATTTATTAGCGCCTAAAAGAGAAATGCCACAAAGATCTTCTCACCTGAGGTTTCACACTGTCCCCTCCCCCCCCCCTTCCTGCATCCCACTATCCACCCCTTGGCAAGAATGTATTTTCACCCCCTTTAAATCAGTGAAGAACACATTCCCCTCCTGTCCAACTGAAATTGTCAATTCCCCCAACACACAGTGTGGGAAGGGGAGGTGGGGGGCAGCAGCCTGCCTGCAGGGCAGCAGGAACCCTTCTCCCTTTTAGGAGTTTTAGTTGCACAATGAAGCAGATCCCAGAGTGACGTGGTGCCAAGGCAGGACGCTGCCCTTCAGGAACACACCCGGGCTGTCTGCACTCCACAGGCCACTGACAATCCTCTGTGAGTGATCCCACCCCAAACACCTGGGGCTGAACCTTACCTGCATGGCTTCCTCACCTTACCACAGCTAACATGGGAAAGCTCTCCTGAACAGAAGGATCCCTGCTTGCAAAGGACACTGGTTCATTTCAAAAAAGACTCTTGTCACTTTCTTTAAATATAGCAGCAGTCAACGGCATTTACTGAAGACGGCACAAAAGACAAAAAAGTTCATTCAAATGTTTCTTCTCTTGGTGAAGCTGCTCACTAGGATGCCTCTGCAAATGGAACTCTATGAATCAGCCCAACATGGCACTGAGTGGATTGCAAGACCACAACACAATGCCCAAATACCATCTGCTCCTCCCATGAGCTTTGTCTTGGAAAGTCTTCAGCTTTTGTAAACAACTGCTGGTCCATTTTATTTTGAGATGCTGCACAATGTAGCAGAACACACTTACAGGCTGACGATAATCAAATGCTTTATAGTCTGCTAAACTTGTTTTAAATAATACATAAATACCAAAAAAGGCACACTGTACTTTTCATCTATTTTCATGCAAACTCAGTTCTCTCTGCTTGTTACATTTTCTGTTTATAGCAGTGTGGCTTCAAACCACAGAATAATTAGTATTATTTTTTGTTCCCATTTAGCTCTAATCCAGAAACATACACTATATTTAATTATTGTTTTGGTAGAGTCCACCTATGTAGACAGGCTGCACTTACATGAATCAACTGCTATCTCTGGATTCAGAGCACTGAAGAGGTTAAAAAAACATAAGGGCACTTATGTCAGTCGCTCCTTCCTCTCTCCTGCATGTCATCACACTGAAAGGGTTTAAAAGTAAAACATTCCTTCCACATCATATAATCCTGGCATCTGCTATGCAGCAAATCAAGCTCACTCATTTTTGCTGTTATTCCCAAAAGTAACTATACGGATTCAGGTCTGGAACTCCATTTTCCACTTCCTGAAGTTTCCTTAGGCACATTAGAAAATGCAGTAAACACAGCTAGTAAATACAAAACAATCTTCTCTGTCTAAGAGCAATTCTGATTGCATTACTTAACAAATATAATTTCCTGAGGCTTTTTACTACCTTATTTTATGATACACATGATATGGTATCAATCTACCAACTTCCTTCTGCTGCCACTGTCTTCAGGAGCCCACAGCTCACCCATGACATTTTGTAGTTCAGATATGAAGCCATTACCAAGATTAAAGCACCGAAGGAATCCAGTACAGAGGGTGAGTAGGTCACTGTGGTCATGTTTATTATTTAATAACAGTGGGAATAATTCATATCACAGCAACAATTCTCTACCACTCCATTTATCAATTTCAAAGTAAGGTACATCAGACCTCCAAGCAGCGATGGGAAGGCTCAATCCATCTGGACACTCTGTTAAACCCTGTATCCCTACTGAAGGATGAACCCTATAGTAAGATGGATGGGAACAATTATTCTTCACCAGTATCTAGGTCTATCAAAGACCAACGGGACTAGATGTAAACCTGTGCCAGAAAAAAAACTGGGAGTAGTACAGCCTCAAATTCACCTCCTATTTCCAAGCAGACATTGTGGTTTAAGGTAATGTGTTTCATCCTCTCTTCCAAATGGATGAATCTTAACTCTTCTCCTTTGAGTGGGCTGCCTGGCTGGTGTACACACTCTGCAAACTTCTTGAGGTAAAGACTGCCTCTTACTACATGTGTCTTGGCTGATAACAACTGCTATAGTTGGCCTGTAGTCTACAATTTCTCAGATTTTTAAAATGTGATTGAATATGAAACCTTATGTCCCCAGTAAAATCTCCCTTGGATACACCTTTGCAACACAGGACAGTGCCTCAGTCATCAAGCTAACACAATCATTAATTTGCTTCTTTAACATGCTTTCCTTCACACCCTTGCTATTTGTTAATGTGATTTTCAATACTTATTGAAGGTGCACTGAAACAGAAACAGAAACAAAGAGATAACACTAGAATTGAAATTTTTATCACAAGTATTCTCACACATCTCCCAGCTGAGGCATTTTACATTCAGCTTGCTTCTTCCTACGTGTCTTTATCCTGGAGCCCAAATTATTGATGAACTTTTTAACTGAGTTTCCAAATGCTTACCAATGGGCCAAGGTTTTTGTCTTTTCTTGTGCTAATATATTTACATCTATTTGCCTTGCTGCCACTACAACTAAACAACACATAAATGATTTGGGTTCATTCAATAAACTCCAAACTATGAGTCTGACTATTTTGTTTGCTTTAGGGCAAGTGAATGAAGCAAACAAGAGCTTTATAAGTGAAGTTACCCAATATTCTTCTCTCAATTATGGCTGTAAAAAGATATAGGAATGCAAAGTACTCTTTACAGACAGCGTCACTTCATGCTGATGCAACTTGTCTCAATTTACTTTAATTTGATTCTGCCTCTAGAATAACTTTGATACCTACCATGTTTTTTTACATTCAGACAGATTGTTTTCAACTCAGCAGGACAAGCTAACAAAAGTATGTTCCATTTACTTTAGAGTATTTTCTTAAAAGGAGAGATGGAAGCTTACAAGAACAAACCCTGAGGCTGTAACCAGCTCTCTGGGTACCCAATGCCATCTTCTCATTTGTATCATGTGATCAATTTCCAGTGCTGACATTGTTCAATACTTTGAGGACTTTTCCACTACTTTAAATGGTCTAATAAGCCCCCACAAAACAATTATTTAATAACTGCTTGCCAAGGATGTACTAATGCATATTAATTTTGCAGCATAGCTGCAGCAGGCAATCTGGCTTATGGTAGCTCAGCTCCAGTCTGAAACAGGTAAGTCCTTCAAGCTAATTGTGCTGCTCATGCCTTCATGGCAGCAATTTGAAGACTTCTTACCCAATGTAAAAAAACCAAACAAAACTAACACAAAAAATTCCCAACAAACCAGAAAAACAACCCCAACCCCAACCCCAAACGAACCAACCAACCAACCAATCAACCAACCAACCAACCAACCAACCAACCAAAGCAACCCAAAAGAACCCAATGGAATCAACATGTTCTTAAATAAAATAAATGCATTTTGAAGCTTTCAAAATTCATTCAGCTTCTTTCCAGGCTCTGGCAACTAAATATGTGCAACACAAATGCACATCATGGCAAGAGGCCAAAGTAACACCACAGCTAGGAATTCCTTTTCTTTAGAAGTCCACCCAATTGCATGAATAAGATTTCTAATTCCTAAAATGGGTTTTAAAACCCAAACAATTCCTGCATCTTCACTCAAAGGGAACTCTCTCTTAAAAAATCCTGCATGGAGCAGAGTCCAAGAGCAAGGGACACAGAGATGCTTAATTCACTTGGCTCCTTCAGCAGAGATGAGGCATCTCCCCTTTCAGCTGTTCCCCAAGCACTGCTGGCATTGGCAGAAAACTGAATTTAGTAACAGCACGATGGGATGCAAAACCCCACAGTCACTAACACACCACTATCAGTGAGCTCCTAATGGTGCCTTATTAATCCAGTCTTTATTTAATCTAGCCTCAAAAACAGTTGCTGCATGTATACAATTAACAATTAATTACAACGAAAAAAACATTGTTGGGATTATTGTTGTGGGGGTGAGGATGAAGGAACAAAAGAAACAGAGTGGAGACATGGAGATGTGTGATAAAAAACCAAAATGATGCTGTCTCAGAGGCCCAAGAAATTCTGAGCAACTGGTCAGGCAAATACAAAAATGTACAACTGATACGAGATTCACAGACATCAAGGGAGGATAGAAATTTGCTTCTCTGTAAGCTGAAGGTAGAAAGCCAACTAAAAACCCATGAACAGCCCTCCAAAGAGTTGACCTAACTCTAGTTTCTGGTGTTCACTACAGGCCTGCAGAAACACCTCTCCCCCAGCACTTCCCACACGAGGTTGTCGTGTTACACAAACACCACAAAGAATTAAAAATTACATGAAATTTTACAAAATTACATGGTATGCTTCCGCTTCTATTGCCAGCCCCGAAGTGTTTAGCACACTGTTAAGCTATCAAGTTTTGTACTCTGTGCCAGTCACTCCCCAAGGTGTTTATGTGAAGCACTCAGGCAAACTGAACAGAACATCTGTATTCTATTTGCTAATGAGCAATCATCATTTCTACAATTCTCCAGCCAGGGATTTTGCTGTTTGGAATACTAATGCCATTTAAAAAAAACTATAAGAAAAAAAAAATGTTCTGCTCATTAGTACTAGAGTTACTAAAATACTTCTGCACTACTTAACAATACAACCAGGCTTCTAGTTCCATTGCTTTCCCATATTTTTAAAGAATTAGAACTTTCAGAAATAAAAACTTTGATGATATATACCCAATGTATTTTCTGAGTTAGTGTCATCTACTATGCACTCTTGCTTTAATTACATTTTATCCACACAGAGGCAAAGATTTTAAATAAACTATTATAAAGGCTTTTCAAACAAACCCTACTGAAGATTCCCTTCATTGTTTGCTTTATATATTGTGGCAACCTCTAGAGCAGATGAAATGAGGTAAAAAAGTTATAAAAATATGGGCCATGGTCTACAAATTTCATGGTATAACATTCCTCCGTGCACAGAGAATGAGAGAGAGTAACAGCTTTGAAACTCAAGATATGTTTTGTCTGTAAACAGAAGGAGCCATCAGTTTCCCTTCTAACCAATGGATGTGTGAATCATGTGCCAACCAAGATGATCCTCCGATGGAAAGGCCACATCACAAAAACAGCAACATGCAAGGGAGTGCTCCCTGCTGCTGCCCCTCACTGCAGTACTTGGGCATTCAGATGTGAACCTCCCTCACCATCCTGTGCATCAGAAATGCTGCTGAAGCCACTGAAGTCAAAGAGCAGCAAATGAGTTCAGAAAGGAATATTGAAGTCGATAAGCTCAATTAAAGTGGCTTATGTAGGAATTGTCTTTATACTTGCTCATGGAGTACTGAAATGTAACTTACAAAGCATGAGAACAACAGTAAATACAGGATTTGATTGATCCAGCTAAGAAAGTCCAGTGTGGTACTTGTGCTCTGACATGGGAACAGGTGAGGGGAAAGCAATCCTGATAAGCAGAAGAAACACATTACTCCAGGAATGTATGTTTTTCCACATGAGAGCAGAGATGTATTTCAATATGCCATGATACCCTTTCAGACTAAAAATAAACATCCTCCTCCTATAATCCCAATCACGTCAGGTAGGGCCAGTACATTTCAATCATCCATGAGAGAAAGGCAAAGGCAGCTCAGCTCCCCAGCAGGGAAGACGTCTCAGCCGCTGCAGCCAATTCCCAGGGAAGGCACAGCGATGGAGCAATGGAGCGTTGCCTGGCTGGGGAGGTCTTTCATTACCATGGCAACCAGCAGCAGTCCACCACCACAGAGGACAGCAGCCCTCACCCCGGCAGGACAGGAAGCACAGTGCCATACTTTAAAGTCACCTTCCTTAAAGACAAAACAAAATAACCCAGAAGAGAGTGAGACACTCTGACTCTCGCAGATGCTGGATGAAATAATCTGCTCATCACAAACCTCTTCTCTACCCCGCACATTCAGCTTCAGACTGTGCTTTAAATCACTCTGAGGGACGTGTTCTATTTGACTGAAATACCCATCTGGCCTCATTTTGCTCAGCCAGACAGGAGGCAGCCCTGTTTTTTTCAGCATTTATCTCTCCTTTTAAGCAGTTGTGAACCAACTTGGAATTGCACATCCCTCCTCCTCACAGAATTTCCAGCTGGTGGCAAAGCAGACCCATCCTCTGTGGAGGAGCTAGTCACCAAAGCAGCAAGGCAGTCCCAAAGCCCCCCACATCAAGCCAAGTATAAGGCAAAACAAAACCTAGGCTATAGATAATATGCAGGAGCAATCAATGTTTCTTGTGCCACGCTAAGGTAAGTTATACCTGCTCCCTTCTGCTCTTAAGTACAGGCTGTTCTACCCAAGAGGAGGAAAAATGTGCTTCCAGAACTATTTCAATTTGGTTAAACCATTCTACATCTGTTTAAGAAAGTAACACAAACATCTTTTAATACACAGATTACCACAAACCATAACTCACTCTTGCATCCCCAGAACTAATTATATGCATGTCACCAGAGCATCATACATACCTTTCTTTCCATCTAGAGAACACACTGCAGTCTAACTCATGATATACTGAACACTCTCCATGCATCAGTTTAGGGAAAAAACCTCACCTGGTCCTTCAAGTGATGTGTGCTCTCTTATGAACATACCTAGAAGCAGCACTGAGCTATAGCGGTGATTATTGAACTATATATCCAGTGTGGAAAAATAAACCACACACCTTACATCAATACTGATAAAAACCTTCCTTCTTACTGTGTTAGTTGTAGCCTACATCCACACCAACAGCAAATATAAAGGAACATGGTGTACTTGCCATGAGAGAGAAACAGCCAGCAAGACTTTACTATGAAAGTAAAGCACGAACCATGTTTAAAAGCAAATAAAGTAAAGCCTGGACCCAGGTTAAACACAAAGTTACAGTTCACCTCAATGTACAGGATTTGTGACCTCACAGTTACAGCAAAGCTGCAAAACTATCTATAAAAAGAGAAGATTCTTTTAATGGGAAATACAAGAGCAGGCACAAAAAAGAACGTGCAAAACCTCACACGCTGTTGAAGGAAACTGTTAAACTGACCATATATAAATGCCTGAGAGAAAGAAAATAGCAGGGAAACACCACACTGAAAGACTAAAAAAGGAAACAGTTCACACAAATAGAGTGCCCTTCATTCACACATCACAATTCCCCTTCTTGCTGTAAATAAAATGAGACGCCCAGAGGCAAAATCAGTTGTTTCCATCATGCAATGCCTATGCAATTTTCCTAGAATATACCAGCAAACAAATACGCCAATTCTGTTTCAAAATACGTTAGAATCACACATATTGATGTGTTTGCTCAACTTCAAGAATGAAAAAACTAAACTGGCATTGGAAATTGAATGGCTGATAAGAACAAAAGCCCCAACAAATATGAAAATGTACAGACGGGCCTGTACCTCCTCTTGAATATCCAAACATCCTCTCCCCTCTCAGCCCGACAGCATGATGTATTGGGCCATGTACCAGAGGCATACTTCAAATAGAACAGGCTGCAATACTGAACCAACATCAAGAAAACATATCTTAAAATTAAATTTTGAATGAACCACTTTCCTGAAAACTGAAAAATGAAAGAAAGCCAATAAAATTTGATGGAATTCAATATAACACAAATAAGTTGGATAAAATTTTCAGTTTCTCTTTTATGTCAAAGAGACAGATCTAGAGGTTGTTCTCACCGTAAGTCAACTAAGGAAGAACTGTCATGTTTTAAGCATACAGAAGACAGTATATTCAAATTTTATGTGTGGGAATAAAATCACCTGCCCTCAACATACTTGTGACCAGAAGAACTACAGTGAGTTGAATCTTTCTTTCTTTTCACACATTAATGAAGTAATGGCCACTCCTACAATGACTAAACTAGCTTAAGCAATGCAATTTGTAATTAGGAGAGAAAATTCGTCTGTGCTCATCCCAAAAGGAGAGGTGTACAAAGCATCAAGCAGCAGGACTGCTGCAGGAAACATCTGATAACCAAATGTGTGCAGATAACATAAAATGGAGACATTTGTTTATTGACAGTTGCAGAATAGGCTGAGCATTTTATTTACTGTTATCTCATTTTCAGTATTACACAGATCATTTGAAAGAGGGCAACAGGGATATAAGTCACCAAGCATGAAGCATGTCCGTGTGCATATGTTTATGCTAACAGCCATGGGGAACTTCAGCTCTTTACCTTCTGCTTTTTCCCTGTGTGGGGCTACGACAGCAGAACAACTTTAGTGCATGCCAAGCACACAGCACAGTCTCTCCTCTCGACCTCTCTAGGCAGCTGCTGAACCAGGATAATTGCTCATGGTCACGGCTGTTCTCTCTTCGGCAGCAGCACTGCCTGCTCTAGAAAGAGCTCGTGGCTCTCTGACTTCTTCCCTCCCCACCCCTCCAAAGTGAGGGTTCAGCTCTCCTACACAGTAAAACTTGACTACTGCTAAGAGAACTGGCAGAAAACACTTCTGCCAGTACCACACAGAGCCACGCACTCCATGTTCTACAGTCAAACTTATCACGTTGGGATGACGCACTGGTAGGACAGACATCTACTGTTATGGACATAAAGGCTTGAAATAACAAGTTCCCAAAATGTCCCAGCTCTCCTACACTGTTTGCATCCCTTTTAAGATGGAGCCTTCAAACAAGCTGCTCTGTTTAAATTCAAACTAGGGAAAGACCAACCAACCCAATTTTAAACTATCAGGGCTATGATAAAACACACTGACAAAATCAAAAGGCCAAGCCAAGCTGGGTGCTCTGCAAGTGGCAGAGGTTGTCTCTTACCCCTCCTGTACAACAGCACACCATGACTGCACAGACCCAAAGACATAGAGACACGCTGAGCCCTTCTAAGCCAGCCTATCTCCAAGCAGCTCTGCACTAGGTGAGTTAAGCGCACTATGTTAGACAACATTGTTTCCAAAGAGCTGCTCACTGAAACAATTTTCACTCCACAATTAGCAACCATGTTAGTTTGAAAAATCACTTACATCTCTTGCACAGTTCCAGACCTCCTGTACTAAGTCCAGGACAACAATGTTATAACATACCACAGTATTCCATATAGCTGTGTCAAAATGGCATAACACTGATTGTCTGTGACAGCAGGCATTTGTACCAAGAGATTCCTGAAAGCACTACAGTATTTCTTTGTGTGAAGTAGCTGAGAAATAATACTCTCAATCCCCCACCCTAACTTGCTTTTCCTTTGTGCATTGCCAAGCAAAATGGGCCCAAAACCATGCTCTCTTTATTCTTTTACTTATGGAAATTACATTAGAGAGAAGCCCAGCACAAAGGCAGTTTTGGCAAAAAATGTGTCTTTTATGTTATGTTCCATACAACACCCAAAGATCCCTGACTGGTATTTACAAAATGGGAAATCATCATTTACCCGTACAGGGTAGCTGCTGCAATGTTAACTTGATCTGTACTTCAGACTGGCAATATAAAACAAAACATTTAAAAAAATATTAAAAAACAAAGCCTTGAAAAAACCATCCAAGCCCTATTCCTTTACACCTGTATTCCAAACTAATTATGGCAAAGAAATGCCAACTTAAACAATGTACTTCTCAACAATATAAGCAATGGATTTCAAATGTATATGGCATTTTTGTTCCTTAATAAACTCCACCACAACTAAAGGCACAGGCGACCCTCGTAACCTCCTTTTCTGACACTTGAAGTCCAATTTATTCCCTCTGTTTCCTGTTACATTGCCACAAGCAGTATTGATTTTCTGTCCTCCTTGGTGACTGCTGAACTTCAAGTTCAGAAAGGCTTTTGGATTCAAATTTGTGCTCCATTTTCAGCAACAGTGGTCTGGAGCAAGACAGCAGAGAGCCAACAAACCACCCAAACAAACCCAAGGTGTGCAGCACTGTGTCAGAAAACATAGTCCTTCCCAGTAATAACTCTCCATCAGAGATCTAATCTACTACTAGGAGTTTTGTCTCTTGCATATACCTATCACTTTGCTCTTAAACACTTTACATAGTGGCAGTTCTTCACCAAAAGGCAGTCTTACCTGCATGGCCAAAAAGCTGTTCAGCAGTAACAACACTAAAATATTTTCCAGTTTTAATAAGGACAAATAAGAATTAATATACTTGCCAATTCCAATTCCAACTACCTCAGTTATGGCTGGCATATTGCTGATGGGCTGCCAAGTGCCTCAAGATCCTGCCCCACCGCCAGCCAGGGATACAACCATGTCACAGGGACACATCCATGTCACCTTTGGATGAAGCCAGGTGTGAGCAGAATGCAGCCAGGGCTGGGCATGATCCTAGCAGGCACAGTCTCACATTCCCAAGAAATCAGATCACAGTCAGCTCTCTGTAACTACCAAGGCTTGGTGAGGGACAGTGCAACACAGAGAGTTACCACAGGCCAATTTGTATTTGCTGATGCTTGTGAAGTAAGTTACTCTACTTAGTAAATGCAACTGTGCCAGGAAAATGCTTTTTGGTGGTACACAATCTATCTGCAAGGAGAATTTACCTGTAAAACCACATTAATAAACACCAAGGCAAAATTTGCCCAAGCCTAGTGCTCAGGAGGTACAGCTACAGTTCTGCATTTCTTGTAGAATAAAATATAGCACAACCCATAAAGCAAAATAAAAAAGCTCTGAATTATTTCCAAATAAGTACTTTTAAATATAGCAATTGCAGCAATGCTTTTAAAAGTGACTCATATTTCAAAACATTGGTGCTTCACGTATTAAATAATTTCAATTGCACTTGCAAGAATTAGAAGTCTTAAAATCTGGAAGGTCTTTAAAGAACTTAGTTTTCAATACAGTACAGAAACTTAGTTTTCTTTCTTTTGGCAAACTGAATCATAATTTACTCTCGCTATCTTCAGTAAATCATTCTCTGTCCTGAACACCATAAAGGATTAAAACCAGCCCAACATTTTGGAAGAGTTCTTAGGTTACAGACAAAATAAACATTTTAAAATACAGAAAGGATTTACTGAATTAACTGAAGTAGTGACTCATCACCCATTGCATCTCTCTAAATTTATTTCACAAGTTCTGTTACGTCAAGCTCTGTCAGCTCTGGAGGGAAGGGAAATGCTTGATTTAGAGATCCAACTAAATAAAAACTCCAGGGGGTTGTTCTGCTCCTGTACACGTGCTGCCCCCTGTAACTTGACTGGCAGTCAGACACACCTGCACCAGCAACAGAATCGCATACAAAGAAAGTATTTAAGTTGATTAGTAATCAAAAGGCCTCTTAGATAACCTAACAGTACTGCTGCCACCTCTTCCAAGTTCCACCCTATTTATTTTCAGCTGTAAATTATACAACTGTCAAAGTGCTGCATAACAGGTCCATGAGTCTCTGGGGGGAAAAGGTTAGACCCATACAAATCTCACTTCTTTAATGTCTTCCAAACCCAGAGTAACACCTAAACTTTTTATAATTGATTATGTTATATTCAGTAAATGATGTTTATGTAATTAAACACTCATCCTTACTGTGGGGAGAGGAAAGCCACCACGAAAAATCAAAGCTGCCAGCCGAAGTTCTGCATACACTGTGCTGCCCCAAGATTTGTCTTGTGCAAAAGCCCAGCAGAAATTCAGGCAATGCATGAGTTGGTTGCCCATTGCATCTCTTGAACATGAAACTGTTACAGGAAGATAATTTCATTTTCAATTGCTTGCCTCCTCCCCATTTATCACTCAGTACACCTCTCTGCGTTAATTGCTTTTTAAATATGGCTCACACTTAAAATTCAGACGGCCTATACCATTTACTTCCCAATATAACTTGATGTTCAGAGTAAAACACATAATTATTGTGTAAAAAGTTGTAGAAATATGATTAAATATTGGAAACTTTTCCCCTCCTGCAATTCATACTACAACATTCATGCCCTAATTAAGCTTAAAGCCCCCAGGTATGCCAGTATTATGAAACAAGCTCGTTTTTGCCTGTTGAAACTACAGCTACCTGAAGGACTTGTGTCAGCACTGCCACAGCAAACTCTCAGTCCTTACGGGAAAGTTTTCTCAAAATTTCTTTCACTGAGAACACATGCAGTCTTAAATGCTTTGGTGAAAGCTACTGTAACTTCACAGACTTCCAGGGGCTGAACAGCTAGTTTGTCATGTGACACAGAGCAGTCACTGCTGGTGTTTCCATGGATTAGCTCCCAGCTGATCATGCACTGTGTGTAGCAGACATGCAAGTTGCTATGAGGACTCAGCCCATGGGTAACAAAGAAGTGGCTTCAGTGCCAGGATTCCCACACCTTACACACGAAACTTTTGTTCTGCTCTATCAGCTGATGTATCACATCCTGAAGGCCCATTATATAAGAAAGATAACAATTAAAACTTGTTCTTAGACAAGGCAACACTTGAACGCTGTTCTCTGTATCAAACAGACACAGTGCAGAACTTGTGCAGGTGGTTTTCCTTAATTCATGTCGTGTGAAATGAATTAAACGAAGCAAACCAACACTATTCAAAGGGTTGGTTGGAGGAAGAAATACAGTGTTTTCTACCTAAAAAGAACTGGTCAAAATTTCCCCCAAACTGCTTTTACCAACATCCAGCAACGTTTGCTGAGCGCACTGCCTCACACCACTGGCTCAAGTAAGAGCAAACATATTTGTTTTGTTCCACTAACGGCCACAGGAGAAAAAACTGCAGGAATTACATCAAACCTGGAGTATCATAATCTTGAAATTGTTTACTCTCTCAGGAAATGAAAATTTTATACTTACCTCTGCATAACAAAAAACCTCAGGTCTTCACTGCAAAGTTTGGGGATAATTTTTCTTGGAAAAACCAGATTTTTCAGGAAGAAATGATGTTGCAAGATATTCTGGTTTTAGTTCAACAAGATGACACTGACTTTCTTTCCTTTTTAATTGAATGTCCATGTAGTGCTTTGGGTCATTGCTGACCCGATGGCAGGTAAGGTACTAACTCTTCCTTCTCTACCAACCTATTGTCCTTCAAGGTCAGGACATTCATGCCTTGGAAAGCATAACTATAAAATGCCCATTCTTCTTCTGATTCAGACAGCATTTGCTATGGAATTTGAGGGAATGCTGAAGTTCAAATATTTTGAGTGTGAGCCTACTTCTTGCTTCAGAGCAACAAGTTCCAAGTTGAATTTGCTGTCACGGAACATGGCGGATTCAAATACACAGCTGAAAGCTGGTCCCAAACTTTAAGTAGCTGGCACCTTTTTGCAGAAATTGCTAGGTACTGACATATTCTTTCATGAGCCACAGCAGAGGTTCTGAGCAAATTTAATCATAATTTACCTAGAAACACATCTTTTTATAAGGCTAGTACAATGACTGGTGCCTTCCTCTACATGATTTAATTGGAAGTGGTAGAAGAGATAGGTGAAAAAGGGGAAAGCACAGCTAGGAAACCATGACCGAAACAGCTAAGAGTGACTCAAGAATTTCCTCCTGGTCCTTCTCCTGAGCAAACCAGTCAGTGCCACATGGCGTGGGCACATATCACCACTCCAAAATACAATCAAGCCATGCCAAAGCACTGCCAAAAATATACATACAGCATCAATGCAGCAGGGAAGAGAAACCCAGGCTTGCAACAGATGCTGCAATTAAAATGAAAAGAGTTGTAAAGCTACTCTTCAATTCACGCCAGAAGTAAATTGTTTAAGTGTAATTAATGATCAGTTTATTAAATAGGCACCAGGCTTTTACGTCATAATTCTCCTAAAATCCTTGGCTTTATATAATACTTAATAATGAGTTTACATGGGATACTTTGATCCTGAAACATCAATGTTGATTTATCCATCAGGGGCCCAGTAGGATAGCTTACCACTCACTTTTAAAGTCAAAGTGTTTTTACTTACTTTGCAAGATTAGCTCGGTGCTTTTGCACTTTTGTATGTTAGGCCAGTTTTAAAGACTCACTTTCCTGAGTCCCTGGAATGCACTGCATTTGTCACAGCAACAAAGCCACAGGAAAGGTCTTTTTTATTTTTTTATGCTTGTCTATTTTCCTCCTCTTTGTAAAAATGCAGTGCTTTCTGGCATTCTTTTCACAGCCACTTTTCACAGACCAACACTCCAACAAAGGCAATCCATTCCATCACATTTACCGAGTCCTTATTGTGAGGAGAGACTACAGATTTGTCAATGAAATGCTGAAGTTACTATTCTCTGTTAATAAAATGTGCTGTAATACAGTGAAATGCATATAGTTAATCCTAGCTCCTCTGCAGAACACAGCTAAAACAAGCACGTTCTCAGTGGTGACAGTCATGCTTTCTAGTGTACTATCAGTCATCTCAGCTCCAGTACGAGCAGGAAACAACCTCCACCCACCCCAGAGGCAGACCTGAAAATCCCAAACCCACAGTGGAGCACAGAATCACAGGTTTTATAGCCCTCTCCAGTAACTCCAGAGAACACGTGCAAACAACAAAAACACCACCCTGTCAGCTTTGGGAGATCCATTATGCTCTGCTACCCATCAATGCAGAGAATGATTAAGTCTTGACTCCTGGTGCCAAAAACTTCAGATAAAGAAGCAAACCATTCATTTCCAGCCATGACTGCACTTAGCAAAGCAAGTGAGGGAACCAACAGTAAAGTATACTTGGCTACTGAAGTTTATTGTGAATTGGTTGGAAGTTAGATTTCTTTCTACTATGATGCCAAAAAAATCCATTATGTGGAGGCACCAACAGATATTTATTTATCTGAGGTCAGCATGGCTTCATGAAGAAGCAAGAAATACTTAGTTTGGATGACAGATCATTCCACAAACATTATAAATCCTTTGAGCGGTAAATATTTCAGGTTTCAAGAGCCAATTAGAAAGGTCAGCATTTATCTTTTTGTCTGTTTCTAGCCTTAATAACTTTTGCTCTCTGCCTGTAGATTAATCACTGAAGTGAAAGATATAGAGGTTTAAAAATAGAAAAAAAACCCTACGCATAATAAGAGAGGGCTCAGACTGGACAAAAATTATCTCTACCTGTTCTGGTTTTGATGACTATACCTACCTTAATCCAAAATCTAATTATTTGGATTAGATTAGGACAGTGGATCAGTGGATTTTCCTGAAATGCCCAGGCAAGCCACACGCAATTTCATATTTGGGGCACAGGGTTGCATTTCATTTCCAAATCCCCTTTAATTCCACACAGGCATTCGTAACTTCTTCCCATGACAGGAAATATTTGTCCTTTTGCAAAAGTTTAAAAACCAAAATCCTTGCCTCTAAACCTAGTGGAAGACTGTTCTTTGTCTCTCGCTGTTATTCACTTGCTGCACCTGAGGTCATTGAAATTACTACAAAGCTGAGAAATGCTACCGTTTTTCAAGGGAGAAACATTTTGTAGGGGAATTTGTTGTGTTTGTTTGGTTGGTTTTTTTGAGGTAGTGTGTGCCTATGTTCCATAATAAGGCACAGCAACCAATGAAGTATCAGTAGTAGCTATCTCTTCCAGGGCAGGAGATCATTCCACCAAAGATGCAGAAAAAGGGATAATACCCAGAAGCAAGAATGAATACAAATCAGTCATGAATGTACAGTAAGACAGCAAAGAAAACGCAACTGACAAGATAACAAAAAACATGCCTGTCATGTAAATAATTTCTGATTACTAGATGGGAACCTTGTTTCTACACCTACAATAAATAGACAGTAATATTTAAGATTAATTATTCCAAACTGGTGCATGAATCAGTTTGTTTAAGCAGTCTTCATGAGAAAAATCATTAGGATATAAGTAAAGAAATATGCAAAATGTCTTAATTTCTACAGAAAATGTTCTTTTGAAACAGATGACTCTTTTCTGTATTCTTGAACCATATTCCTCAATATCACACTGTTAATCTCTACTGATTCATGAATATAGTTTTGCTCTTTCTCTGACATAATGATATTAAAATGCATTATTATGAACAAAATAGAAACAATTATCCCAAACTATCAACATATATAAGATGCCATTGCTTAAGGAGAGCATATAATTTGGACTTTTTGCTTCAGTGCAGTTCTTACAGGCTGCACTGAGCAGGCATGTACAACTCACAATTTACTTGCAAAACATCCCCTTAGGAAAAGATCCTCCAAAAGACTTCCTAAATGCTACTTTGTACACTATGTGTTTTAATTAACGTACAGAATAGAAATTACCATTTAGATAAGATAATACTCCCCAGCCACCCCACCTTTGCATTCTGAAACTCTGCCAGGTTTCTCAGCCCCTCATCCACTCATTATTTATTTCTAGCAATCCTCAGGCCTGGTTAGCATTAATTCAGCTGCAGTTGGAGAGTTTCTCCAAGGCAGTCTCTTCAATTCCAAAGTGCATGAACTACTTAATTTGAGTGCTCTGTGATTCAAGTACTTTAAATAGAGAAAATACTGCAGGAAATTACAGACCTCAAACTTGCTTACGTGACTGCTCCAACAGCTGTACAGACAGAGGGATCTGCACACGTATGTGCAGCCCCAGCTGCCAGTACAGACACCCAAGGGATGACACCTGAGATATTCCGAGTGTCCTGGCAGAAATTTCAGAGTTCACATGCCAAAGTTTGGGAATCCACAGCAGAAGGTGTCACTGGGGTTTGAAATATGAAAGCTAGCCCAGCTCTTACACTGCAGCTATGGCTGCAGAAAAGACTCATACAGATTACTGGAGATAAAAAGATACACTCTCTAGTTATGGAAGTGCTAATGAGATATACAACAAATTCTCACAGATAACCTGTTACTCCCCAGTTCCTTTCTCTGCTCCTTGGCCATGATAGGCATCTTCTCATTTGGACAAGTGCAGAAGGTCCCTCACCCCCTCTAACACCTGCCTATTTCTGGCCTTTTGTAAAGCAATCGTGCAGTAAGTGCCCATTACCAGCAACGAAAACCTATGGCAAGTTTCCTACCCAACGGAGAGACCATGCAATTCTTCATTCATTGGAGACTCCATGTCCAAAATGTATAAACAGATAATTAACAATTAACAATTTTGGGGCACGTTTCTAGACTATGATGGGAATCTTTCTCGAGGTGAATTTTAAAAAAGTATGCAGGAACCAAGGAGGGCTCTGCAATCCTGTGGATCCTGCCACACCTGACAGGCATAGGCTCACCCTGAAGAAGTTGCTCAAACTCTCCATTTAAGCCAGGGGTACTGGTGCTCATCTAAACCAGTAGGGATTATTAGTGATTTAATTAGACATTAGACAATGCCTGAAAGTATTTTGAGAGCGAGAGGTGCAGTATGTGGCTCTGAGTTATTATCACAATCCAAGTAATTTATCATTCTTGAAAACATTTCATAGTTTTGGAAAATTAAAAAAAAAAAAATTCAAAGGGGTCCTGTTTAGACATGTTAAATTCAGACACTGGATATCACAGGGTCAGGGTTGCTCATTCTGATTTTGCCATGTGCCATAGCAATTACAGAAAAGCCCTGCCTGAATAAACTTAGATATCATATATTTCTATTACAGTAACAAGCTTATGAAGGCCTAAAAAATGGAAATGGTTTTCCTTGATAACTGACCCAGAGTTTCAATTTTAGTGAATGAAATACTAAGTAGTAACACTTGCATAGGCAAAGGCAAAGGGAACAACACCCACCTAAACAAATAAGAACTCTTTTTTGTTAAATGAATACCTCAGTCCGATTTGAGTAGTTTAAACTTTCAGAATGGGTGCTCAAGAGTCCCATTTTTATTATTTTCAAGCCCCTTAGATAATCCAATATATAAACTCATTCCATCTCATACAGAACTGACAAGCAGGATGCAGAAGTGCAATAGAATTGAGTCTAGAATTCCTTCCATATCAAGTAACAAACCTAAATGGAAGCCATGAAGGTGGCAGAACCAAAAAACCCCTAACCAACTCCACCCACCAATGCACTCAAGCTAGAAAATGCTTCATTTCAGTAATTGAAGTAGTCCTCCAAATCACTGTTTCTACAGCTAATGCACTGAAAAAAGCAGGAGACTAATGGGAAAAAAACCCCACAGGTTAAGCAATTATATAATAAGAGGATCTGTATCCTAAAGTACACATAACAGGAGAGCTGAATTAAAATTGTATGGAAAGATTTAAGCTTATTTTTTTCCAGCCTATATTTGACTCGTAGGAGACAAATCACTACCAATAGCCAATTAACGTAGCTGACAGTCAGCTTTGTCAGTAGAATGCATTATGGCAGAACAGCAGCCTGGCAGGGTTCAGCAAGTGTAGAAGAATTATGACTTGTGAAACCACCATCACAAAGCAGTTGCAGTGAAAGCTGGGATGAATCTTTGTGCTGGTATAACAAGAACAGCATGTCAAAATCTTCACAAACTTCGGCATTTGCTCTGGATTCATGAGCATTAACTAAATCTTGAGTCATTTAAGAAACTTAGCACTTCATGTAAAACTGTTCCCTGCCAGTTAGTTCAGGGAATCCAAGCACAGAAGAAAAAGTACATCCATATTCTCAGAAAGGAGTCTCAGATGCATTTGTAAAGACATCCATGGTTTACTCTAACTAGCAATCAGCCTAGTTTCTCCTTTCACAGGTCTCCAACATTGCTTTTTAAACTGCCTCTTTTCAAAACAGTAGCTGCTCACAGGAACTGAGGGATCATACTGACAGACAGTTTCCTTTTAGAGAGGCCACCTCGCTCTGCCCCTCAAAGGGGCCTCCTGGCACTGGCCAGCTGAGGATCACCACCTTCCCCAAGGACTGACTTCCCTAAGCAGGCAGTCTCCTGGCCAAGGGCAACTGCTGCCTTCCAGCGAGCAGGGTCAGCAGGAAACTCTTGTTTATTATTTTGCATGCGGTCTGCATACCCAAAGGTACTTATGATAAAGGCTTTTTTTTGCTTCTGACCGACCAAATGTCATGCCTTCAGGGAAGAACTACAGGCTTCAGCTTGCAGGCTTCCTATGTAAAGTCAACAGCATTTCCCTTCCTGATTTTTTGTTAATAGATACTGGAGAAACAACGTAAATAAAGAATCCAGGTGAGCTGAGGTTGAAAGAGATACCTGTAATATGAAACTGCCTCAGGTCTGTAGGGTGCTGCACTTGAGCACATCAGGTAGTCCCTAAAAGCAGTGTAGATGGCTGTTTTCACCAGCAAACAAATAGAAGTGGAGGCTCACAATGCCAGCTATTGCAGCCACAGTGAGTGATTCAAGCCCTTCATATCCTTCATCAAGTTACTTGTAAAGTAATAAATGTACAATAAATACATATGAAAAGCAAGGTGGAGGGATTACACATTTACAGACCAGAGCTAGTTGTTTCAAACACAAGTTTTCCAAGGCAGCAGACAGGCAGCACTGCTGAAGCTCCACTCTCCTCTCAGGACCCTTGACCATGGGCTACAATGCTTGGCTGTGGCCTGAACTGCAAGTTATGGGCTGTTCAAAAAAGCAGTTTTCAGATTCTTTGCATATTGTCTTGTGTCTATAAAGCTGTCCCTCCTCCTGTCAGGCTTACAGAGTACACTCCCATAGGATATAATGTGGAAAAGAATTTCAGCTTATAAAACAGGGTTACCAGCTGAATAAAACATCTAGAGGAACTGTAAACTGTTTTTATGTAACTGTGAAGAAGATTATGTTTCTAAGTTATACTTTTTTCCTTGTTATTATTTTTACCTAATTTTCAGTGGTAAAGATTATTATTCCACTCAAAGTACTGCCTACATATTTTTTTTGTTCAGATAAAGTACAAAAAAACCCACAAAAAAACCAACTCTCCAAAACCCCCAAAAAACAAAACCCTGAGAAAAAAAAATGCCTTTAGTAGACTAGTAGTTTACTAGCATCATCTTAAGCTATTTTACTCAATCTGTAGATTGCTGAACAGCTGTTCAGTGGTCCTGTGTACCAGCAAGTCTCATTCTGGACCTCTATATTTCATTTTCTTCCTCTCCTAAATAAAAAATTTCTTGCTCCAGGTAATCACAGAGAAAGCAAAATACTAAGGAAAAAATCAGGAATGTTTGTTTTATAATCTTTGCTGGTCATCTTCTAAGAGTGAAAACTAAGAGCTACCTGGAAGAGTTTAATATGTGTCACTCTTCAAGAAAAACATCTCCATGTAGACAGAGGGGCATCTCTAAAGATAGCAGTCAAATTGTGGAATGTTTACAAAATAAATCATGATGCCATGCACCTATATGCACTCGCAAGTCTGGCAAAAGAGTAACTGCTGATCCTAGGAACAAAATTTCAGAAGGATTAATTTCAGAAATCTTCCAGTAAATTTGGATCCTATCCTTCAGAAGTAACTGGAGCCCTGCTAGCCCCATCGTGACTGACCCGAAAAGCCAGGGAGTCATGACCTTGCAGTACTGTGTGTTCACTCAGTTCTGTCCCCATCCAGTTCTGCCCCGTCTCATTTCTGCCTCCAAGCATTAAGCTGTTCAACAGATGGCACGGGGAAATTAAAGGGTTTGCTGGGTATTTTGAGAATCAATTTGAGTAGAAGTGTGTTTCTGTATGAAACTGTCTGTTGAGCACCCGTGTCGTACACAGGTTGCCTTGGCAGTGATTAATATTGTCCAGGTACTAAGAACAAGTGTCAGTGCTGTATTCTGCACCAGTCATATCAAAGCCTTTACTCAGACAACAACTCACAGGTTTAAAGCCTCATCTTTTTACAAATAATACAGCAGCTTCATTTGCACAGGAAGAGTAGAAAGAGCTGTATTTGTGCAAGACACTGTAAACTATTTAAAGCAGCAGCTAAGTTACAGACACAGTAAAAGGAACTATCTTGGAAAGCAAAAAGCAAAACCAAATAGCCAGAACATCTCATAAACTGACTACAACCCAATGAAATCAATAAATATATTAAATTCTTCAATTAATTAATCAATAAAGTGTCTGGGCCAGCATTTGCTAATTTATATTTCTAAGCCACTAACTCATTTCTACAGAAGTTTGAACATGCAGATCTAGCTTGTGGTTTCACCAGGGCAAGATGTGACATTGTTATTAAAAAAACCTCAAAACAGAATAACTCTCATTAGCAAAATTTGCAAGAGACAGATCCTTGACCTCCCTATAGAGACTGAACGTAGCAAATAAGGTGTCTGCTACCTAAGACACAGATATCTTTGGCAATAGAGTAAGTTTTTATGGGCAGAATGTAAACACAAATTCATGGTCCTGTACGATTAAACAATTTCTTTAAAAACAAAAAAAATTTACTATATACCTTGTTTATTCAACTCCAAACTGCCTCAAGCATTAGCAATGTCAACTGTAGTAATCAAAAGTTGAACTGTTTGAAGGGGAGTAGGGAAGAAAAACCATGAAGGGAACAACTTCGTTTTTGCTCCACAGGACTGAAAGGAAGAACTGATAGGAACACAAAATAATAAGGAGGATAAAGTGTTATAGAGCTCACAAACCTGAAGCTTGAGATACTTGAAGCACCCTTATGGATTATGAGGCCTAGGCTGAAAGTCACCCCCCCCAGACATGTCTGTGCTCCTCAAGGTGCAATCCTTGCCTGCTAGGAAACTCAAAGGGATTAGACGTATTTGAGAGGAACCTTTGATAGGCACCTTTACACACACAGAAAGAGATGTACCAATTATTTTACCTCTGTGTGTGTGAATTGATCATGGTATGAAGGTTACTAACCCAAACCTAGAGTTAAGTCATTGATATAATTGTAGTGAGCCCTACTGAATCACTTTGTTCATGTTAAAGTACTCACTCAATGATTAAATGTTGCCAAACCCCTTTGCACCTTTATCTTTGCATCCGTATCCTTTGCACCCTGAGCCCCTTTTGCATTCCTGGCTTCCATGTAAATCTAATGTTCAAAATTCTAAGTTGCTTCTAATTTGATCCTCCTTTGCTTGCTTTAACCTGTGTAGTAGGTCATGGAGTGAATGCTGCCATCCAGCTCTATAAAGCTGTACGTTCACAAACTCATGTTAAACCCTACTTTTGCCAACATCTTTGATGATGTTTCCTTAAGCAGCCAAACCACTCATTTACGACAATCAGAACAGGGCAGATGCACCAAATCTTTAGCACAAAAAGGGAATATTTCCTGCAAAACTGTCTAAGTCTTTGTACATGTTCAATACATTAGATAACTACCTATATTGGTATTTAAATGCATTTAAATATACACACAGGCACAGAAGTATTTGTACACACACAGCTGATCAAGCGGGTCTGGCCTTAGGTACTTTTTCATCTCCAAGAAAAATTATGTATTGTTCTCGTTAAAAGAAACAAGGAGAAAAAAGTTACTTAATGTATTAATATCAGAAACTGAGTGTTGAAACTCAATTTCTGGTACCCAAAGGAGATTTCTTATTTTATTTAATGAAAAACAATGCATGTATTCATACAAAATAAATAAACTGTGTTTAAAAGATGCAAAGCATGGATGTTAAAATATTAAAATTAAAGATATGCAGGAAGTGTTGTTAGTATCTTGATTCAAAATATGAGTGTATGTAAAAATCAGGACTGGAATTACCCATCACTGTATGTGTAATTTTAATTTCAATTTCACCTTATCCTTGTTGTGCACTAGAGAGCAAAATGACAGGCTAGACACAGAAATAAATATTATCAGAAACAAACAGAATTTATTATTTTTATTGTATCCAATCCCAAGCACTATGATATTCTGACCTGAAAAAAAGAGGAAACTAAGAGAAATAACCAGTAGATGAAGCCAAATGTCCTATAATCTTATTTCCAACTTGACGAAAGTTGTTCTAAAACAATTCAGAGGAAAGTTACATTTTCTATGCTAACTTGTGGTCAGTATTAAATGCATTTGACAGAGGATAAAATCTTTTATAATCTAAAAGTCTTACAGACCTTTACACTTGTAAGAAAATGAGTTTATCTCACTCTGCTGATTGGAGACGACTGTTCTGTAAAAGTTTGTCTGTTGAGATCTCGATGCAACTTTGCTTTTTTTACAAAGGATGTGAGGAAGAAGTGCTCTGAACAGTAGGTTCATGTTCACAGGCTACTATCTTGGCAGGCGTACTTCTAATAGTTTGAAACCTGTAATATAAAGTACTACTTACCCCTAAAGATGCCCTGGCTTTGGTTTTCTGAACACACTGTACTTCTGAAAAAGAAAAAAAATCCTGCCTCCTTTCCTCTTGCAGCCCCAATTCATTCACTAGTCTCTTATCAATTTCAGGAAAGTCAAATTATGAATTCATGGTTGTAAGAACAAACTGTGCCATCCCAGAGCTCTTCACACTCTCAAGTGTGCAGCTCAAGCATTTCTAGCAGCAAGATTTATTCCAATATCTGAAACCAATGGATTTTTTCACATTTAGCTTAACTAAGGCATAGCAGTGAAATGTGCAAGCCACTGACCACCCAATCAGTTTAAGATAGCTTCTCCTTTTCTCAACATTTCAAACAAAATGAAGCTCTCCTAGTAATATTCCATTTCTGTTAATTTGCCATTTTTTGGATGTTTAAGAAATGCCTTCTATATAATCAAGAACTTCCCAGCAGAACAGAGATCTTCTCTGACTGACAGGAAGAAATTTCAAGCATGTTAGAGGGGAAAAATTATTGCCAATGTTAACCATGATCATCATTAACACAGACAGCATACAAGGAAACTCACAAGACACAAATTTTGCTTAGACTTGATCACCATCACTGTCTGTCCCATAATTTTCCTCTTTTTACTAGTTACGAAGCTTTGGCTTCCCCAGAGATCCAAAGAAAGGTGACTGCCCATCACACAAGCAGGTCATAGCAAGAGAGCATTTTAAAAATTCCTAGACCTTCTATTATAATTTTCTTAACGCAGGTCTGGCTCAAGAAATCTGGCATAGTCAAGGAGCAGCCCGACTTGACAACAGCGTTCCCTTACTCATAGCAATGTGCACATCACCAAAACTGCTCATAGCAACACAACTGCAATAACATTCTTATTTTAGTAATCTCCATGTAAAGCACAGGCATATGCCTCTCTTCTAGCTGTGCTCTCAGACTCTAGAATTATGAAAGCCAAGATTGCTTCTAATATCAGCCACCTTCACATTTTAGGAATGCCAAACATTCACAAGCTCTCAGCACGGAGCATATGCTCCAGCTCATCAGCCCAGAGATTTTGATAGCAATAGTCACAATAATTTCACAGTTACAGAAAATAAATCTTTCCATACTCTACCATTTCCCAAGATACTATACAAATTTCACCGCTAATTTTTAGAGAACTTTTTCAGAGAACGCCTCCTATAATATGGGATCTAACTGGCAGTGTGCTATATTCCTGCCACAGGCCACTGAAATTTACTCCTCTAAGCCCCAGCCTAGGCAGAAGTAGCCTCACCCCAAACTTCACTTAGAGGAAAGGTTTGACACCAGCTGCTGCCAGACTTGTCTCCATATCTGCAGTGACCACAGCCAGTACACTTCCCAGCCACATGACAGCCCCTTAGGAGATGCTCTCACTGTGCCACCAGGCACCCAGTAATCCTGGATGCAGGCAATCACAACAGGCAAACAGCCCTCACTCTTTGAGCAGACTACAACTCCTGGCATGGAAAGGAAAACATTGGAGGACATTTGGCAGTCTTAGTAAAAGAAAAAGTCACTGAACAGGAACTTGTAGTTTCTTTTGCTCTATCTGGTCTCCACCTTCCTTTAGCCAACTGAAACCCAAGGGCACCACGGTCAGTTTTCCATTTTTAAGTCAGCCCTGTATGCGTATTTGTGGGAGGAACATTGGAACATGTCTCTAGACAAAAGCACCTGTGCTGATGCCTACAGAAGGGTCAGTCATAGAAAAAACTCTTCCTTAAAAAGCTGAGATCAGCTACTGCCATTTAAAGGAAGTAGATTCCAGTGTTCAGATTGCAAAGTCATAGCCACATCACCCGCAGGACCAACCTGAAAATTAACTACAAACAGATATGAAGCCATTTAACAGCATCCTTGGAAAAACAGTACCTGCAGATTACCTCAGCACTGACCTGCCAAGGCAAGGAGCATTCAGCTCCTTAACTCCTTCATGCTTTGGGGGTAACCTCCCGTATCTTTTCTTTCCTACACTACAACATTTACTGAGGCAGCCAGGCCACTACTGCAGGAGCTTGCAGCAGTTACTTCCCTTTCTGGTGTGTTCTGCAAAGTGCTGTTTTACTGCCACCACTCACACTGCAGCTGACTGAAGGCAGAACAGGTGAGTAGACCTGTGGCCAGAACCTCTGCCCAAGCCTAATACTGTGGTAGAACTTGCCTTGCAGCACTCATCCACACTCCGGTTGTCAAGGGAAGTAAACAAAGTCAGTAAACTTCATCTTGAGTCACTCATTCGTAATAATTTCAAGTCACTACACAGGACTGTTACAAAATAAGCAGAGTTATCTGTAAAGACAGTAAAGACACCCATGCAGATATGAAACATAAGTTACTGAGTTTAAACACATCAGGAATTCAACTGATCTTTGATCACCTTTGTACTCTGCAAGGTGATCTTCCATTACTGAAACCTGTATGATGGAGTTCAGTTTTCTTCCTTCTCAACTTCAGAGACCAAAGGTAGCTCAGACCTTTTGGTCACAGGGAATATAAACAGCTAGAGGTCCCATTTCCATACTAATGGCTCTAACACCATTGTTAGCAGGACCACACTTCAGGCACTTAATAAATAACAGCTTTTGATATATTTTAGACACTCAACTAGAAAAAATAGGAATAAAAAGACTACATACAAACTGCACAGCTACATACACACCCTACACAGAATGCAGAGCTATAAACATCATGCCAAAGTCACCATTTCTGTAGGAATCATTGCAAAATTCAGTCACTCATTTGGATTTTTTAATTGACTGTACAGTGCTAAGGCCATTACAAAATCCTCTCACAAACAGGAGGCCTTACCAGCACCCTCAGGACCCTAGAAGCCCCTCTAGGAGTTTACCCACTTTCCCAAACAAAGGAGAGCTCTGCTGTTCAAATTACTCCCTTAGGGACACACTGCACAACCCCTCTGACTTAATTCTACTTCTTCAATAATACCACTGCAAACACACTGAATGCTAATAATAAATAAATTATTCAAATATTCAGTCTCTCTGGAAGCACCATGCGAATCATCTTCCTGAAAAGAAACTCCTGAAGAGATTGTCAGGTATCCTTCATGTGTGTGGGGGAAAAAGAAAAAAGCAGAAAGGAAAAAAAAAAGAGGAAAAAAACAGGGGAACAAAAAGCTGATTTAAATAATTATGCTATGTGAATGAAAAGTGATTTATTTTAACAAAGACAGATAGCAGCTTTGCTGTTAATTCAGTATGTTGACCCAAACCAACTCACCAGCAAACAAAGTATGACTGTCACCATTTTCTTCAAAGACAATGGAATGGCAGCCCAGAGAAGAAAAAGTTGAAGAGAAAACATGATGAAGTCAAAAGGTTTATTGCTCTGCTGATGAAAGTAACTACATTTGAACTAGACTCTCAACCCCCCTCAGGTCTCTACAGAAAACAGTCATTTTCCAATTGTATCTCTCAGAGTAAAGAGTTCAACTGGGGGGAAAGAAAAATAAACCAAAATTCACTTCCCGGCAAAAGTTAATGGACAGCTCTGTTGCTTTTTACAGTTATGTTCCCCCTGTTTAAAGTTCTTCCATTAGTGAAGCATCAGAATATGATGCAGAGCCAGTATTTTGTAGACTGACAGCTCTGGGCAGTGAAAAGCACCATTATTATGCTCATCTCACAGAGCACAAAATCAAGAAATTATAACCCCAAAGCAAGAAAATGTATTTAGATTCTTGGGAACAGGAGATGCCCAAATATGCATTAAGTAATATAGATTTAGTTGGATTTGGGCCTTAGAGTTTTGCACAAGACTGTGTTATAGATCACAGCACCTAAATCTACCAATCCTAAGGCTGGATTATTTTGCATTGCTTTTGGCCTTTTTCTTATGGTCACCATGACATTTAAGTATTATACAATATTATCTGTAATACATATGGTACCTTGCCACGCTCTTTTTGTTTGCACCTCTAGGCAGTAGAAGAAATGAGAGCATTTCTCTCCAAGGTTAGTTTTCTTCTGAGGTGTGACACACAGTTCCGAAGGTTAAACGCACATAACACTCGCTGGAGTTTCTTGTCTTTCAGCTCTCCCCTGTTCCTCCTTCTCCTCAGCCCTGTGAGCACCAGAAGGTACAGGCACCTTGTGTTCCAGGACGGGCTGTGCCTCTCCCCTACATGCCCAGGACTTGCACCTGCTCTGCTTGCCCAGTGTAAAGAGCAGATGAACTGAATTTCCACTAGGAGAAAGAAGCCCACTGTGCTGGCAGGGGCTCCTGGGTATTTGTTGGCAGTGTTGACAAACACATTCCAAATTTTCCCATTATTAGACAGAAAATACACCTGGCTGCATGCACACAGGCATCTTCTCTTAGTGATTTTGTTGTCAAGCTCCCTTTTGAAAGGCTTTATTCTTGGAAGCAAAAAACCAACTCCTCCCAGCTTCTCCAGATAAAGGCTGAGTAGTCAGTGTGGGCACTACTTGTCCAAAGAAACCAGGCCCTGTTATTGTTACATTCTTATCCTAATGGCACTTTTAACATAAAAACATACGCTGGATGCCTTCATTTATAAGAGTGAAAGTTTCTAATTTAGTGTTTTCAAGGGAAATAAGCAATAAATGCCTCCTTTTTGCCTCCTCCCTGCTGGTTTATTTCCACCTCAGCAACTGCTTCTACTAATAGCTAATGCTTGGAAAGGTGCAGTCCCATATCTCCTCTCTTATTTCTTACAAGTGCTTAATGGGAAAGAGATTAAAAGGCTTGTTTGGGCATTTCAAGGATTCTCAAGCTTATTAGAGAAGAAAAAGATCTCTGTACAATTGTATGCACATGTTCAAAATAAACTGGTTCCTCATCTTTTTATGTGGGACATCTCATTTCTGGTCTGTTCACACAAAATAAACTTTCTTATTAGGAATGCAATTTTCTAGCTCAAATAAGTCACCATTATCAACTAAGAATAAAGTAATCCATGGGCTTTGGTATCTTCCTTAAAGTCTCACATTATGGCCAGGTGTCAGATGTCAGCACAATAAAACATGAAAGCCACCAACCTGGACTGGGGGCAATAAGGCTTAATGGACTAGCACTGCCTAGAGTTTCCATTTCTACTCTGCAACAAACTGTGGAGTCTCCATCTCACACAGGTTTTGGTGACACCTGACCCTCTGAAGAATGTGTCTTCCAATTCTTTCCCATCAAAGCTTCTCACAGGTGGGGCCAGCTACAGCCATAGCAGCAGGACCACGACAGGTCACACACGGGCTACGTCAAGTATCAGAGAATAAAGTGTGTCCCTCATACAGTGCTTTCCCAGAGGAGAAGAGGGCAAGTCATCCCCAGGTAAACATCCTATCCCTGGCTCTGTTCTGGAGCATGAGGATGCCTATTCTCTGCAGCTGCTGGTAGAGAAAAAACTAAGCAGACCATGAGATCTGGGGAGGGTAATCCCTCCCTTCTCAGGCTCCCTCAGCCAAGAGGGACTAGAGGCCACATGCAAATCCTCACTGCTCCCCTTCTGCATTCTCAAGGGAATGGATTTTTCCAATCTTTCTTTCCATCCTCATTAAGAGAGAATTATGGCTTCCAAGGAAAGCCATGCTGTCTGAATTCAGTTCACTGACTGCTGCGATCCAGTCTGCAGAAGTTAATCCAGGTTGGCAGGATCTTTGAGGAAAAAGTTCATATCTTTGATGTAAGATCCACAGGCATTAGATTGTGCTGTCAGAAGAAGTGGAGGACCTTGCTCACACCAGAACACAGACAACTTGGTAAGGATTGTGGCTCTACTTACAGTAGGTCAGGTACAACTGGAAGGTGGACCATCAGTCTCAGTGAGTAGGCCCATCTCCATTTTTTTTTTCAACAGCAACAGAGACTGGATGACCCAGGTTCACTTTTCTTCCCCAGACAATGAAGACAAATCAAGACAGAATAAATTTGATACAAAAAGGCATTGTAATATGCTGCATTTAATTTATTAAAGTATGAGGGCAAGTAAGATTAAAAGAAGAGTAGTAACTTTGTTGTTTTGGGGTTTTTCCCTCAAAAGATAAGTTACATCTTTAAGAAAATAAACCAAACCCCTCCACAGTCCAGTTACATCTTACAGGTGGCACACAGCCACTGGAATTCATATGACTGCTGTTAAAAGGTAATTTGAATATATACATTAAGTTTATTCAAGAAGAATATCAGACATAGCAACAGCAAAATAGTTTTATTATTACCACTGATCTGTGAGCAACTGCATGCTCAAGTCTGTAACACGAACTTAGCACCCAAGATCAGAGCAGAGAAACTGCTCTTTTCAGAACACCATATATTAGTTTTGAGGTCTTGAAGTTAATGTGACTATGGCCCCACATATCTTCCACAGTGTAAGTTCCTTAAGAGTTTAGAATATGTCTAGGTATTTTCCACCACAAGAACTCTTTCCTCACATATATTTTATTATATAAAAATGAATGTGTTATGACAGATCAAAATAGAAAAAACAGCAGGAACAAAGGCTCTCCATACAGCAGATTAAAAAAAAAAAAGCCATGATTTTAAACAAACATACAATATGTACAGTAACAAGCTACAAACAAAACAACAGAAAAAGAAAAGCAGCAAGAGCAAAAACCTGTTTTATATTGAAATCCTGAAAGCCAGGATAAAGCAATTTCCATGGACACACAGGTAAGTTTTGAGAGAAGATATTAGAGCCTGGTAAGACTGAAGGTCCTACCTAAATGAAGCATGGGACTTTTCTCAAGAAGACCAAGCAGCACAGGGATATAGGGAGCAACTGTCACCCAGCAGAAGGAGTTCAAGACTGCAAAAAGTACCTAGGCAGGTGACTGACTCAATACAGAGTAACTGGTTAGAGACTGAATGCTAAGAACAACAGAACCATGATCCTCACCAAAAAAACCCCCAAACAAAAACCTAAGGCAGCCATCTCGTATCTAATAAAATCATAGGCAAAAAGAGAACGGAGTAAATATATTTCAAAATTCTTCAGAAAATACAAAGCCAGAAAGTAACAGAGAACTAATCCCGCTCATGTTAAAAACACTAAGGACAGAGAATAGCTAAAATGAATTTTATCCTCCCTTTCTCTTCCTTTGCTATTTTGAGGTACACAGATAACTGTTTTCTCAGCAACTTTCTCAGAAGAAATATGTTAAACTCTTTACAATGGTTAAGATTATTTTGCCAAATAGTTCTGATATAAAATGAATGGAAACCAGGAGCATCTACAAGTCTTCTTGGCTAAAGAAAGCACTACTTACACTGTGGAATTTTTTCTCTTCATTCCTCAGACCAGAAAAAGAACATTTTTCTTAAGAACTCAGAAGAAATGAGGTGTGACAAGTGCACATGAATATCACATTTACTATAATTACAGAAGTACTCTGTATTATTGTCTATAACACAGTGAACATTCTTTTCAAACATTCTTTTCAAACATTCTTTCAACACAGTAGAACAATTATCAAGTAAAAATAGTTTAAAATCCCTTTGTTGCCTCAACTTTTGCCAATCCAAAGGCAGGGCTATAACTTGAAACAAATAATTGAGTCAATTTTTCATTCTCCTGATTGCATTAAGCTGACTATAAGCACTGGAAAAATACTTCAGATGGTCATGTAACATAAGTTCTGACTGATGCCTTAAGTTTCAGCTTTTGTATTTTCCAGATTCTGTATTGCATTCGTATATAACTCTGAACTTCATATAAAGTGTTAGGAAGTTCTCACAGTTCAGTTAGACAAAACAATCCTTTTCCAGCCCAAAACCAAGGTTACCATTACAGCTTCAGGTCCAAAAAGTATCAACAATGGCAGACTGAGGAGAGCAGTCTAGGAAGATGGGACTTTATCACCTGAAGCTGCAGTTAGACAATTACCCCAATATGTAAGTGGACCAAACTTAGCAAAGTGTGAAAACTTGTGACACATCATCCATCCTGGGTGTAGCCATGGCTGGGCTCTTGTACTGCCCAAGGTGAATCCTTTGAAGGCCTTTTAATAAGTATCTACTCTATTCCTTTAACACTGTCTAGCCTCTGTTCCAGGGAGCCTCTCAAGGCATCATGGCAAATACCTACACCTCATTTCATACCTCCCTGCACTGCCACCATTTCTTACATGGGTCTTCCGGAAAAAGGCACTCAGAAAAGCAGCAAAGAGGTGGATGCACTATTTCCGTGCAACCTGCTAAAGACTACATATTAAAGAGCCTATTGCAGGGAAAAATCCAAAGACCAAAATGAAAGCAAAAAGACAGAAAGGAAGGCTTCATTGATTTATCTTCTTGCTTTAAATTTATAACCAGGAAGTGTTAAAAGATTACTTTAATGAAGTTTTTCTTCATACTATATCATCCTTCCAACCTCAGTTGTATCATGCATATTCCAGTACAACTTGACTGCATTTTCCACTTGAAATGGCAATGCAGAATGCCAATTCAGTTAAAGGTCTGTAAGGCTTTGCCAGTTGCTTGAAAAGGCAGTAATCTCTTTTCTTTATTTCTTTAATATGTTGAAAAGCTTTGGCTTTTAGATTTTCCACCTCAATATGGAAGACAGAAGAGGACAGAGGAGAAGAGGGTAGAGAATAGTGCATTCTTCTTTGTTGAGAAGAATGAGCCTTGAGAGAAGGCTTTAAGCAACAACTGAGATAGGGAGGACTACAAAAAAACAGCTGTTATTAATTCCTGGTATCTTGCATCTTAAGAAAAGGTAAAACATTTCTGCCATCCAGACTTGACAGAGCAGTTTACATTTTATCAACTCAGATTATGAAGACTATGTATGTGCAGATACCCATTTAAAATCAGAATTGTTGAAAAAGTGAAACAAATCAAGCTCTTTCACAGTAGTTCTTTTTCCTTACAAAAAAGAAAAAAATTAAAATCTAGTTCTTCTCATTAGGAAGGACTGTAAACATAGCAGATCTATCTGATCAGACTAAAGCCAAAAGCACCTAAACTCTACAATTTATACCATCTCCCAGTGCTAAGAAATAATCTGACTGTTTTAATGTATTTAAAATTCGCTTAACAAATCTCAGCATAGATAGAGTTATGCAAATTCTTAGATATGTGCAAGGAACTAACTTGAAAAATATTTGCAGGTAAACCTCAGATACTGGATTCCTTAGGTGTGTAAAAGGTAGTACTGCCTGACAATGAATTATTTGCTTGTGTGTTTTGTTGTGAGTAAAGCTCCATAGGTGATTTGGATAAATGCTCCTGAGAACATTATGTAGCATTTTCTGTCAGAAGAAAGACCAGAAAAGTCTTGGCACCAGGAGAATGAAAAGGAAACTGAGACAACTCATGGATAAATCCTTGCAAAGACCATAAAATGATCCTCAATGGTGTAAGTTACTTTGCACCACAGAGAAACACTTGTAGTCTGGGGACACAACCTTCTGTGTTCCTAAGACACCTCTTTAAAGAGTGATGTACTCAATGGCAGAAATATAAGCAGACACAGCAGTGAAAAACTACTTTAAGAAGTCTGGTAAAGTAGACTGAAAATTTTCAGCTATCAAAACTGCAGTCATATAGCTTCTCTATATATTGTCCATGCAATGGAAATTGTATTTAACACTGCCCTATGAATATAAGCACTATTAACCATGGTAGATTTCTTGAGACAAACACTCTGACACTGTTTTTCCCACTACATCATGGCTACCTACCTTCTGGTACCTTTTGCTATCAACACAATTAAGGAGTAAAAAAAGATCTCTCTCAAAGAACAACCTCGTTTAATCTACAGAGCTAAAAGTGATGTTCCTGGAACATTTCCTTCTGGGCACTCTTTATCCACACAAAGGGAAAAAACCAAAAAGCCACCCTTCACCATATATTACAGCAAGCAATTTAATGATCTGAGGAAAGAAAAAAGCAGCAACTTTCACAGACTACACTCACTGTACGTGGTAAACCGTCATTTTCAAGGCACCAGATGCGCAATAAAGGAGAAAGGGTAAAGGAAACAAAAAAACATTTGGTTATTTCTTGCCAGGTGAGTATCCAAAAAGCTGTGCAATTTGCAGAAGTTATTTCTCAAGTAGAACAGTTACTCCAAGATGCAGTATCTACCACCTACCTTGTAGAAGGGCTCCATTTCTCTTGAAAAAGGTGCTTCCTGGCCAAATGGGTGGACCTGATGTGCTAAAGGGAATAAGAAACAAGTGTAAAGAAAATCACATTTGCATTAGAAGGTGCAATTTTAAGTTACTATTTGCACAAATTCTGTTTTGTTCTTAAAGCTAATGCAACATCATGACACTTCTGCCTTCAAGTGAGGATCTAATATTTCATGCTAAAAATAGGTTAATTTGATTCAAGATCGACATTTTCTTCATGAGGAAAAACCTCCTCAGCAGAGCACACACCCACACCCTCTTGGAGGAAGAAAGAATAAAGCAATTTCGAATAAATAATAAAAAACCTCAAATCAATGTCAAAATTATTTACTGAATGCTACAGAAAAATACATGCCCTTTGCCAAAGATACCTGCTAACAACTCCAACGTTTCACTGAGCTGTGACAATATGCTGCCCCAGCTGTTTGTCTGCCCAGGACAGCCCTGGCTGGGCACCGGGCAGCTCCTGAGCCTCACGCAGCGAGCCCCGCACGCACAGCCCCTCCGGCACCAGGAACAGCGCGACACATCGGCCGCCAGCACCACACTGACAAACCTCAGCCTTTGCCCTGCGCTTGGTGACCACGGCAGCTCCTGTGAGACCCTGCCAGGGCAGTGGCCACAGGGGCACCGGGTGCCTGGCAGGTGTCACTGCCCGCCTGAACCAAGGCCCTGCCCTGAACTCACACTGGGCCAGGCCCCTCTTCTGCTTTGCCTCCTGCTCACACAGAGGCTGCCCGAAGGTGATGGCCTCCAAGAGGCCACTCCTATGACAAGTGCAGCTGAAGGCAACAAACACAGGAAGGGGAAGAGGAGGGAACACTGGCACAATCATCTAAACCTTGTTTCCTTTGATGCCTTGGAGCAGCCCCACAGAGCTGTGGGAAATAGAGTGTGGAGCATCTGCTCCAACAAACTGCGGTGCTGGCGAGCTGGACAAGAGGGGAGGAGAGGCTGTGAGGAAGCTCCCCTGCAGCAGCCACCCACCACCACCTCTCCCGGTGAGAGGACTGAGGTGAGGTGACCCTGCTACAGCCCTGGCTGCAGGAGGTGGCGGGGACAAGTTCTACACCCCCTGCACCACCACTGCGGGCATGGTCTGGGAGGAAAAGCCAGACGCCCCACTGGAAGTGCACCCTTTGCCTCCACAGTGGGAACTTGCTGGGGACAGCCTCTGAGGACTCAGAACCTACCACCACCATTGGTCTCCCTCCTGTTTGCAGCGGAACACAGTTATGAGACATAGTGATGAAAAAATTTAGTGAAGATGTGAATTCACAGCAGTGCTGAAAAGACAGTGCTAGCATGGAGGCTGCTGGGGAAAGGAGTGGTGGGAGGGTGACCCCAACCCAGCTGAGACCATGGAGAGAAGCTGAAAGGAGCCCAGCCAAACCAAGCACAAAGGAGCACAGCGGAATGGATGGAAAGCAGCAGCAACCCTGGGGCTGACATCCAGCACATCAGAGACACAGAAATGGCAGCACAGGCACCTGCAAGGAACTGAAACCAGTGGAATGGCAGCACAACCCAACTCAGATGACCTAGCTTTTGGGAGGTTTGCTTGTCACTGTTTTTAGTTGTTTTAGGCTGGGTGGCAGAAAACACTACCCACAGGAGCTCCCTCACCATCTTGCCTGTGTTCTCAACTATCACAGTACGGATCACCATACTGTCTTTGTCCGGGGAAGCCACATGGATACAACCTACAAGATGCATCCACCATCCTGTATTTGTTTCTGGTAGTGAATACCTTTATTGTGGATAAAATAACTTCTCTCTTTGTATATTTCTGGTATTAATATTGTTATTGTTAGAGTGCATTTCTTATTCTATTGTTTTTTGCTTTCAGTAAATTGTTATTTCAAGCCAGTCTCTGCTCTTGTCCCTCCACTACCAGGAGGGGTGAATGAAGGGGGAGTGGCTTCTTTGGAGTCTAATTTGTTGCTGGTGTTACAAATCAACACACTCTTTTCCTAACAGCACTGCTGACTGCATTCCAGGCGCACTCCTCCCTGCCCTACGGCACAGCTCATCCTCTCCATTGCCATCTGCAGGTTGTGCTGCCCAGAGCAGAAATGTCACCATTAGTCCCATTCCTGCTCTGTGGGCAATTCTCAGCAGGAGACACTGCCTGTAGGATGTGCTGATGGGATCCAAGGGCTCAGGCACAGCGAGTATTTTAAAACCACCATACCTGGGGTAAGTAACTATTTGTTGCAGCATTGTCAAGGCAGGTGGTAGAGACAGGCTGCCACAGAACTTTCCTGTAGTCAGGAAACAGGTTTCAAAATCCTCTACAGCTTGAAGACAATCATAGGTGTTCTAATATGCTATGCTTTTACTGAAATTAGCACCATGAAACTGTGCTACCAATATATAAATAACTGCCCTATGCCCAAATTTGGGCACCATTTATAAGTAAAAGACTAAACATTGTTCAGTAAGATTGCTGTAAGGCACTCTGCATTTTTAAGGAGGTTATCCTTCCTCAGCGGATGCGAAGTGTGAACAAAGCCCTACAATTCATTTCTACTCAAAGTCACTTTTGTCTCCTCTTGAGTTGACAACTGCTACACAAAATGCAATGAAATGAAAACAGGTGCTGTCATTGACAGCATTAGCAAAGTTCTGTTAAAATGCCATATAGAAGAAAAACATTTCTCCCACAATTATTCTGCATAGTCTTGTGCTAATATGGTAAAAATTCACTGTGTTAAAATAAGGACTATATAAATCCAAACCAATTACGTGAGTAATAAAAACCTTCAGTACTCCTTGACAAAAAAGGGAATTGAGAGAGAGAGAAAACAAAATGATCAAAAAGAAGTTAAGGAGGTCTATATTCTAAGTGCTGGAGAGCATGGGGCACACACTTGTCTGAACACATGCTCACTTCACAGTGCTTAAGCAACCAAGTGTTTGCATTCCTTGTAGTAAGCCTGCTCTTCAGGGTAGCTCCTCAACTCATAGGAAGGTCAAGAGCCGTTGAGGGCATTCACACTCCTGTAGCATTCACTCCTGTCACACGTTACAGTGTATCAGAGTCCCCCATAATCTCCAGGATGGCACCCATCAGACCACAAATAGAAAGCCACAGCACGGTGAGATTTACCAATCAGAAATCACAGCATGGCAACTACATGCCTTTCAAAAGCCCAAGAGAAAAAAAAGAGTGAAATTCTGAAACGACACTGCAAAAGAAATTCACTCCCAGGCTGTCATCAGTGGATTGGAAGAGGGTTAAAGAAAGGAGTGGGAAAAATGTATATATTTGAATAGACAAAATGTCTCCACTAGAGAAACAAAGCCATAGTGATTTATTTTGTTTTCCAATTTGAAAAAGGCCCAGGGCTCTCATAAAAATCTCCATCTGATTCAGCACAAACCCACATGAGCCGAGAAAATCACCCGTGTCTTCCCAGGGAAGGAAGCTAAAGAATTAAAGCATGTAAATAATGTAGTGCAGCAACTGTCAAGCTTTTCAAAACAACAAACTTTTGTATTTGCATGGCTTTGCAGAAGTTTACCTACGTCTGAACTGCATTGGGTAAATTTTTTTTCTGTTCCCAAACTTTTGTATGTGAAGTCTCAGAGGGTATTAATTATTAAAACATATTTCAAGTTGACAAATGACAGAGTTGAACTATCACTTTAAAGTGTTCAAAAGCTGCTTCCTCTATGTTCCAGATTAAGAAACCATTTGAAGAAGTTCATTCTTCTAAAGACCCTCAATAAAAACCCAAATAATTTGGTCCACCTCAGGCAATTTTTTCAAACAAGTTGTTTCTTCAGTGTAGCCTGTAAGCTACAAGAGAAGAATGGCTGGTTCTCCTACAGAAGTAACAGCATATTCTGCATTTAGGCAAAATAAAAATGCAAAATCTGTGATTTTCTTTCGTAAGAAAAGATGGTCTATGATTTTCTTTCATAATCAATACCTGATACAAAATTAATATTTATTCCATTAGAATTATTGATGGAAGAGTTTTTCCCCAAATTTACCAACTAAACACACTGACTAAAGTAGTATCTCTTGGAAGAAAAGCAGTAAGTAGTCCGAACTCTTATCTCACTATTTAGAAACTTGGGGCCTAATACATTTTTGCTTTGGACATGTTTGGACTGGCTAACTCTGAGAAGCAGATGAGCACATGGCACTTTCAGGAGTGGGTGGAAAATGGACCTTGATTAACCATAGTAAGCTGAGATTTCAAGCAAACATCTTGAAAGAACAATTCAGACAACACGTGAAACATCAACAGTTAACTGCCAAGAACCACAGGTTTGATTTTCAGAAAATACTATTGTTTAAAGCATACACTCAGCCAACAGGATACCCAGCCTGCAACAGTATTTGCAGTAAATGCATAAAACAGGATCCAGGAGTACAAGTCCAGAGGCATCCAGTGCACGATCCACCTCTCTCCAAAGCACAGTCATTGGCACTGTGGCATCTGTGTACCACCACAGGAAGCAAATGAAGTATTCACAGCCTGCTGAACCTGTATCTGAGAGAACTGATGGGGGATGGTGTTTAACTCCTGAAGAATTGGGAGTCACCTCTGATCAAAGCCCACCATTCCCATGGACGTGCTAGCAATTTTTAATGGCAAATGGGACTTGATTTCCACTCAAAACAAGCAATGAGCCGTTCTGTCTCTCAAGACACAATCAGCAGGAAACTTTTTTGTGCCACTGGGCCCCAGGCATGGGAAGCTTATTGACTTCAGGGATTTTTCTGAGGGAAGGCTTTCCATAGGAAAATGTTTTAGATTTCAGCAAAGCAACATTCTACAGGAATGTGTTGATTTGAATACTGTTTCTGCTGGAAACCAGGCCAATATGAAGACTGTCCAGGCAGTGAGGGCTCATGGCAGCTGGCCAGCCCAACCAGGAGCTCCCAGGGCACACAGAAGCAATAATGTGTGTGAGCCCCCCAATCAGTTATTTCTACCAAAACGTATGGTGGACATTTATAAAAATCTTCAAAAGGTGCATAGGCTTGAAGAAACTTAAAAAAAGGAAACATAAATCCTTTGTCTTCTGGAATTCACATTAGAGCAAAGAGACTACAGTCTGGAAGCCAAGCACTAAAAAAAGCAAGAGTAAGAATTCTCTTGCACAGTTGCAGTATTTCACAACTATGCCAAAAGCTCTCACAGGCCTCTTTGTCAGAGAGGCTTGATTAGTAGATTTAAAAAACCCAAACAACTAAAAATTCAAACCAAATTCAATTGTGTGGCACTACACACCACAATTAAGGGATTATGAAAACACAAAAGCCAGGCAATAAATACAGGCCAATGACTATGTTACCAAATATGTCCCCAGAGTGATGGTAAAGCAGGAAGACACAGAATGAGGGGAAAGCAAACATACAGGCCAACACCAGCCCCTGAACACACATTTCAAAGGCCTTTGAAGCTGATACTTATTAGCCCAATGAAGGACAGCTCATTGGAGAGGAAGGGAAACTGCTCCACACACACACCTTAGCCCACCATGGCCAAGAGGAAGTGGAATTAGCTGCTGGCTAACTCCTGGCTTTCAGGAAAGCCTGGACTACAGGTAGGACAGCTCAGTAAAGGACAGAAATATGAACAGTGGCAGCTGTAAATTAACAAGCTGTGGCACACAAAATACCCAACACAGTCTGCAGTAAGCAAACAGCTGCTAGACCATAAACAGGCAGCAAGGAAACAGAGGTCCTCTCCATCCATTACCAGATGCAAAAATGATGGGAACAAGAAAAGATGATTGACTGAACTGCCTCTGTAGCTCGACCCAATGCACTGCAACTATCCCCCTTTGCCCTGGCAGCAATACCAGCTCTGAGGACAGCTATGTAATTGAGAATTTCTGGGAACAGAAGCTGCCACTACCAGATGAAGGGAAAGAAGGCACTGCTGTACCCATTTACCAACCATCCACAGTGCAAAATGCTTCTCTCCCAAGTCTCACCAACACCTCTGACAAAGAGTGAACTGAAGGACATGTCAAGAACACCAAACCTAGAAGCAATAAAGCATTTTGTCAAAGAGCAACCAATGAAGCATCTTGCAGGCTTAGAAACTCACCTCCAAAGTTTCTGAGAAGCAACTAAATCAGTTAGTCAGTCTTATGTTCAAGTTGCTGATAACAATAGTTGTAGATTCCTTATCTGGATGGAGCCCATTAAACCCTGTATCTGCAGGCAGCAGGGAGTGATGCTCTTGGCAAGCACAATCAGCTCCCGATGCCAGCAGGGTGCAGACTGCTACTATAAGGTATATAAATGGCTTTCCAACTAAGCTGGAAGACTTTGGCTTTTACCATTACTTGGGAAGTTAATTTAGGGCACTGCTGTAACTGAGGAAAAAAGGTTAAGTATGATTTTGTGGGAATCCAGCATTCCTTGATGCTGGAAGATGAATAGTACTTCCTTATGGCAATCACCCTGTGTAAGGCATGCGAAGTGTTCCCAACTACAGTGGTGAGCAGCCTTCTTGGCTCCTGTGCTGAACAAACATGGCCTGCAGAATGGTGTTCAATGGCACAGGAGGAAGTCACTTGGTCCAAATCACACTGCCATGAGCTTGTAGAGTGAACACACGACAGACAGCACCTCCTTCTGATTGATGACTCTTCTAACACCTGCCAGCTCTTCACTGCTTACACTGGAGACCTCACATCCTTCCACTGTTGTATCAGCTTCCCTTTCTACAGTCAGTTTTAATGCCATTACTACATGGGGGTGAACAACACTACTGCACTGAAAAGAGGGTCTAATTCTGTCCATCTGGGTATATAACCATAGTTGTTTTAATGAATTGATCACTGCCATTTTACCTGTTGGGCAATACAGAAGTATTCATATACTGTCGGACCTGTAATACTTGTTAATTTTTGCTAATGAGGAAAAGAAAAATCTAATCCTTGCCAGCAGTGTGCTGGCAGTTAATACCACAACTAGTCATCACCCAGCAACAAAACAAGCAAGCTTCCTCTCCAAGCAAAGCAAAAAACCCTCTACTAACCTGGGCCAGTACATAAAAAATTTTTGAAGGCTGGTGATAAGGTATTTCCTCACTTCAATGAAAACTGATTAATACTTTAGAGATTTTAAATATACAAACCCATTACTCCATCTTCTCGAACTTTCCATAACTGACAAAACATTACTGTTAAAGAGATTTATGAATTCACAATACAGATTTTTAATTTATGACTGCTAATCTAATATTCTGGCAATGCTTCTCTTTCCTCTGCAATTCCCTCTTTTACTGTCTCTCGGTATCTCTCACTTACTGCAACATGTGAGATCAAGACTTTAAGCTCCTAGCTGGAGTCTTTCCTGGTTTCTCTAGGGTGTCTAACACATTTTCAAGTGTACAATAACATTTTGATCCCTTGTGAACTCTAAATGAGTTTTCTATATGACACAACTGCCAGAGGGATTACATCTAAATTTCATTAAGGACTCAAGAAAAGTTGCTCATGAAAGCTACTCACGAACAAAATGCCTGAAAATAAAATTTAATGCTTTTCGAAGGATGAAGTGAAAAGTTCTTCATGTTCTCCAAACAGCCAAATCCATTCTCCTGCCATGGTCTTCACTTAAGTAATTAAGCAAGAACATGGCAGGGGAATGGTGGGGGGGGGTGAGGCAGATAAAAAAAAAGTTAAAACAAAACTTCTCAAATTTCCAGAATCAGGGATAAAAATGGTAATTCCTATTTTCAAGAAAAATATGGTCATGTGTCCGTTGAAGCCCATCAACAATTCTACTATGGTGCTCAAAAGGCCCCTCTCACTGATGGTGTGATATATGAAGCCTTCTTCTCCCCTATGTGAGACTCTCTAGCCTTTGGCTAGAATATTGGTCTTGGCTGAGAGGCAAATACTTTATATTTATGGACAACAACACAGGATTTGTTTAAATAAATGAAACTATCATAATTTCTACAGTAGAGAGCACTTGTTTAAAGAGAGATGGCTATTTGAGGCCACCAGCCTCACAGAGCTAAACGAAAATCTTTCACTAATCTGGGTTTAAATATTTTAAGATGTATTTTGTGAACACAAGATAATTCTAGGCTGAATACTGAAACAGGAGAAAGTTCAGATATATTTGAAAATTCATGGTGAGGCAACCATCCCATGTTACTTTTCATTAAAAAAGATTTGTCTCCATTGGGAATTGGGAGAGGCTGCCTATCAGCCTCCAGTTCTAATTCTGCCTCTACCACTGAAATCACACAGTGACTCCAGGCAAGTAATTTCATCCTTTCTGTCTGAGTTTTATTTTTCTTCTTTTGTACTAAAAACAGGCTTACTGACACAAGACTATACACCTCTGGAAGGAATAAAAAATTGTTAACAACACAACAGGTGAGGGAATAGTCTTTTGAAGTGCATGTAGTTAAGGAAGGACCAACACAGCTCACTTCTAGAGCACAGCTGCTATTTGTTCCCACTTATTTCCCTTATTTCGAAGTAAGGAAAAATACAAGGTTACTTGACTTGCTGAAGTGCTGTTTTTCTCACAACTGCTATTAAATGGTTCCTAGACTATTACTGGGTGAATAACTGGTAGTGGTCAAGCAGGGCAAACTCTGGAGTTACCTAAACTCACTCCTGAGCTACAGAGCATGCCTGTGCCAGCTCAAGCAGGAACCACAAGTCAGTGCCCTAAAGCCCAGATGAATAGAATATTCCTTTTACAGACAGCTACCGGCCTCTGAGACTACAGAGGACTGCGGCCTCTTTTGGGCTACAGCAGCACCAAACACTGACCTGGCCAACAGGGAGAAGTTTGATTCTCCTCTATTCTACAAAATCAAAAATGGAGCACTTCAGTTTTCTGCTTCCATTTGCTGCAAAACAAGTGGGAAAGAAGAAGTCCATTTCTGGTTTGGTTTCACTTGTTTAAAATTGCACTGGAAAGAATTCCTGAATCGCAGGTTCTGGAAAACAAATGAGTCCTAGACTAAGGACCACCTAAGGCCCACCTTCACTTTAAACTTAATGTATAAGAGTCTGCTTGGATAGTTAATGCTACAGTATAGACAAGGCTCTAGACTCCACACTGACCACCTGAACAACTGAACTGCAGCAAAACTGCAGAGTTATTAACCGGGCACAACACTGTAATGTTATCCTAAAAGAAGGACCCTCCCAAATCAAAACTAATCAATTTTTTTAAAAGTCCAGGGTCACACAATTGACTTCTGTTACTCCAGTCCTGAATGTTTCATTTATTATCTTACAGAATTTCAAACAGCTTTGCTGATAGACCTGCCTGGATTTCAGAAATATTTCCTACATCAGGCTCCCAGTCACATCCCTAACCATGGCTTAACCATGGCCTGGAGAGTGACAACAAGCACCCCTCAGCTGAATGGCGTGTCACCCATTCCCAAGAACAGCCCACTTGTCTGTTTTAATGACACCAACGTACCTTGAACATGCACGAGGTTATAAATGTGCATATGCAGAAGGGCAATCTGATGCCAAATGAAACAGAAATAGATGGGAAAAAGGAGGCGAGGCCTTAGAGTGGTGTGTGGGAGGTGTAGGTGTGTGTGTGCTCCACCAACTGCTTCATGTTGCTTGCTGAAATTCTTGTTTATCTGGAATGGTGTGATTCCCCATTTCACCCATTTAAGAACTAAGGGGAACTTAAAACGAAGCATGACTGCAGGCTGCTGCCAGTATGAACTCCCCCTCCACCACCTGCTCAAAACCAAGGCGCTTACCAGCTGAAATTTTCCATACTTGGTCATTCTCATTAATCTTGAATGAATGTGTTCAGATGATTCAGAACTAATCTGGCTTCTGGAATTAGAGCAGCAGAGAACAAACAAATGTTTAACCTCTCCCCTGAAACATTTAACCTCTCCCAGATGCTAATGGTACTTTTCCTTGGGAACCCTAATGTGCTTACAGGATCTGCAACACTGTTGCAGAGGAGGTTGCAGAGATTTGTACTCACTGGGCCACACACAAAAGTGTTTGATGCACATGTCAGAAAGTTATGTAAAAGAAAATACAGTGATGATGGTGATGATGATGACAACAAGAGCATCAAAACAGAAGTAGCCCCAATTACATATTTCATCATCTCAATTCTACCTCTTCATGCATATCCACTACATGAGTCTAGCATTCATGCTAATACTCTTATACCACAGCAGACCTGAGCTAAGGACCATACTGCACAGTATGCAAGGTGCTCAAAAGATAAATGACAGATAGTTTGTGGATGATATCATCAACACAAAAGTTTAATGCATAAATAATGTGTTATCCTTAGAGATACATTTTTATAAATAAACTGCTAAGGCATAAAAAATTTTGCATCAAAATACGTCAGTTTTCACTCATTCATACTCCCAAGATTATTCCTTTTGAAGAACTGAGAGCTGTATTTTAGGGATAGGGAGAGACATCCCAATACACACACAAAAAATCCTACAGCATCCAACAACGGGCTGTCTCACGTTGGCATCTGGGTCTACAGACTCAACAAAATATAGCATTTTTTGCACTCAGAAGCATTGTAGAGACACCATCTATATCAATTCTCCCATCCACAGAGATAGAGAGAAATAATTTCCATTCAGAGAAAGGAAAACATGCACACAGAGGTAAAAGGTACCTCCAAAAACACCCAGTAAACAGTGGGAGAGTAGGACCAGCCCCCCAGAGACTCCCCTCAGGTCTGGGCCCCTCCTGACAACCCACAACCCACACTGCTGTTGTCAGGGCTCCTCATCACTGACTGACATCAGCTGCACCTAACAGCAGCTCAGCTTTTCTCCTAAAGTTATCCCAAATGTTTCTGGTTGGTTGCAGAAGAAATTAAAAGCCAAATTCTAATATGCCCTCCACTTAACAATAAATTTAAAGCAAATGGCACAAGTTTGACCAAATTCTATCCTATCAGCTCAGTCCAGTCAGGAGAAGGTGAGATTTTTCCACTTATTCCTGGTAACTCTTCAACTCAACAAGGCCTCATATTCAAGGGGCAGAACAGGTGAGATCTTATGGATACCTACACTATAGAAGTCCCTTCCCTCTCTAGAGCCTCTGCCAAAATGAAGAACCCCATTGAACTACGGCTGGGAAGTGTGTGTGATTTGGACTTCCCTGGTCTCTGAAACAAGAGCACTCCTAGCTAATTTTCAAGGAGCAATAACCACAGCACCCAACTTCCAGTATCTTCTACTTAAAATTTTCAAAGCAGAGGTATGAAATAAAGAATTTCATATGTTCTGTACACCTAACTGTAGTCAAATACACAGAGGACTTAATTTTACTCATTTTAGCCACTTTCATTTAAGAGAAAAATAAACCTCCCACTGGTAATGGGAAATAAAATTCAGTGTGCATCTTTATCCCTAATCCTTACCTCTATCAACAGCTATTCAGCCTGCTGAGAATACTAACATTGTACTTAATAATATTCTAATAATTCTCTCAAGTTACAATGTTATCTACATGAATGACGGAACTCAGTGAGGAAAAGCTGACCTTCACAGAATTTATAGTGAGAAGTCTCTCTTCTACCTTTAGGCCAGTGATTTCTCATATGACTGATGAAGCTGTATTGCTAAAAAGGAGACTGCTTTTCCCAAAATTGTCTTAAAACACTGTCATTTCAACAAATCTCAGCTTCCCCAGTGGAATCCATGATGTGGTCTGCTTCCCTCTGCTGCTTCTCCTCAGCTGTTTGTACAGAAGTTGAATGGTCTCAGTAAGACAAGGCTTTAACATGGCTCTTCATTTGGGGATTTGCGGTAGAAAGCAGAAGTGTAGAAATAAAGGATATATGAAGAAGGTGAAGTTTTATAATTGCTTTTGCAATGAGATACTTGTTTCTACATTTCTATCTGCTGCAACTCCACGTGGTGAAGGTTGAAAAAAAATAATTACGAACGTGAAAAAAAGTCACAGAAAGTCACAAATATCAGAGTTTCTTTTTTCTGCATAGCATATCTTTACAGCAGTTTGTTAGCAAGTTACTTTGCACCAAAACACAAAATCGTAGAGGGAGAGTCTAGGCCATCTACCCTTTCTTGACAAAACCCAGGAAAGCTACAGAATAAACCCAAATATGGCAATTCAGCAATCCTCAGTGCCCCTCCCTAAACAGCTCTGGTTTAGCAGCCAGTGGAGGAGACCACAAGTTCTCAACAAACCAAAAGGTTCTGGAAGGCCCATCAGCTGGTGGGCAACCCCAAAACCAGAAGTATTGCACTAATGAAGAGCACAATCTTTGGAGGCACCAAAAGGAGCTGCTAAGATGGGCATGGTTACCTATCACACACTGTGTAATTCTCCTTTCAGTTGAATTGGTATCTTCCATGCAGTTGCAAAATACCCTTATTAATATTAACTAGAAAAAATATGTTAAAGAATGTATACGCACTCTCTCTCTGTGTAATTAATCCCTGGAGTAAAGCTGTTCCTTGGATTATTTCAAGTACAGAAAAGCAGTGAGCTAGATTACAGGAAACAATTACTTATGGTACACTGGTGTTTAGAAAGAGACAGTGACACCCTGACATCCCCAGACAGCATTTGAGCCCTCTAAAGCTGCAGATCACAGAAAGTATCAAACTACACTTTTCAAACATCAGATGATGCAAGCTTGTTCATTCTAGTGAAATGAAACTAATCAGTCATAAAATGAATGGGACACAATCTTCTAAACATTCAAGAGGCAATAATTTATAAAGTATCTGTTTACTATAATCAATTAAGCAAAAATATTTTCTTCATGCGTCAATTGTAAATTTGACAAATCAGGGAAGGAAAAAATGGAACAAATTACTTTGCCAAATCACTCCAGTTAATTCTCCTGTTGGTGGTTTCATTGATAGTTAATTCTTTTTTTAAATGTCATGTGCAGAACATCACTGAATTTTCCAGCCAACACACAAAGGGCTAACAGTAAATACGCATGAACTGGAAAGCAGCAAGCTCAGCCATTTGCAGGGCTGAACCACCCAGATAGCTGCTGGATGTGGCCAATACACCTGCAATTCTCAGGTCAGCTGGAACATGCTCAAGCAACAGCTCCTTTTCAGAAATCTCTGCACCTAAATTTCAGATCCCAGACAAACACAACTCAAAGCAAAGCAGCCTTGGATACCTTCAGCAGAAATTGCTGTCATCTCATTCCATTCTTAACCCTTTTGAAACCATTTTTTTGTCCTATTCCTAAGAGGACCTGTCACTCTGTCGTCATTATCAATCCCTGTTCATAACCCATCTCCTCCTTCACATTAGCTCCTCTGCTGAACCTGTTTTTGCGTTTTATTATTGTCTTCATTCTATTTCAGAAATTTTACAGCTCATTTGTACAGCCCTTAGCATCTCAGCATGGGATAACTTCACAACTAAATCTTATTAAAGCTATTCACACAATTCCTATGGACAGGACAAGGGCCTGTATTTCTTCATTAACTTGTGTGGAAACTCAGCTGACAGGTTTGTGTCTCAAGTCTCCCCCTCTTTTCTTGGAGGGACTCTAGCTAGACTTGTGAAAACTAGAAAGTAGCAAGTGAGATTCACCAGGTTGTGTGAGAGAAGTATAATGGAATAAAAACAAAATGGACAAAGATTTAGCATTTAACACGAGCTCTGGATGGGAACTAAGATACTTGGTTATAAACAAGTCCAAAGATGACAATTCAGCTCAAAGAAAGATATGGAGAATGCACTATTTTAATGCCTTTGTCTAGAGATAAAGGGTCCCTTCTTTTGAAGGAAAGGTTATTCTCTGTGTGTTCCCCATATAACCCAATCTTGCCCACTATTCAGCCTACAGCAGCCTGAGTGGGAAGATGATGCTTGCTAACCTCTCAGTGCCACACTGGAAAACAGCTTTAAGCACAGCTTTAAGCACCTCTAAGTACATAGAGGTCTTTTCAAACCTTAATGATTCTATTACTTGCCTATGAAAGTAGTTTTAACAAAGGCTTATGTGAAATGCAGAAGGGAAATCAAGAACATGGCAGAACTCATTACACCTTCATGATGAGAAATTTCCCGCTACTTGCAGGCACAGTGAACTGAAAGCAAAGGTTTCAAGCCTGCCTGCATAGGTATTTTGCACTAAGTTCCACTGAAAAAGTAAAGAAAGGAAAAAGCTGGTAATACATAACAGCCGTGTGATCCCTACACGACTGCTGACTCTAAGCCATCCCAAGAGAAACAGCTTCTTGGGAATGGCAGAAGTGTCACTATTTCACACAGTCTTGCATGAACAGACTGCATCAAAACATTTCCTATTAAGTTCACAACATCTGCAATTCTTTTTGGTAATTCTCCCTTTTGTAATTCTCCTTCTGAGGGAGAGGAAGAGGGAAGACCCCTCCTTCTGCTGTCTCCAAGCAAGCTCCAGTCTTCAGTCCCAGACCATTATGGTGTTATACATGAGTGTGTATTATGGTCTCTTCAACAGGGCAGCAAGGCTTAGTGCCTGCTTCCCTCTCCAAGGAAGAGAGTGATGTTCACCACTATGGCACTGAACGGAGACGGTGCTTTTAATTGAAGTAGGAACTGCCTGATCTGCATCTTTGAGTAGCCAAGAAACAAAAACTGGCACTGAAATTCATCTGTAGGATGGGTTGTGAAAGGGTGACTTCAGTGCCAGTTTCACAGTAACCACCAGGGAAAAAAGTTTCCCCAAAGGAAAAGAGGGAGTTCAATCTGCCTCCTTTTCTTGGCTTCCCTTTTAAAGAATACAAATAAGCTTCCTGAAAAACAACAGGCCTTTTGATGAGGTAATAGCTTTCCTCCATGTTTTTGTTTGTTTGTTGAAAACACTTGGATTTCACCGGAAGCAGTAACAAACACAACTGGGGATCAACTTCGTTAAAGAACCTTAAAAATCAACAGGACACACATCTCTTGCTTCAGCTACTAAACTGGATTGTCTCACTGGCTTGAGCAAAACTGCTGAATTATTTCCCTAACAAAAGAAAGGCGCTTTTAGGTCCTATAATCTCATTTCAAATCCTTTTACCCACTCCCCTCTCTTTTTGGCCTTGAAATTGCAATCCTCTTTCAGGACTAATCTCGGGACTAATTGGTGCCAGCACTCCTGTTTCTCTTGCCATTTTGTCCCCTCCCTACCGCATTGTTAAGGTGCCGAAAAGGACAGCAGGCCAGGGTTCAGTGCCCCTGTAATGAGTCTGTTCCTACAGACTAACTGTTAATAATTAGCAGGAAGCATTTTGTCTTTAAATTGCACAGCATGAGCAGCACAATTTCACTGAGCCAGAGAATTGTTTCACTGTTGCTCATGAAGCTCCCCAAGTTTGTGGGTGATGTGCAGCCTGGAGGGCAGCATGCAGGGGGCCAAGCCTCCCAGCTGGGCACACAGGGTGGCACAGGCAGCACCAGCCCCTCCAGAGCTACCCGTGGCAGGAAGGAGGGAAACAAGGAGCATGGTGCGCACGTCACCTACAGCAGCTGCCCAGGAAAGCATCAACGTGATGGACTGAGTTGGTGTGGTGAAAGGACAGTCTGCGTTTAAGAAATATTCCAGAATACAACTCCCAGAAGAACAACAAGTAAGAGGAGATTTAAGAAAGCCTGCTACTTTTCAGCTCATGACTATATTTGCAGGTAGTGCCAAAAAGGAACAATTATTTCTCTTACCAAGGGAATAGCAGTGCTGACCATTTTCCATTTTCTGAAATTTTCTCAGACTTGCAGCAGACTTGGAAGCAAAATTAGTTTTTCTGTATTTGGAAACTTCAATCTAAGAAGTGCATTAAAACAAAACCATAAAAAAGCTGTTTCCAATGGACGTTCATTTCCAGCAAACCTAAGGCTAACTTTGAGTTTGATTCAGGCAAAATAAGCCAAAAGCTTCTGAAGTTTTCAAGGCTTCAGATGCTTTCTCTTTGGTTTTTACATCACCAAGTATACACATCATGTTTTGACATTTTGATATTGTATAGTGCCTTCTACCGTCCTGAAGCTGAAGGTCAACACAAGAAACTCCATCTGAGATACACACTGCTTCCATCGTGCCCCCCAGCAGTGCTCTGCAGTTTAACCACCCGGGGGCTAAATCCACACTCCTGTTCACTACTGTCTTCAGACATCTATGAGGAGGTATGTCATGAAGAACAAATAAGCATCAAAAAAGGAAAATGATACAACCTGCTTCACTCTCCTGAAAGATAAACACTTCTTGTGGAGCATCAGTGAGAGACAAGTTGTCAGACGTTGAGACTCCTGCAGAAGTCAACACACTCGACGCTCAAGTCTCACTAGATTTAGGGAATCTACCATTACTGCAAAGAGACAACAACAATTACACGTGTGTAGAAAGGAATGCTCAGCTAGCATCTCACTTCGCTGGAAAAGAAAGCAGTCTGTCACTGCAAGAACCTTCTGGAATGGCATGGGTATGTAACTTTTACACAGTAAGAACACAGCATTTATCTCCTGTCATAGAAATTGATAGCAAGTATGAACACAGACCTAAACTTACTGATGATTTTTCTTCGTTTGCACCATAGCTTGAGGTAGGGTGGTGGCTCAGTGGCTCAATTAAGATGGGTAATAAGTAAATTCTGCACATACTACCATCCTTAGAATGCTAGATTCTCCCACCACTCTAAAGCCATCTACAATGCAACACTTTGCTGAGGAATTCATATTATAGTTCAGCTGGAATAAAGGTATTTAAATTTTCCATGTCTTGAAAATGCAGTTTGCAAATGTGCTTGGGATCCATCACTTATTTCTGTTTGCCTTCATGTCATAAATTTCAGACTAAGGGCTCCTCTCAGGTCATCCAATTCAGCTTCCTGCCAGCAGAAAACTCTTTCCTACAGTCAATTTTCTAGAATTTTATTGAGTCTGCTTTTCAGCACTCTACCAGATGGATTTCAGACAATCTCCTTTAAGGAACTAATTCAGTCTAGTAAGTTCATTATTTGCACCTGGTCAATGACCAAGGGAAGATAATCCAGGGTCTGTTTACTTGGCTCCTTCTCATATGCTATTAAAATGGGAAGTTTTCCATCCTACTGTCAAAATCTGTTCACAGTAGCAACACAAGAGCAGCAGAGAGACATCCCCATGAAAATCAAGCAATTGTGTCTACAGAGAGATATTATTAACTTGTTTATGGCATCAAAGCAACCTCCCTTTTCTACACTACAGTTTGAAACCTGGTAATCAGAAGATAGCAAGTGAAGACCAGTTCCTATTGCCAGTCCCCTCTCCTCAGGTCAGAGTCCCTGGGTAGTGTTGGCCTGCTCCAAAGCACTCCAAATGCCTGTGCCAGCTCAGGCTGCTGCACTGCTACTGCATTAGAACACCAGGCTGAAAGATGCAGCAGAATGCCAAGCTGTGCCTTGCAAATGACCCTTTTTCACCAAGCTTGTGAACACCGAGAAATCATGAAGCTGAGGTAAAGCATTTTCTCCCCTCTTTTTCCTGGCACTGGAAGACTTTTCTATAGCACTGAAGTGACTTGAAAAATCAGGTTTGCAAGTCAAGAAACCTTTAAGGGAGGTTTGTAGCACACACCCAGCAGACTATAACAGTCAATACTAAGCACAATGATGCTTCCATGCTCTTCTGGAGAGAATCTCCTCTGGGAGCCAAGCATACCATAAATTTACTAGCACAGCACTGTGCCACCTCAGTAAGATTACGGCTCAATGACGGGTTCTCACAGGTAGGAATGCTTTAAGAAGGCCCTCGTCCTTGACAAGCCCCAATACCTCAAAAAAAACCCTACAACAAATCACCAGGATCACACTTAAAGCACAACTACACAAGCGTCTTCACCAGCACAACTTAGAGGACAGTTTGCTATTCTACAAGGGCAGCAAAAGCATCTTAAAATGACTTTGCAAAGAAAAAAACAAGAAAACACACCAAAAATCCCCCAACAATTCTCCAAAAGCCCAAAAGCAACCCTCTACTGAACAACCAGGTGATACTGCTCCAAGGGTCTTCAAAGCTCAACACAAACCAAACGCCTAAAGCTCTTGTTCCATGTAATTACAAAATATAGGGCTCATCAATACAAACTGCCCTATTTTCAAAGCAGAGCTTTGATGGTGAGATTCCCAGGGCAACAGAAAAGGATCTGCTCTAACACTTCCAAGAGAAATTTCCAGTTTCTTTTTCCCGCCAAATCTGACCAAGTCTACTTCTACCCATGAAGTCAAAGGCGGCAAAATGTACTTAATAATCAAAACATCTACCCTGCTTTAGCAATAAAGCTGACTGTGGCTCTTAAAATATCAGGGAATAAATGTGTTTTTATAAAGCCTTCCTTTTACATTATATTATACTTGCAAGTTGCAAAATAAAAGCCGGCTACTCCAGAAGCTTTGTTTGTTATTAATTCCCTTAAGTTTAGAAAATTATTTCATTCTAATTATTTGTTTTATTTATTTTTTTAATCTCATGAGAAAAATGGTCTTCTTCATCTTTCATATGCAAAACAGCTGAAGAAAGAAGAATTTTTTATATAGAGAAGGAACTCCAATTAATAGAGATCTTAAATACATGGGGAGCTGTTATGAATTTTGCCATTGATCAGACAGCTGCCTGAAAAAAAAGTGCCTTTTCAGGAAAGTTACATAATTAAAGGTAACCCAATTCCTTTTTGTTTGTATTTTTTTCTCCATCTACTTATCCAGATTAAACATAAAAATTAATGAAACCCAAATTATGTCAAATTTGCTAAATTTACATTTCTTTTTCATACACTTTTACTGGACCTGCCTCCTGCACTTCCATCAGTTATGAATTTCCAATGTTCCATGGACATTTGAAAGCATTGTTATATTTTTAATAACCCAGCTTTCAGTATCTGCAATACTATGCAATTCATTTTTCCAAATTTCATATATTCTGTCTTAAAAAACACCACCCCCTCTACCATCTCAATAGAATAAACCACAGAATTCTACACACTTCTAAACAAGTGGAAGTGCCAAAAAGAGAGTCTATTCTAAGCATCTTTAGCTTTTCAAACTAACCTTAGCCTGTAACCACTGTTTCAACAGAATTTCTTTTGGAAGGATATATAATGCAATGGTGATAAAAATAGTTACAGGAAAAAAAAAAAAAAAAGGCAGTGAGAGATGTAGAGCTCTGCAATATTTATACCACCCAGGCAGACAACACAGAGAACCCATCAGTGAGGTTAAAAACTGCAGCACAGAGAACAACTGACAACAGCAGGGCCATAAGAAACAAATGCAAAACCCCTGCATAAACCAGCTGCATAAAATTGGACACTGACTACTACCTTTAAAAGCGGGCAGAATAATAAATTACAGTTATTCCACTTTTTCAAATAAAGTCCATGTAGTCCTGATTCTAATACCAAAAATATGTCATATAAGCTAATGAAAGAAAAACTGAACAAGTGCACACATGCTGCAGCAAGCCAGGAAAGAAATACATTTACAATTGTACTAGCAAGACCCACTGGCTGTGCTATCTTGGATGCTTTAAGAGCAGAGCAATAAAAAATTATCATACATAACTGCACTGTTCATATGAGCTGGCAGAGTGAGTACTGGCAATTAACAGGAGGGGACTGTCAACAAAGCAGGAATGAGTCAGGATGTAAAGAAGGAAAGATCTTTTATAACGCTCTGATCCACACTCATATCTGAGCTGGCCAACCTCTTCAGTCATTTGCCTTTCACAAAGGAAGAAAGGATCTTAACACATGGAGGTGGAAATCATACTTCCCTGTAAACAGATACACATGTGTATGTGACAATCCAAACAACCTCACCCCACAGAGGAAGCTGGGCTGCAGCCCTACCCACACACCTTGTATCCCCAAGTTATTTATCAACAACATGAACTTCCCTAACATGTTTGCCAGTCAAACCCACTTCAGACCAGTTGTCTCAAACAATTCTCCCGTCATTGTTCTCTGAGTATTTGCTCTTTTGTAATGAAAATAGGTCACCTGCCCTAAACCAGTACATTTTTGTTTTAAGTGCAAGAGAGAACAGCTTCCCCAGCAGCCAGGCTGTCTTTTGACATAAAAAGTACACTGCAGTATATACACATATCTGTGCACTGAAACCCCCAGAGATCTCTGCACATTTATTACTAAAACCATATGCAGTCATAGGGAAAAAAGCCCCAGACAAAATGGGGAATCTTATCAAAAGCAGAATAACACAAAACCCACCAAACTGGGTAAACCCACAGCCTGTTTAGTCCATTTATATGACCAAATGCCAAAAATTAATTTTTCACAGAAAGTGGAAGAGCAACATAACATAGCACAGTAAATTTGCATTTGCTTCTACAGACCATATGGACATGAAGTACTGGAGAGATTGATTTAAATGTAAAAATCCCACAAGGAGTAGAATCGTCTTCCAGATGCACTTGTAGCTCCCATCTCCACTCTTTAAACCAGTAGCAAAAAACCAACCAACCAACCAACCAACCCCAAGAACCAAAGAGGAAAATGCTGCATTTTACAAACAGGTTCACAATTCAGAAACAGCACAAATACCACCAATGAGTACCACACACATACAGACTGGTCTCAGGGATACCTGGAATAGAAAAAAAGCCAATAAAAAAAATGGTTGAACTCAATTTCTTGAAACCTATCTAAAACATGGCCCCTGAATTCTCACTTGCTTTTTGCTGTAACAGAACTGCCTGAAAGAACCATGGAGTTTCCATAAGAAAGTCAAAACATCTGTGAAAAAATACACTACAGAAAGTAAAATATAACCTCCAGAGTTTCATCAGAGCTCTACTGAAAAAGAACAAGAAGTGCAAGTGCTGAGTACTTCTGTTTAGCAAGGGGAAAGAGGAACAACCATTTTATCAAGTCACTGTTGCACTGGACAGGCAAAGAGACATACCTTTCACCTTCCATTCTTTTACTCCAGGACAAAAAGGTGGTAAGGAAAACAATCTCAGTTCCCAGGCACAGAGAACTATGAGGAAAATAGACATTTCTCTGCCAAGGACCCTCCAACACCTTCAAAAAGCAGCTTTTATATAAGTACTTTATTCTGATGAAACAAGCAGCTTGATTTTTCCAAGTCAAAATTAAAAACCCAAGTGTAAAGAAGTTTATGTATTAAGAAAGACTCCATGCTTTTTGTTCAAAAAGTCCAGAAAAAATCATTTTAATACCATTTAAGTCCTTTCTGGTTTTACTCATCTGAACCCTGGACACTCCTGAGGAATGAAACTCTAGCAAAACCTGCACGTCTTATTCCTACAAAAGCCAGTTCCACCAAAATAGCAGAGTATCACTTTTACTTATGATCATAAGGGGATCATAAGTAGAGGGCAGATTCACACACATTGAAAACTGGATACAGCAGGAACCCAGGTGATAGTTATAAAAGCCAGAAAAACATGGTCAGTAATCACAACCTGCATGAGACAATTCCAGTCTTGAGCTGACATCTTGGCTTTCTGACATCTGAAGTTAAGTCATACCTGACAATGACAAAAATTATTATTCAAGCACTCAAATACTATAAGAATATTATAACAAAAGAAATTATGCCAAAATGTACTTTCTTTAAACAAATTAATAAACCTGCCTTCTCCAGAAAGGATATCAAATGATACAGAGATACTACACCACCATACAGCACCCTGTATATACACATATGCATACAACACACATCCCAGAAAAAGTGAATTGGTCAATAAAGATTCAAAATAACTAACACACATCTTTTGAGCTTTTTATCTAAAAAAACATAGAGATACTAAAGAAATAGGACATCTGTGCTTTAAAAGAAATAATTCACAGAAAGACTGACTGATACTTTGAGAAATACTGTGTCTAATACAGACAGGGACTATGGATACACCCAACACAGGCATGAAATGAAACTGCACTTTCTTTTAACTGTAAGTGTAAGATAACTGGAAACAATATTGGAGCAAGCCTGGCTTAGCACATGGGTGACCCTTATAAATGGCAATGATGACGAGGCAATCAGAGGATTTTGTTCAGGACAAGGACCAGCTGGTCTGCAAGGTCCAATGGCCCAGAGCCCAAGCTGATGGTGCACCATGTAGCTCAGTTTAGCTGCTGGCTAACACAAGGCCTGATGGGCCACCTCAGTCACCTGGAAGCCACCATGTTAGCATTCTCCACAGTCATACTGCGAGCAGCAATGAAATGTGTCCCTCTTATGCTCTGCTTCCCTCTAACACCATGCAGACAAAAGAGGAAATGGTTCTCACTGGCCATGCTCACCTCCTGGGACATTTCTCTATGGACAACCAGGATTTTCAGCACATCTGTCACCTTCTATTATGACCTGGAGAGAAGATGGGTCACCTGCAATCAGTTCCTACAGCTCTTGGATTCAAGGGGACTGTTCCAAGTCTGGCAAGGTCTTTGAACTTGTGTGCAAAACTGATATTATCAAAGAAAGATTACATATGGAACAAATCAGTTACACAAATATTCAGAGTTTTGCATAAACTACAACAGCTGCCTCACATTTTAAACATGCTCTCTATTCCCTAAAATATATTAAAATGCTAGGTGAAATGATGAAAGGTCCACACAGGTTTTGTTTAAGACAGAGCTGCAATTCTTGGAAATAGTCAATGCCCCTTAACTTTGAGTTTAAACAATTATTAAATATACAGTAAAGAGTTAAATTGTAGATTGCCTTAAAATCATAACCATTACATGTAAAGCCATCCCTTACCCACTGTTTGAAAGATTCAAGTTATCTTAATATTTTTTTACTAGTAGTTAATCACTATTAGCATAACATTAGGAATTGTTCTATGAACATCACTCTTACAATAGAACTACAAACAATGTGACTTTCCCTGTCAATTTTTCTTTATACAAGCACCAAAGCAAAGTCCAATAACTAATAGAGAAGTGAAGAAAATCTGAAAGAAAATACAAGAGCATGATTAAAACTAAATTTAAAAATTTAACTTTAGTTATGAAAATACAAAAAAAACCTTTTCATAATCCAAGAGCAGCAAGATGTGACACCCTATGATACCATTTTTGGCTTCCCAAGCTTCATGAGTCTGTTTTCAAATTCAGAAGTCAAATTATTTACACAGCTGTAATATTATATGATTAACAAATGTGATGCTCATGGTGACCAGTGTTCATTGCACTAACACTCCTTCCTGAGTCTGAATTTTCAACTACTAAAACTTCAGTGAACTGTTCCTGAACACTGCACAGGCTTCCCCATCCACACAACTGCTGCAGCTGTCACAGTGACGCAAGGGCTGTTAATGGGATGAAGGGTGACACATCCACTCACTGCCCAGGGACCAAAAGTGACATGTCCCTCACACCCTCTGCCTTTTGCTCCACCACACAGCTCATGCACTGTGCAACCCTGCCCTACCTGCACCAGCCCACAGTCCGGGGGCAGCAAGGAAGCAGAATGAGGAGCTGCAGAGAAACAGTCTCAGAAGCACAGCACCCACATGCTTCAAGTTCCTGCAGTCAGCAACTCACAGCTCTGCCCATGAGGCCACCCTAAAAACTTTCATAGGGAAACACCCAGGCCTACAGAGGGTTTTACAAACAAAGTAACAAAAATTTCAAAACACATCCCTACACTTTCTTTTTCCCATGAACTTAGTGGAAATATGTACTGTACCATTCCAAGTTATCTTTGAATAAGGCTATATTTATCTACAGAAGGCACAGAGGAGGGGAAAAAGAGCCTAAGAAGCCAAGTAACTGGAAAGACTGTTCAACAAATGGAACCATGAAAAATAACAACATAAAGCAATGAGCTGGTGTTTGCCTGACATCTAGAGAAAGATGACAGACTAAGGACTCTGCTTTACAGTACTTTACTAAAAGTTTAAATACATGCAAACAAAATAAAGACTCAACCAAGTCTTCATGTATTTGGCAGATGGAAAAAAATGGTATTTCTTCTTTCTGGGGGTATGAATGAGAAAGAATTGAAAACATTTCAGTTGAGAAGGCTCAGAAGCATGTGACTAATTTTGAGAGGAATGAAGATGTGATTAGAGGGTGATTTGTATTTCTACCAGCCATTCCTGCATGAAACTATTACGTTAGAGAGATCAGATTCAGACTTTCTGTTCCTCTTTTTCCATCCACGATCTCTGGTCACCTTTCTGAATTTATCTTTCCTCCCTACACATCCTTCATGCTATAAGGGGTAAAAAAAAAAAAAAAAAAAAAAAAGGAAGGAAAAAAAAAAGCCTTTTAAGACATAAGAAAAGTTGATCTGTTTTGTTTCCTGAAACTATGTTCAGTGGGATCACAGAAGTCTAATGGCTGGAGATAAGAATATGTTAGAAATCAAGTCCTGGATTGAGAAATCCTCAAATATTTATGCACTTATCAGTGCATTCACTCAAGAAAAAGTTCTCTTTGCTGTTCATAACTGACGACAAACTAAACCAATATTATCTAACAGAAATAAAGCAACATAATCTCAAAGTGTAGATGGTCTTCAAATTAAGGCATGTGATGGTGGCAGAGGGCACACTTCAGAAGAACTTGCATCCTCTGTGATCTCACAAACTACAAAACTATGAAAATGGCAAACCAAAAATTCCCCGAAGACTCCACCTTAACACCACCCCAAGAGAAGAAAACTCATTCTGACTCTGCATAGCAAGTAAAATAGGTAGATTGTTCTTGATAAAGTGGTTGTAACATGCACAGAAATTAATATTAGACTTCCCTATGATCAGCTTCATTTCCTATCAAAAGCAAAAACAGCAATACAGAATTAAATCCATGTTTCCAGATTGCAAAGGACAACCAAATAATGTATTTTCTACAAGAGACACCCTGCAAAGTCATTTAGTGAATAGGAAAAGGTTGTTTTACCAGCTTCCCCAAATGGTCACAGATCAAATCTGATCTCAAGTTATAAAGTATACAGATAGGAAGGGTGCTTACAGTATGTCTAATATGATAACCTATAACTTCAATGCAGGTTTAGCTTCAATGAACAACTGCAAAAGGTGGAAGCTGTGATAGTAAAGTCAAAACCTGTAAATATTTGAAGTTGTTCCTCCAGCGGTTTCCTCAGCAGCTGATCTGTAACAGCTGCCCTCCTGGGAACACGTGTCCATTTCACATCCCTAAAACAGCTTCCAAGTTCCCCATCCTAAGGGGGCTGTATTCAAACTGCATCCCAACAGCACGTGGCATCCCGACAGGACTGCTGGAGGCGCTGCTGCAGCGGTGCACCGGGACCGGGGCTGTGGGTCCAGCCAGGCTGGAATGGGCACTGCCTGGGAGCTCCCATCGCAGGGCTGCACTCCTCCCACCGCAGGGCTGCACTGCTCCCACCGCAGGGCTGCACTGCTCCCACCGCAGGGCTGCGCTGCACTGCGAGGGCTCCGATTGGTGAGATGGGAGCAGAAGGGCAGGACCGAGTGGGGTAAGACTATGGGCTTTCAGCCTTAAAATAGACAAATGCAAATAAACGCATGCCCAGGTCACCTCTCCTGCCATTTACCACAGAGCTCACAGTGATGGCCATCACTTTCGCACAGTGATTTGTAAAACTTGGACTTTCAGGAACAAAGCTTTAGCCACCAGGTTTCACAAATCTTTCTCTGTGTCTCTACAAATAAATTTCGGAAGTTAGACAAGGGTTCATAACCACAAAGTCCCTTTTTCTAATCTCAACCTTGGGATAAAGAATATTTTTATCAGAAAGTGGTATCAAAAGACAAGACAATGGAGAAGTGATTAATGTTTAAGGAACTCATGGCTTTTTTCGGAAATCCAACAGTAGCAAACAGAAATGCCATAAAGAGACACTAAATTCAGTAAAACAGAAACCACTCCAAATTTTTCAAATCCCAAGCTAGCACTGTTTCATAAAACATATGGTCACTCATGGACCTGCAGGCTCTCTGGCCTACCTCTTTAACCTACACTTCAACAAGTGAAGCAGAATGGCAGACCAGAAGACGAAGCCACGCACACTCAAATGAAATGTTCTGGAAAGTGACTCCACATAAGCAGGAGAGGTGGTTTGCTGCTGACTCCGTGCAGGGCCTGTTTCTCTCCCATCACCACAGCTCCAGCCGTGTGTCTGGGAGCCCAGGGCATGGTGGGGTGGCTCTGCAGCATCCACTCCACAGCCACCAGCAGATGCCATGTACACTGAACACGCTACAACCACCAAAACTGTGCTGCAGGTTAGTTTCTGTTTCATAGTTTCCTGTTGGCTCCAGCCCTACAAGGCTCAAATCCTCTCTACAGAGGGCAGTCTGGCTGAAATGTAGTCATGGATGCCACATGTTTTTTTCTGACAAAATTGCACAGGTGGACAGGTGGACTCCATGCCCAAAGCCAAGCACAAATCAATTTCAAGTCGGTCTGGGGTCTCGATCCTTCCTGAAGCAGAACCAACCTCACTCAAGGAGCTGTTCCAATGGGAAGGAACAAGCCAACAAGGAACCAATCAAACCCTTACGAACAAGGAGTCTGGAGCAGCTCAAGAAAGAAACACCTCTTTAGTTTCTTTCTTGGACATGTTAGCAATTTCATCAACTGCTGGACAGATCTGTCAACATTTGACACTGCTCTAACAAACTACAACTAGGAAGACACATTGAACAAATGAAAAGCCATTAAATAATTATCCACAAGTCTACAAAGACAATATTCCTGGATAGTCACCAAATTTTCAAATATTTTTATTACTCTGTGAAAGTAATAATTTCTGTTATTTTAGATTACATTTCCTGATAGTTTTCAGCAGTACAAAGAGAAATACAATTGAGAAATAGCCCTATGTAATTTACACAGGGGAAAAAAACATTTTAAGACCTCCTTCAAGCACTATTAGAAAATAAATCCCACCTACACTTCAGTTAGAGGCAGAAATCTGGAAATAAAACACATAGATGAAGTATCAGGGCACTGACTTGTACAGTTACTTAACCAAGTCTGTATCTATAAATATATTTCAAAGTTGCTATTGCCAAAATAATTGTAAAATTTAAGAAGAAACACATTAGTCTAACACACCTATTTTTCGACACCAAGGAGAGCTTTTTCTTTGTAATGATGTGTATCAGTGTTAGTTTGCTCTTGAAATTCATCATAAATGACATGCTTTATGACACATGCTTCAATTAGAAGAACCAGATAAAAACCCAAGGGGTTTTGTTTGTTGTGAGTATTGTTTTTTTAAGAACACACATCCAAACCAATTAAAATGAAATAATTCACCTTGTGATATTTTACTTCTCCTCTCCTTACAGCTTACAGGTAATCTTTGCCCTGAATTGAAGCAGCAATTCAGACAACTGCAGTCTGAAGTTCCTTCTTATGTACAAACACAGCAAGGTTGCCTTTCCCCCCAAAACGTCTGCTATACATGGAACCCAATGTAGTCCAAATGTCATGGCTTGAGTAATTTTTATCTCAAATGATACTGGTATAACACTCACTCAGCCAAATGTATGAGTTTGCATCATGAAACTCCTTCATAAAAGGTCCACACCTGTCACATTTATGCAGGATGCTCTACTGAAGTCATGAAACTGAATTATCTGATGCAATTAATTTAACTCAGTTCAGGAAAAGGGGAATTTGCGTATTCAGTAATCATCGTGCTTGGGATATTTTTACAATGCATTCCTCCACTCTGTGCTCAATTTGACCCTAAGCTGCTTATGCAGATATTAAACAGAACACGTGATTCATTCATTTGTGCATCTTTATTCCTTTAAAACATCTGATAAATACAAGGAATAGGTCAATTTGCCCCTGTGGAATTTCACCGACCCTTGTTTCTAGAGGCAGGAATAATATTGGCAAATTATCTGGTTCCAGATATATTTAATTAATATTAAGGGACATAGCTTCTCTTAGTTGTGGACTTCCATTACATAAGATGGACAGACAGCAAAACCTCTGCCACCCAAGGATTTTTTCTAGATGTACTGTCTTCACCATAAGAAAAATTCCCCTTGGAATTTGTTACTATGACGATGTATTGCTCGGGAGATCTGACTATGGTGAAGTGGATTTACATTTTCTACCCCTACTGAAGTCTTTGTACACATGAGAAAGCAATCACTTACGCATGGGATTACTGTTTTTTTCCAAATGCACAGGGAATATTCAACTTGTTGAGAATATATTGGAAATATATTCAGAAAATTACCATGTAACTGCCAATCCAGAATTAATTCAAAAGTCACTGATAGGCTAGACCAGCTTCATGTTGACGTTTCACCAGTCATTAGCAGCAAAATGAATAAATATTTTAGAATACTATGGGGATATTAAGTTTCATTTAACATTGGAAATGCTGAAAGATATCCAAGTAAAAGTAACAGTGAGACCACAATTTCTTCATATAAAACCTGGTCTTTGCTGTATTTGCAAGGCATTTGCTCCTTCAACCACACAAGCTCTTTGTTTTATGATGCAGTCATTACAAGGAAGACTCCAAAGCACTTGGCAGCACAAGCAGTGTAGCAGCAGCTCAGACATCGCATGGGCTCCAAGGAGAAAAACCTTCCCTTTCAGTTTTGGGACTCGCTTGTCAGTGTTTCACTAGACCTTTCCTTCTCCCTTGCTCAGCTACACTGGCAGTGGTGAAAGCAGGTAGTGATTGAAACCCGCTTTTTAAATCCCATACTGTCTGGCACCTGCCAGTAGACCTCTCTTCTCCCACTCATGAAAACAGGCTATGAGGTTCTGGACTCACACCCCACTGGAAGAGGGCAGCACAACCTCTGCCCAAGGTCCGTGACTCTGCAGCCATCCTCTCCCACACACAGCAAGCACAGAGCAGCAGCGGGCACAGAGCTGTGCTGAATGAGGACAGGGGAGCAGCAGGACACGGCTGTGGGACACGGCTGTGCAGGATGAGGACAGGGGAGCAGTGGGACACAGCTGTGCAGGACACAGGGTAGCTGTGCCCCTGTGCACTCCCTGGCACCCACACAGGGTGTCTCTAAGGATTCATCCCTGCTAGGACTGCCCACAGCAGTGCTGCTGCATTGCTTCCTTCAGCCTAGCCTGGAAGAGCTGCCCATGTCATTGCTCCTGCTGCCAATATCTGCCACCAAATTACACAGCGGTTCTGGCAAACCCAGCCCATTGAGTCAACAGCCACTTCACCCATAAAAAAATGGGAGTCCTCTGGCTTTCACTGCATGTGTATGCCAGATTTTTTTTGTTTGTGGGGATTAGAAGGGATCAAAATCTCTCAATTTGTATGTCAGATGTGCATTACACTTCTACTCAATATGAGAACTTATCAATAAATCTGTATGAACGTAATTCAAATACTCTTAAAAAGGCAGCAGTAACAATAAAGCAAGGGCCAAGAAACATGCTTTGTTCAAATGCACAAATTACAGTTTTAATCTATTACCTAAATTATTTATCTGTCCTTCTGCCGAGCACAGTAGTGAGGGGTACTTCCAGAGGTGGTACTAGGGACAGCGTTTCCCCAGCACCCCACGGAACACCGGGACAGCCGAGCTGCACCGCCCCGGCACCCCGCACCCCTGGTCACGCCCTGGTTTCCAGAATAAAATCCAGGGGGCCAGGGGCATCCCCGGCCACCGGGGCACTGCCCCGACCCAAGAGCGGGCCCAGGGTCTCCATTCCCAGCGCCGTGCCGGGACCGCCGTTACCGCGGCAACGGCGCGGCCGAGCCCCGCGGCCCCGCGACGCGGCAGCGCCGGCCCGGCCCGGCCGCGCGTTGCCGGGGAGACGCCCCGTCGCCACGGCGACCATCACGCTGCCTCCCCGGCCGCTGCCCTGCCTGGCCGCCAGCCCCAACGCTAACGCGGAAAAATAATCAGAATCACCTCAGCCGCCAAGAGAGCCGTCAGCGTCACAGCTCAGTCCCGGGGCTGCTGCGGGCCCTGCTGCGGCTGGCTCATCACACCTTCCCCGTCCTGAGGGGGGTGGGCCAGCACGGGCCATGAACCGCACTGCCGGCCCTTACTGGCATCCAGGAGAAAGCAGCTCTGCCAAACCTCAGCGCCTGCTTTCTGCTGGGCGGATGGCAGCCATAGATTATGTCTCTTTGCTAACGCTGGTCGTAAATGAATGCCAGATCAAAAAATCGCAAAACGAACAGAAAAACACCACCCCACACCTGTTTCAGGGAAGCAAAGGAGAAAATCCAGGCTAATCCTAAGGGCCACCACAGGTGCCCATCCACCACCAAGGGCTGGTCAAGCCACCCGGGCACCAGGCTCAACCTGGTGGACATCCTGTGGCTGCACAAGCAACATCGGCCCTCAGCTCTCCCAGGAAAAAAATGAGCCCATCTCCTCTGAGCAAGTGAGGGAATTATGCCTTCACCAAATGGGATAAGTGGGCACTTCAGAGCTCTCCATTTGCTTATCTGCATTTTTATTTCAGGCACTCCTCTGCCAGAGGGCTGTTGCAGGAAGCCTGCAGGCTCAGCTCAGGAACGCGTTGCTGCCAGCAGGGCCATGAGCAGGTAAGAGGTGCCCTGGACACGCCAAAAAGGCCGGGCCAGCACCGAGTGCTCCCGGGCTTTCCCCGCTCACATATTCCAAACTGCATCCCTTGATTACATTTAGTCTTACCCAAGAATCATACCCAACACTGCAGGAAAACATTTACAGTTGTAAAATGCATCTAGTTCTTACCTTTGATATGCCTGAGGAGATGTGGGAGGTGTATTGAACACATGCGAATATGGGTGATAGGGTGTCTTTTTCAAAGCCTGAATAAGATTTTGTCTATATTCTGGGTCTATACACCACAAGGACCCCTTTCCAATACTCTGCAAAGAGAAAAGAATTAAAAAAAAAATCAAATATTTGATCTAATGGCACAGCCGTAATTATTTAGCAGTTTTTGTCAGGAAAAGCAGTGGGTTTGAGTTTTTTGTCTGACAGAAGCGAATATAACTTGCTTGCCAGAGATTATTGCTCCATTAATAATGTTTTATGACTGTATGATTTAAATCACAATTCTGAGGGAAAAAAAGAATGAATGTTTGGTTGCTTTTCTCCCCCCCACCCTCCTGTTACTAGTTAATAGGATTTAATAATATCTGGCAATTTTCCAATCATCTCATATTGGAAAAATAAGAAGCTACAGTTAACTGTTGAACAGAAACTTTGATGAGAAGTATCTTGTTTTTGGAAGTAGTTTTCTTTTCCTTTTGCTGTTATACAAACAGAAACCAGGCTAAAAAGGAGAGGGCTAAACACCCTAGCAACTGTTTTAAAAATATAAGGACTTAATCCTCCAACCCACATGACATCAATACCATTATACTACAAGAGGAAATTAATCATCTTTTCTCCCCAGAGGGGGAAAAAACACCAAAAAACCCAAATCAAACCAACAAACCAAAACTAAAAAAAAAAAAAGCCCACAGTATAATCGGAATATAACCATTTAAGTGTGTTGTGAAATTGTGATCAGCTAAAACAACAGTTACTGTAATTACCCTTTCTGGACACAAGGAACAACACCAGCAGTTAATCTGTAAAGCAAAGATTACACTAAAATTCAGTGTTTATTCTGCAGTTACAAGCAGTGCAATTTCATTTCTTGTCTCAATCCCATCAGAGGTCAGGCTGAGGATATTGTGGATTGTTTTGTGTGAGTTCTCAAACAAATATGAAAACTTTGCCTCAGCTTCACTGTGAAAGCATATGGAATGATAGTTCAGGAGCAGTCTTACTCTGCTTGATCATACATAAAAACAAATACCAATCCTAACTGTTGACTGAACTCAACTGACAGGCATTCAAGGCATTATGCTAAGATTTTTTGGTAAATGTTGATGCTTTGTGGAACAGGTCGGGGAAGCTGCGTTACTGCCTCTAGCTACTTTTCAACCCAGGACCATTCCTTCCCTCTGCTTCAACTTCTATCAGTGAAACAAGGCTCTCAGTTAATGTCTTAAAGAACAAGTACACAAAGACAGACACACACACATAGACAGAATCACATCAGAAGAAGGACATTATTTTCTTAAACCATATAGAAGTCCAAAACCAGACACCTGTTCCTTTTGAAAACTTGTATCTTCGCCCTACCACTTCCTGAGCGCTCCTCTGCCCCACAGACAGCTTTAGGATACACAGTGCAACATGCAAAGCGCAAACGTGCACTAAATTCTCCTCCCCAAAAATAAATGAAAAACAAAAGTCTTCCCCAATGTCCCTGGATGGCTGTGTGTGCACCTAGAAAGTTTCCAGCACCATGTAAGACTTGGCTTGAAGGAAAAGGAGAGCAGCCAGCACAACCCCCAGGAGCTGTGACTGTCTTCTGTCAGAAAGAAGCAGGGCTGCATGCTGCTCTGGTGAAACAGGAGCATGGGGTCAAGACTCTTCAGGATGGCTTCCAGGGTTCAAGCCCATCCATCCTTTTACTGCCTAAAGGTGCCCTACTAGGAGGCCACAGAAGAGTCTAAGGGGAGACATCTTCCAGCACTTGAAATGAAGCAAGGTCCTGCTATGGCCAGAAAAGCCCAAGACTAAAGGGCTGGAGAGAAGCAAGCAAGCCTCTTTGGCTCTGATCCCAGCAAAGCACCACAGTCAATAGCTGAGAGATGCAGTGCTGCTGTCAGCTGTGGAAGCTTTGCACCACACTGCTCACACAGTCTGCAAGAAGAAGGTTGTTACGCTTAGCCCTCTTAAAATACAGGACAATGAGCCAGACACATGACAAGCCCAGTAAGTGATTTTTAGGCAAAGGACAGAGTCAAAAATAGAATCCAAACATCCCAAATTCCACTTCCATGCTCTATCCAAGACTCAGACTAAGAACATAAAATTTCCTTTTAAGCAAGCAATGAGCAAAACTAGGAAAATTTTTCAGGAGAAAACCTTTGCTGGATTCCTTACTTCTTACAGCATGGGATAAGCTTATAAAAACGGCTACACTTAAATACCATCTACCTTATTTGTACTTACTGGAACACAACATATTGTTTTCAAACTTCTCTGTTTTTTCATTTACTTCCAAGACAGACTTGTCATCTACCTGGAAGATATTACTCCCCAAAACCCATGAGTTAGTTTAAGCTGAGGGTCTTACAATATGAAGTCACTACTGAAGAGTGATTTCAAAACCTTTCATTACTGTTAAGATAAATTTGTGTGTCTTGCCCATATTCTTGCAAAAGCCAAAAATAATCTCACTGAAAAACAGGAACTCTCACAAAAAAAATATTGAGAAGTACACTCCGCAATAAAAAAAAAAAAAACTGGGAAGGCAGATTTGCTATATATTCACTGCAACTGAACTGACTTATAATTTCCCAGCAAAAATAAATGTAATTTAAGGCAAAGCTCGCCAACTTTGCAATGTTCTCTTTTAAGACAGTTATTTTTGTTTTTCCACAATCACATAACAGAGCATGAATAAAAAGGAAAACTGAAGTGACATCTGCTTAAGAAACCTTCTTGACTGTTGGGTGTGAAGAGCTTTGTTAACTGTCTGTTCAGATGTGTCATTAGTCTTCCCATATACAGAGCAATCACGGGAAAGGAAATCACTGGAGCTCAGACCCATCGGTTAGTGATTAATTTCCATCTTATGACACTTGGCGTGCTGCTTCACTACCTCCTCCAAGCCAGAAGTCAATAGTGACTCCAATCAAAAACCAGCAAGGAAGGGTCAAAAAAAAAAGCTCTGGATTACATTTGTCTCCCAGGCAACAAGTAACTGAGGAGTGGATAACAGCCCCCTGATCTCCTCAGCACTTGGAGCGCTTTCAGACCTCCCCACATACCACCTCCTCCCAGGGCCAGGCACAGCCACCTCCCTCCTGCCAAACACAGGTTACAGCTTCTGCACTGATTCCTGGTTAAGGTGATTAAAAATTGGGGAATGTTATTACAAGTCCTCTTCATGTGGTCCAAGAGTAAACTATACTTGAGGGTAAACTACTTCAGAGGTGCTAATGGGGAGAGAGAGAAACATACAGTTACCCAATGAAAGTCTGACTGAATATTTTAAAAAAATTCTGATTATCTTTTATATGGAGAAATTGCTACTCCTTGTTACATCACTTCACATATATATGTAGATTGTGCACAATACTGTGTACTAACTCACAATTTATTAACAAATTTGCTCTCTCATATCTCAAATATCCAATTCTGATTCCCTCCCAGCAACTAAAGTCAGTGCATTGACATGAAAAGGTACATGATACACTCAATGCTCACTTGTTTTTTCTTCCAATGGACTGCACATAGAAGTTTTTAAATACTACTTTACACTACCTATTAGTACTATGTTTGGTCATTTTTTTAGTAGAACTGAAAAAATATTGAAATTAATAATAATTAAAATGCTGCTTGTCAGCTCTTCCAGGTGCTATAGTTGGGAATTAATAGCATTATCCACTAGTAAAACTCCTCATTGTAAAGACTTTGCCTGCATATACCTCGCAACTACCTGGCCTCACACATCAGCTACTGTCTGTCCAAAGCTTAACTAAAAGAATTGTGTGTTAAGCTCTTTCCAAGACCAGTAGCTGGGAAAAAGTACACAACCCATTGTATTGGGTTTGCATGGTCAAATTTTGGTACTGCTACATCCATCTATATAAAAATTCCAGACTGTGTTTATTTGAAGAATTTTGTTCCCTGGTTATTTTAGCACAGACTTGAAAGCTGTTAGGAACACAACCTTTTTCACAGAGCTGTTCTTTTCACTGCCACAAAAACAAGTCTGGCCAAAACAAAGCTTTGGAAAGAGAGAAGATAAAGAAACCAAAAAACACAGGCTCAGGGAGATGTTGGCATCTCCAAATTTTCCCTTCTGAAGCTCTGGTAACATGTTCACTTTGAATCTGCCTGGAGGAGCAGCTCCAGGTACCCACATCTCCTGCAGCAGCATCACCACCAAGATGGTCCCCAAGGGAACAGAACCCTAAGGGAAATCTGCCAAGAGGGAGATTTTTTTTCCTCTGTGATGCCCTGCATGTGCCTGGGCCTTCTTCCATAAGCCCATTTCAGTCATTTTCCTCAAAGAAAACTTTTTCTCACACAATTTGGTGCAATTTACATTCATTTAGTCGGCTCACATGAAGGGTGTGACAAGCATCCAGAGAGCTGTGGCAAAGCAGAGGAGGGATGTGGGGACACAGAGAGGGGAATGGGAACTGTTCCCTCCTGTAGCAGGAGCCCTGGTGACATCCTGATGCACCTTGTGAAACAGCACACTGAAAAAGGAAAACCAGGACTCTGGCTGGACAGAAAGCAGCTTGTAAGACAAATGGCAAAACCAGTATGACACAGAGTAGGGGTACAGGGGCTGGGGTGAGTTGGGCAGCAAGGCTGGCAGACAGCCCTGAGGGAAAGGCCAGGCTGTACATGGGAAACCAGAGACACCGAGAGGCTGGGCACCAACACAGGTGCCTGGAGGCTGGGAGGAGAGAAACCAAAACAAGACACCCACGAGTGACTCCAGAGCTCTGCTCAAGCACCTAAACTATGCCAGCAGGCTTAGAGTTTTAACACAGCTCTGAGTTAAGGACCTTGCTACTCCCAAACAACAGCTGCCCACTGAGCAGATCTGTACTTTACTTCTCCACTATCAGATCAGGAGGGGCTGAGTGGCCATGGCTAGGCTTTCTTGAACCAAAATGATCAGCAGTATAAACCAGGCAGCTACACAGACTGAAGGGGTGCAGATGTACACCACGTGAAAAGTATGTCACATTGGCTTCACTAACCATAAAAGCAAAGACAAAAAGCAGAAATCTCCTATTACTCAAAAAAGGGCATTACCAACTAACATCTGCAGCCCCAAGCTATCAAATACTGAAATCACGTCACTGTGACATCTGTCCCTGCTTAACCCAGTGGAGGTTGCTGCAGTTGTTAACACAGGACCTGTGAATATCACTAATATCAGCTTCCTCAGTCATGAGGAACCTTCTGTTGTCAGTAATTCACCATCAAAAGGTTTTCTCTCCTGGATGAAACCTCCTGTTGTTACAACAGGTGATCTCTTTGCAAGTAATACTGGAGAGATTACTGGGTAATTAAAGGTTCTTACTTTAAAGAAATATTTATCCTGAGCTCATTGTGTCCAGTAATGCTGCAACAGCAGGCTTTAAGCAAACCTTTCACACAGATTTGCCACCATGCTTATGCATGGGAATGCCCAACAGTTTCTACAGGTCCAACTGTTCAATATGATCACAGAACGGTTTCTACAGGAGCAAAAAGAATTGTAGGATAGAACTATGCATCTCACCCCAGAATTTAAAACAACTGTTTGAGTAACTACATCCAAGACGACAATCTGAAAAAGATAATGACTGCACCACATCTAATGTAGCAGCACGAAGCCATCAGCCACCTTGCTGACACTGTTGTCACTGTTGACTGCTCACACCTGTGCAGGAAGCCTCTGGAGGGTGGTGAGAGCACACCCAAGGCTGTCAGGAAGCAAGGACCTGCAAAAGCACCTCAGAGAACAAGGCTTGATGGAAGAGTCTATCCATAAAAAGAGCAGGGTACTTCACTCGCCACCTGACACTGCAGTCACACAGAAGAGAGAGCAATTCTGGAAACTGTGACTAAAACAAGTTTCTGGTTGGTTCCCAGGAACAGCAAACTATCATCAGGAATTCCTCCTAAACACAAATTCTTCTTTTCTCATCCAATGAAAAAATATATTAACAAGAAAAGTGAGGTATTTTCATGAGGAAATTGAGAAGCAATTGAGAAGAAAGAAGGCAAGTAAAATACTTTCCAAGTTGCACCTTATGACACACTGTCTTCAGCTCTGAAGTGCACTGAGAGGAACACAATAATCACTCCAAAGTCCACCTCAGGAGAGAATGACTTGCTTAAATAACTTTCTTGTACTAAGCAAAGAAACCTGCCAAGCGACTTCAAAGCCATCCCACAACACAACACAGATTACACATACTTCACTAAATATACCTCTACCCTTGAAGGTTTGCAAACGTTGTGCTGGCACCATGGGAAAGAAGTGGTTCATGACTGTAAAATTCACCAAGACTAGAAAATGCAAGCCTGTTGTGACGACTGATGGTGTGTTGAATTAGCACTATGATGGTAAGGGCAGAGATGTTTTTCAATATCCAAGGAGAGAGAACCTGTGCAACCAGGAACACTGCTCAAAGGCCAGCTCTATACCGTTCACTTGCAGACAGTGCTGACAAGAACACACCTTACTTTTTTAGTTCAGCTACTCATCTCTCATGTTAGTATCATGCTCCTCCAAATGAAGGGTATCACTCCCAAAACAAAACCAACTCAGAACTAGTTCCTTCATTTACATACAGCAGAATTAGCATACTAGTATCAAAACTTGGAAAATATATTACATAACAAATTTTAAACTATTTGCTTGACAAGCACTCAGGAAGATTTAAGATCAGATGCCAAAGCTGGTCTGCTGGTCTGTTTAAAACTCTATTGCTTATCTTTACTCATTGCTATTTCAAGTTATCAAGAAAGTCATAATGTTGCTTGCTCTGCTCTCCTACACAGATTCTCCCATTTTACATAGTTTTTTATGGGTGATCACAGACAATACTAAAACTTTATAATCTCTAACTGCTTGCCTATACCTTGCATATGAGTCTGGGGGGTTCTCTAGTTACTCCTTTTTATAAACAATTGAACTTATTTGCAGAAACACACAAACAAAGCATTGGATCATCTGAGGTCAGATAGGGTTTTTCTGGGATTTTTTTTTTGTTTTTTTTTTGTTTGTTTTTTTTTTTTTGTTTGTTTGTTTGGGTTTTGTTGGGTTTCTTTTTTGTTGTTTTTTTAAAATTGAGAAGTACAACAGCTAAGGAATTCTGAAAGAAAGAAAAACAAAGCCACTGCCAGCAATTCCTATTATTACAAAATGCATTCCTCAGATTCACTGCAATCTTGCATAAAAATTACAAATAACTATTCATGCAGTTTAAGGACAGATTTTCTTCATTCTCTTTTAACATTTCTAGCACAGACCAGTGAAATTATCTACATCCAGCTTTAAAGAATTGCACTATAGACCTTGACTGCATTTTAATGACAGTGAGAACTGCTTATTAAGCTTTTAATTTTCATAAAAAACCCCTGACCTACAAACTTAAGAGAAGTAGAATTTTCCTCTGCTCTTCCAAGGAAAGTTTAGCAATGTTACGCAAGAGCTTGACACCAAGCTGAAGTAAATCTGTAGTAGTATCTGCATGCAGCATGACAAAACCCTCACAAACACTTCTGCATGTTTTCAACCTTTCCTCAGTAAAGCAGCAGTCACAGCTCAGCTCAAGCACAAAGGTGAAGAAGCGTGACGAGAAGAGACTAGCTGAAACACAATTACATGACCATAAACATATGCTCATCTAATGCATGAAATTAAAGTTTTGATTCGAAAGCTTGCTGGAGTACAGTGTTCAACCCAAGTATGCCAGCTGCATCAAAAAATCATCAGCATTTCTCAAGAAAACAAAAGGTTGGGGCTTTTTAAATCTTATTTTGCTCCAAGTAAAAACATCCATTACTCCAAATCATGCAAGTCCAAGTCTTTGTTTTCACACTCCTCTCTTGGTATTTTAGTTCACTTGCTCAGTGAGCTACCCCAGACACCAACCCAGCCATCAACCTTTTATTCTGATTTGACTTTATGAAAGTAGTCTGGTTCTTCCCCAGGTGATGCAGCCACATGAACCACCTCCATGTCTCTGCTGTTCTTCCAGTCACAAAATGGGCACTGTCTTTCTGACTGGAGAGGCTGGGTGGGTATATTACTTCCCTAAGAATGGAAGTACGGTCAGAGAGGAAAAGGACTACGTTGTCTCAAAATGAAATAAAACAAAAAGGAAGCCAAGCATACAAATGAACAATGATAAAGGAATAAAGAGGCCAGATCAGCACAGAGAAGTAACAGCTGAGAAAAGGGAAGGCTGTGGTATTCCATAGTAAAAAATACTCAACCTATTTCAGAGGCAAGATGCAGCACAACATGCTGCAACACAAGAAAGTGCTACCAAAATGCACACTGTCCAGCGGTCTTCCAATATTAAAGGAGTTCAAGTCTCACCAGCACAAGACATATCAGAAGTTTTCTCTGTACCTCTGGGCTTGTATGTGTTACCAGAGTGAAAGGCCCTACCCTCTGCAGCAGTGCCTTCTGAGGCTGCCCACTCGCCCCCAGACCTGCAGAGAGCCCCATTAGTAACGTCACAGGCACAGAGCCTGTGGCCTTGTCTATCTGCCATAGGCAGAGCAAAGCAACAGTAGGCGTGGGACTGACTGCTTTTGGGTTTTACACAAATAAAGGCATTCATGGGCTTTTAAGCTGTTTTTTTCCTCAGCACTTCCCCTCCTGTGAACAGAGAAGTTAGCAATGTCTTCTAGTGCATGACCTAGACACCCAGCAAAGCTGAGCTGCAGCCAAGACTGTCAACCCAAAGCAAGTCTCCAGAGTCGAGGTTCCTGATCCTGCAAGGGGCACTTCAACACCAGGTGTGGAATGATTCTCTGCCATTATTTCAGTCATGGTAACCCACTGCCCGTGGGCACAGCTGGTCCTCTGCTCCTCCGGCACACCAGCACGTGTCCATTAGTCCAAGCAAGCTCACACAAAATGACTGCTAACAGCCAGCAGTGGATCTCCTACACATTAGCTTCCCACTGCTCTCATCATAAAACAATTCCTCCAACAGGCTCAGGAGGTGTTGCACTATGTCACCCAACTCCAAGAGTCATATTCAGCTTGTTAGATATCTCCTTGTTGAGTTTATATGCAAGCCACCCTCTAAAGCTATTAGGCTGCCACACAGTAACCCTGCAAGCAGGTGAAGAAAGCAGCGTCATTAATTGCCCTTAAACAATGCCTGCCTCCTACATAAAGTTGATGTTGTTCCCTGCCAGTACCTAGCAACCCCAGATGTTGCCCAGGCTAGGCAAAGTCCAGGCGCTGAAGAAGACAGGCTGAGACACTGCAAGGGAGGAACGAAGTGCAAGATCAAACAGATGCAGAAAGACTGGGCTGGGAAACCAGGAGAGCCCAGAAGACAAGCCTGTCATCATGACTGGCCATCACAGGCATACTTGAGGGAGATTGGGCAGCAAGTAGCATTAATAATGCTGTTTCAGCCTATAGAATTTCTGTGTATACATGGAAAGCATAATTATCTCTACACTATTGAAAAGAAAATTGAGAAGACACAGAAACAAAAGAATAAAAAAAGTCCTCAAGGTCACCTATAAAAACCATGGCAGAAAGGAAAAAAACTACCCAGACTTCAGACCAACAGTCCATTTAGTGGGGTGCGCTAATTTCATAACAGAGGTGCACTCATTTAAACACCCACTGGTTATCCATGCCCTTCATTTTATCTACAACTGGAAACTGTCTTTTCTTACAAATGTACAGTTACATCATATATAAAAACCTAGGGACAATTTTAAAACACAACCCTTCAGAGAACCAATATTTAAAAAATTATTCAACACTTATATCTATGCTAAAGGTTTACAGGTCACTTTTTGCCTACTGCTGTATTAATGACGAAATAAGCTAGTGAGTGAATTTCCAGGGAAAGGGGTTAACAGCTAGCAGAAATGTGTGAGAGGGAGTAGGTTGTACTAAATCCATTATCCGTGACAAATAAAAATAGAAATAAGGAAGACCTGACAAAAGCTAATGGATTTGCACTATTTCCCTCATAACTGTTTTTTTAATGTATTATTTTTCCTTGCTTAGTGTTTAATATTGGTTTGCAGGATGCATTGAGGAGAAAAACCAGGCACTTTGATAAATCATTTGAGAGGTTCCCTGGATGTGGGGTTTTCCAAGTGTTCCTGGGTTATTTACAGAAACAAAGCTGTGCTCCATGCCAAGCCCCACTCAGTTGCCTCCCTGTCACCTCTAGCAGGCACATGGTGAAGAATAACCATCCTCCTGCAACAGAGACCTCAGTGCTACCCACATCCATCAACACACGCATTACTTAGGCTACTTACATACACATTCCACTCTGCTTCTGTCCCATTTCTATGCTAGGTCCAGAGATACCTGATTTTTGCTATCTTCCTCTTTCCTCCTCCTCTTTCTCATGGCTGAATGAAACCTCAGAAAGCAAAACAAAACACCTCCCCATGCTGCAAATACCCTCCAAAATGAAGCAACTCATGACTGCAGTGAAGTTTTCATCTTGTTCACACAGCCCAAATCAGCATAAACTAATCAGGGCAGGGCCTGGCTTCAGGAGCCTCAACAGCCCAAATGTTATAACCCAAAACCTCACAGACTCAAAAAAAACCTGGGACTTCACCACGACTTGGCATTTTTGTAAGCAGCCTACACGAATCCTCCTTCCACCCAAACACCAGGTACCACCACAAGCCTCTGGAGAAATACCTCCTAAATTAAACAGTAAGATCAATGGCTCTGCAATGAAGACAAACCAGGGAAAGACCAGTTTAGCTCTAGGAGCAAACTAGTCTCCTGTGGGGAGGTCGAAACCCAGCAGCTACAGTACACACACTCCCTTTTAGACACTGGGCACCCTGGTGGGACTAGAACTGCAGTGCCTGTGGGAAAGGGCTTTCTGCACCTACTGGGATTTGACATCTCATTTTTACTGTAATGCAAACCGAGCAAGAAATCTCACCTGAGAGGCACAGCACTGAAACCCACACACTGTCAGAGAGCAGCAAGCCCTCATCGGGACCATCTGCAGCATCAGAGCACTACTGCCTATGGCAATAACCTCTTCCTGCATCTTCTGGAGTGCTGGCCATAAAAGTCTTCCAGGGAGAGTCAAAAACACACCTCAAGTGCACTGGAGCCTTCCAACATAGGGAGGCTCCAATCTCAAGATGGCAAGGAATTTACATATGCAATCAGACAGGGAGCAGGCTGCTAAGCCACCTACCTGTCTCCACTGACTGCCATGTCACTCACAGTGACTACAGGCACCCTCACCCAGTCGTAGCTGTACCTTTGGTCTCCTCTGGCAGCAGTGCGTGAGTGCACATAGCTTCTTCCCACACCAGCTCCAGCCCATGGATGGCTGGAGATAGCCAGGGCCATGGCATCACCACAAGCACAAACAGGAGACCACAGTGGCGTGTAGGCTAAACACAGCATTTCCACTCTGGCAGCAAGCACAGTCCCCTCACCCTCCCTGAAAGTGCAGGGCACCAGCCCCCACTGTGCCACAGCTGGGGAACCTGCACCCAGCCCCAGGAGATGAGCAGCCTACCATGAAGACAGGGAGGGAGAAACAGGTAAGAAACAAAGCTACATCGTCAGGTCTCATCAAAATCTTCCTCAAGGTGAAGTAAGCTAAAAAGAACAATGCAGGAACTTTTCGTTGTTGGAGCCATTCAGATATATTTTCTCCCACTTTAAGTCTGCTGCAGAGGCAAAGGCTTGTAAAAAGAACAAGAAGATGGGACTTGCTTAGTCTTCAAAGTTTAATTCACAGTAAGCTTCATTAAATATTATAGGGAGTCTTCTTACAGTTTTATCTCCACATAGCCATCTCAAAAATAGACTTGACAACTATAGGATTTTTTGTCTTGGGTTTTTTACACATTTTTGCAAGCATGGCTACACAGAGGTTGCAACTGGTAAAATACTCTAAGAGGCAGACACAACAAAGCTCGTCATGGAAAACTTCTGCAGCGTGAGCCACTGAATCAAGTGTATTTTAGAGTGGATAATCAGCATCCCGAGCACCTCCATCAGTAAAACAGATTTGAAATTGCACAGATAGTTTACTATTAAACACAGCAAAGTGATTAGAGAAATAATAACTGAACTCATTGGTGTGCAAAAAAAGGAGTATTTAAATCTACAATTTTTCCAAGGAAGCTAGCAAGTCCCTAATCAAAACCTACATCTTGGCAAGAATAGTATTCACAGGTTTATTCATGTTATTTCCTGGGCATACTAGTTCTACATTAGCAGAGCATTAATCAAAGTCTAAATACTTAACCAAATCCTGGCTCAATATAAATTATTCCTCTGTTTAAAAGTCTACCTCATTTTTCCAGATACCATTCCAAATCCCACAATAATTTTGCTATTTCATAGAAACAGTAAAGAAAATGTGAGTTTCCTCAAATTCTCTGTAGAGAATCAAAAGGCCTATGACAGAGGCAGCAGCAGAGAGCCAGCCCACAAACTCACTGAAACAGACCCAGCAGAAATAGAAATGTCCCTCTTCAGAGTGTTGTAAGCTGGTAGCAAACAGGATGTGAGCATCAGTCACTGTGTGCAGATAAGAGGTTATTCAGAATAGCAAGTTCAGGCACAGACCGGGTCTTTTACCCGGTAGGGAAAGAGTGGGAGGAAGCAGGGGGGAAAACAGCTTTCAACCTACACACCACAGCCCTACCTATTTGGGTTTTCCCTGGCTTCTTTTTAACTGAATTATCTCACAAGCCGTCATTTTTCATTTTCAGGTACGATGTTCACAGGACGCCCCTGTGAAACAGGAAGCCTGTGTGTGTTTGTAGTGTTCTGAGAGAATGACAGGCACCTCAGAAAAATGAGACACTGGACAACCTCAGCAGCACCAGCAGCCCTGAGAAGAGGACTGGGGCACTTGCTGAAAGACACACCATCTACAGAAAGAAGGACTGATGCTTGGCTTGAACAGAACAAGGAAAGAAACAGAGTTTGGAGTAGCGCAAAGGAAAAGAAATTGGATGGAGTCTAGAAGCTTCTAGAAAAAAGCTGTGTAACTTCTACCTGGGGCTAAGTCACCATCTTCAACCTCTGACTCCTCGGGGTTTACTAGGAAGCTATTACTCATTCTGATCACTGCAAACAAAAAGGCTGCTGATCAATATTGCACAAGAGTGGTAAGTGATCAGTGATTAAACATCAGTGTATGAATTTATCTGACTTAACATGCCTGGAGTGGAAGGAAACAGGGAGAAACAATTTCTGAGCAGACTTCAGTGATGAAAATCGACAACTTACTCAAAATCAGATGATGATGTGAGGAGTTCAGAAGTAACAAGAAAGAGAAAATGTATGATATTCTCAGAAGGTTAAAAAGCTGCTTTCCTCCACATTATTCATGATCAAATATGCCTTTGAACAGATCTACCATCTAAGGGAAAAGAAAAATCTCATTTAGGGATGCCAAAGCAAGGCTATTTTGATGACACAGGTGTCATGCAACCAGGCCTGCTGTGACCTGAGTCACTGCTCCAAGTCTCCTGTGATCTTTTTCTTGATCAGTTTCACACAGGAAGCCTTCATATCTGACAGACCAAAAATAGCATACGGTGTACAAATGAAAATCCTGCTTCAAAAAAGGGTTGCAACTTTTTTTCTTTTTCAAAATGCAAATGCGCTTTCAGTACAGTGCAACGACGTCTGAAAGCACTTGTCCCTGCATTCCTCAGACAGACACTTATGACCAGTTACATTTAGAGATGATGCAGGTAGGAAAAAAAAGAGAACTAAGGGGTGTGTGTGTGTGTCAGGGGGGAAACCACAAAAACAGCAATTGGAATTGAATAGCTGAAGGTGAAAAGCAACCAAAAATAACATACAAATACCCCTACAGAGAAAAATGCACAGCTAGAAAATAAGCCCAAACTGCTGAAGGCCCCACCTAAAGGCTGAACAAAAAGGAATGGATGTCTTATATTGACTCCATTCATCCCACCAATACTGAAACACTTAAACAGCAGTCATCTTACCTTTCAGAGTTGCATCATGTACCAAACCCTGCTGAAAACCAGTAACCAGCCTTTGAGGATGCTGGTGCTGTAAAAACTCACCACTGCTTGCCCCTGCAAGAAGCCATTTACACCACCTCCAAAGCACCAGCCCATAAAAAGGGCTGGCTGCTCCAAAGGGTCCTTCTCTCTTCACAGTTGCACCCTATGACCACAAATGCTGACATCTGCCCTGTATGGTGAAGGACTTGTGTAATTACTGTGTTTTTCTTGCAAAAGACTTTCTCAGGCAATACTAAACACACCCCTAACAGAAGAGTTTGAAGGAAACTTGAGACATTATAGCTTTATTGCAACCTCCAGAATCTGGCTTTAATGTTGCTGATTCATAGCATTTTTAGCATGTTGGTATTCTAGACGTTTCTATTAGAAAGTCATGAGATGGTGCAAAATCACAGAGGGGGGCAAATGAAAAAACCTTTCCAGCTGTCTTTGCTTCTATAAAAGAGCTTATAGAAGTTCTTAAAGGCTCTAAAATAAAGTACACAGCTCCTCCCTTCATTGCTTTAAATGACAACGTGATTTTTAAGCCAATTTCATAATTTTTAAGATACAAATCTCTGTATAAATAGCCTCCCACACCAGTATTATCATATCCATTCATATTATTACACAAACACACCCTAAGATGGTAACATTACTGGTGTAACTTAAAAGCCATGCAACACAAACAGAAAATTTATTTGAGCAATTGCAAAATTCCCTTCCTTTCCAAACAAAAGCATGTCTTGGTACACACTGCAAGAAGTCTGAAGCTACACATGGCATGGACTGAAAAGCCGTTTAAAACACTCTAAAACTGTTTCAATTTTTTCACCTGATTCAAGAGGAATCAACATATAGTCAAAACACACACCAAAAAAAAAAAAAAAAGGCAAGTTCACTGAAGAAGCAAATTCTTCCCCTTTTAAATGCGTGTCTAAATTAAAGATTCAAAGTGCCAATGCAACGAATTTGCAAACCCTATTTTATAAATAGTAAGGGGAATAAATATAAGATGATGTGGCACACAAGTGGATACCTCTACCATAATTAAGGCATGGACTCTTGTCCCATCAGCCCAACCCAGACAAATGCATTTTCGGCACACGAGATACCGCTGGAGGGTGAGTGCAACTTGAGTGCTGGTGAAAGAGCAGAAGATAATTAAAAAAGTGGTTAGATCATAAGCATATTTACTCTGAAACTAAAATAATGCAAGTATTTTAGTTGGCAGGAAGACACTTTACTAGTCACAGAAGAAAAGGATGAAAAAGCAAAACCTTTCCTACAATTTCATTGCTACAAATTAAAATCAAAGCTTTCTAAATGAAAACTTTATTTTTTTTTCAAACAAGAATGACTGAAAACCTTGTCTTTTAATGGAAAGGGTCATAATTACATTTCTGCTTTCCCAAATTCAAAATTAGTCAGCTCTAAAACCTAGCAGCAAATGACACATCAAAGCACACTTGCTAAGCCAAGAACTAGGAACTTTATTCCTCCAAACAAATGCAGCACTGCCCAAGAGGCAGTGAAATATTACAGGTGTTTTAGCAAAACATAAAACAACAAAAAATTAGACAAAGTGGAGGTGTTTTACTGAATTTCAAATGCTGATTTGTTTTGGAAAAAACAAGAGAGATGGTTCAGGTTAGTTAAGACTCTTAATTTAGAGTCATCTGATTAGACTAACTAGTAAGCAGTTGTGGCAACACATCTTTCCCAAGGAAACATTGCAGAGATTAGCTCAGGTTGTTAGAACATGGTAGTACTAATAATGCCAGGGTTGCAGGTTTGAGCACTGTCCGGGCCATCCACTTAAGAGCTGGGCTTGAAGGTACTTGTGCATCCCTTCCAACACAGAATATTCTGTGGTTTAAGATGTACCACTATGACAGCATCTTGTTTTCCTGGCACAGAGAAACAAGCAGACAGAAAGCTCTATCTGACAACCCAATTTTTGCACCCATTTTACCTTAGAAGTGTTTGGATGATCTAAAAACCAGTGTGACTCTGCAGTGCTTTTTATTTATAAAAAGTATTTATACACGCATATACAGATAGATTAAAAAAATAATTTAAGCAGAAAAGGAAGGCACATCATAAACAATACAATTGCATTTGCCTCCAGAGCTGGGAGCTAGCACCAGACTAAATCTTCTGTGCAATTTGTCTCTGTGATAGCGTCTTTCCTCTTTTCCTGCCATGCAGCCACAAGTCTAGAAAGTGTTACATATCAATATAAAATTGTAAACCAAACCTACACTCTTTTACAAAAGCAAGGTCTGTATATTTAACCCTGAGCATTGAAGGGGAAAACCTTCAGTTGTATAGAAGAAGGGTAAGAGAGAGGAAACACAAATAAATTAGTGTAATGAGCAATTACATAAAAATAAATGCATTACATTAATTGCCAAAACAGGAAAAAAAATTCTGGACAAGTTCATCCTACTCCTTCAAAGCAAATCATGCAACAGTACAAATGCCAGCATTTGTCTAATTCTCAGCCATCTCAGCCACATCCTGACCCTCCAACTTCCCATCTCTCCCAACTGAAGACTGAAAACCTGCACTTTCCATGAACACCATGCATTCCTTCTTATACTTCAGCTATGCAGGAAAGCCAGCAAACTACTTACACCATTATATTATATTATATTATATTATATTATATTATATTATATTATACAGAAAAAGGTTTTTAACCCAGATGATGGCTGGGCACTGGAACAGGGAAGTGGTCACAGCATCAGCCTGAAGAGTTCAAGAAGTGTCTGGACAATACTCTCAGGCACACCGTGTGATTCTTGGGTATCCCATGCAGGGCCAGGAGCTGGACTCAAAGATCCCTTCTAACTCAGAATGTTCCATGATTCTATGATTCTATTAATGTACAGCCCCTTAGTCCTACAGTACTTCAGGAAGGGTGGAATTATGCAAGAATAATATCATTATTTCCAGGTAAATTTATTTATAAGTAATATGTCTGAAGGGAATTCCTGCAGAACTGAATATCTTTTGACCCACTGCTGGCTACTGGTGTATATGGAGCTACAATTATACTTAGGCTTTCTCCCAAAGCCTAAGTATAATTGTAGCTCCATATACACCAGTAGCAGGCAGTTCTTAAACCTGTCAAACATTCTCTCCAAAAGCCTTCAAAGTGCTCCTAGAAGCAGTGATGATCTCTGGAAGTGCAGTGATTCCGTGTTTTTCTGGGGCTTGAGAAGGCTGCAACCAGGCAGTGCAAAGCAATGGTACACAGGAGAATCTTTCAAATACAGCTTTTCCTTCATGGCAAGGACTTCAGTCCTAAAGATGCAGATCTTGTCCTTGCAAGGTCTATTTAGTTCTTCTCAACTATTTCAAGAGAACTGATTGCAAAAGTGCTACATTTATTACATTCTGAACCACTAAACCTTAACAGTGATTTTAACATCCCTCCTGCTAATGTAAAACCAAAACATTTCATGAATGATTTCCCTATTTTTACTGAAGCATGCAGAACCTTCGAGATGTGTGTTCCCACTCTCCACACTAAACGGCAAGGAAAAACGATAAAAATAGGTAAATAAAAACTTAAGATAAGGTATGCCAGCAATTAACCCTAGGATCTTGCATTAACTCCCACAGCCCCTGCAAGTTGCACTGTAGACACTTTTTTTCAACTGTAAACTCAGAAATATATTCATAATAGTTGCTTCATCTCAGTGAGTACCTTCCCACAAGTAGGCAGCTGTGAGATCTTATAAACATAGCTCTGTAACACGGGCTAATTTTCTGCTCAAAGCTTGAATGAGCGTGAATTCACCATTCAACTGGATTCTCTTATGCAAAATTCCAGCAGTAAGTTTCTGCTCCACGTACTGCCACAGACAATTCTCCATGCCATTGAGACTTCCCTGTACAGAAGCCTGTTCACTCCTCTGCTTACCAACAGTTGTCTTTCAGCAAGTTACACTGGTGCTTCAAAATCCTGAGAGCTCTCAGCTAGTGGTAAATTGCTACTCTTCAGCACTGCAATGAAATATAGCAATTCAGCATGCTGTAGATAGTGTTTTGGTATCTTAAGTCACTGGCTAAGGGCAGCAATTTGGCTTCTTTTCTACTGCAACAAGGTAAAACCCACTCACATTTAAGATCCTTAGAATGAGTCCTCCCACAAATTCCTACACTAGTTCACAATTTTTCCATAAGAGTCTGAATGGAATGTGAACAACTAAACAGAAATAAAGTAATTGAAAAAAATTAATTAAAACATACTGTCTCCAAAATTATTATTATGGATAACTAAGCAGGGGCCAGAGGCATCATTTATGGCCACAACAGCTACTTTCCACAGCTCTCAGTCCCAATTCTGTTGTTGATACTCAAAAGAATAAATGAAAAGCAGCTTTTCTGAATTCAGGAGTCCAAATTGGTGAGAGAACAGGAAAAAAAAAAAAAAAACCAAAAAAAAACCCACAAGCAATGTTTCAGGCTAAAAAAGGCCAACAATGACCCAAAAAAAAAATTCAGGAGGAAAAAAAGCTGTATGCCAAAGCAGGAAGGTCACTCCCTTTCTTTCCCTCCCTTGTTGCTTACCTTACATGACCACTATCACTGATGAGTTTGACATCACTTAGAGCTACAAGAAATTCTGGAGTCTTTAAAAGCCAGTTTTGTTGCCAGCATGTAGATAAACTTTGTCAGCATCAAGACTCTTATAAATGTGCTTACTCTCCAGAAAGGAACACAGCAGTGATGATGAGCATGTGTGGGTGCACCACCCCAGCTACCAAAGAACTCATCAGCTCCAGCCACCTGATCACTGAGATCCAAAGGTTGCAGGCTAAGAAGAATCATGGATACGACGGCATGGCAGAGCCAAAGTGTTCTATGCTCTCTTTTGTAATTAAAGGTAAGAATTGCTGTGAGCTTCAGTCCTGGACGCTGATTTTGCCCCAAGTGAAAAACATCTCAGGAAGCTCTTGCTAAAAGCAGCACATCTGAGGAAGGTGTTTCTTGCCCCCATCTATGAGGCCAGTCAGTCCCAGGGCAGCCAGACTGCTGAAACCATCCACAGGGCCACTCTGCAACAGCAACATGCCTGGTCCTCCAGAATATCTGCCTTTGCCCACACCATTAAATAAAGCATATGGTATTACTTCTGTGCCTGAATTCTTCCAAGCCAGAGAAAAGACACACAGGAATTAATTAAAAAAAACTAAGCTAGAAGACTGAAAAAATCATCCAAGCACATATTCGAGATCCACTTCACCTTTAAGGATGTCAGAGCTCAAGTGTCAAGAACAGGGACACACAATTGCACCTGAACCAACCACCCATGTTTCTCTGCTGCTTGTCAATGAAGCACTGCCAGACAATTAATTATGGCAACTCCTCTCTTCCCCAGCCCACCCATAATAATTTCTTGTCTCTGGAGCTGAGAGGGTATCCTGCTTTAAGCCAGCTCTGAGATACTAGAACAGGTGAGGAATGGTTGGGGATGGGACTTTAACTGGGAGTTAGAGTAGATTAAATGACAGATGTTAGGAAACTAAATAGCTTTTTCCTTGAGACCAAAATTTTACTACTGAATCATAACATGGCAGTTGTTGCTACTAAAGAAAGCAAAATCTCATAGTTGCTAAACTATTTAAATATTGACAAACTAAAAGTATCACAAAATCAGCAAGATTGTTACATGTCTCATAAAAATGAACTTTCCTCAGTATCTTCCTTTACCTAGAAGACCTTTACCAGACTTGTACTGATTAAAAATATCAGACTATGTATCAAAAGATAAAAGCAAATTACTTAGAGATAAAAAGCTTTATTAGCTGAAAAATACATATAAGCATGTCTTTCCCTAGATGCTTGCTAAACAAAACTTAACCAGAGGCTGCCACATGGGGCTTTCTTTTAAACAAATCTGTGTTCACAAAAGTAACTGAATAGAATCACAGAAGAGTTAGGTCTGGAAGAGACCTTGAAGATCATATAGTTCCAACTCAGCCACCATGTGCAGCAATGCCATCCACCAGACCAGGTTGCTTCAAGCTGCATCCAGCCTGATCTTGAACACTTCCAGGGATGTGGTACCCACAGCTTCTCTGGACAACCTGCGCCAGTGCCTCACATCCTCACTGCAAAGAATTTTTTCCAAACATCTCATCTAAATCTCTTCATTTAAGACTGTTCTGCCCTGTCCCGTCACTCTCTGCCTGTATAAAACGTCCCTCTCCCTCTTTTTTCTAAGTCCCCCTTAAAGTAAAGGAAGGCTGCAATGAGATCTTCCTGTAGCCTTCTCTTCTCCAGGCTGAACAACCCCAGCTCTCTCAGCCTGTCTTCATGAGACATGCTTCTGCCCTCTGATCATCTTCGGCCCTCCTCAACTGGTCCATGTTCTTCCTATGCTGGGGGCCCCAGAGCTGGATGCAGCACTGCAGGTGGGGTCCCACAAAAGCAGAGGAGGGGGGCAGAACTCCCTCCCTTGCCCTGCTGCCCTCGCTGCTTTGGAGGCAGCCCAGCAGAGAGTTGGCTTTCTGGCCTCCAAGTGCTCATTGCTGGTGCATGTAGAGCATTTCAGCCATGAGAACCTCCACGTCCTTCTCCGCAGGGCTGCTCTCAATGACCTCATCTCCCAGTCTGTGCTCATAACTGGGATTGCCCTGACCCAGATGGGGCACCTTGCACTTGGACTTCTTGAGCTTCATGACATACTGCTTTGTTATAGCTACATGCAGCGCTTGCACCGTGACCTCATCTAGCAAGTCTGCCCAGTCTTGGAATGAGAGTAGTCAACTAACTTTCATGTGCTAACTCTAACACTGGTCAACACAAAAATGACAACCAGCTAAATTAAAACCAGTCACACATAGTCCCTTCTTCATAAGGATTTTGGCTTTTGTTATTCTATACCATTCATTTGTATTAACTGGATTTATGAGGATACAGCAATTAGCAGAAAATAACACAGAAGGAGCAGGTATAAGCAACTTTCAGACTGCTGCCCAGACCCTGCCAGGCATGGTCTGTCCATGGTATTTCTGGTAGAGTCATTCACATGACCCTGCCTGTCATGTGAATGACTCTACCAGAAATACCACCATGCTGCAGGACTGAATTAAGGTTCAGTGGGGACACAGTAACTGCCTGAATCCAGAGCAAAGAAAGGTAGCTTCTCCAGCAACTCAAAGCCTGCTTTGGGCTGCCTGAACAGTATCCTCAACTATTTTTAACTCTTCAACTGTTATGACCAAGACTTTCAAATGTTTTTTTCTTAAGGTCTTCACCCAGGAAAAGGAGCCACACAGCACAATTTGCTGGGCACTTTCAGACAATGTAAAACACTTCACTTCCCTTTTAGAAAAGGAAGGGGGAAGTATAAGGGACACATATTTGGTAATTAAAATGGATCCTTTGATGTTTTGCTGAAGAACTGAAGCGCAAGACAGAAGTGCATACGCTCACCCACACCAGCAAGCCCAGTTAATCTCTGATGTTCAGCTACAGCTGGAGTTAGCGCAGCCACCATCGTGGGCGTGGTGCTCAGGGGCATGCCTTGCCACATTCACTAATGGACATGTCAGAGTGCTCCTGTGTGCCCACATCCTTCAGCCCATCATCAGTGAGGCCTCCTGTGCTCAAAGCACAGTGAAGCTCCAAGATCTGGGCTTCCTTTGCTGGCAGTGACAAAGGCACTTCATTATCTCTCTGACAATTGGAAAGAAACACAGGAGGTGATGAGCACGTAATGACAGCAGCATGGGAAAAGCCTGGCAATTGATTTTATAGACATCCTTTCCTCTTCCATAACAGCTTTTCAGAGGATGCACAACACAGGTTCACACAGAGCCACCTCTACTGCCAAAATTAAGAACCTTGGGCGACAGAAACAAATCTTGAAAAAACACACACGTGCACACATCCTGGTGCAGTTTTTGTTCCACCATTTCAGCCACGTCTTACGGACCCAATCCAGCACCAAGTATGTATCTGACTGAACATACAAGCAGCCCCAGTGGTTTAGGTGCAGCCTGTGCTCTCAAAGGTGAGAGCATCTCTCACCCCTTCCCTTCCCCATCTTCTCCTGCTGTCACCAGGTCAGCTCTGAGCTGGCTGGAAGCCGCAGGCACAGCTTCATGCCAGATTAAACAGAGCTGAGCCTACAGCCTGTGCTGACACTGGTGTTCCCCTGACCACAGTAACCATGAACTAAACAGGGAGCTGAAAATGAATCCAGCTAAACCAGCCCAATGAAAAATAACCTAAACAAAAATCATACAAAGAGTCTTCAGCCTGCTCATTACATAGTGATGGATGTCCCAAGTCTGAGCTGAAGAGGGGCTTGCAATACAGCCCCAGATCCATTTCACCTCCAGGAAAGGGAACAGGCAGTCACGTTCAGCAGGGTTCATGCATGAGAATGGCAGCCCAGACTCTGATCACTTCAAATCTGCTGTAAAACACCAAGAAGAGTCACTAACCCAGGCCACTTGAACAGCAAACAGCACAGTCCTGCTCTTGAGGGCAAACCAAAACAAACACCTCCAGCAGAAGAAAGTGTCCCATTGCCTTTAAACTTCTGTTCACATTTTATCTTTACCTTGGGGCAGGGACTTCATCCATTACCCCACCAAGCATCATGCAGCTGCCAGCCCTTCTTCTGTAAGGAATGGCTTGTCTCAGCAATCCCAAATGACAATGCCCAGCCTCCTCATCACCTCTAGTCCCCTTGTCATGTCAGCACAACTGTCACCTGGACTGCATGTAACCTGAATTGGGGACTTAAGCTGAAAAGCAACACAAGAATTAAAAGCAGAGTGAAACACAAGTCCAGCCAGATCAGTTGTGTGTCAGAGAAACACAGAAGTTCACGTGCCAGGAAGGTGATGGACCAAACAGTCAGAAGTGAGGGAGTGCAAACACAGCTGGGAAATGGATTCACCAACCTCACCGCAGCCCAAACCCAATGGGTAAAGAGCAGCTTGCTCCTGATTTCCTGCACTCTTTCAGTACTGCTTAACACACTTTGCATCACCTTGGCTGTGGGTGAGGAGCACAGACAGGGCCAGTTTATTTAACCTAAGTGGCCAATCTCCTCTGGTGGGTCAATGGCCTGTCACTGTGCAACCAACACCTCAGTTATACAGCAGACACCTGCCTGCAGACTATCCTGAGAGCAAGAGAACACAAATACCTTAGATATAAGGTTCAGAGGATTCCCTGGATATTGCCAGCTCTCTTGTCATTACTTGAAAAGAACTGCTTGTGCTTTGTACAGCTCTAAAACAGTTAATTCAGGTAGATTCCTGTGGAAAGCGTTAGCTCTGATGTTAAGTCAAGCAGCTGGAAGCCAGTGAAATGAAGAGCGTTACTTCCATGCACAGCTTTAGGAAATCTATTATTTAAATATTCTGTATAATTCTTGGGTTAGCAATTCAAAAATAAAACCAAAAGGGTTCAAGAAAAATTCTCCATAAATTGTCTAATATCTTGCAACTCCATTTACAGTATGGTTCTAGAAATTTTTATAATTTTTCTAGAAAGAGATAACCCTTGTTTCTCTGCACATAAATTTGAGGAGAAAATTTCTGATATTAGAGAGCTTTTACACAGGACAGACAAAAGTCTAAGAAAATGCATTTCAAGTTAAACTAGACAAATTCCAGTTTGAAACCACAAAGTATCCTTTTAATAATTAAATTAACAGTTGCACCAGCTTATTTAGGAAATTAATTTGTTAATGGAGTCCATGACACATAAAGCCTTTAACATGAATCTGAGGGGTTGTTTTGTTGGGTTTGATTTTTGGTTTTTTTCACTTTAGCTTCCCCAGATGTTATAAATGCAGTGAAATTCTGACAATTCTGTTATTTGGATCAGTCTAGGTGATAACATTAAAAACAGAGGAGATTATTTCCTGTCCCCAGTGTGAAACTGAACTTTCACAGGAAACCTCAGCGACATTAAAATAGGGAGGACAAGGTCCTGTCTCCCTCACCTTTGTGCATATGCAGATTGGATCAGGAGATTGTAACAAAGAACAAGCAGGGTCCTTTTCCTCTCACTCCAGCTAACACTGATCTTTCCACAGGATTTTAACTGTCAAAAGCCCAGATAGCATCACATCAGAGCAAAAGACACTTGCAGGAGGCACTCCTGAAAAGCCTCCCATGCCCAAAGGGTTTCCCACGGCCCCTGTCAGATGCCCTGGCAGAGCACTTACGAGAGACAGTGCACTAGACAGGGACAGGTTGGACATCAGCTCTTGCAAAGCTCAAGGACCACTCAGGAGTCCTCCAATCTCAGAGCCTGCTCCAGACGGAGGAGGAGCCTGGCTGGATCTCTGTGACCCAGTTATGGACCACGTACTTCTAAGAATAACTTCCACATCAAGCCAGGAGAATTTTCTTCTCCCATCCCCATAAACATATCCTTTACCCTCATTACATTTTTATTAAGACATCCCTCAGCATAAGTGCCAAATAAACGTTTCAGATACTTGAATTTCTTCAGCATGCACACAGCATGTGTGTGTTTCCCTATCTCAGACAATGCAGAGCAGACACAAAGAGCATAGGATGGATGCCCAAAGAAGCAGAGACCCGGGAAAAACCAGCAGAATAGCAAAGAGAAGCATGGGGACAAAAGGACCAGCCTTTATAACCGTGGGCTGCTCACTGAGACAAAAATACTGCAGCGAAACCAGCGAGGTCAAACATCATTTCCCCTCATCTGATAATGATGACTGAGGAAGTTTGAATTCATAAAAGGCACACACACATCACACACCCTGGAAGGACAATCCTACCAGCCTTTGTTCAAAGCAGGAATCTCTATAAGAATAAATCAGATTTTCAAGGGAGGCAGAAATAGGGCTTATAACAAAATTTTTCAGCCGCCCCTTAGCTTGAGCAGCACTAGTGGGCATAGCTATAATCACAGCAAACCTACATAATGGGTCTGAACTAGCTTAGCCCTTTCCCTGCAAGCAGAGAAGCTGCCACATCAGTAACTCCGTTGCTAGGGCAACTGCTTACTTTCCATATCAACTGCAAACTCGTTGCTATGGAGACACATATACAAGAAAAATTCCTCTCTATAGCCAAGGACCAGATGGTAGGGAAGTCATGGACTAACGGGCTATACTAAGTGGGACACAGACTACAGGACATTTAGATCTGTATGTTCACAATAGGATTAATCTGAACAAGTGAATTCACAGGTCTGGCAGTATAAACAAAGCCAGGGAACTCCACATCTACTCCCCATCATGTGATAACTTCATACTCTGGCCAACTATTATTAAACTGCTGAGCTCAATGCAGAGAGGTTTGTACAATCAAGGGCTCAGCATTTTCCCTTCTTCAGCCCAGCTCTGTCTCAATCCAGACCAGCCTCATCGCAGTTCCATGAACAGACAGGCTTTTGGTTTGCCAGGTAAGCCTGATGGCACTGCAGCTGATGTGGAATAGCAGCAATGTAAAAACAAATCCTCTCTTCCACATTCCACATCAGACCTAAAAGCACCAGGACAGGGCAAGTCAAAAAAAAAGTGATGAATCCTGTCCTTTTTTTTTTTTTCTTCTCCATTACAATGATCTCACATCAGGAAATTCAAGCGTTCATATGCAGGCAGAAAAAGCTGCAGACTACTAGATTCATATTTAGCCTCATGAATATAAACTAGTGAAACTCAAGACTGAGAAAACTACTATGCAGAGGGAGTTCAAAAAAGAATAAAGTGTTCAGCAGAACTTTTTTTAGAAAAATGATTACTGAAAGGCTACATAAACAAACACTGGAAAGCAACTATGAGAGGAAAAGCTTCTAGCTTTTCACAATGTGTCAATGCAACCAGAAATGCCTGCAATTCCCAGCACTAACTCCTTCCCCCCATACTGTATATGTTTCAGAGCCCATCTTGTTAGCATTTCATAACATGCCATTTGCTAAATATTGCTTTTTTCTTTTTTCCATGTAAAACCAGTAAAACAGGCAGACCCCAACCCTGCAATTTGCAATAACTGTCTGCAAGAAGTAGCATAAAATGATTCCTTACAGATGAAAGCCCCCCTTTCCCCTGCCTCAAGCCCCATACCAAAACCAGAGAACCCTTTAGATGGACACCTTCCTTCTGAACAGCAGAGATACTTGCTGCAAGGTACCAAATCAAGCCCGAGTGTGTGTGCACACACACGAAGGTATTTTCAAAGCCATCAGTTGACATTTACTGCTTTCCAAGTCCGCAATTAGCTGTCAAGCACCTGATTCAGCAACTCTGACCCAGGGCCAATTCTGCACTCAGGACTCTGTCTGCCACATCCCTTGGCCAGGACACAACGAAAAACCCAGCAGGGGACTTGAATGACCTGCTGTGGTGCATTTTACATTTGAGATTCCCTTTTCATTCACCTTAAAGCTGGCTACCTGAAGTTATTAGCATCTTCAGGAAGTAGAAGAAAATTCTTTCTCAAAATCTGTGATTTTCCTGGAATTAATAAAACTCCACCTTGTGATTCATACAGGCAAGGCTTCCCACCACACCTTGCTGTCTGGCAATGTAAGCACGGCCGTAATGAGGAATTTGAGACGCGGGTGACCAGTCATGCATTGTGCTGCACCTCGTCCCCACAGAGCAGCAGTGCAGCGTGGTATTGTTCAGATGAGCTCAGTGGATGGCCGGATATTTGACAGATAGACATGAAGACAAGTTCCTCCTAGGAAGGAAGCTGAAATCTAAATAGTCAACTTGTAAACAGAGGAAGAGGGTCAGAACAAAACACAAATGGCCGAGTTAAACACACGCCTTGCCAGTTACCTTATTTTGGTGGGTTTTTAAATGCACTGTGTGAAGATTTCTCACAGTCTGGAAGAGGGTCATAAAAGTCTTGTTGTGGCATTGTTATTATAGTCTCACTTCCAAACCAGAATTTAAGACTCTGGCTTAACCTAAACAAGATCAAGTTTAGGAACAGATTTTTTTTTATCTCACACACGAGCTTTCACAGCAATTAATTGATAAAAATACAAACATACAGTGTGTGATCAGTAATATGGGGATAGTGGATTCTATGTAATAATAATTTTTAAAAACAAAGAAAAGAAAAATAGACATGTCAATCCTTTAAAAATGAAAGCTCTGTAGAAAAGAAAGTTAACTCATCTAAAATGAAAAGTTGCTAGTTTAGGATAGTGCATGACTCTTTCTCTAGAGATACTTGAGCTTCTATTCCAGAGCTTTTGAAGTTAAATTGCACACAAAATAGGGAGAACAGCACCACCAAGAGAAGTCTAGTTTCAGGGTAACAAGTTACAAGACAATCACAGCATTTAACTCACTGAAATACAAAAGCTGAGTGCACCTATTGTTTCTGCCAGGGGAAAGTGTTCACTTTCTGATCTTCAGCCAATTTTAGAGACAGACCATGAGTGATATGATTTTACCTGCTATTTATTTCTCTAACCTGTGAGAAGGCCTCTGAAATTAATCTGCAAGCTGGTATTTTTATCAGTATACTCGTACTTTGCCAAAGATTCATCCAGTCCACTGCTTCTTCAGAAGGTCCCCTTTGGAAACTGATTCCTGCTCCCAGGCAGACTGACAGAGTAGAAGGCCAAGCAAGGGACTGCCCACACTGCTCTGCTCACTTTCCCATTCCCTTGCACACAGCCTCTTCCTGCAGGCGCTGCTGGGGAATCAGCAGTGAAGCCAGGAGACAACAACGAAGATCCAAAAGCAAAGATGTGCTCCCAGGGCTTCTGCTCTGCACCAGCTGCAAAAGTTATGTGAGCCCAAAGAACGACAGAGATTTTGGTGAATGGTAACCTTCACCTTTGATGTTACACCTGCCTCCGCTCTCTGAAGAGTTTCTCTAAAACTCACTTGAAATGGAAGAAAGCTTCATCACCATTACCTTCCTTGTATAAAAGAAAGAAATGTTCTTTTGGATTACAGCACAGACCATGGCAATAGAAATGGACCCTTACATAAGGCATACCCTTTCACTATACATTTGTATAAGCCAAGAACAGCAAGCAGCCTATTTATAACATGATTACATTCATCTAGAATAGCTGGAAACCATTACCACAGCATGATAACTAAAAACAATATTTAACCACTATGCATGAAGACACCAGCTGGGGGGAAAAACACACACACACACTGAACACTCTCTTACAGATGTCTAGACAATGAATTTAATAAAATCAGAATGAGCAATGCGAAAGAAATGCTGGCTCTCTTAACTTAATCAACGACATTACCAGGCACAGGGTTGTACATTCTATACTTCACTGTTAAGGACATTCTGAGATTAGCAGGTGAATATTTTCAGAGCCAGAGAGATTCCCATAGTTCCAAACTCACCTGACTTCGGTCTTTGTCCACTTTCTTAAAACACTTATTCAAGGACAGATTATGTCGCACAGAATTTTTCCATCCAGTGGGTGCATTTGCAAAATATGGAAAGTGTTCCAAGATCCAGTTGTATATATCCTTTACAGGCAGTCTTTTGGTTGGCGAATCCTCAATGGCCATAAATATGAGGCAGCTAAAGGAATAAGGAGGTTTGCAGTTGGGGTTCTGCTTGGCATCGTAGGGCATGTCAGAGTGGGCAGGAGACGGCGGCGTGTCATCACCGATGTCCTGAACAGGGCTAACACTCCTTAACACCGAGTCCCCAAAGCTTTTCAGCAAGTTCTTGCTCTCATGTAACCAGTTCAAATTAGTTAGTTCTTCATCTTCCATGGCCCCTTTATCTAATCTGATGGCAGGCAAAGAGAAATCTAGGTCCTCGTCATCATGAAGTGCCTTTGATAAATCACTATCTTGATAACGCTGGCTCAATCCACTGGGAACACTAATTCCTGAGCCCTCTGGCTTCTTACTGGGAGGCATGACTGGACCCATTTAGACAGCAGCTCCTGGGAGAGTGAATCCAAAGAAAAGGGAGAAAGAGAGAAAAGTTAGCTCATAAAAAGTTCCTGCGTAACAATTTGACAGCTTTTCCTTAACTGGTCACTTGGCCTTTTGCCACCTGTATTAAATATGACAGTTTCACATAATACTCATCCACAACTGTTGAATAAAATTATCTAAAGTCAGTACAAGGGAAGAAATTTCAGTTGATGGAATAAGATGATAATCCAGATACACCTCAGTTCTGCATGCACATGGAGTCCCACACAGGAAATTCCAAACCATGTCTCTTTAAAGAGGAAGTGGCGTTTTCAAACCATTGAATACCCCAATTGTATCACTTTAATAAGGATGTGAATTAAAAAATAATAAGAGTGACTTATGGCCAGTTGCTTCAGATTAATTTCAGCTGTTTCACATTTGAGGACAATACAATAGCACCATGATTAAAATCACGCTGGCTTAAGGCATAGGCAGACAAACATCCATACTGACTTAGCTGCACCAAAACTCAGAAATGAGAGCAGAACTTCAAAACCAGCAAGGTCAGGATAAAGTAGGAGGGAAAGCAACACCCGGTAGTTTTGGGCCCAAGGCCAAAAAATGGGGAAGCAAGTGCCAGAGCAATAGAGCACTTTAAAAATGCATGTAAACAGAGAAGATTTTAACGTAAGCTGAACTTATTTCAAACACGGTAGAAAAGAAGAGTCAGAAAGACTGCTGTGATGCTCAACAACAGCCTGTGAGAGGTGGGGTGGGCTGCTGAGGGTGCTGCATCAGCCAGCCCTGGGGGGACACCTGTGAGCACTAATACTTGGAATGTCCTGAGCACTTCCGGAGCAAAGTGAAGCTGGGCCCCTGCCCAATTCAAGAGAAGCAGACGAGCCCAACAATTCTACTTCAGATGCAGGAGACAGGCTACCTTAGCTTCTACAAACAAACTGCCAGGAATTAGCTCTTGGAGATGTGAACAGAAGTGGAACAAAAATTGGACGGAGTTAATACCAGAGTTTAAATGCACAAAACATTCTGCACAAACATTGAACAAGAACGAAATGATTCCCTGCACCGAAAACATAACCTCAGCAGTTACCTGAAGTCATGCAGTCACAGAGTCGATACCGTAAATGAAAGCCAAAAAAAGCTACAGGTAACAACAGAATGAACTAGCTGTCTGCAGGGACAAATAGAGAAATGCAGCCATTATGGGAAAGAGAAATTATGGACTTTAATTCAGCTGTCATAAAGGGGCAAAACCAAAAACTTTTAAGTTCTTTGTGTCTTTCTATAACGAAGTTACACCAAAGCAGGTATTTACTAAAAATGTAACACACAGAACTTTTCTGCAGGAAAGCACATCAACACACTCAACATGTTCAGTGAAAATGTGCAGTTTTACGTGAGTAAGTATCTGGAAAAAGAAAAAATACCGATGCAGATGTAAACACCAGGAAGCCAAACTCGCGTCGGCCCCACTTCCTATCTCTGGTCGCATCCAGCGCAACCAGAGATAAACAAGGGAATCGCCAGCGTCCAGGGGCACTGGCATTTCCTACCCAAGCCGCACACTTAACTTTGACTCCAAATGGAAGTTCCGTCCCATGAGCTTCTAAACAGGAAAATTATATGATGGCTGACAGTAAAGTAATTTAATTGCACTGTTGCTATGACAACACGCTGCTCTCTTTCTGTTTAATTTCCTTATTTGCCAGTATCCTCCCAAAGGGCCGTATCACTTCATGATTTTTTTTCCCCTGTCTCTCTCTCTCTCTCTCTCCCCGCTCCAGGCAGCGGGGGTGACCGGGCGGCCGCGGCCCCGCGGAGCCTCCTCGGGCCGGCACGGAGAGCCTGCAGGGAAGTCCGGCGGCGCCCGGCCGAACAGCGGCTCGCAGCGGGGCCGCCGCGGGCGGGCGGGGTGCCCGGGGCAGCCCCCGCGGCGGCGGGGCCCGACTGGGGCCACAACGGGGGAGTGGGGTACGGGGGGGCTTGCCAGCGAGGCCCGTCGCAGCTGCAGCGGCGCCCCATCGGCAGACAAAAGAGCGGCGGTCACGGCGAGCACACGTTTAAGCCGGACGAACGCGTTTAACCCGCGGCAGCTCCGGCGGACGCGCCCCGCACGCGCGCCCGCCGCGGCCGGAGGGGGGCGCACCGGGGCGAGCCCCCCCGCCCGCGCTGCCACCGCACCCGCCGCGAGGGGGGGCGGGCGCCCATTGGCCGCGGCCGCAGCCAATCAATGGCGTTGCCAGGCGACCGGGGCTGCTCGGACCGGGCGGCGCGCGCCGCGCACCCCGCCAATGCCGGCCAGGTGTCACCGGTCCGCGCGGCCCCGCGCGCCCCACCGCACGTGCGCGCGCGTGCCCCGATGTCCTCGCCCGGGCGCTGCCGGGACCCCCGGCGGGACGAGCTCGGGCCGGGCGCGGCCCCGCGGCGCGGGCACGGCCGGGCTCGGCGGGGTCACGGCGGCGCGCACGCCGGGCTGCGCACCAACTCCCGACCAAGTTGTGGCGCGGGGTCGGGCCGAGCCGGGCAGGACTGCACCGCGCCGCTGCCCGCGGCCGGCCCGCACCGCCCCGCGCAACCCCCGCCGACAACAGAAACAACAACAACAGCAGCAACTTACCTGGCGGGGGGCGGCGGTTTCACCGCGGCCCCTTCATGGCAGTGGCACAAAGTTTCATCTGACGGAGCCGGGCATGGCGCGCCCCCGCCTCAGCCCGAGCCCCGGGGGTGCCGCGGGGGTCCCGGCGCACGGGGCTCCGCCGCCTGCATGGGGCCCGACTGCCCCACACCCGCCCCGCGCTCCCGACGGGCAGCGGTCCGCCTCGGTGCGAGCCCGAGAGCGAGAAATTGTTTCCACTGCAAACAAAAAAGGCGACACATGACCACGGAGGGAGGGGAGAGAGGGAAAACGTGGGCTGGGCCAGCCGCGACGGGAGAAGCCGCGGAAGGGAGGGCCGCCGGCGGTGGGGGAGGGCGGCGGTTCCTGCCGGCCGCCGGCGGGGACCCGGCCGTACCCCCCGCAGGCGCTCGCCCACCCCGGCCCCCGCCCGGCGTCCGGGTCGTGCCGGGCCGGCGGCGCGGGCCGGCGGCGGGCGGGTATCCGAGGTCGGAAGGAAGGCACTCGGGAAGTCCCGGTGCGCAGAGAACCGGCAGCCGCGGCGCTCCCACTTGTGCGAGTCTCCTTTCCCCCCGCCCGGCCAGACCGACCCCGGCTGAACTGCGGTGTACACCGAAGGCACCGACGAGCCCCAGGAGCCCACGGCTTAGCGTAGCGGAGCCCTGCTTCTACCTCTCCCGCAAGAGGAGCGGGGGAGGCATCTTTCAACACCCTCCCAGTGGGCAGGTAATTCCTGCCGAAAACGGGCGAACCTGCCGGCCCGGCGGCGCACACGAGTCCGCCGGCCGGAGCCAGGCACCTGCCCCGCGGTGTGAGCGGGAGCCGGGCCCTGCGGGGTGTGCGGGCAGACAGGCGCGGATCCCGCCCGGCGGCTCTGCTGCTGGCTCCGGGCACCAGGAAACTACGGCCACTGCCGTGGTGTGCGGTGCACAGTAAAGAACCGTGTTGCAGAAATCTGCAGTAACTGCCAACGGAAAGGGGGCGGGGGGGGGCATATTTCCCGAAGGAAATCTGCTTTAAAAGAAGGTTTGACTCAGTTAGGAAATATGGTGCATTTTCTTCTCTGCTATCATACCCTGACATAACTAGTATTAACTTGAGTAAAAACACCCTTGCCATCAGTTGAATTAATTGAAGGGAATTAACTTGATTTAAAAATAAAGAAGTTGTTCAGTCTAGACAGCACTAGCTGAACATACAGTCTCCTATACGTTACATGCCAGATCTCAAGTAGCTTCAGTGATTTGCAGCACAAAATTAAAGTATGGCTGTCTACCCGCAAAACAAGTACATGGAACTGTTTCGTAGCCGGTCCACAAAAATCAAACATTTTCTGCTCTGGGTAAATGATGCTCACAGATTTAGTATACTATAAAATAAATTCTCCTTTCACTATAGAAAATGCCTGCTGCAGAAATGTATAAACAATATCACTTAAGTCAGAAATACAGGTATCCTTCCCAGTGCAGTCCTTCCTCAACACAGAAATTGTCACTAAGCTAGGAAGGAGAACATTTTAGCTGTTTTATTTAGAAAAGTTAGAACAGCTGCTCTAAGACCTTAAGGGAATTCTGCATTATTTCCCAATGGATGGGTTACCTCCTTTAATCTGTTTAACACTCATGAAATTCCCAGTTTTAGATAAGAGTGGCAAGCACCTCATTCTTAAAGTGCAGGGATAAGAAGCATTTCATTGATTCTCTGGAACTAGAAATTCCTGTCATAACTAGCTAAGACTTCTTTTGCCGATAGCTTTCCCTCCCCTACCCAGTGAACTGCTATTTCACATTCTTGCATATTTTCAAGAAGACACCAGCAGCTGAATTGTAGAATGGGAAGAATACCTATCAGGCAGCAGGGTATCATCATTACCCACTGGCAATCCTGCCCTGTGACTCCACCAGCCCTAACACTCCAACAGTCAGCAAGACCATTCGTTTACGCAATGCTTATCTCATGGCCGTTTGGTTTCAAACCCAAACTAAATTACCAAGTCATAACTCCACCCACCTGAATTTACTCCAAATGCTTCAGACATTTTTCTGAGTGAATCAACATGCCTCTTTATTGGCAAGCAAGGAGATTTATTGCATTTATTAGCACTTGTAAAAGTCAAGTGTCTTGAAAGACTACCAAGAAGAATTCAGCTAATGAGAATTATTTCTGAAGTGAGAAGGGGGAAGCCTCATGAGATGCAGGGTAGTATGCAAAGAAAATTATACCCTGAATACATTATGTATGCATTCTATTCAGCTCAGTTCTGTTCAGAATTAGTGGCCAAATTCTCCATGAATATTGGTGGAATATGCTCAGTTTCAGAGTTTTCTGGTTTTTCCATGGCAGGTAGGAGTTTTCCCAGAGTGCATACTAGTGATTGCATTGAAGGGCCAGTGTGAGGCATTTGCTGTGTAGACAGAAAAGCCAGCATGATCAAGCGCAGGGGCCAGCAGCAGGTGGCGGAGAAGGTTAGGAGAGCAGGGGGCAGGCTGCCCGCTGGGTCGGAGGGCTGCCAGACGCTGCTCCCCGCTGAGGTGTCCCGTGAGAGGCAGCAGTGCGGGGCAGCCTCTTGCTGGCTCCCACTTACCCCTGAGCTCAACAGCAAGTGGAGCTGGTGACTTGCAGAGCAGTAGAATACCAGCAACAATGTAAACACTACAATCTTGCCTCTCAGGATGACTGTTCCCCGACTTCTGACTCTTTGCTGGAATTCCTAATACAACTAATTGAAGAAAGGAGCACACAGTCTCATGCAGCTCCATTGAAAGAACATTAACTGCCGGCTTAGAGACTACAGCAGCAGCAGAACAACTAATGTACGGCCATCAAGTAACTAAATACTCACTGTAATCTCAGGCAAGCCCCCAAATTTATTAGGGTGTTGATTTCCCCATTTCTGAGACAGCAATAATGCTAATTCATTTAGCATAAGATTTGCAACACTGACAGATGAAACTGTTTGTACATCAAGACCAAAGTACTTGCCGTACTGAAGGCTGATTAGAAGTTCCAACAGTGCAGAGCTGCACTTTAGCCTTGTGGGCTAATATACAACAGTCTAATCTTTCCACTCAGATTTCAGAATACCAGCTGCAGATGTTGCAGTATCTTATTTAATGAGGATTTCCAGCCATCTCTCTATACTCCTTTATCTCTTATCCTCCTCTAGATTGGAATCCCTGAAAATTTCCCACAAGCCATTGAGCACACAAGCACAGCAAGGGTCATGGGCTCAGAGGCTCATCTTCCCCCCTCAATCTCTGTCTGCTGGGAACATCTTTCTTTGCTAGCATTATGACCATGTGTCATGGTTTAACTCCAGATAGCAACTAAATACCATATAGTCGCTTGCTCCCCCTGCTACACACACACAGTGAGGAGAGGAATCAGATTAAAAAAAAGCCAAAAAAACCAAAACCTTAACTCTTGGGTTAAGATAGGAATAGTTTTGTAATTCAAAAAAAAAAAAAAAAAAAAAAAAAGGTGATGATAATGATAGTAATAGTAAGGGACAGAAAGAGAAGTAACACCCAAGAGGAACAAATAATGCACTATACATTTGCTCACCACCTGCTGACAGATGCCCTGTTCATCCCTAAGAAGTAATTGGCCCCTCCTGGCCAATTTCACCACAGTTTATATACTGGGCATGATGCTCTATGGTATGGAAAATTCCTTTGGCCAGTTCAGTCCCCTGTCCTGGCCATGCTCCCTCCTGACTTCTTGTGCACTGCTCACTGTCAAAGCACAGGAAACTGAAAAGTCCTTGACTTAAGTCAAGCACTGTACAACAACAACTGAAACATCAGTGTGACATCAACTTAATTCTCATACTGAATCCAAAAATACAGCACCACTGTCTCAGCCAAAAGCAGGACACCATGTCACATAACCTTATTAAATACTTCTACTTTCTGCCTTCTGGTCTCACCTGCCACACTTCAACAGTCCTGCACTATTTATCCTCACCTTAAGCCCCTCTTCCTATGGTCTCCAATTACCATGTCTTTATTGACTGGTGTCCTTGTCAATGTTTATTCTCTCTACATCAGTCAGATATCTTCCCTGAAGTCTGCTGCAAGTTTGGCAGCAAAGCTTGCTCATTAGGACTTAGAATTACACAGCTGTACAAAAAACGCTCCTAATTCTTAAGGGTCCTAATGTACTTTTCAAAGAGTGATGTGCACAGGGCTGCTGACTCTTGTGATCAGACCCTCAGTTGGGACACAGCTCAGGCCCTGGCACCTGTACACTGACCATCTCATTTTGTGTCAATTCTTCCCCCATGCAGAATGACATGTTGTCCCCATCAGTCTTGATATTTCTAATCTTCTGTTTTCTCTAAGGCAATGGATTTAATCTTGTACAGAGCACAAGCACATTGGACAGCTTCAGGAACTTATAAAAACTAAATCATGAATACAGTGTTTATTCATTTCTGCTTTCACAACTCCTGTTCTCAGCATTCTTCTCCTGCAGTATCAACACTTCTTTATTTTTAACCACAGCAGACCAGCCTGGTTTTGTTTTCTGCACTATGCCTGCTTTTGGGGCAGAGAAACAGCAGTGTCTGAATTCCTGTCACAGCACCAGAACAGCCAGAGTCTCTAACCTGTACAGAGGTAACACACCTAATGGGCTGACAAACAGTGCCCTGCTGCCCTGAAAGACAGCAGCTCTGGCTTCACAGCTGCTCTGAGTGCAGTTATACCCTGCCTGCCCATCCCATGGCTTTTGCAAGCATGCCTTCCCATTTCTTCACCCAACAAGCACTAAGCTATAAGCTGCACATGCAGTGAAGGCCCAGCTTACCAACAGATCTATCTTTTGCTCATTCACTCCAGAACATGGAATCAGATTTACAAAGCATTTTCCCAACCTTGCATTTAATTAGTCTTCAAGTTCTCATTTTCCCCAGCAGGCAAAACCCAACAGAAACAGAACTGAATCTGTGAGTAAAGGAGCACCAATACAAAGCTTTGTCAGAAGTCTAAGCAAACAAAACTATCTACGGTATTTCTGTTTCACAGGCTGAAATAAAATGAATTTCTTCCAATAAAATCCACAGTTTTTATTAAGCAGTTCCTTTATAAATTAATGTATGCACATTTACGATGTTATTGTAGTAACACTTGCTTGCAGTCTCCAGGAAAATGAGTACACAGTGCTAAAATTATATGGAGCTGAGAAGCTACCAGCAATTGTGTTTCTGTGCATGAGTGTGGTGGGAGGACAGCATCATGCATGCTCGTTTGTCCTACATCTATTTGTTAAAATGGGTCCATATGAGAGACGCTTTCACAGTGTAGTTACCCAACATACAAGGACCCCAAGCACAAACCTAGCTTATACTGGGAAAGGGAAGCTTCTGCAAGTGCAGCTTATTTTAGTAGTGGAAAGCAAAATGTTGCTGGGGTAAACATATCTTTCCTGGAGTCTTCAGCTGTGAAGGTCTGAACTCACCTAAGTAACTCAGTTGGTACATTAACTGTAATACAAGCCAGTATTTCTGGTACAGGTGCAGTGTTTAAAGAGGCTGAAAAATGAAGGAACTATGTTTTGGAGCTTTGTGCTCAAACTCTGCTATCTGCTGTAAAGGTGTAATGCCACAAGATGTGGCCTGGCATTATCTCAACATCAGTATTCACCACTTGGCAGCTGAAGTAAAACTTACAAGTAATCAGGAGAACCAGAAATCAACTGTATTTTTGTTCTCAAAAGCAGTGTGGAGGAAAAGCAGCAGCAAACACTGCAGACAAGTAAAGATCAGAAGTTTTGGGGAAAACTACAATTGAAAACCATGTTATTTTTATAAAATTCCCAAACTGCATTGCCAAGTGGAATTTCTAAAACTAAGACAAAAATATTTCAAGTTAACTTCTCAAATTCTGCCTCAGCTTTCCTGAATACAAACTGTTCACTTCATCAGTTATTTTAGGAATTTGCCTTTTATTTGTGTATCTATGCATGCAAAATTAGGTTTGCAAGAAGTTTGTGCTCACATCTCATCAACATCAACTGAAGTTCTCAGCAACTGACACTAAACACAGCTTACCATCACTACTGCTATAAGTCCTTTGACCATTTGCTTGTGCCAGGTGCATTTCCTAGCCATAACTAGACTTGTGTGAGTCCCAGCTTGATTTCCAGCTTTTTGTAGCACAGGATATTCTAAGGTTCTTTCCTCTACTCACTACTTGGCTCTACTCTTCCTGCACGATTCTTGAACACTGTTCCCGGAGGAAATCCTGTGAAACGCAGATTCCCATATTGCAACAACACAGAGACAACTTTGAGAGCCTGCATGAGGTGGTGCAGGGATGAGGCACAAGCATGGCTGTGCTGACCTACTGTTGTGTCTGCAAAGAGATGCTGAGAGGGTGCAGGTTGTGGGAAACACACCAAGTGCCATAAAATGGACAAGCAGACTTCTATCCTTGGTGTGGTTTTAGTGCTACAGACCAGTTCACCGAAAGTGACAGGGAGCAAGGAATAGAAAGCAATGAAAAACTGCAGTGGAAGGACTAAAAAGAGTCAGTACCATCTGCAGAAAGGTTCTGTCTTGTCCTGTGCTCCCCTCCACAGCCACAAGTGGGGTGGCCTCCAAGGCCAGAGAACCAGAGAGCAGCCATCAGGCAGAGCAGGTAAGCAAGATGTTGGGAGGAAGGAGGAAACCTGGCATAGCAAAAAAAGCACAGCTCAAGTACTCACATCCCAGCAACAATTTCCGTGGCCAGAGAATCACCCCCCTGGCTGCTACATTCATGTCCTGTGAGGTGGGTTTCCCTGTGAGTTTCCCAGCTTTTGGCTTCTCTATGGTGACAAGTGTGCATTATTATAATGGACTGACTTATTCCCTGGGACATTAATTTCTGCCAGGCCTTTTGGCACTGCCCCAGTCTTTCTGGCAACAGGTAACTTCAGTGAGCAGCTGCAGTGATCTGGGAGGTATGGTGCATCTGGCACCTCACAGACTTTTCGCAGGCTAATTTCACATTCCACAGGTTTCTCACGGGGATGTCACAAGGATGGGGTAGGTCTCTCAGCTGCTGAAGCACTGACAATGTTTTTCTCTTTAAATCTGCAGTCTTGTAAGCATTGATAGTTAATCCCTTTTCTTAGGTTCAGCTAGTTCCAGCACAGTTTAGCACTTCCATAAGCATTTCAAGGACAAAAAAAAGTTATGGCTATGTTGTGGTTTAATCTCAGCCAGCAACTAAGTACTATGCATGTGCTTATTCACTCCTCCCATCCCACCAGGGATGGGAAGGAGAATCACAAAAAGGTAAAACCTGTGAGTTAAGAACAGCTTAATAAATAAAATAAAGTACAATATTACATTAACAGTAGTAGTGAAAAGGAAGATATGAGAGAGGGAGAGGGAGAGAAATAAGTCCCCAGATGGACACAAAAATGATACACAATACAATTGCTCACCATCTGCTGAGCAATGCCCAGCCCATACCCCTGCAGTGATCAGCTCTTCCCAGCCAGCTCCCCCAGTTTATCTACTGGGCATAATGCTCTTTGATATGGAATATCCCTTTGGCCAGTTGCAGTCAGCTGTCCTGGCTGTGCTCTCTCCCAGCTTCTTGTGCACCTGCTGGCTGGCAGAGCCTGGGAAACTGAAAAGCCCTTGACTTAAGCTGAGCACTGCACAGCAACAAGTAAACCAGCAGTGGGTTACCAATGTCATTCTCATCATAAATCCAAACCACAGCATTGTATCAGCTACTAGGAAGAAAATTAACTCCATCATAGCCAAAATCAAGACACACTGTAACAAAATTTGTAAGAACATTTGAGGAGAAAAGTCACTTTTATTGCTTGTATGCAAGTAGAGGGTTTTACTTATTCCACATCACCTGTCACATAATCTTTGATATTCTTTTTCACAACGCAAAACAGCCCCAACATGAAAACAACACTATATCAAACCAAATACCACATCTAAGAAGAAAGAAATAGGCTACCCCTGGAAAAAGCCCTGCAGGTTATTGGAGCACTGCTGGGCAGCAGAGCTGGGGTTTCAGCAGCAGACAGGCCAGTCGGGGCTGTGCCAGGCAGCCGCTGAGCCATCCTTTTGTCGTGCCTGCGAACAGAAGACCCATGTAATGACAACCACAAAACTCACTTAAGCTCTGAAAAGGTGACTAATGAGCTCATTCATACTGCCTATAAATTATTCACTACAACACTGAACCCACTGAAGACAAATGGCAAAGTAAACTTTAAATACAGAGAGCAGGAGCCTCCTGCATTGTCAACTTCTGCCTGTAAAACTTTCTGCAATGCAACAGACACTTCACTGGCTTCTGCCCCCTTGTTAAAATCACTCAAATGTTTAGACCTTCTTTTTTACTACCTCTAGCAGAGTTAAGGCGGCTACAACTCCTACATATTTATTTTGCCACTGCCAAGTCTTCTACTTTAGTAGTTCCAGGTAATCACAAAACACTACACATAACTTTAAATTACATTCTTCAAAATGAAGGCCAGGTCTAAAGAAGTAAGAAGACAATAGCACATGAGTGTTTAATGAGAAGCAGCTCATCTCCAGAGCCTGCACTTACTGATACTTCTGTGAACATTGTAATATGTACCAAAATAAAACCAGATGTTTTAAAAAAAACACAGTTTCATTTCTTAGGTGCTGGTCTCAAAAAGCTTCTGATATGTTTAGAAACAGTCCATTTGTAAGAATGCTTTTGTTATTCTTTTTAGTGTGAACTAAGAGGCAGATAATGTTTGGATGCTAGCAGTAGGAGTGGTGGAGTTTGCTGCTGTGGTGGTTGGAACAGGCGTTTATTTCTTCAAACAGTACTTTTCTTCATAAGATAAATTACTCACACTATTTATAAGTTAATTTTAGTAACTTGTTGCAGGTTGAACTAGCAAGACAGAGTGAACTACAGAGTGACATTAAAAACAATGTCTTATGTGACATATCTGATCTTCGGTGGGAAAACATTACTTGCACCTCTGGTTACACAATCAACTCCAAAGGTCGGAACAACTAGATAAAAGGGAAAGACTGGAATTACATAGCTAAAGTCCAGCAGGGTATAAAGTAAGGTAAAGTAAGGGACACGTAAGGCGACAGCAAGGTGATATTTAAACAGAAGAAAAGAAAAATGGCCAGCAAAAGAAGTTTGGAAATGAAATAATTATTCCAGATTTCACTAATCACTGTCTTTCCTCCAAACTGTCAATGTAACTAAGCAGACTAAGAAATTCTGCACTACTTGAAGACAAAGACTTTACCACCTACCAACAACTATGTGATTTGTCTTCATTTATTTAAATCCATGATTCTGAAATTACCAGAGATCACAGAAACCATGTTGCCCTGTTAGTACTGCTCTTTAAAATGGTGACTACAAAAAAGCAAACACAAGACAGCAACGGAGCAGCCTACATCACATGGCATGCATGCCAACTTCTGAAAAGCTGTTGTGTTTTAACCCCAGCCTGCAGATAAGAACCACACAGCCACTTGCTCACTGCCACCCCAGCCCCAGTTGGAATGGGAAGGAAAACTGGAAAAAGGTATAGCTCAAGAGTTAAGAACAACTTAATGACTGAACTAAAGGTAATAATAATAATAATAGTTATCATAATATTGATATCAACAACAGTAATAATAATAGATGAACAAGTGATGCACAATACAATTGCTCACCACCTGCTGACTTATGCCCAGCCCATAACCCCTGCAATGATCAGCCCCTGGCAGCCATCTCCCCCCACACTGAGCATGATGTTTGATGGCATGGAATATCCCTTTGGCCAGTTTGGGTCACCTGTCCCGGCTGTGCTGCCTGCCAGTTGATTTCTGGACCTGCTCACTGTCAGAGCACAAGAAACTGAAAAGTCCTTGACTTAGGGTAAGCACTGCACTGCAATACCTAAAACATCAGTGTGTGATCAATATTACTCCCTTTTAAATCCAAAACACAGACCTCTACCAGCTGCTAGGAAGAAATTAACTCCATCCCAGCTGAAACCAGAACAAAAACTCTCCATCTAGTGAGATTCTTACCCCTCCTGTAACTGAAGGGCGTTGGCAAAGGGCTACACTGAAACCACAGACCCCACTAACCTGCCTGGCGAGGGGTGTTCACTCCCAGCTCAGTGGTGGGAAACAGTGGCACTTCCTGCAGCCCGCTCCCCACACCCTGCTCCTCATTTCCCTAATGAGGCCCAGCAGTGATGTCAGTTTTGCCCGAGGCACGATTTGGTCTAAATAATAACAAACATCAGTTGGCTACATAATCAGAGGAATGCCAGATATGGGGGAGTATCAGCAAACAAACTGGCGGGACAGCTTTTAACTGCGTGCAACAAAGTCTAAACCTGGCTACAAATGTCAGTAAATCTCTTGACTGGTCGATGCCAGTCAATTGCTGAGAATGCCCTGGATGGCTTTGACCGAAGAGGTCACCTGGGAGGGTTCATGAGATATTGGTCTCTGCAAACTCCTGCAAGACTGCCATGCCATGGGTAGGGCACACAGCCAGCACTGGGTAACGCTAACACCAGTTTGGGGCCAGCTGGATTATGCTGGGCACCAGGGCAAGTGCAGCTCAATCCAAAGCCACCCTGTGGCTGTTACCTCTACTGGAAAACTGGTCCTGCTACTCCGCCTTCCTCTTGGCTCTCCAAACAACATAATCTCACAGCCCTCAAGATCCCTGTGGATGTCAATCAGTGGGGAACACTGGGCTACTCTGTACTTTGATCATATCATTACAACAAACTGTAGGTATTTCTTACCTGCATGTAGAAAATTCAGATGTTCACAAAGCAAAAAACTCATAGATTCAACAAATAGGAAAAACTGTGTCCCCTTTAAATTGCATAATACCTTCTTACGAAAGAAACTGCCTTTCTGCTCATCCATTACCAAGTACAGGTCCCAGTCAAAAGAAAGCCAAGATTTATATGCTCCAGTGATTACAGGGTAGTCACTTTGCCGAGTGACAAATCTGTAAGTGCTGACCAGATGAGGTGCAAGCATCTCCCCTACTTTTATGTATTTCTGTTCATTATCAAAACCTCTACAAAAATGCAGAAGGCAAAACAAATGGGCTGAAACAAGCAGTGCCATCAGTAAGTTCCTACCTGTTCTTCTGCTACAGCTCTGGTCTTGTACACTTCTTGTGCACACTTCTTGTGCGCAGCCAGGGTTGACTCAGAATTCCCATACACACACATCAGATTTAGTGAGCCAGAGACATGCTGTGCTCATGTGTGAAGTGGGGGTTTGCAGCTGGGCCCTTGGTGATACATGCATTTATGTTTGTGAATACACACCATGGCAAGTGTGTGCTCAGCTCTGTTCAAGAGCCTTAGTCATCAAGTACCCAAAGGGGGTCCTTACTGAAGTTAATGGGTTCCCCTTGAACCATTTCTTCTCTCATAGGTTGGGCAGATGGAATAAGATCTTGAAATTGACCAGGTGGAAATTTATGCCTGTGCTTGCCTTACTGAGCAGGAAGTGTGATGCTGGCGCCTGCAGAGTCCTTAGGGAGCTGGGCTGAAGCTGTCCTCAGGTATCCCAGTGCTCTGTGGCTCTGTGAGCTATTTGATTGCATCCTTGGATTTATGCCAGTGCTAATCAGCATCCAACCCTCTACCTTTATTTCTTCCTTACCTCCCTGTCACACAGCTCCATTTAATGTTTACTGTAAGAGACGAAGAAGCCAGTCAGAGCAAAGCTTCTCTTGCCCACGTCCTCATTCCAGCCAAATCCTAAGGAAGAAAACGGCAAATGCACAGTGATACTCTGTAGCATTCTCCTGTACTTCCAGAGACCTGCTGCTTAAAAGCTGAAGCTAAAGACGCAATCAGATGTTGTGGTGTGCTGTAAACCCAAAGATATTTTTTTCCTTTCAACTTTCAAAATGGTTCCTGTAAGCTTCATCATCAAGAACAGCCTGTAGCAAAGTTCCACGCTTTAACTACTGACTGTGTGAAAAAAATTCTTCCTTTGCTTTAAATGTGTCACCTCATAGCTTTGCTTGAAAACCCTATTTCTTGTCTATTATGGTAATTGTCATATATCTAGGACACATGACAGGTCTATGCAGACTTTTTTTGATTTTATAGTACCTTCCTACTGCTCCAGCAGTGCTACTAATAACCTGCATTTCACCCTCTGAAATAACTACAGGTATACATAAACATCAGAAAATAATACATAAACACACCTATCCATGACCATCTAATCATACAGTTTAAATTATCAGTATTGCATCTACCTAGATAAAAGAAAAGGGAGTTATTTTTTGATAAAATGGTCCTAACAACATGTTCTCCCTTGTAGTCTCAGCCTGTAGCTTTTCCCTTTACAGACTCCCTTGAAGTACCTGGAGCTTTTCCAAGCACTTAATATGTCTATACAAAATATGGAAGCAGATCATTCCAGCTGACAATATCTTTCTCCATGAAGAGAACAGCAGCTGGAAGATGCTGCCTCACACAAACAATAACTGTAACAGATCAGGCCCTATGCAGGTTCAGTCTTTAAAAAAAGCTGCAGCTTCAGAGCTACCAAACTTCTCAGGGCTGCTCCACTAGAAGTCCGTGCCTCCGGCTTCCAACTTGCATCTGCCTAAGATAGCAGGAGCATGGCCAAGGTGGAAATGGTCTGGGAGATGAGGAAGCACCATGGAGCATGGTGGGAAGCGCTACAGGGGAGCAACAGAGAGAGAGATGGAAAGGGTGATTTGGAACTAGGGTTTCAAAGGGTGATGTGGAACCAGGTCAAATCTGGGGTGGTCACATGGGAAGCAATGGCCTTGCGTCATCTTCTGCTCCGGTTTCAGCTCTGGCACCACGTGAAAAGGGCAACAAAACCCCCCTCCAACAACCCACAGTCATCATTACACATGATCCTTGTGCTTGGATCAATGGAATAGTAAGTGATAAGTAAGTGTGAATGCATGAACTTAATTTCCACCAAGCATCCTCAATTCTTCACCTGTGCTTCCAGCCCCTGGGAGCAGTTCCCAGCCACCATGCGCAGTGCGGGGCAGGGGACCTGCCCATTTGAGGCAAAGACCAGCAGTGTGTCAAGGCTCAGCTGGCAGGATGTTTGTGAAAGCAGCTCAGTTCAGTCAACAATCTCCCCCTAGAGTCTAAGTACATCACCTCAAAAATATGTCTCAGCTCTTCTGGCATAGAGCCTGGGAACCCAAATTTGTTTCTGATCCAGGTCCTCTAGCTGGCAGTGTAACAAATTGCTGTCCTGCCACCAGGATGAATAAAGTCATTTTTCACTCATTATGTTATTCAAAAATAGAGCAGGAGCTTTATTTAAAACAAGAAAGCAATATACTGGAAATTAACAGAGAAAAAATGCTCTGTTGCTTTATAAACCACAAGGATAAAAGACTGAGTTAGAACAATCTGAGTTAATATCTCAAGGAGCTTGAACCAGAAAAGAAGATACTCAGATGCAAATTCTACTGCTTCTGGTCTTGCAGCTAAGCCTAATGCTACATCCACATCAGGGAGTCTGTCTTTTCCTGCAGATCACTAATATTTTTGCCTGCAGTCTACAGAATGGCTTCAGGCAAAATGGTACAGGTCCATATCAGCTGTTGAACTGGATAACCTATGGTTGTTCTCCCCCGAAGTGTGCTGTGGTGAGTGACACCTCTGCTGCTCTGACTGCACCTGCCTGGGGTGTGAGGCATCACTCTTTCCCAGGGTACAATCCTGCAGCTGCTCCTACCAAGCCAGACAGCCCTGAGATGGGAAGCAGGACCCTGAGAATGAACCTATTTACCTGACAAACTGTGAGGACTGCTGGACTTCCATCAGTGCCTTTAAATCGCGATGTGTTGCTTAACAGCGAGTTAAAGAAAGGCAGACAGATATACCTTGTGTCACCTGATGGTAACATGATTACAGCTGATTCATGTACCTGCAGACACTGCTCTCCCCTCAGCAGGCTCCCTTGGACTATCACTCGTCCCAGTGAGGAAAAGATGGACTGGCCACACAAGGGGCTCTTGCTGACTTGCTGGCCTTTGCCTGCTGGATCTCTCCATCCTAGCCTGTCACCCACCTGAACTGGGCTGATCTACCATCAGCTTTTATTACTGACTGGGTTATTTTTCCTATTAACCTAAATCAATACAATCATACAGTAAACATCCCAAAATTCAAGTCAATATAGAGAATTCATGTGTTATTACAGATTTATAGATATTTACAGCTTTGATTAGAGATCCTCAGATGGATGGTGCAATGGAGGCACAGCTAATAGATTAGATTTTCAAATACTGATGGTAACTTGTAAGAAAAGCACTAGAAAGATTTAAACACCCAAGTCTCACTGACTTTTAGATGACTTTCAGTGAAGTTAGTATTGCTCCAGCCTTCAGATACTTTCCAAAGTGCCATTTTATAGCCCTGCCTGAAGGTTTGCTTCTCTCCCTGATGGCACAATGCTTGTGAGAAGGGAGGGCAGTTACAGTAGAATGTTCATCTTACAAGATGCTTGTCTTGCCTAGGGGCACCGTCCTGCTCAGAAATGAACATGGTCCTGGGTGTATCTGGCCCTCGGCCATTACACTAACCAGAATGGCCAAACCACCTGGGGCTGCTCTTAGTCCTGTGCCCATCCTGCTCTGCTGCCAGCAGGAGACGGCAACACAGGCAACCAAACTGGTGTCTCCTTCTCCTCTGATAGCTCTGCTTTTTATTTCCAGTCAGATGAACAAGATAGTAACACACCCTCTTACACACTTTATTCTGTGGATTATTTCAGGACTGTGCATTGCAAGTGGGCTAGGTGATTAAGTCCTACTGCTGTGAGGTACTGATCCCCAAAGGGAACATGCCCAGCTCTGTGTAGGCAGAGAGGACACTCAGTGCAACAAGGCCTGAGCCAGCCCAGAGGGATGAAACCACTGTCAAATCATGTCTCTGCAGAAGCCACTGTCCACAGGCTTTGACTGTGTCTTGCCTCACTCTTGGGAGTATATTTGAGCAACCATCTTGACCTGGAAGAAAGTTGAAACAAAAGGGAACCACAACATCCTCTGTGTGGTAATCTCTAAGGATATATCTGCTACCCCCTGCACAGTACAGTGTAGGGACAGCCAAAACATGACATGTCCTGCAAACAACAGGATAAACTCACTGTCCAGGAGGCTGCACTTCTTCAAGAGACCTCCCCTGGAGTTCACTGGGATACCTTTGGCAGAGCACTATGCAGAGACATTCCCCTGGAGACATCAGATTGTTTTGGTTTGGTTCTTTAAAGAGTCTTTTTTAACAAGCAAAAGTCACATTCAAAATATTTAAACTTCCTTTATTCAGTTTTTTTTAATTTAAATGAATGAAAATGTACCAGTAAATGAAAACTTGTCTTTTTGTCCTGGACTTCTACTCTGCAGGGCAAGGGAGTCTCTGCCAAGAAACGTCTGTAAGACGGTTATACAGTATTCTTCTATTTAAGTAGGTCACCTGACAGGGGAAAATATCTATGCAAAATTTCAGTGAAGCCAACAGATTTCTGATTAAGACTGGCACCTGGCAATAGCTATAGATTTCCACACATTTATCCCTCCCAGCATAGAAGTCATACATCTCCTGCTAACTCACATGCTTATGGAAAAAATCTTGCATATATTAATACAAAATTTAGCAACTTCCTCCAATGCTTTTACATCATCCTCTAGAAAAACAAAACAGCACATATCTCTAACAGAGTTCTGAAAGTGGATCAAAAATCCTATATAAGGAGAGACTTCTGAATTTAGCTCCAATTAATTTGACTTCAGTTCAGATATGCTTGAGCCAAAAATAAACCCTAGACTGTTTGACTCCCATTTTCTGTTCTAGCCACTACACCACACTTTGACAATAGGTACTTTACATAAATGCTGGTTTCTCTCAGTACTACATATTTTCAGTTGCTTTTTCAAATCCACTCCACTTCAAGTGGCTGCCACATAAATGTATTTTTTGAATCACAGAGTCCAATTTGACACTTTGCAGAACTGCCACCTCACACAATACAACCCTTGTGATGTATCTAATTCTTAGGGTCTAAATATATGGGGCTTATCTATATATGGGTTTTATCTAGATGTATTTTGGAATACATCTATCAAAGTTTATTACCCTACTGACTGCTACCAGTGGAGTGCAGTATCAGGCACAGGCACAGCATCCAGAAACACCTGCTTCAAAGCCCAGAAATAGGAATGGGACTTGAGCAAGAGGTAAGGTCATGGAAAACACCAGTAAGAGAAACATCCCAGTATGGCTGCCACAGTTCCATGGAGTCCAGGTCTCACCATTAAGTGTTGTCAATTTAAGGACTTTGAAAAAAACCCCAAAACTTCCCTTGGACATCAGTCTGAGGGCTGAGAAAGGGCAGGTCTTTCCAAACTGGCACCAAATCCTGCACTCTTTATTCTTGGAAAAATTTTGTTTACATTATTACAATTCTGGGTAAGGATTGCAAGATGTAACTCTGAGATCAGACCTCTAATCTTGCCTCTCTGTTTACTGCATTGATTGTACTCTTTTAGACTCTGATCTCGCCATTCCTGCTTAGTGCAGGCTCCCCTCTACTGGGGATGGTGAATTAAAATGGGATTCAACTGAAAAGCTGAGGCAGAGCAGGGAATGATGAAAACACATCATCTGCCACGAGCAGCCATCACCATGGCTAAATTTAGAATGTAGGCTCCTCAGGCAGAGAGATGATCCGCCATCCCTGTGGGGCACCACTCACACAGTGCTACATAAATATTAAAATAATAATTGATGATTAATTAATAATGGCTTCCTTTTCCTCATGACCATCTCTCAGCTGCCATACGAAATAATCATTTCCTTTCTTCTAGATGCAGATACAAACAATCATTCAAAAACATATCTCCTCAGAGAAAATTCACTTCTTCATTCCTTTTCAGAAAAATAATATTTTCTGCATGAGACGGACATGAGATCCTGAGCCATGCACAGCCACTCTGTTTAAGAAAGAAATACTAATTAAAAATGCCTCAGAAGCCACAATAACCAAAATAAACATCAAGAAGGCAAAGCTGAAGTAGAGAAAAAAAGAACAAATCAATTTGTTCCCTCTTTCTCTATTATCACTCTCTAAAGACAAAAGTCTTTTAATAAAACACTGTAGAGATGTTGTGGGTAAGTATCTTAAGGATACCTACATTCCTTCAGTGACCATAGTTACAGACATCTGACTGATCCTACAGCTGCCTTTTATCAGTGTATTGTTCTTGCTTCTGATATCCACCAAATGCTTTTGATATTCACTTTACTTTCTGTAGTTAAAAACCTCCCGAAATTCAGCAAGCAACCCACTCCTTTTGCTCATCACCTTGCTCTGATCATCTCTTCCTAACCCAGGGCAGCCCTGCACCTTCACCTCCCCCCAGCAAGCCCTCTTGCTGGTTACTGATCCATCATACTGTCCAGTAGATCTTGTAGCTATTAGCCCTTCTTGTAACCTCCTAGTTAAATAAATCTGAAAAACAAATAAATAAAACAATCACCTGCCATATTTTATTAGCATTTGGCCTTCAAGCTCCAAAGTTGGTGTATGCAGCCTGAGTTCATTCTTCTCCAACTAAGCTTGCTTTCTAAATGTCAGATTCTACCAAAGCCCTTCCTTATCAATGACACTACTGCTGCTCTTCCTCCACAGCCTTTTTTCTGTTGATTGGTGTTCAGGCTTCTTCCCCAAATAACCAGCCCTACCCTTCCCAGCTGCTCAGCACTGCAAGTGTCAACCACCTAGACAACCCTGACCAAGCCTCAAAATCCCCTTTAGTTTTCAAGATAATTATTAAGATAATTGTGCTTTTTAGATAAAATTGTTTCCTTGCAGAAGAAAATCTACATCATCCAGAACATCAACATTTGTCTATGAAATTTCTTCATGGTATTTTTACTGATAAAGAATGCCAACTCTTAATATTCCCCCAGGCCCTCTTTACAGACAATTATTATAAAAACAGATCTTCCTAATGAAGATGGAGTTACTAAGTCCAGAAGTTTCAAATCACTAATAAGCTGTGAGACTCTGTGCAGCAATTAGTTTTAAGCCAGTTCTAAGATGAAGCTGGCTGGCTTTCTGAAAGGGAGGGATGCTGCAAGCCCACGAACGAGTGACCCCTGGAGGGCTCAGTGTGTGCAGACTGGGGCCTGCTGGCTCACACACAGGACTAAGAGCACGTGAGAACATCACAGGAGGAAATAAAACAACCAGAGCCCCCCGTGCAGGAAGCAGCACAAGGAACACCTTGGGCAGCCCTGGGGGCAGCCCAGCCCTAGGCAGGCATGGGGGGCAGGCGTGGGCAGCGTCCACTGCAGAGTCCTCAACATGAACATACGTGGTTGCAAACATGACAGACACTGGGATTCACCAGGATGTCCCGCACATCCTGAACAACAGCCTGGATGTAAGAAAGCACATCTCTAAAGATTTCACCCCAGGAAGTAGTTTTTCCACACTTTTAAAGCCCATAGCAGAAGGATGGCACCTGTCTCCAAGAACATAATCTCATGCACTGGATGATGTTCACCACTATGCTAATGTTAAAAATTCCTGGGCAAAAAAGTGAGGGTCCAGTCCTTCAGCCCAGACCCTGCAGCCCCCAAGCCCTTCATTCAGGCAGAAGTCTCCTGCCTCCTTACCCAAGGACAGCATCAACAAATAAGTGCAACTAAAACATAGATAATGCATCTGAACATGTGCATTCCTCATTTATTTAACAAGCACAGTTTAGCTTTAATTATTTATGATAACACTTTAGAAGGAACTAGTAAACACAGTGCTGTAGACTCTATAAAAGTAAGAAAGCCCTTGCTGCAGGAGACTACTCCATGGGACGTAGTGCTGCTTGGGAACCTCTGCTGGGACAGGGACTTGAACCTCACCTAGTAGAGGAATTACAAGGTGCAAGAAATAGGGCAAATGAGAATATTGAGATTGTATTTGACTAAAAACTTTCCATCACCATGAATGGTCTTATTCAGAGTTGTCTGTGTTGAAATCCTCTCACCTCACATGCACCTGCAGGATGAGTAGGTCCAAGTGGATCAAGGAATCTTTAGACCAACTCATTCCTACTCCCTGTCCCACCAGCAAAATCAGAGCTCCTTGCAAATCAATGCATTTACTGTACAAGTAGCTAGGAGGAAGGGGACACTTGGTCCATTTGAGCCAGGCCATGTGGGATCAGACCCTGCCCCCAAAAAGCCCACAGCCCATGTCAGGGCTGCAGACATCAGCAGACTGACATGCTGCACATGGCAGTTTAGGGCCATCAGTCTTAAGCTCAGCTGGGGAGGAGCTTTGGCAAGGACAGGAGGAGGGAAGGGGCCATAAAAGGAAAGGGCACAGGAGGTCTAGACATAAGAAGAGAAAGAGAAGGAGCTATGAGAAGAGGGGTAGGAGCACACAGCCAGCCACCCCAGGAGTGACCCTTGAGCATCAACTCTGGGCCAAGGCAGAGTGACAGTGTGACACACCTCTGGGCTCTCCCTTCCACAGCAGCAGCACCAGTGTTTGCTCCAGCTGCCCTGATCCCACTACAGGCAAAGGCATCTCCTACAGCACACCTCTGATATCCCTTTGTGGACTTCTGACATCCTTGCTAATTCAGCTATCTGAGGAGGAGCCAGAGCTTTTCCATCTCCATCCTTGTTAGCAAAGCCTCTGTCCTTCTGGACAGTGCTCACTGTTACTGCTCTCAGAGACCACTGGACGTTTCAGTGGAGGCAAAGCAGTAGGAGGGCCCTTTCTCAGTTGCACTGCAGCCTATCAGCTGCCATAGAACATGCTGCTCTCTCTTAGCCAAGATTAGTGCACCCAAAGATGTAAAACAACGGTTTGAAACTGCAAGTACTCCAAACTCACAGTGCTAGTCCCTGCCTTCCTGAGATGACTGCAGTGTGTGAAGAAGCTGTAGTGTCTACTGAAATCCAAGCATACCAGCTAATAAAGATTGTCACACTGAGCACTGCCAGGCAATTTCAGGACCCTTGAACTTGAATGAAGAAGTATGTTCACCTGGTTTACATGGATCATTGGTGAGTAGAAGAATAGTGTCTCTGCAGGCTCTGATACCCAACTCAAATCCGTTCTGATGCCCAGGTGTACAGAAAGACAATGCAGCCCCTTCCAGACAGCCATGCACAAACGCAGAGATATTCAAGTGTCAGGACAACTTGGGATTGTTATTCACCAGGGAAACCTGAGACTAACTTCAGCACTTATCTGGAATCAATTCTTTTCCCCTTACTCTATAAAAGTCAGGCCTCTTCCTTAATGAAAAAGGTGCTATGCACACTAGCTTTGCCTTTTCTATATTTCAACTTAAAGTATCGCAGGCTGTATTTAATAGTTTCACTCCTGCAGAGCAACCTTCTGAAAAGGTCAGAACAGAACACTGGGAGCCAAATTCATCGCTGGTACTACTTCATTGACTTCAGCAGCTTTACACCTGGGATAGATCCAGCCCTAACTGCCCGCATTACTGTAAGTGGAAAAGAAGTGTGCTTGCTGTCTTAACTTTACTTTTCAATTGATCTGTTCTCTTCTACCCCTGTGTGTTTCATTGCAATCAATAGGAATATATCTACTAGAGAAAGTTACGGCACAAAACATCTGAATAGCTTTTAAAAACTTGTCTTCTTGGTTTATAATGAACATCAGGGAGATGAGAAGGTAGCAGGCATTCAGCCTGCACTCAAGTGCTTTATCTTTTAGAAGAGGATACATGTGAGCAGCTACCGTAAATGGTTTTATGTATAAGCTACATCATAACCAAAAGAGATCTTCCTTAAAGATCTCCTCTTGACTGCAGGCATGAGCTGCCAGTCCTGAAACACAATGTCAAACAGAGCTCAGATATTACAGGGATGGGCACTATAAATGTTTATAAGCAGTTAGATTAGGGGGGAATAAACTTAACTTCTCAAGGACCATGTTCACATTCATCACGTTTTCCTCTGCACCACATGAGCCATGCTGACAGACTCCTTCTAGGCTGAGGTAAGATTAGAGGAATCTTATTTGTATTTCAAGTGGCTGTTTTCCTTTCCAACCATTCAAAGCTTCTTCCTTCAATTCTTCTTTACATGCCATGATGGCACTTTAACATTGTACCGGTACCCATTGCTCTGGCTGAAACACCACCCAAAGCACCACTAGCTGAGCCATTTTTAATAAATGATCCTGGAAAAAAACCACAAATCAGTCTTCTAGATCAGTTTTGGTCAGCTTTGAGGATGTTATGAAACAAGATGACATCATCACACTAGACAGCTCTTAGCATTAAATTTTAGACATGTGGCTCTTTTAACTTGTAATTTAGCATTTCACTTAAATATTTGGAGAAATATCAGAAATATCTATTAATGTCTGCCATTATTCCAGGTTTTAATTTTTATTGCATTTCAGTGTCAGGCATCATTACACTGGAAGCTTCTGAAAGACACTATGGACTGTGCCTGGCAGTGTGCAGGACCCCCAAAGTGGGACATGGGATGGGTGATGGGTTTGACCAAGACACAGAAAAAGCAAAACTAAACTGCAGATTCATCACTCCAGCACACATACGCTATACAACATTTTTAGATGGGAGATTTGGATTTTGAGACATTTTACCAACAGAGAAGCTAATTTGGGCTGGAATGTTACTGTGCTCTACTACAGCCACAGCATCTCCTCTGCTTAAGGAAGCTTAAGGTGGTCCCTGAAGCACCAGGCACTAGAGAACATCCATGTGCTACCTCTTCCACAAGATAAAGACCCTTTATCCCAAACTGGCAACTTATGCACTCTCTCACAAACTCCCAGTTTCAAGGCTTTGTTGTGAAATTCAGTACCAACTCCATCACACAGACCCTTCACCATTTATCTCATGAAGCTCAGTCAGTACCAGTGACCAGGTCTCATGCTAATGGCTGTCATTTAAAGGTTGCTTTTAATGTAGAATCAGTCAAGGAAAAAGCAATTATTTTAAGGAATACTATTGTATTGATTTAGCTTGCATCGCTGGGATGTCTTTGCATAATGGATAAGGCATTCATGACCAGCCCTGTGAAAACAATCTTAAGATATAAATAATGAGGCAAGAAGGTGAAAGGGGCTTTTTGCTTGCTCTTCTTCTAAACTATGTACCACTCACTTTAATGTACTTATTCTGAATAGCTATGCAACTGAGAGTAATTCAATTTTCCCACCACAATCAACAAAATGTTCTTCCCTTGATCACTCCACTTCGTACACTACTTTGTGGCCACTTCAGTGTCAAATTCAGCCTTCCCTGCAATACCCAAATGCTTCTAACACAATTTACAGCCTACTTAGAGACTACCTTCTTGGAAATAATGTTAATCAGGATAATTTCTCCTCTTACTTTAAGGAGCTCTTGATTGGGTGCTTTCAATCAGCTGTTAGCCAGAGTTACCTCAGAATTTCTCAACTTCTTACGGGGAAATGGGACAACACCATTTAGCAGTCAGAGAGCATGTTTAATGGATCATGCTAATCTCAGGGAGGGCCTATGAAACTCTAATTTGTCAGGTTTCATTACATTCAATAATGACTCTAATTCTCCTGAAGTGCTCTGTTCACTAGTAAATTATGTACCATAGTTCTGCACCCCATTTTCTCTAACTCTGTATTTGGAAAAACTGAAGGCATCTCGTTCTCCACGGCCACTGTCCAGAAGGGGCCTGAAAAAGAGGGGTTAAGAATTCACTGTCAGATGTATTTATCTCAGAAGCAGGTATAATTCTTTGCAAACAGCTAAGTGTCAGTGCGAAACCAAGCTGATTCAGGGTAATAAAAGCACTTCTGCAAAGCTTTTAGGTGACACTATATCCCTTACAAGCTTTCTCCGTCCTTGCGTCCATTTTATCATCTGATACCATCATTACCTTGACCAATCTGCACATTACTTCCTTTCCAAATGGATCGATTTTAAACCAGCTCATCTGCTAATGCTCAGCACAGGTTTGGGTGATTCTTCTATTGTTTCAATTATTTCTTTGAGGAAAATTCAATCCTGTTAAGCAAACAGTGCTTTTATCTTAGTTGAAGATGCGAGAGCTGTGGTCGCCACTGACAGATCAAGAGCTTCTTATGAAACCCTCCTTTCAGCTGTAGCACCCTCAAGTGACAGAGATGCCCCAGTTTAGCTCATTACAAGCAATAGACAGCGTTAACTATAACCTGGCACATTTAATAGTTGAGCTATTAAAATTAACCACATATTTCTGGAGGAAGATGTGCCATCTCAGCAAATGATCTGGTGATCTCCCTGATTTTCATCCGCTGCAGCAAAGGAATGGCTTCCCAAAGGGCCAAACAAAAGGCAGATATGCCTTCACCCCAGTTTCCAGAGACTAATTCTGGTTTGGAGGGAAATGCAGCATTGATTGAGATTCAAAACTGAACCTGTCAGGTTTTCTCAGATGTCTTTGGAGATTTGGCTTAGCAGTCCATAAGTAATGCAGAGTGTGCAGATGAGAAAGCCCCAGGGAGAAGAGAGTGATCACAAAGGAATAAATAGAGCAAAATAGATGATCTTCCATTTGCTGCTTGTGGGGCAAGTCCACTGTACTTTCATACCTCTTCACTCCAGGATAACAGTGCCTATGTCCTTTCTGAACAGAGACCGAAGAGTTCTGTCCACAGCCATTCCTCTTTATAAGGTACTATATCCTGAATGAGGGCAAAGTAATTTAATTATAAATGTCTGCAGTTGCATTTTAAACTCTACAATCATTTTCCAGGATAACCATATGTAAAATTTTGTCAGCTATGCTAAGGAACAGTGTTTATCAAGATCTGCCTTTCACAGAGTCCAATGTAGCATTGCTGAAAATAAACACCAGCTTGGTCTGAGATTCCTAATTTGCAGGTATCTTATGCCAGCACTTATATGATTTTCCCAGCCTTGCTCAGATATGCATGGAGAGCCCAAAAGAACAGCCTTACAGTAAGCATGAGACCAAAGAGTGTCACTTTCTGTTCATTATTGCCTTGAATTCACGAGCCTCATGCTGGAAAGACCATTCTGTTGCCACCAGTGAAGCCTGAGCAGAAGACATACCTTTCCTAAACATGACTCTTATAACTTGTTCAGAATAAACCAGGAGGAACTTAACTGCAAAAAAATGTCACCAGAATCCTAGTCAGATGACAAGCATTGTTTTACTTGAATCTTTCTAGCCCCCAAGAGAGTAAGTCCTGCTGGGGACTAGGAAACTAGCCCTGTTCAAATCAAGAGGTTCAAATGCCTCTTAAACTTGTAAATGGTTGAAGCCGAATGCAGACTTTGTGGGTCTGCCCATCACCAGGCATCCAGAGGTGGCCTGGTAATGCCAAAGCAAATACAGTAAATAACACTACTATTTCTACATGGCATTATCATTCCTGATTCGAAAAAAGCTTTTCAAGTGAGACGTGCTTTGCAATACCTGAATGCAGAAACAGCTTTCTGTTCTGCAGTGTTTTGCTAAAAAGTTTCAAACGGCCCCTGGTTTCTGTGCCTGAGGCTGATACACACTCACTTCCACCAGCAGCCCCTAGGCTCGAGCCTTCATTGAGGAAAAAGCCAATTTGCTGTTCACTGCTTCAACATCAACACAGCAAGAATCAGAGCACTTCTGAAACATCCCCCATGATAGTGTTTGTGACTTGGGCACTTGGGAAATTCACGCCACTTTGAATGATGATGTTTTATTGGGAGAACATCAGAAGTAGCAAGATGTCTTATATTGACATATTGGTTCCACTTTGCTAGACATACAGGATCAAAGTCATCCCTGGCAGAACTCCATAACCTTCAACAGATGGGATAAATTTGGCCCCATATGCCCATAGCAGCTGGGGACTACAATTGTTTTCCTATTTTCAGCCATATTTTGAGGATACAGAGCCTGATTTTCTGCACGCAAAGTAACTTGAGATTTTGGCATATGTGCAATACGGGGCAAACAATTTGTATTATCATACATGGGCCTGGTATGATTGTTAGGGTCATCTGCAGCACATACCTAAATTTTAAATTAAACATGTGCTATAAATAGCCTAGGAAGAATCAAGCTAGAGATTATTTTATCAGACACTCAGCAATATGTTCAACTGGTTGTCCTGCTCACTAGACACGCATCAGAGTCCCTTTTAAATGTAAAATTATGTTTTCCTCATGTAGCTGCCCCTATCATCTATTGTATTCATGTAGAGAGAAGCAGTTCATAAATACCATCTCACATTCCAAACTATTTACTATAGGCAACTACATCATTGTTTTGTTCAAATAAATTTACATAAGTCATTATTAGACTGTTTTATCTTAGGAACTTTATTTTGCTCTCAAAGCACAAATTAAATGCATGCATAAACCAGAATATTTTAGAGGAAGTTATTCCTGAATTGTTTATGAGACAGTAGACATTTCCATCTAATTTTTCATTCATGTAGAATGAAATTTCTTTAGTTTTCTCTGTATAGTTAAAAACCACACATCTAATTTGCTGGGGTTTCCCTGGAAGTGCGCAATAGAATAGATGGCTGTGCTGCAATCTGTTCATCCATCAGCCAGTGCTTCCTTTGACTCACTCCACATTCTGCTCAAAACACTTTGTGGGAAAGGCCAGGAACAACAGTAAGCCCCACTTGCTGCTTGACATGATCGTATTAGGAGTAAACTGTTGTTGTTAACCAAAACTTGCAAATGAAGTCATTGGAAAATAAATCTATTTCTAGTAAACATTTCTGTGTTTGGATTAATTGAACAGAGCTCTCAGAGTCCTCGCTAGCTCAGATTTACAGCACGGCACCCACCCATGCATCTTGTACTGAAAGGCACCGTTCTTGTAAGCCTTACTCAATTACAAACACACACATCCTAATTGTGCTTGACTCACGGACCACAAGGAGTGGCTGGAGAAAAGAAAATCGGTGGCCACAGTCACCCAGTAAGTGCCCCTCAAGGCCAGCACTTCACCTAGCCCAGCCTGAAGGTGCAGCAGACCGGTGCAGCACAGGCTGTCTGTGCCCTGTGCCCCAGGCTTACATTCACCCACTAGTGCCACAGGTGGGAGCTGAATAGCAACCAGCCCCCAGCAGCTCTACAAGAATCCTGTCCTGCTCATCTCCACCCTCTGCCCCAGAGTCAGCCTACAGGAACAGTCCCCTGCACAAGCACTGGTTTTGAGAGATCTGGAAGGCCCATGCAGACATTAGGTCTCCACACCAGGCTGCAAATTCCTGGTAAAAGCCCAGCTGTAGCTTTTCCAGCAATGCCACCACCACTCCCACAGCTCCCTGGTGTGCCACAGGATCTGACACCTCTGCACCACAGCTGTTTTGTGCCACAGACTTGATGAGAACTTTTGCATGACCCTTTCTTCCTCCAGAAAGGCAGTATATCACGTCTGCTGTCACATTTACTCCACTTGCATGTCCTGTTGTAAGCATTGCTGGTATGTCTCAGCTGCCAGCCCATCAGCTACACATCAGTTTAAACAGACATGAAAAATGCAGCAGAAGCAGAGACACAGCTGAAAAATGTGTATCAGCATTCAATGCAAATACCACCTGCCCTCATGGTGTTTCACTCTTGATCTCAGAGATAACAGGGAGTTGTGCAAGGTATTGTAGAACTACATCTGGGTCAAGCTGGGAGTGTGGGAGAGGTTTAGGCCAGAGAATGCTCTCCTTCAGAGAGCATAACTTGGTGTTAGCACAGATAAATAACTCTGCTGTTTGGGATAAAGGGTGGAGGGTGACTGCAGATAGTGGAAAAACCTCTTTCAGGTTCTTGCCTTTCTTCTTCCTGAGCATTCCTTTACTCAGAAACCAGCGGAATTTCATGCAGAGCAGAAGAACCAGATCAAATCTCTTTGCTTTTACTTAATCTAAGTATACAGCATATCCTTATGGGTCTGACCAGATCAGTTCTCAAACTAGCATATCACAGAAAACTGCATCAAATACAAAGACTTTCCATCCCACAGCCACAGTAATACCATGTGAATAGCAAGTAACTGAGTACCGGGAACCCAGTGAAGCTTCAGTAATACAGCCATGGAAGATGGCAATAATTTATCATCTCTGCTGTAGTCTAATCCCAGATGCACCATTTGCTAATTTATTTCCATATGTACCTGGCAGACAGATTAATCAGCCATCTCTCTCTGAAACCTAGATTGCACTTTATCCCTTTAGTAAGCAAGAGAAAATGAATGTACACAGCAAAATAAGAGTCCCTTACAGAGGAGCTTTGTCAACCTTTGCAGCTTGTGGTTTCCTTTTTCAGCTTAACAATGGCTTTTCAAAAATCTAACACCCAAATCTACTTCCACATCAGTGCACTCCTCCATCTACAGAAGTCTCTTTGCTAACGCTGGTGAAAATGAAGGCCGAGATAGAGAAGGCACATCCCTTATATTTCTAGACTCAGCTGGAGACAGCAGTATTGCCCAAGGAGAGGGCAACAGCCCTGCACTAGAGCCAGGGCCATCCTCATAGACAGCAGTGACTCCTCTGAGCCAAGGAGGCTGTTTCTCTGCCATGGTTTGCAGAGGAGCAAAATCAAGATAATAATATTTTACAAAACATTTTGAGCTCTACTGAACTAATTACTATTATCAGCAGTAATGTGCTTCTGATACACTTAGCTCTTCTTCTGGAAAACTCCACAAAGGGGCCGCGCTTGCTGGAGCCGAGCAGCTGTTAGCACTTCAGCGATGTTATTGGTAATAAATACAGCGTCAATTCTACGCCTGGTGCCCTTTAAGGATCTGTTTGCAATCCACTCTTTATTTTGATTATAAGACATTATCTGCATTAAACATAATTAGTCATATTATATCATTTGCCAATCTAAGTGCAGTCACTTGACGAGGCAGGATGGAGCTGAATGAAAGCGCAGCGCAGTCTGAAGCCCAAGGAGATGAAGGGAGTGCAAACTGGCACAGACCAGGCAGGACACGGGCTCAGGCACCCCCCGGCCACAGGCTTTTTGTGAGAAGGCTGTCACTTGCATAGCCATGCTGTGACTCTTCATTGCGTCAGAGTCTGAGCAGGCACATGTAAAATGTCATTATCAAACCACGGAAGAGTAATAAAATGATTGCTGAAAATGAAATTATTTATGAGCTTCAGTACCCTCATAAGAGTTATAATAATCAAAATACATAAATATTTGGATATGCTAGTGACAGATGGCATATACTGGAATAATCATACAGAATATGTCAGCTTTCAGAATCAGCTTATTCCAGAGTTGGCGTGTTTCAGGGCTTTCTGTACTAAAATAAGCACCTGGTATTTGATCCTCCAAAAACGTATTTTCACAAACACATGGGTGTCTTTTGATAGAAAAGCTATTGAGCCTGTCACCATCCACACACGGTACCCAAGTAACAGTGTGCTGCCATCAGCTTCCTCTGCTTTGCCTGCCTCTTGGTTGCAGAGGCAGTGGAGGCCTGTCTCCTCAGAGCTGCGGTTGTCAGGACAGAGTGACAGTGCCTTGCCAAAGTGTATCCACGCTCTGGGCTTGATCCACACACTGCCAGCGAGACAAACTGCTCCATTTGCAGCCCCAGGAAGAACAACCCAACTTCTTTTGCCTACGCTCCTCTGTTGGCAAGTTTGAAAAAATCCAGGCTTTTGGAGGAGAGCTCTGGTTGGAAACTAATGTTCATTAATAATGATTAAAACAATTACTGTGGACAAATATGTTTATTTGTGTTGGGCATCAATGAAACAGTAGCCTGTGCCCTGGACTAAGAAACCCAGAGGGAAGTAACAGCCACAGGTGAAGGGAAAGAGAAGAGTGAAGGCCATGTCCACGTGCTGCTCCTCCTGCCCCACAGCCAGGACAGGGTGGAACAGGCTGGCAGGCACAAGGGAATGCGGACACTGTGCCTGCACCCTCACAGGGTTATTAACAAATGGCAGCCTCCTTCTTCCCTGGAGGAAACCCTTCCTCACCTAGGTGTCTAAGCCATCACTGGCCCAGGACTTCAGCAGCCTCTCCTCAGTGACTCTGAACCACTTTGGCCATGCCCCCCCCAGGCAGTGACTCCACAAATATCAGTATTTCCAGGAAGCCACAGACAGCACCATATAACAGGGCGTTTTAGCAGACAGTAAACAGACAAATTTAAAGATTAATAGGCATTCATTTATTATGTTACACTCTCTTCAGTTTTCCCAGACAATCAAATTGGTAAATTAGAGCCATAATTTCCCACCAATTAATACCAGATGTGACACATTTTGACATTAAAAGAGTAAATATAAGAGAACTGTCAAATACTTCATATTCCTAATGTAATACTCTCTGAATAGAAAACCTAAAATCCTCATGCCTCAGACTTATTCTGAAACACAGACACAAAGGATGCTGATGTTTCCAACAACTGCACGTTCACAGGCTGTGCATTGTCCCCTTGACAGCTGCTTTCCCAAATGCATGTTGACTAAAAAGCCCAACCCCAAAGCAGTATTTATACCTGTAACCCAGCACAGGACATACTGTCACAACATCAGAGGAGATACCAATAGAAAGCAAGAGAAAATGCCAAAGACAAACGGGAATTATTGCATGTTTTCAGTGCAGTACAGGACCAGGGTAGTTAGCAAAGCTTTTAGGAAAGAAAATGAAATAGAAAAATCTTGTTTTAGTGCTTCTCTTTTCCAACAGTTTCTACACTAGGACATTCCAGCATCAGCTCCAGGTCAGTGTGTAGAATGCCACAGTCCCAGAATTACAAAGGTTCTGTGTTAATACAGCTAATCAGAGCAACCAGGTCAAGGGGACCTGCTTGGCACACAGGGACTGGGGTACAAACCTGCTCTCTGTGGCCATCTCGGTTCCCTCAGGCCAGCTGGACCCTACTCCACAGGACCTAGAAGAGCTGCCAGCACTGTTCTGGTATCCAGAGAGGAGAGACATGAAGCTCTGGGAGCAATTAAAGCTCATCTCCTTTAAACTCTGATCAGCTACAGTTTTGGGGAGGTGGGAACATATCATAGAATAGCTCCCCTCTGTTTCAATTATCTCCATACTCCCTTTTTCCACATAGTACCAGTTAGCAAAGATTTTTGATAGGCTGAAGGTGACTATGCAAAGAAGGAAACATTCTCTTCACACACCACATTGCCCCTGCCAGGCCCTCAAGCAAATCTACCTATGAATTTTCCCCCTTCACACCACAGAGATGAACTGGGATCATACAGTCTATCATCAGTGTCGCAGAGCCCGCACTCTGTCAGCTGTCTGCCACAAATTTCAGTCTCTTCCCAAATGCACCAGGCAACAATTTCTGCAGACTGCAGGTTTCACTACACCTTAAAATAAAAGGGATTGAAAACAGGAGGATGCCTAGAAACAAGAGGTCTTTTCCATTGGTGGTTGTTTTGCAACCTGAGGAAGCAGGGAAAGATCCACCATAATTACATCCTGTTGGCAAAGCCATTGAAATAAAATGCAGCCGGCTAAAAATCACCCTTCCCTCTTGTAGCTCACCATGCCCACAAGGAACAGGCTTCCCACGCACAACCATATGTCATGTTTTGCCAGCACAGCCAGGTACCTGACAGCTTTCCTAGTGGCCAGAACATAACCAGCCAAATCTGCTACTCAAATCAGAAGTTTTTTACCTGGATTAGAAGACATGGGCTTTGATGCATTTTGACCCAGATTAACTGGCTTCATCAGGCTCCAGAAATGAAGCTGGACTGGAAAGGGGCTCAGTTAAAATTGCAGACACTACCAGGAATGTGCAGAAGGGTCCCAGAAGAGTTTTGGATCCAAAGCAGACAGTGCAAAGCTGCAGTCAGCTGGCACAGGGAAGGACCAGTCCGACTGGCCCTACAACATTCATGATGGGATGAAATACAGCCCAAGGCTCCAGAGTGATTACACAGCCTGCCCCAGCCTCTGTAGACACTTTCCTGGAAAGATATAAGAGTAGGGCTTGAAGCAGAATTGGACCTCAGGCAGGAATATCCCCCTTCCAGTCTTTTCCCATAAATAGGCAGTGGGGGGCAGAGGGGAATGGACTTTAAATGGTTTTGCAAGAGGAAGCCAGATGAAAGCAAATCAGCTACAACTGAGAAAATCCAATCTACTTAACTGTCCTGCACAGAACTAATTTTGCCTGGTGCAGCTGTGACCTTGACAAACATCAGGTCAGCAGCAGCCTTACTATCTCCAAATGAAGGTAGAAGACAGTCGTCCCTGAGGAGGCCTCCCCAATGTCAGAGAGAAAAGAGCTCTTTTATAAGGCACAGTCTCTGGATCAAGAGGCATGTTACAGAAAGATTACACTGCAAATCTAATCCCCTATCCCTAATGCTCAACAATCTGATACATGAACCTGCCTTTCATCAAAGAGCTGGTGATTGCAGTATTGGGCAATCTGAGCAATGGCTAGGGAATGAAGCTGCCAGCTGTGCTGGCCAGCTCAGGCAAAGGTGCATGGCCACACCAGCTCCCTCTGGTAAGGAGTCCTTACACACCTGTTCATTCAGGTACACATTGCAGCACATCTGGTCAATGAGTTTTAAAATGGGTCTTAACATTTTCCATAGTGCTGGGACAAACCATCTCCTGGTCATCTTGTCTCCAGTTTTTTGCAGAATGCCCATCAAATCTGACCACTTTCAGTCTTTAATGCTCAAACTGACTTCTGACAACCTCACTCACTCCTCCCATATAGGGGAATGCAGCACAGGCCAGAAAGAGTCATATTTGTTAACCCTTTCCACCCAAAAGGCAGGCACATACAAAAGGCAGCTGTGCAAGTCCCACCTGCACAAGGCAGAGGTCCTGGCCAAGGGAGCCAAGTGACTTGTACCAGAATATGTTGGCTAGTCAGTGCTGCCCAACTGAGGACATGTTATTAACGCGTGCTACTGGTGTCACCCCTCATCTTTCAACAGGCACCATGTAGGGCTAGGTGGTGAGGCTGTAAGGTTTGCACTTCTAAGCTCAAGAGGCAAAATAAAAAGGATTTTTCTTTCATAATTTTAAATCAGGAATAAGCTCAAAACAAAGCAATATAGAAACATTGCTTTGAAATCAGAATCAGGCACATTAGCTTCAAGAAGTTCCTTTAAAGTACTCAGAGCACATGGCCTAAACAATGTTTAATGGCCATGTTTTCCTTGTAGGAGTGATCTCAGAGTGCACAGAAACTACCTGTGTCACAGACCAATGGTTTTCAACCAGTGAAAATATTGTTATATACTGTGAACCCCATTTAAGTATCTACAAATAGTAATGGGAGGAGTAAACCTCTTGTCAGGAGGTGTAAGTTTGCTATACGAGGAACTCTCATCACCAGCAAAAATTTTTAAGTAGTCCACAGAGGAAAGAGGTGTAAAACCATTGCTGGAGATGCCTCTAAGTGGCTATGGGACAGAGACTGACATAACACCTGCAGCTGAAAAATTCTTTGGGACATTGATAAAATAATTTGCCAAAGGGAGAAACCTGCCAAAAAGTTTTATCTTATTTTATTCATTCAGTTCCTGTCACTTTAATAGAAATAAAAAGAGTTGATCACACGCTCCATGTCTGCACAGCACATGTAAGCACAGTGCTCACCACCAGCAGTGCTAGGGACAGCCGTGACCTTTTTTGTTATCACAACTCATTCTTATTGCATCATTTGTTACCATATGCTCTTTTTGCAGGAGCTTGCACTCATGCTCTCTGAACATGAATCCCAGACTGTCATCCTGAGTGAGCAGGGCGCCTCCAAATCATGGATGTCCTGGATTTGCTGAGAGATGCCTGCTAACGGATGGCTGGAGGTGAAAGCTGAATGGATTAAAACTAGCACTAATTCAGCAATGGAACAAACTACTACAGGAAGCAGTGATCTATACCTTGTCACCTCTGACATGTCAAGATCCAAATGCAGACAGCATTTAATAAAAGACCAGTTACTGGGTGTACTTCTCATCTGTATTATATAGAGTGTGATGCTCCCTGGCATTTTGAGAGCTTCTCCACTTCAGATCTGGGACTCTGTGACTCCTTGTCCACACACCCAGCAGACTGACTGCAATGCTCGTTTTATGATATATGAGAGATGTGAACCATTCTGGACTTTTTCCAAATCAGCAAGCTTTTTTTTTTCCTCTAGCAATCTCCAGTCTGGAATTCCTCTGCTTCTGTCGGAGGAGTTCTTGGTGACTCACATGTGGATTGGGAGCATTCTCAGCCCACAGCTGAAGGCAAGGGTGTTAAATATTTAATAAAGAGACAGCTTTTCTCCCAAATGTTTTGGATAAATAGCTGCTAAAAGAAACCAAAATACAAAAGGGTTTTAGCTGCTGGAATAAAAATATCTTTTTCCCTTTCCAACAATCACCGAGCTGCCCTCACCTGGGTTCTCTCCCTGGTGCTCACAGCTGTCCCCAGCTCCCACTACTGGCCCATGCCTGCACTCAGGAGGAAACCCCACTTCAGTCAGCCTCCTGCAGCCTTACCCATCCTGCAGCTAGGCTCAGCTTCAGTCACTCAAACTATGAGGAGGAGGAATAGTAAAAGTAGCAGAAGTTTTAGCTGCAGTCTAAAAGCTGCTCTGGCCTTACAAGTGCGGTGCTCCTGGCTGGGCCCACTAACAGTTGTTAAGCACCAGACAGGGTAACAGAGGCAGGGTGTTCAAGTAGCTTTAACCTGTAATGGTTGCCACAGAGCAAGGCATGGGAGACATGCATCCTCACATGTCTGACTGGTTTTTAATAACAGGAAAGAAGTGAACATTCAAGAATTTCTACTTGTAATGTCCAATTAAATATCAGTATTAAGGAAGAAACTGGACCTTCCTAGGTCCACAGTTTCCAACATCTAATTATCTGCTAGCTTTATTCCATATGAGTATTATGTGACTATGTTCTTTCTTTCCTTTCCATAATTACTACCTAGTTAAAGTACTCCAAGTTGGAATGCAAAAAAAAAAAAAAAAAAAAGGATCAAATTCTTGGACAACGAATTATAAACTCTGTTTGGTATCTGCCTACAGACATAGCACTATGAAATCCTTATTTAAGCATCAAACAGGATTTATTTAGGCATTCTGTTAACTCTGTTAAAGTATCAAAACAGCACATACCATTGTGCTGCTAAACCCTATCAGAGTTCCTGCCATATAGGGGCGATAAGAGGTACAGACACTGGGTCACGACTTGGCCACTGCTCAGCTGAAGGAGAGAAATGTGCCTTCTCTGTCACTGTCCTCTAGTTAAATCCTCTGCTTTCAGCTTGAGGGTACACACAACCACCCTCAGTGTTATGTGTACCAGGTGATGATCTCTAAGACCCTGGACTTTTTACTAAAAGTCCTGAAGGTGATTTGCACCAAGCATCCATAGCACCAACTTCTACCATCACGGTTCATTTCCTGGGAATGTGAAAACTGATGAATTTCAGCTTGTGCAGCCGTGAGCAAGGACCTGTCAAAAGGGAACCCTGGGCTTTGGGCTGGACTGTCACCTGAAAGGTGCTGCTATAAAGGTTACCTCTGGCATTTATCATCCGCAGGGTGAGAGGCAGGACTCGTCTGCTTTGCTGAACCTTCTTCCAAGCCAGTGGCACTGCATGGATGCAATCAGCGTGTCCTGCATTGCTCCAAAGCTGTCAACATCTGTCAGGGATAGTAAATTTTATTTTATCTTGTTTGAGTGGAATGGGTTTCCATAAAAAATATGCAAATAATGCTAAGAATAATAAAGAAAATTAGTTTAAACAGCATGGCAGCAATTAGCCACAGTTCTTAGAGGGACTGGACAAGCACCCCAGCACCACACTGCTACCAGCTGCAGCCCGAGCTCTGCCATCTGTAGAAGGAGGGTGAATTGGAGAAGAAGGCTGCAGGGCTGTACTGGGTAAACTGCAGGACAGGACCCATAAATACAGTAACACTTCCTACTCCTACTAGAACTCACATTCTATGATTGAAACTACATACCAACTCAAGAAAAAAAAAAAAAAGGCAAAATATGAAGAAACCAACTTGAAAGCTTGTTACTGATACAAACCAAACAGAGGAATAATGACTAACTCAGAAACATCAAGTAGAGGTCAATGTCTGCCTTCCACTGTGCCTCACATAAATACGCAGTCCCTTCTACCTGCTTCGATGGCCGCTTCAAACAAACCAAGCTCTTTGAGATACTTCACTAGGCTAAAATCACAAATTCTGATTTTGCTTATGCACTGTTTCTGCTGCCTAGAGTCTCCCCAGCTTGTTTAAGTACAGCATGTAACTGCAAGCAGAATAGCAGCAGCCTTTCTTGCCCCCTGGTGAGCACCAGCACTGTGGGTCAGCAGAGATGGTCAGCAGCTCCTAAAAACAGAGATGGGCTCCTGCCCATCAGTAACCAGCAGCCAGCAGCTAAATACCTGCAGTTACAATCATGGGAACAGCTAGCATGCCACATACATGTGCAACTCCTTGTATCTGAGGATCTGTATGCATGAATGGTTCACCTTTCTATAACCTCTCCAAGGACTAAAATAACAAAATTTCCCCTCCCTTCTCCCCCCCCCACCCCCCACCAAATCTCTAATTTTTGTCATACTACTTGACTCAGAGAAGGAGACTTTGCTTGCACTATCTTCAAATATTAATAGTGAACTGCCAAGGCACATTTCTTACTGTGATGTACTTGTATAGCTCTGGGTAATTCCCACTGGCATTAATGAGAATGGCTTATATAAATCTCTTTGCCTCATCCCATAATCATGATCATGGCTTTAAAGAGGGCAATATGCAATTTCTGTGTCTCCCCACTACAGGACAGGGCAGTTCCCATTTTCAAGTTCTCTGTACTTCACAGGTTAGTCAAGCTACTCCAGTCAAACACCAAGTTAGGGCATCACCCCACACCTGTACCTCTCATGGAGCTAACCTGCAATCACTTTCCTAAGGAAAGTAAAGTATTTTCCTTGCCTGGATGTAGAACATTGTCTGAGCCATTCTGAACAGGTTGTTCTGCTTTGGGAATTTAAATTCCTGCTGGAAGGAAAAGCACAAAAATGGCTTGTTTTTGTTTACAGTAACATCTCATAAGAGCAGTTACCATTATCATAATTTCATGGCCCCTATTCCCTGCCAGGAGAGCTGAGGCCTTTTTTGGTGAAGGAAAATCTTCCATCTCACAGTGACTACCTTAACTTCAAGTGTTCATCTGAGGGCATTTGGTACCAGCAGGTGAATTCCCAGGTCCTGGAGCCTTGTGGGAGCTCCTTCCCCACCCAGAGAACTTCCTTAAGCCATCCTAGGAAGCCTCTTTGAGTTAAAGTTTCCCTTGTACTACTGGGATGCTGCAGCTCTGCACTGCCAAGCAGATACGTCTGTCTAGTTCTGAAACAACTCTATTCTTGCACTGCAACAATGCCAGCTCATCCAAGTCCAATTAAATCCCCCAAGAATGATTCACACCAACCTGAACCATATTTACTTTCAGTTCATTATCACACTCACAGCTGGTAATTTTGGAAATTTTATATTCTGAGTTCAGCAGCAGGCTACAGGCTGCATACCTCTTGCTATGGTATGTGCCTGAGAGAGATGTATTTCTCTTTTCTTCACCCCCCTCCCTGTTCTGCCTCCTTAGAAGGGAATTAAGGCAGCAGAGAACTGTAAAAGCTCTGATGGTATCCACACCACAATATCCTAAGTAATACACAAACCAGAGGAAAAGCCATCTTTAACCTGCTAGACCAGTCCCAGGATAAATGTTTGCTCTAGGCAAGGACAAGACAAGTAGATTCTTTAGTATTTTTTGTTTAATATCTTTTTAACGTGAGCCTGGACGGGTGCATAAATGAGCACAACTGCTCAAATGAGTCATACTTCTTTTTTAGGGCCTTGTTCTGGCAAAACTCCCACTGAGCTCAGCAGGGGTTTGGCAGAGTGGGAAATGAGGAGCAGCCCAGGACCCAGATCTGTGGGATGGGTACATGAGCACAGGGCAGCATTTGATTAAATACATCCAAGTTCCAAAATCTGTGAATATTTGTAATCTTCACAAACGGCAAAACAATACAATTTAAACCCAAATGCTCAGAGACAAGACAAAACTGGTGCTGAGATGCCAGATTGCACAGTTATCAGTTCTTAAAGCTCACGGTACCTTAAGTGCATTTAAAGGACCATAACTATTACAGCCCAATTACCACTGGAACCCCAGAGCAGGTGCACTCATCTAAACCAAAGCCTCAGAGAAAGCAATTCAAACTGAAATTGCTACAGGATTTTTGAAGTGTGAAAAGGACTTGTTGGGAGTAATTAAAGGCTCCAGGATGCAAAATAAAAAGGACATATCCTATCCAGACACATGGGAAAGAAAGCACCATCTCCAGATGCTGATGGCAGGAGGTGAGCTCCCCAGCAGCTGAGTGGGTACCCACAGAGGGCCAGGGCAGCCAGGCCAGTGGGGTAAGCAGGGGAATCTGCTTACCCCACTGGCAGGACCCTGCTTGATACCATGCAGTTATCACAAAGCAATTACTGGCTAATGTGCATGCTATCTCCAGGTAAACATGGTCTCCACCATAGGATGGCACGGCCAAGGGAAGACCTCAGCAGGCAAAGGAGGGTGGTGGCTGGCAGGGAGATCACAGCCACAAATTTAGGGTAAGACACTTTGGTGAAAGCACCAGGAGGTTTTGGGGGATGCCGTAAGGAGCAGCAGAACACAACATACAGCAATGATGAGTCACACACTAAACTGGAGCCAAACAGAACCCAAACAACACCCCCCAAGCACAGACAGAAAACAGAATATAACAAAGGAAGGCAAGAGAAAGGAACAGGGCTCCCAGGATGTGCTTCAGGTTCAGGATGTGCTGCAGGTTCAGGGATGCAAACAACCCTGAGCCCACCCTGAGAGATGCTCCTGGTGGCAGATAAAGATGAGAAATGCAGGATTGCTAATTAGGTTATGATACATCTAATCTTTCTTCTGTTAAAGAAATACTGTTGTGGGATGGTCTCAGGCTCTGGCTACCTTTGAAGGGAAAAAAGCTATGCAAGTCAGAAGCCTAGCAGTTCCAAGGCTATACCAAGGAGACTGTGCTTGAATTAAAGGATCCAGCCAGCAGGGAAGGGCTCCCAGGAGCAGAGGAGCAGCAAGGTGGTATCCATCAGGACTCTGGGGCATTGCACACCAAATGTTCTCTGCTTTGGGTCACACCACAGGAACTAGGGCCTTGGTCCCCTCCCCTGCCCCAGGAGCCACAGCTAGGAAAGCAAGCCAAGGAAAACACAGCTAAAACCAGCATTTCACATATTTCCCCCCTTTTCAAGAGCCTGTGACATGCTATCTTGGGAGTTTCACAGTCCACGATGATGTCTGGGCACGCCAGTTTAATCTCAAAGGTCAAAAAGAAACTTAAACATTGGAATAAATAAATAGCAATGCTACCCTGCAGAGGGTATTAAAGCATTAATTTCAAAAGACAGATGGCATAGAGGGAGAAGGGCTATGTAGAGAAGAGTGGAACCAGAAGCTGGATGTGAATTCTTGACCCTGGCATTCCTATACAGTGAAGTATCTCCCCCTCCCATTAGAAATGAAGAAAATATTTTAAAAATTTAAAAAATAAAAAAAAATTTAAAAACCAACACCAAAACCCCAAGAAAACAAACAAAAACCCCTAAAACCAAACTCCACAATCCACCAAAAAATCCCCAAAACATAAAAACCCCAAACAAACAGACAAACCCACAAAAAAGCCTCAAGTCCAAAACCTACCATGCACCTTCCATTTGTAGCAGTTACAAGGCCAGAAAAGTGGTACCACTGATGAGCAGGAGCCCAAGGCCTGCCACAAGCTGAAAAAGGAGATCTCTCAGAAGAGGTGCTGCAGTGGTACGTTGTTTCCTACTGTCCAAACCCAAAAGGCCCCGCTGTGTTCTGCCAGCCCCTCACCACTGGCAGTGCCAGGCTGCAGGGAGGAATGCCAGGGCCCAAGGCACTGAGCAGGAAGGGGCAGCTCACCCAACATCATCTCTTTCTCCCATGGATCAGCTGAGTTCACGTGCCAACTAACCAGACAATACACAGCAGCAAGGAAAAATTATGGGCACATGCCTAGTTCTCTGACTGCCATAAATTTATAATTTTATTGCAGTAATATATCACAAAAGTGATCTGCCTACAGCTATTCCATATTGTGGCACAATATCATCACATCTCAAAAAGCAGGGGAGACAGCACAGGGCACAAGCAGGAGGTATGTCCTGCCTCCAGTGCTCACCCCCCGCGTCAGCCTCAATCCTGCACCCCAAAACCAGGTCAGGGGGATGGCGTGCACGAAGATGCACTGCCCAAGTGAGGCCCTCTGCCCAAGGCAGCTGCCTCATACCCTGGCTGCCACACTGCAGGTCCTGCTATTCCCCATGGCACTGCTTTTCCCTGGTGTCCCACATCTCCTCCTCACCCTGCAGCCCCCTGGCCCCAAGAAGACAGGGCAGTGCTCGTGCCAGCCTGGGTGCAGTGGGGAGTCAAAAACTAGTTTTGCCAACACTGCTGAAATAACTGGATTCATCTCCCAGCATATGGCGGTATCTTCAGGGAGAGAGGAAGCCACTGCTGGCCTTCTTGCCAAATTCCTAGTATTTCTGGAGTATTTACATGTTGTGCATCTCAGGTTTCTCTTCTCCCTCTGGCTGCTTGCTGTGGCAGGATGACGCAGCCTGGCCGGCGGGGGCCAGAGATACCCAGCCCACAGCCCTTGCCATGCTAACTACAGACAGCCAGTTTTAGCCATCTCAACCTATAACAGTTTGCTCCCAGATTTAAACAGAACAGCCAACAAAAAATTAGCCTTTTTTAATGCCTCCCCCTTGAGATCACAACAGAGCTCATGGAGCGTTTAGGAGAGAAAAAGCCCACCACAGAGGTGGGTTTCTCATCCCTGTTCAGCTATGGCTCTGAAGAGCTGTAAAGGACAAAAGCACGAAAGCATAGGTAAGTATTTTCAACATAGGAAAGATGTTTTCCAAGAGGTGCCAGCTTCACTTTTTAAGTGAGCAGGGAAAATCTACCAGCTAAATGACCTCTGGTGCTGGATTGCCCCTACTTCCACTAAAAAAATGTACCACCTTTGGTTTCAGAAAGGAAGCAAAAAAAAACCCCACAAAACTGAATGGACAAACTCACTGATTGCTTGCACCCACAGGCTGGGGAGCCAGAAGAGATTTCTTACAGATCCTAACTTTGATTTGGGCTTCACCAGAAGAAGGACTTGCCCAGCCATGGTGGTGCCCCAGCAGGAAGAGGCTGCACAGCCAGAAGGCAGCCTAAAGGAGCTGAAGCTGACACCAACTAGGAGGAAGGCTCAGCTTCAGCAATGCAACCCTTGACTTCCTTTGAGGTGATGTTCACACACAGAGATTGCTGTGAAAATTAAAGAGATTTTACTGTAAAATTACTCTTCCCTCCCAACTCGCAGCCCTGTGTTGAAACACAAATATTGAAAATAGCACTCTGAAATGCTCAAAACCTCAAGCAAGGCACAAGCAGCATCATCAGATGAAGAACCATGACCACAGGTTGCTCCACTGGAAGACAAGAAGAAGCCAGCAAGCACATGGCACCTGGAGGCAGCTCCTTGACCCAAAGCTCCCTGTGTGAGCTGCTGTCAGCCATGGACTCCATCTGTCCATCCCCAGAACCCAGATCTGTTCCAGAGCCACAGTTTCAGACATGAAGACATCACAGCTTAGCACCTTCCAGACCAAATGAACACTGCCATGTTGATGTAACCATTGGCAAGCACAACTACGTTTACTTTGAACTGAAAAAAATCACTTGCATTCCCAAACTGAAGCCAAGAGCAATTTTGCCAATATATCCAGAACAGGGATAGTCTTATGTCTCCCAAATATTTCCAGAAGATATTATGAAGGGGCTGGATCTCTATTAATGTGTGACAACAGCATAAAAATATGATAAAAAACCCATATGTATCTTCTCAATAGTACATTTTTGAAAAGAAGCCAGCTGGCATACAAATAAGTGATGTATTGAACAGGTTACAAACAAATACATGTTCTAACAAAAATGTTTGCAACTTTTTCCACTGAGTGTTTAAAATATATTGACAGCAATAATTACACTGTTCTTTGAATACTCAACAAAGAGATGGCGGCATTTCAAATAACCCACTTTCCAAAAACTTCATATAATTCTGTTTGCCAGTAAGATATGTTGGAGCAACAACTACATATTTTTCCTTATACACACACTTACAATAAGTATGTATTAATTTATATTCATAAATACATATACTTGTTAACCTGTATTTTATATACACATAAAATACACATATATAGAAACAAGTCTTACTTAAAATTAAGAAGTAGAATTCTACAGTGTCAGAAGTAAAACAAACTGCAGATGAAATTTAAAAGTCATTAATCTGCCTGATGTAAGAATGGAAAAAATGTCTGCTCCAGGCCTTTCTTTTGCATTAAAATCTACACATCATCTGTGGTATCAGTTTGATCTAAATTTTCACTAATTGTTTTCACAAATAGCATTTCACTCTTGCTATCACAATCTGAAGACCAAGCTGGCTGATAAAGGTGATGAGAAGTTAGTGAAGAACTGTCCCAAGCTTCCTTTGGCAGGGTGGCGGTGGAGACTGCAAAGCTCGATGAAGCCTCAACATTCACAGGGCAGCTGGTATAGCTCAGTTGATAGATTACCCTTCTTTATGTATTTCCTTTCATTTCAGTTACAGCCCAGAATAAAGTGTCTTTTCCAACACAATCTTCTAAATCACCAGAGGGAATTCCAGCAAAACAACTTTTTTTTTTTTCCAGACATGCTTTTTCTCATCCACACTTTGCAGTAATCCTCAGCTTCACAAGGAGAATCAAATGTTATTCTTAGGAGTCTTCATGAACTACCTGTAGATGCCTTCACATTCTGATCCCTCTTTCTATCACAGACCCACTCTGTCCCAGTTCTCCCTGTTCCCTCCCTCCTCTGTAGGCAGAGTGAGGAAAGAGAGGGAGATGGGGCAGCTTCAGCCTCCTGCCAGCCTCAGCATCAAGTAACCCTCATCCATGCAGATCTAACACGTTCCCATCTACATCGGGAAACTTCCATCCACCCCCAGCAAGGATGGTGGAGATTTCAGACATGCACTGACTAGCAAAGAGGGACAGCTACCAGGAAACACACAGATGAAATGCAAAACTTCCCCCCACCTGGGTTTAATTCCAACCTCTGCAATATCCTACAGCAAACAGAAATAACCTAGAAACTGCTAAATTCTAGCATGGCTACTACAGACTTCTCTGGAGCAGGAGAAATGAATTAGGCAGTCCCTCTTTCTCTTCCTTGCCGCAGCTCTCTACGGATGTTCATGAGAATCTGCAAATGATTCAGACAGCAGCATTCACCAACAAGATCAGCTCAGCCAATTATTCCTATACTTATCTATTAAATTTAAGAAACCTCTGAGAGGCTGAGCCTTTCACAGACTGGGAGATGACATTAATTCACCAAGTAAGAAAAGTTTTTAAGAAAATCTTGCCACAGAGTTCTGGCTTGAACCCTCACTGGAGACAGACTGTGGGCTCCACCAGCAAGAGCAGAATCCTAGCAGACCTGTGTATTTTCCACTGTGAGCATGGCACAATTAGCAGCATTAATGGACAGACTGTTCATTTAATTCAGTTTTTTGTTCCACAAATAAAGTCCTCTGTCTGTTTTTTATTTGGTTTTATAAATTAACCTCTTTCTTTTCTCATTAAGTAAACAATGAATGAAGGATTACTCTGTGGGAAAGATGCAAGTGCAAAGGGCAGCGGTTTTATACTGCTGCAGCTATTTCCTTTCATGCTTCCAAATAACTCTGCTCTAGAAGGCAGAAAATCATTGAGGTCTAATCATTTATTTAGTAAGATACACTGTTTTCTTTTAGCTTAGGCAAACTTGCGGCTGGAAAGCTATGCTGAAAGTTGGTCTGTTTATGAACGGCCCCCGGTCCTGCACACGGCGATGGAGAAGCTCTTTGCGTGCACTGGACATCAAGCAGCGGTGCAGTGCAGGGAAGGACAGACCACGGCCTGGTGCACTTTGCTATTTGGGCCTGAAGTTGCTGTCAGTCTCATCACAGGGTTTTCCATCTTCCCTGCACCTCTGGTACTAGGCAGTCACGCAGCTGAGGATCCCAGAGGGCTGGCTGAGCCATAGCTGGCTCTGAGGTGGACGTTTCCAGCAGACATTTCACTGCTGGTTGGTTTGCCTCAAGGGCACCTTCTCCTGGTCTGACTGGCCCCCCACTTTCCCTGTATGCGTGGTAAAACAGTCACATGCTGGGATCTTGCTGAGAAAAGCTAAGCTTTACAGCAACAAAACCAATTTTTTCCCTTCATTTTTTCCCTTTTAAAACATAACAGCAGGCTGACAGAAATGGCCATTCGCCTCTGCTCACTGCTGGTGGGATAACCTCAGAGCACTGGGTGCAGAGACAGTGAAGTACTGGAGCAAGACCTGTGGTGGGCTGCTATGGCCAGGGAGCTGCAGGACAGGACAGGTATGGAGAGGCTGCAGGAGCAGGGCTTCTTCAGTCAAAATAAGACAAGGCTCCAGGGAGAGCTGTTTACAACCACAGGGGTATGGGAGGGTGTAAGAGGCTGAGTGGATTTCCTTTGGAGGACTAGGGGAACAGGACAAGAGACAACAGACACAGGCTGAGCATAGAAAGTTCCAGTTGGACGATGAACAAAAAATCCAGAAAAACTACAATGAGAGTAGCGAAGTGTTTGAGCAGATGAGCCAGAGAGGCTGTGAAATCTCTATCTGAGAGCAGCTGGCTTTTGTTGGCCTTTAGCAGGCCGTTGGACCAGACAACTACCAGAAGTCCTTTCCAGCGTAAATTATTACTTTGTGATGCTGTGGTCAGGTTTTGGAAACAAGGAAGGTTTTGACACTGCATGCACAAGCAGATCTGCCTGAGTCAAAGCTAAAAACAGTAGCCAAAGAGTAGTTACCTCCTCTGCCTTTTCAAAGTCTCTCTCTTCAAAGTACAACAAACATGAAGATGTTTACAGAATCTTTTCCTGTGAACTTACACCTGGCCACTGCTGAAGGCTCTTGGCACTGGTAAGGCCCTCCTAATGGGGTACCTTATGCCCCTGTTGCCAATAGAATCACTGCATGACACCTGGGTACACAACTTCTCTTTCATCTCGCCAGCAGGAAAAGCCTTGGCACGACATAGATTGCACCAATGTGCACCTATGGTGAGCAAGTAATGTGAGTACAAAGAGCTTGTACAGTCAAGAAGAGCCACTAAAGTAATATAGCCACAATATGGGTATGCAACAACCATCTATGATCTCATTTCAGTGCTGTATGGCCTTTGCTACTGCAGCCTACTCTATGTCTGGAGGTGCTAGCAGGGAGTTGCAAGCCAGTGTCACTAGTATGGATCCTGCTCTATATTCAGGCTAAATTCTACTGCCACGTCTGGTTCCTGTGATACAAATGCAGGGCACCTTCAAAACCTTCCAGTGGACAAAGGTTACTGGAGATCTCACAGATACATAACCAAAACCAGAAATGCAACCAGTGTCCAATCTACATTTCTCTTAGACCTTCCACAGCACCGAGGATGAAGAGTCATTTCGTGTCAGCAGCCTCCTCACAGAGGTTCCTCTAACAGCAGCTCTGCCAAGCCATGGATCACCACCATGATCAGATGGAGGCCATGGGATCCTGCAGGCAAACTGCCTCTTCCCTAGGAAAGCCCCATTTCTCCAGAGGCCAGCACACAGAAACATTTCTCATAAACCTTCTGCTCTCCAGGCTGGACAACAGCTCTGTGCTACATTCCTCTCTGGATGCACAAAAACTTCCTTATTTAATTCGATTGAAAGGAATTTTGGAATTTTGTTTCAGTAGGGACAATTAACCAAGAGCACTGTATCCTACTGCCCTCATTCCCACTTCATCAATCTTCGTGTCACCCAGAAATTTTATCAGAAATCATTTTATATTTACGTCCATATCACTGCCAAAAATGATGAATAGCATGAGGGTTCTGACTGATCCCTGCAGAGTTACATTAAAAAATGTTCACATTCAGTAAAGATTCCTTATTGACAACTACTTTTTGAGCTCTGTCAGTTACCTTGTTCTTAATACATTTAAGATATGCTTCAGTAAAAGTATATAGTACTAATATTTTAGTAATAATGTCATGTGGAATAAAATCAAACGCCTTACAGAAGTTAAAGTATATTATATCTACACAGTTATCTTATCCCCCAAACTTGCAATCTTATCAGATAAATCAGGTTTGTTTGACAAGACATATTCTCCAAAAAAGAATGTTGAATGGCATTAATTATATTCCCTACCTTTAATTCTCTAAATCCTCTCTCAGTTCTATTCTTTTGCCTGGGATTGATGTCAGGCTAAGCTGCTGGCAGTTACCCGGGATCTTCCTCTTGCACACGTTTGCTCATTGTGAATTTCCAAGAGGCTTAAGAAGTTAACAGAAACAGACCAGAGATCTTCTGTATCAACTTATTTTAGAATTTTTGACCATAACTTATCTATAGTCACTCACCAGAAAATGTTTAAGCACTACCTCACTTCATCATTTTGCACAGACTGAACTGCAGGTGCTGTGACAACACGTAGCTCTGCCTGGACTTCACCATGCACAGCAGGGTCAGACCATGGACAGAGACTGACCAGTCAAAGCCTGAGATCAGTTTGGTGGAACACGGACAGTGCTCCAAGGAGTCTGCTCACACTGAGGATTTTAAGGAATTTTAAGGAATGCTCTGTCTTGCTCCCAACCCTTCCCTATCCACCAACCCAGTCTGCAGCCAGGCTTACATTTCACATCAACACTAAACTATCCCACAGAAATCCTTCTGAATTCTTTCTGAGAAAAAAAAAATATTGCCATCAACTTTGGGTAGGAATCTCCACCCTGTTCTAACAGATGGTGACCTTACTGAAACTTTTTGTGTTTCATCACCTCTCATTTAGCAACAGCCATGCAATGTACCAGGCATGAAGTCTTCAGTGCTATGGAGATTGCCACAAAACACCCTGGTGCACATCTTCAGCAACATAAGACAGAGCTCTCCTATAAGCTTTGTACCACCCAACTGTATCAAATCCAGACCTGTGTCTTCAAGTCACCAAGTCCACATACAACAGGTCCAAGCTGTTGACAATACCTCCAGCAGTGTCCAGCTGAGGACTGTGATCAGCAGTTTGAGTCTTCAAGCACAGCAAAGCTTTCTGTTTAGTTGGGAAAGCAGTGCAGGAAACAGCACTTCCCTGAGAGCTGAACTGAGTCTGGGGCTAACTTCCAGGAATTAAGGGAATCTTATCTAATAACACATAAAATAATACACAAAACTCACCTATCACAACAGATCCCAGTATTGCATCTTGAAAAGGGACCTTACAGATCAACGCATTTTGCTGAAAAGCCCTCCTCTGCTAAAGGATAATTCATCTACATAAGGATGTGGGGCTCCAGACAGCTGGGACACACACCTGAGAGGGAGCTTTATAAATACCATCCAAGGCAATACAGAGCCAGCATGTTTGCTCCAGTCAGTGTTGTTTCAATGGGAGAAAATCACACATTTAAATAAAACTGTTCTAGCAGGAGGTACAGCAGCAAATCACTGAGAAGCATTAACCACGCTTATTCCACTTCACCCATTAACTATTTTTAATTTTTAAGCAAGTTATTAGAGCTACTATAATATTATAAATATTGTATTACTCATTCGAAAAGATTAAAAGGTCTCAAAAAAGAGAAGATATTCTTGTTGCTGCTTTAGCAGCTCTTTGTGATTGGCTACCTCGCTTCTCTACCCTTCCACACTTCTCTAGGACACAATGGATTGTACTGGGTGCTCTCAATTCCTTTCCATCCTAAGGGACAGTAGAAATACCCAGCATTGAGCAGAACTGAGCTCTGAACATATCCAAGCTATGTAAAATGACACTGTGAGCCTGCTGTGGTGTTACACTTGTGACCTGCATCACATAATCCAAGATGCTGCAAAGTGCTGACCTCTGCCTATCACTGCACTGGTCACCTGGGTTCCAGGGGAGAGGCAGAGCAGCATTCCTAGAGACAATTATCTCACCAGCAGCATTCCTTTGACTGAGCAGTCACCCTGCATGCTCATTTCTTTCTGGGGACTGAAGGGGAGCTGCCTGCCTGCCTGGGTGTGTGCACCCACAGCCACCAGCCAGGTGAGTCCCACTGCACAGCTTGGTTGGAACACTTCCAACATCTGTAACAAAGGCTCTAAGCCAACAGTTTATCTGCACCTACTACAAGGTAATTTCTTATAATATACATCCATTTAAGACTGGAAACAGTCCTTTCTGTTTTAGAACACGGAGTAAAGGCAGGATCATAGGTCATTATCAGGTTCACCAGGAGTCTCCACAGTACAGATTAATGATGTGCTCCTTAGGACCAGCACTAGTAAGGGTGAGCATACTTCCCTGCCCAGACCCCAGGTGCCATTCTTTACAGTATGCAGCTTACAGCACATTCCCATTTGACTCCTCAGTGAAGGTGGAAAAAGAAAGCTGATTTAACCATGAGAAGGAAAGTCTTTCCTTGACCTGTCCTGAAATGGGAACCCACAAGCAGTAAACCATTATCTCTGTCAGAAGGAGTGGGACCCACATCTGCTGAATTTGGCTAAAGAGATGACAAGACACAAACCTCATAATTAGGAATAAATATGACAAGAGTTGTGCTCAGACTGGGACATGAACCACTTGTTCCCCAATCACACTTTCAACTGCAAGAAATGTTTCTCCCCAACAACCCATGAATCACTCAATTAAAATCTTAATATATAGCATTTTACTGTTATCCAGGCTCCTGTCTGGTAAACTCAATATTAGTTTTTCATGCTCCCTATTCATTTCCCAAGAAATTAGCACACCAGCATTTGAAAAACGTTCATTCTTTTGAACTTCAGCCACCCAGTGCCCCACTTCCAAGTACTTTCCTCTGCCACACTGTACACAGCCATGTTTGAAACAGCACAGAGAAAACTAACAGCTGTCACTGAACAAAGCTCCACCATCCAGGAGATGGAAGTTATCAATCTGGAGTTGAAGGACTTTAACAAAATGAATAAGAAAGAATCCTTGCAAGGTGGAAGAACAAAGAGAACAGCAGCTTTTCAATCACGAGCCACACACTATATGCTTTAGGAAATAACAAGTTCAATAGCCAGTTGATAAATAGCTTGCCACCAGAAAGTGCATTTGAAATGACACATAAGTGCCACATACACAAACCCAGAGTAAGAGCCACGTTGCCCTCCCACATACAGCTCAGTGCTGCTGTGAGTTTTCCCTGCCTGCCCATACAAACACCATCTCTCAGGGAACTCCCTGCTCCCCTAAGGTCACGGGCACATGGATCGAGTCACCCCAGGACACAGGTGCAAGAAACAGCTTCACAGCAGCTGCATGCCCACAAACAGCTGCTCCAGGGAGTCCAAGAGAGGGAGCAACACAGATGAAGCAGAGCAATGTTTCTTGGGTTGGGGCATATTTTCTCAGTTTAAGGGGCTGTAAAATGTTTTTGCTTTAGGAGAATTGATGCTTTCCCTGATACCTTTTCATGTTTCTATACCCTAATTTGCAGTGGTCAAAAAGCCTGACACAATAGCACCTAGGCCAGCATGGCCCTTTTGCCTTCCTCAGGCTCCCAGGTCCTGCTTTCTCAACATCACTCACACACGTCCAGATCCAGCAGAGCACACGTTCAAGTTTCAACCTGCAGAGAAGTTCATTACTTTCAATAGGCCTATAAAAAGATTTAAAGTCAAGTGCATTCGTAACTGCTTTCCTGAATCAAACCCTAAGTAAAAAGCTTGTCAACATAAATAAAGGCACCAGAGGCAGACCATGAAAGATATCTGCGATTACACAGGGAGGATTTTGTGCGAGGTTTTCAGCAGCATTTAGTCCAACCGTTGTAAATGTGCAAGCATTTTCAATTCATCCTTGAGAACAAGACTGACACATCTTCTAAAGGAAACCAAATAGTGAACAAATGCATCCTATAATAATTAAATATTCCATAAAATTAAGGAGACATCATCAAGTCATATTTGGCATTAAAATGTTGGTTTTGCACAACACTCTTCAACAGCAAGAGCCCTCTGATTCCTCCAAACGCTTCTTAGGCTGCAACCCAGCCGGGTGCACTGTGTGTGTGCCCGAGTGTCCTAATGCTGGTCAACCACAGGACAGGGAAGCACAGCCAATGTAGAGGTCATAGCTGGCCATGCCAGCTGAGCCCAGTTCAGGAACAAAAGAAACTACCAAAGAGAGTGAGGTCAGTGACACGTAGAGCATTTGCTGATCTCCTACAGCCCATGATTTTATTTGTTAATACAGCTAAGGACCTTTCTGGAAAGGAAGGAGAGATTCTGATGGCAATACAGCTTTAAGACCCCGATGGAGGGGAAGAGCAATACCATCAATGCGAACGATCTCACAGCACCTGCTCCCAAACCAATGTGATGTAGTCAACCAAATTAATAGTTTTAAGGAGGATGGCATGAAATGCATTTTCTCCAGCCCCAGCACAAGAGCGAGGCATGGAGAGAGGCGACATCCCCCCAGCAGCTGAGCCGGTGCTGTCCCCTCTGTGTGCAGCAGGGTGAATACACTGTAGCTCAGCTAAAGGGAGCGGGTGGCAGGACATCCATCTTCCTCCGGGAAGGTTGCTGGGCAACTGGCAAGCTTTTGGCTGGGCGCTGACGTCTGCACGCAGACACGCACCTCCTCCAGCTCCTGCAACTAACTTGATTTTGATGGATTAACATAAGATGAAAATCTACTGAGCTTCTCTCTCTCTCCCCGACACACAGGGTTCATTAAGATACAAAAGAAAATACAATAAAGCATCGACTTATAATGCATGCAGAAGACCATGAAAAGGACAATGCAGGCACTAATGATACCAGTGTTCTGAAGTGGTCCCTTATTTTAAGGTAGAGAAAAATATATTTATTTAGTAAAAATCTCATTAAAATAATAATAATAAAGCATAACACACACCCAAACTGTGATTCTCTTGCATTCTTTTCTCTTTTACATCCTTCAGAAATGCTGTTTATTTTTTCACTGCTCCTTGTCATACGATATTTTAAGATTATTTCCCTTCACCTGCTGGAGAGACACCACTGGGACACAGAAGTTCCTTCTAATCCCATCCAGCCAAGCATTTATACCACTCTTATTAGCTTGGTATCCCAGTACCCTACTGAGCTGCATTATCATTAATTGTTTCTCAAGTGTTAGCCACAGGCTCAGCTTTACACAGTACAAAGCAAAGATGTGATCCCTGCCCTGAGGAGTTTTACATGCTAAACAGATGGTTAATGACAGCAGTGTAATGACAGCCTTTGGACTGGTAGGGGATAACATTTATGGAACAAGGAATAAATTAGCTGGGACTCATGACAAACTGCATTTGCTTTTCCTGGAGAAAATTTGGGGGAGACTGCTTTCCATGATAACCTGGAAATGTGTACTGGGCTTGAGATCCAAAAAATCATAACCTCAGTATTTTTTGCAAATGAGAAGCTTTATTCTAAGAGAATTTTTTTACTGTAAAACTGATCAACTTTCTTTCACCAAACACACACAGGGTGTTTGGTCAGAAAAAGGAGAATTTTAACTAAACAAAAATGATTAATGTTAAAAAGACAGAACACAAAATGTTTTAGTAAGCCCTGAGTTTAAAAGTGTTCTTTAAAAAAATATGAAAAGGCAAAGTGGAAAACAACTGACGAGCTGAATGGGAATCAGAGGTTAAGGTGTCAGGCCAAGCCATTGGGTGAATGCAGTGCTGAGGACACAGTGACATACAAGGTTTTGGGCAGGTACAAATAAAGAGCTGGGCACAACACAGTAGCTTTAAGACTTGCAAGGCCAGTGAAGGAAGCTGATGAAGATACCCTTCCATACATGCATTATTTATTTCTCCAAGATCAGCATCACCTGAAGTGCAAGCTCCCCCCAGGCAGCAGCAGGGACAGCACTGATGTGACTGCGCTGGGGGGACACCAACTCCCCCCACCCAGGCTGGGACCACCAGTGGGACAGGGATGGAGGCTGCTGGGTGGCATCTCCCACTGCCTGCCTGATAGCAGGGAGTTGAGCTCAACTAACTAATTCCAATTAACTGGGATGTTTCTTGTGCTCTTAACATCTGGCTGAGACAGGGCTCAAAACAGCATTTCTGTACTCCTCACCAGCCCATGTTATTGGTTTCAATATACATATGAGAAGATGGGTAGGTCAGAGACCACAGAGCCCAACTTCTGGAATGCCCCATGCTCTGTAATGCACCTGAGTGGGACAAGCATGGTCAGGGGACTGCTTGAAATCTTCTGATGTAACAGAATTCAGCCTGTTGTGTTTCACTGCTACTGGCATTGGTGTTACTATCTGCAGTGCTAGAAAGCTGTTCATAATTTGAGTAGCACACTGCATGAAGTACAGGGTACTTCTGTATGATTCCTACAAGCCTATTCTCAATTTTACAATATAAGCACATAAAAATATTTTTTCTACTCTGTTTTGGAGTGTAATGAATGGTAGATTTTTTTTTTCCCCTCTCAGCCTCACTGTGACCTTCTGGTAGTGGGCAGGCTGCCCCAAAGAGACTTCCTCACACACCAGTCCTTTCCTGCATTCTAGAAATGCATTTCCAGTTTTTTACTTGACAATAATTCACTCTGAATTCCCTTGTGAACTTCACAGATCTTTAGATAAGACACTAAAGTAGGAGCTGTTACTACAGAAAAGGTTTCTCCTGGATGGTGGAAGATGTAGGTCCAGCTATCTTTCAGTTTCATTTCCCATTTATAGTCCTCCAAGTAATATTTGAGAAGGTTATCAAAAGGCAAGGTTTCTTTTACCTTTCCAACTCAAGTATTTAAGATCTTGCAGCTCATTGAAAGCTACAAAAACTCAAACACTTGTGCCATTTCTAAACAGGCTTGTATTATTTCTATGTCGGCAGCTAAAAGCTTGCATGTAGACAGAATACGTACAAAAACAATGTCACAAAAAATAAATCCTCAGCAATTACATGAAGACCGAGAAAGGTATAATCATTGAGCACTTAAATAAGGAGACAATAGAATCTTCAGCCCAATAGGATAAATACCTTTAAAAGTCCCTGTAACTTCAATGTAAATTTAACTTAGAACAGCTCTGAGACAATCTCAAAATGAATTTGTGAACAGAATAATTGATAAGACTCTTGGGTCCTTACTTCTGTGTGCTCACATAATGGCAATTAAAGCTAAGCACCTTTGAATGGCCTCTAAACAAGCACATGAAAATCTAGGAGAACCTTTGAGTGGGGATTATGCATTAACCTAATGTTCATAATCATGCTCAGAAAGTTTCTCTTTGAAAGCTTGAAACAGAAATGTTAATAATCTCAGGCAAATAAAAAACCTTAAGCTATTGCAAAAGGTAACTTTTGAATCAAGTATATAATAGGTAATAAAACTTCAAAGGATTCATCACTCGCTGCAATTAAAACATCCAACACAGATTTTTAAATAGCCTTCTCATGTCTAAGGAAACTTTTTTCCTCCAAGTAAATAAATGAACTCAGGTGAGCATCAGATTTTTTTATTTTTTTTTTTAGGAATAAACACAGGCTTTCATCTGTGGTGCAGTGAAAAGAGCACAACATCATAGACCAAATTGGCAATCAAAGCCATATCCACTTTGCCTAATTTTGTTCTTTAAGGGTTCAAAGTATCAATCCTCCTCTTAAAAATCTTCAAGCATGAACAGTGAACATAAGACTCTTGGAAAAAATACTGCCCCCTCCCCAATTCCCACACAACTAACTAATCTTCCATACTTTGGTAAAAGAGAGTATGTCTGTCTACAGCATGATGACAGATATGAGCCACTGACAGGTGCAGACTCTAACAAGCTCTCCCTAGGTTGCCTAGAAGAGGCAAAAAAATAAAAAAGATAGAAAAAAAAAAGGAACATCCTCTTGTAGCTGTGGTTTTACAATGAATTGCCAAACAAAAAGCAAGCAGGCAATTCCCTGTCAGATTTGGCAGAACACCTGAAGTCTTAGTCCCATCACCACAACTGACAATTACAGAGTCCTCAATGCTGCAACCAAAATGCATTGACTCTTATGGAGCCACGCAGGCAAAATCCCCTTGTTTGACTGCAGTCTCCAAGCTGGAGAAGCAAAGGATGCATCCATGAGCTGGGAATGCTTTGTGACTGCCTTATCCTGTGACTGGGAACGACTGTGGCATGAGGGCAGGTCTTTAGGAGCAAGTTGGTAACACAGGCCCACAAAAACTCTGTGATGGATGTTGTTTTCACAATACACAAATAAATCATAGCAGAGCAGATGAACGAATGGAAATTCTGTAACGAAATCAAACTACATAAAATAGAAACTTCATGTTATTTATGGCAGGAAGTCACCTACATCAGCCTAAAGAACTTATTAAGAGTGGTCCTACTAACAGCTGAACTAGCTTGAAGTCTTACACCCAAACAACACAGTTAAGGCATTACTTATTTCCACTAAATAGTTTGAAAAGCCTGCTCTTCTGTAGCACACATTTGAAGAACTGAAGGGAAAAAGGAGTCCCAAACACCATATCCAAAATCACTTCAGCTCATTTGATGCCTTTAAATTTTATAGGAAAAAATCTCCAAGCTTATTTCCAAATCACTCTGCACTTAGTAAACTTTAAGTATAATAGCATCCTTTATCTTCAGACAAGGTCAACTTTATCCCTTGTAACCTGAACAAAAATAAAACAGAATCAAAATGATGCTCTTATTTTTTTTAAAGACTGAAATCTGACTACGATAATTTCCTTTCTTTCATTAGCAAAAGAATGCATGTGTGGGACATAGGATGAAAACATTCAAATGCTTAGATTTGGGGAGAAAACAAGAAACAAAACCAGGGCAACAGGAGCAATTAGGAGAACAAAAATTAGAGAACTGTATTCCTGCGGCCTGACAGAGTCTTTTACAGACTATCTAACAGAGCTGATGAGGCCAAACCACCACAGATGATCTCAGTATCTTCAAAAGTCATTGACATCCTTCATTAGGACTGGGATTTACCCAGTCACTGATGATCTTTACAGATGGCCTGAACAGAGGTTAAAGTTGTTACCCCATCTCCTCAAATGTTACTTCAGCTAGAAAAAAATCCACAGACAAATAAAACCTGAAAGCAAAACCTCCCATGGCCAGGCACCGCAGCCCAAACAGTTCACAAATTTCCATTTCTTCTGAGTAGAGGGATGGCTTGTGAGTGAATGCGGCCACTTACCTGGACACACATGGATTTTCGATGGGTTTATGCTCCAGCTTTACTCATGGACTTCTGAAAATCCCTGCTCTGACCCAGACCTGAAGCAGCACTAGCTGAAAAAACAGAGCATGTTATGTGCCCCACCAGCATGGACCTGCATCCACCTGCAAGCAGCTTCCCGAGGGAAGGACAAGTCTTGCAGTGACAACTCTTCACAAACAAGCAGCACATCTGGATTTTGCCCCAGGTGTGCCACAGCCTGTTCAACCTGGAGCATTATGATCCCATCTGCTGCATAAGGGCAATTGCTTTGTGAAACCCAAAACAATCCTACAGATGTCAAGATAAAAAGCAACTTCCCAGTCTTTTTCCTTTACTATTGAAATTAATGTCAATGTTCTTCTCACAAAAACAAAAAACCCCAAAGCCCTCATGCTACAGCTTTGTTAAAGGACCACGTTTAAAACCTGAGGACTCTGCTAAGTTTGAAGATGCATGGCAAACACATCAGGTGGTGTAAATGCAGACCATGCTTTATGTCAGTATATACACTATGTCAACAGATACACACCAGCTGAGGAACTGATATAAGCATATGTTTAAATCTCTGAAGAGAGAGACCTAGACCAAAACAGAACTGCAGGAGAAGCTGTTCCCTCTCCGAAATGGCACTGTGTAGGAAGAAAATGCTTTTTGCTATGCTAAAACATCTCTATATTCTTCCTTATTGTTTTTCTTATACTTTCAAAACAAGACTTCTATACAGAAGGGTGCAGGCAGAACTTAATACATTAAAACATAAACAGTTTTCACCTCAGCAGCAGAGCAGATCAGTATGTGTATGGTGGCACTGAGCTTGCAAAACTTGTTCAGACGAGCTCCCGACTACATGCACCAGCAGTTTGCCAGAGAAAGGCTATTGAAGCCTTTTACAGCCATTCAAGCAACAAAAGGACACCCCTCTATACACAATCATCACAGCCTGGCTTATCAAAGCACTTCACAAGTCTTGCTGCTCAGCATCCTTATTTTTTAGCAATTATTGTTCTGACAAGTAACCCTTGGGCAGTGTCCAAGAATAAGGGGAATTTCTGCTGTGGGATGCCTGGAGTGCTGCTCCTCTGCTAAGCGAATCAATAAAATTAGTGTGTGATTGTGTACAGAAACAACACAACCCACCTGCTTTCCAGTTGGTCCTAAAGAGGTCACAGGGTGAAAAAGCAGCCCATCTGGGAGCTGCCTCTTGGGTGTCCCAGACTAAGTGATGCACCATGTAGAAGTAAAAGCAGGCAGCCCCTGCCCAGAGGTACCTGTGCATCAGCCAGCTTTCCCTGAGCCAGCCCTCCAAGCACAGGAAAAGGAACTGGTTCTGAAGGCACATTTAGTAGAAGAACCAATGCTGAGCTTTAGCTTTGGTGCAGCAACTGGTGGAATTTGAAGGCATTTTTATAAAGGGTTGCAAAAGCTGCTAACTAGATACTAACTCAGCACTAACCAGGAGATAAAACATCTTATCATGGTCCATGCTGACAACTAAACCACTGTTTGGCCCCAGATTAATGAACATAATACTTGACAAGAGCAATTGGAGATTAATGGCCTGTAACTGCCTGGCTACCTTGCACTCTATAGGGTCAAGTACATTAATGTCAGTAGAGAAATAGTTTGTCTCAACCCAGTGCTAGTAGTACAAAGACCCATGAACTTGGAGATATGAGGGCCAAGCTCTCAGAGCCACTTTCTGTCACTAAGGTCTATTGGTGGCCAATTCTCATGAGGAAGAGTCCCCATGCAGGGGGAGTTTAATTCCCCCACAGCACACGCTGGATGGATACCCTGGCATGTGCCTCTCTGCAGGATCGTGACTGAGGCAGGAACTTCAGGGCAGCAAAGGCAGCAGACATGAGAGCAGGTCACTCTGCTCCCACCAGGGCTGGGATGGAGGCAGCCCAAGACCCAGACAACCCCAGGCAGTCCCCTGACCCCATCTGTTCTTTGCTTGGCATATTTCGATACAGGACAGAAATACAGAAAAAATCTTCCGCTGTCCTTGGTCACTGCAAAAAATCACTGCTCTAACATTTGCAGAAATATGCCCTTTGCTCTGCTTTCCAAATCCAGGGTATTTCCAGGGGGCTCAGGACCTGACTCCTGAGCAGAGGCCAGGCTCACTGAAGCACCTGTGCTCACCTCCAAATAACTGATGTGCTGAGGCCATACAGCTGCAACACTGCAACTAAAAGTGGTAGTTCTCAAATCTGGACACACATGTGCCCATACAGAGACCCCAGCTGTGCCTTAATTATGGTTAGATTATTTAGCCCCTTTATCTAGGAGTAAAAATAAACCACAGATAATCTGGAGATAGAACACGAACCATGCTTCCTGAGAAATTGTTTTCTGGAATGCATAGTGAAGAAAAAAAAAAAGTGTAACTTATACAGCTCCCAAGGGAAAAATGATTATGCCAGCTGATCTTTAAAAAGTCCAGTAGAAGTGCTGAGCAAAATTTTAAGCACAATATGCTGTGCCTTCTTCAAACTCCTTCAGAGGAACCTTTGCCCTACCTCCTGGAGGTAGCAGAAATTATGTTTGTGAGATCATTGTTCATATGCATATTCTGGGTGCAGGCAAGAGTCTAATAATACAGGAAAAAGTTGCATTACCCTATGCTAAATCTCTGAACAACAGAACAGTTTGAAATAATCTGTGAATCCTCTTTCATACCCTGTGCTCCTCAGTTTCTCAAATATAAGTATGCAGAGAAAGGGGGAAGGCAGAAGGCAGGGAGAGGGAAGGATGACCCTGTGGTGTCTCACAGGGCTGGCACCTTAATACACACACCAAAGAGTTGCTCTGATACAATGGGAGCAGGAGCCACAAGAGCCAGAGCATCCTTCACACTCAGTACATGCCTGGGAAGTGTGTTTTGGCCACAGAGGTCATACAGTTTTCAGAGGTGCTCCTGACACTTGGAGAGGGGATGTTCAGCATCCCACCTACTCCTCTCAAGCTCCAGGGCTTTCCACAGAGCCAGCAGCCACAACTCTGCTACAGTGACAAAGCTTCCCAGCAACTCTGCTTACTCCCCTCCTTGCTATCTCCACCAACATTCCTTAAAGAGGATCTGAAAGGAGCACCAGACATGTGCTGTAGGAATCAGCCCCTAAAACATCACTACAGAGCAAATACATAATAGAGAGCATCAAAGGAAGAAACAGGAGGTAAAAAGTGGCAGCCTATAAACGTACATTTTGACAAGTTTTACTTTTCAGATTTCTCAGCTAACAGTGCTTTAAATAAAAGTGGTTTTTTGACTTAAAAGCCTTCAGCTCACCTCTAAGAACAGTGGACCTTTGGCCATGAGGTGACCATGAAGTAAAGGGGGGTTTTTGAACCCAATATCACTCTTTCTCCCCTCTGAATCCTCACCTGATTTCACATGCCACTCCCCCATGGCAGCAAGCTCCTTGGGGCAGAAACCCTTCTCTCTGTGTCTGCAGGATGCACACTGCAGCCTCACAGTGCCTCAATACTACCAATGCTACAGCAAGGTCCACCATGGCTGTTGGACTCTCAAGTGTGAAATCAACTCTGTCTAGCCAAAGAAGAGGAAAAAGAGACCAAAACAAAACCCTGAGCACATTAGTCACTGTTAAGTGTTCTTTCCAGAAACATAACATTGAAGCGATTTCACTGTTTACTGGCAGGGAGATTTTGTGGTGGCTTATAGCTAAGATCAGCAAGAAATCCTTTGAAATACACACATATGCACATTAAAACTAGAGTATTTTACCTTTCCCCTCAAAAGCAATTGCTGCTGTCAAGTACACCCCTCTCTTACAGCCACATGTTCTGTTTAAGAATACCTAATCAGAAAAACATTCAGAGGTATTTAATCAGGTTTTTCTTTTCTCTTTAATGACCTAATGTTTTGGTTTGCATCTGCTGCCAACTCACGCTGGGTAGAAATTTAGTACTGTCAGCATTTAATTATTATTTTAACACAGATTTCTCTACCTTCCTACAGTGAAGAAATAGCTAGAAAAAATGCCGCTATGAGCAGTTTTTTAAGCCATTAGACACCATCCTTGTTATTTAGCCACACTGGAAATTACCATTCAAGGACACCCAGATGCTCACTCTGCCATCCCCTGCTAGGGCACATGCTCTCCAGTCTGCAGCTCCATAGCCAACCAGAGGGACAGTGTCCAGGGGACAGCCTGGAGGGACTGCAAACACCCTACCCCAGAAGCTCAATAATCTGGGATATGGCTCACCAAAAGATGTGCCAAAGAGCCAGAACACAGAGCACCTGGCTGGTGTTGTATCTTGAGCCATAAATAACAAATCACACTGTCAGCTTAAACCCCATTTTCCTAATTTTTCCTCTCCCTGTCTGAAACTAATAAATTTAATTCTGTAGCCCGCAACAGGCTATAGGGGCAATACATGTGTTGGTCTGATGCAGACTTCAAGACAGGTTTGTTTCATTCATACAGTGCAGGGAAAAATGACCCAAAAAAACTGGTTCTATGAATTTCAAAAGAAATCAAGAACTGAGCTCATGGTAAGCTCCCAGAATCATGTAAGTGTCATACTGCATGGTGTTTTGCAGACAGGACACGTGCATAGAGAGCTCCCTTCCTACTCCCAGCCAGTCTGGTGAATGCCTGCTCCCTGTTCTCCTGAAAAGCAAGATTTAGGCTTTGACCCTCACAAAAACCATTGGAGAAACAAGTCTGCAGCAAAGCAGGGCATGTGACAGCAATGATGCAAAGAAGGAAGGGCTGTGAGGTCATACATGGATAACTCCATCTTCCAGAGCAGATGGAATAGTCAGCCACACACTAATTAAAGCAAGCCTTAGTCTGTGATAGCAATCTAAGATAACACTAAGAGGTTTGTCACCCAAGGCAAAAAAAAAAAAAAAAACAGAGGCCAAAAGTGGATGCTACTGCTGCACCTGTGTCTATAGAAACCACATTTAACCTTAGCAGAGGATCCAACTACACAGGTGACTCTATTTGATAAACACAAACACCCTGTTTGGTGTATTCTGATCTTTGCATACAGTCACTTCCCATTTAAAAGAGAAACATGTATATGGAAAAAGACAAGAAGAGAGGCTGGCAGCAACAGGAAGGTAACAAATTTCTGCAACAGGGAGGTAAAAAATTTCATTTCTCTGATGGCAAAGCAGGGCTCTCTTACACAGCTGGCAGGAATGAAGCATTGCTCTTTCATACCTGAAAAGGCAAAGTTGTGGATATGGGATTTTAAATCCAGATGGTCACCATCAATGGAACTTAACTGTGATGAATAAAGAGGCAGCTATTTCATCTGCTTAGCATTAACTCTTCCCAGAGTGCATTTTATAAGTCACATGCAGAGAGCAAAGGGCATATGCTTAAGAAGCCTAATACAAACCAAGTTTTGCAGGGTAGAAGAAAAGGAAATAGCCTTGGTTACTGAGAGTATTTGAATGTCACTCTGTTAGGCTGTGCATTGCATTTGACAGAGCTAGCAAAGGAAATGAGAAATGATAACTGATAGTGCCCTGATTAGATCAGCCACCTTGGGAAAGGTGCTGAAGCAGAGATATTTCACTAAAATAAGGAGAATCCTGGGAATAGATTTCTGGCAAGTGATCGCAAAGGAGATATGGCCAGAATTAGAAATGGATTTTGCCGGCAGATAAAATGTAATAGATAGAAGGCGGCTCAAAATGATATATCGAGAGGGCCTATAGAGCAACTATAAAGTTTGTTCGCAGATATTTACCATATAGAGATCCTAGAAAGACTTAACTCTAAAATACACTGGCTGTGTTATCAATTTTAATGTGCAGAAATAAAACAATGTTGCATTAAAGCTCTCTAGCAAAAAAGGAAGCTGCCTTCTCCCCAGCTATCCATCTCTGACTTCAATGGAGTTGCACTATTTTATACCACAAATAGAACAGGAATATCTTCTTGTGCTTCTGACAAAGATACATGAAAATGCACATTTCATTATGTTGAAGTAAATCACTTTATTAATGATGGATAACTAAAGGCAGTGGTAATTAACATATTGTAATAAACTCTGTAGATGCATTTATATAGCTTAACCATGTTTCCTTCTTCTGAAGCTCATAGACAAAGCAGTTCTTTAGACTAATACTTAGGCATTTTAGGCGAGCTAGCTTTACTAGCTGTTAAAAAAGTCTTCAGTGATCCTGCTGTCCACATCTGTCTGTTTCCTCCTTAAAAAGTTTAGCCAACCAAATATAAAGACAACTGTGTTCTTGCAGTTCTGTACAGCATGGTGGCCAAGACAGAAACTCGATGACAGTGACTTGGGGAAAGGCTGCTACCTGGGTTCAGTTACTACACATCAGAGTTCCCCACCCCAAGACAAGTGTGTTGACAGCCCATCTTCACTTGCTCCTGTACTGTCACAAGACTCTGAGATCAGTCCATGGGCTTAAGAGATTGCAAGTCAATAAATACGAATACAATGCTCTCAGGGGCCCAGGTCTGGCCCTCTGCTTCTTCCTTCATCAGCCAGTAAAATGCTGAATTTTGTGCAAACAAGTAATGGTGTTGTTCAAAACAAAATAAAGATATCACAGTTACAACAACAAAAACCTGTGTTGCAGCACACCTGTGTATTAAGAGATCCTCTCATCCACTGGCTCCAAAGAGCCATATGTGTATCACTCACACTGCCAGAATGGGAACAGTCACATAAATCACCTTTGGTATCTATGGAAGATGCACTTGACAGAGCAAAAATTTCTGAGGAACAGCCAAGCTCTAACACTTTACCTACCACTGGGATACCAGTTAGTGATAACCATTATCACCATCACTATATCAGTGACAGCAATGGAGCACCAAATTCTGCATCCGTGAAACCACTGCCACTGTATCCCTAGGGAAGTCCCCCTGAATACGCAAAGGTGGAATTGAAATATAAGCTATTTACATGATCAAATGCCAAGCTATTTGCTAAGGCAAAATCTTCACTGAAATCAGCCAGGACTATCACAATCAATAGATCTTGGCATGAGAAGGGACAAGCTTCAATCTTTGCCAGTGTTCGTGCCCATACTGGCACCAGAATGGATGCTTTTCCAAAGTGTCATGCTGCTTACCTCCTCGCCTACAGATGTCCCACTTAGGCTGAACCTCTTGCCCCTTGCATTTGCAAACAATCAATCCATGTCAGATTCTGCACCTGGAGTGGGGCAACCCTGGATGCGTGGACAGACTGGAGAATGAGAGGCTGGAGAACAGTGCTGTGAAAAGGGACCTGGGGTCCTGGTCAATGGCAAGTTGAGCATGAGTTTGCAGTGCCCTGGAGCAAGGACAGCCAGGCGTGTCCTGGGGGACACCAGACACAGCACCACCAGCTAGGCAAGGGAGGGGATTGTCCCCCTCTGCTCTGAACTGGAGCAGCCTCACCTCGAGTCCTGTGTGACAATACGAAAAAGCCATCAAGCTGCTAGAGAGCCTTCAAAGGAGGGCCATGAAAATGGTGAAGGGCCTTGAGGGGAAGCCATACCAGGAGTAGTTGAGGCCACTTGGTCTATTCAGCCTGGAGAAGAGGAGACTGAGGGGAGACCCCACTGCAGTTACAACTTCCTTGTGTGGGCAAGAGGAGGGGCTGGCACTGATCTCTGCTCTGTGATGACAGTGACAGAACTGAGGAAATGGCCCAAAGTTGTGTCAGGGGAGGTTTAGGCTGGATGTTAAAAAATGGTTCTTCATCCAGAGGTGGCTGAGAACTGGAACAGACTCCCCAGGGAAGTGTTTACAGCACCAAGCCTGACAGACTACAAGAAGTGTTTGGACAACACACTCTTGGGGCTAATTCTGTGCAGTGTCAGGAGCTGGACTCCAAAGATCCTTGTGGGTCCCATCTGACTCAGACTGTTCTATGATTCCCAGCACTAGCACTCAAGAGACCCCATCAAAGCAGAGCTCTATTTCTGAAATAAACCCATCTCTTTCCAATAGCCCTAGAGCAGAATTCTGCTGCCTTCATCATCATTGTTTTGAATGAGTGAAAGGTGGGAGGGAAGTTTCTGTCAACATTAATCAATGTTTAGGTGGTTCCCTGCCCATTCATTCATGTGGTTAAAGTGTTTTTGACAGTAGGAAATCCACTGAATATAAGCAGGCCAGTAGCAGCTGCTTGAGAAATGCCAATAGCACCGTGCATACCTTCCAAATTTCCCCAATGTCCCTAAGTTATTAGCAGGTGACAGGAGCTTAAATAAAGCATGCGAAACATGAAAGCAGGACAAATAATTATATTGGTATAGAGACTTCTATACTAGAGAGATTTTTGCTCCAAATACTTTATACCGACTGTAAGTTTTTCGGGTCGGAAAGAAAATTGTTTTTCCATACTATGTCCTTGAGGGAGCAGGGTGCCTGGAATCCCTGCTGCTCTGTGGTCCCACCTTGTATCCCCACAGAACTAGCGGTAGCTAACAGTAGCAAGCAAGATTGAACACAAACTCAGAATAAAAATTAGTACCAAAAAATTCTGCTCCAGATTTCAAAGCACTTCCTGAACTGTCCACATCACACAGTGATCGAGCATCCTCATTTGAGAGAGAGCAAAAAAGGCAAGATGGAAGGAAGCCTGGATCAAATAAACCAAGTGCAGACCATATCGGGAGTGGGTAGAGTCCACCAGCTTGGGACATAACCCTCAAAGGGAGAAAGGGCAAGTGGGCAAGACTAATACTATTCTCAACATCAGCATAGCGAAGGCTGTTTCACACAGCTCTTTGAGGGAAGATAACACTGCTTTTCTGGTAAAAAAAAAAAAAAAGTCTTTGCCACTAGCATTGTAAAATTATACTCTTAAAAAGGGGCTCGGGGGCTACTCATATCCAGCCCTCTCATCTGCTCCACTCCTTCAATGGAACAAGCACAAACCACCAGACAACCTGATCCTACAGCCACAGTCTCTAATCAGCCTGGGTGACAGCTGAGGGTGCATGGCCTCCTTGTCAGCCCTCTAGGAACGGGAGTAAGGCTGCTGCAGGAGCACACACCAGTCCTCCACCTCCTGGCAGCTGTACTGCAACAGGAGCAGTTTCCCAGCCCCAGCACTGCAACAGGGGAACTACTGCTTTCTGGGGAGAACCCACAAGTGACCCACAGCGAAAGGCTTCACATCTGTTACTGTGCCTCCAAGCCCACCACATCCTTCCTTGCCTTCCCCAGGAGTCACCTCTCAACCATTTTGGCTTCAAGATGCTCAGCCTATTTTCTCAAACTGCTGCAATGGCAGCTTTCCATACAACTAGGAAACAAACCATTCCACTTGGAAAGCCAAAATGCCTTCTGTTTTTAAAGACACTGACTTTTCTACCCAGGCTGGCTGCTTCTGAGGTGCTGGTCTGGGAGATCACCAGAGTCACCAACAGGAAACGGGGATTTCCTCACCTGTCAGAAATGGTACCCTGGCTTAGCAAAAACATAGGATTTTTTAAAACACACTTAACTTTTCACAATTTGTGCTGGATTGTTTAGGGTGTTTTTTTCTTGTTTTGGTGCAATTAAGTCAGTCCCATTTCCAGTGAGGCTGGCTGCAGTTGTTGCACTGGGCCCCAAGACCATGAATGGCTTACAGTTGCTCCAGTAATGAGATGGGCTCGTGAACAAGGGTGACCATACTGATACATATGCCTAATTTCTACATTTTTCCTATATTTTAATCTCATTTTCCCCACATTTTACTTCATTTCTTCCAGTCTGTGTTTTCTTCCTCCTTGCATAAAGCTACTACATCCTGAGTGAGATCTCCTGTTCAGCCACAACACAAACTGAAACTGCAAGGTTTCCCTCAGACCTTCCTCATCACAACCCAGCCCTGCTCTTGCCAGACACAGCAGATCAGCAGGAACCCATCTGCTGCCTCCCCTGCTTCTCTGTACCCACAGATGGTTCAGCCCTGCACCACTCCCTGACCTGGGGTCTAATATATGGGGTGCAGCAACTGCAGCTACAATGCCAGTGTATTTAATCAGGGCACTCTGACTTCCCAGCACCTCTTTGAATTTCCCGAGTAACATGTCTGCAGCCTGCCCCAGGATCCCAGGGGCAGCAGGCACAGTGCCCAGCTGGGGGTCCCCAGGGTAAGCTGGGGCTGACAGGGCCACGTCACCCCAGAAGAGCTTGGTGCAGAGCTCGGCACAGCGCAGCTGCGGCAGCACCACAGCGCAGCGCCCATTAGTGACGCTGCTGTGACCACCCCCAGGACATTAAGGTCTGCTGCACCACTACATGAGACTACTTTGCAGTAACAGAAGTGAGGAGGGGAAAAATTAGACATACCTGTGAAGATGTAGCTTATTTATGGTTGAGCTTTTCAAAGTTTACTAACTAGTACAGATTATTCATGGCTCATGTCTTTAAAGAAGTCAATGTCATTCCCTTTCTATTCTTAACCCAAAGTAATATTTTATGATTCTGCTATTCCTCCTTTCAGACAGAAAGACATTTGTCCAATCTTGGCTTTGTGAGATGTTGTCTTCTGGCTCTCTTGATCCTTGTCTGGCAATCGTTCTGTTCTTCCACATCCTCTCCCCCAGCTCCTCTGTGGCCTTAGTCTTGGTCTGTTCTGTATACCCTCCACACCCTGGGCATGATCTTATTCACTCTGACACCAGTTCCTACTGTGCCAATGTGAAATGTACTTTCTGTCACTGATTCTCCTCTCCAGCCAAGCCCATCTCTCCGCCTGCCTTGCTGGGCCTCTCATCATCAAATCAAACCCAATATAGCGGTAATGGACCCTGTGAACTTCCTTTGCTTGCCCAGCCTCTCTATCCCTTCTGAACAAACTTCCACCCTCCCTGTTGCCCAGGCCTATAACCTCTTCCAGTTCCACCATTCTTCACAGCCTCACTCTTCTTGTAATACCACCTGACACACCATCAGGTGGTGTATGTCAGTGTAATTACACTAACTCAAATGGCATTATACCAATTTACAAGAGATGAGTTTCTGTCCTGGTGCCTCTAAAGCAAATATATTCTATTTGACAAGTAAAAACCTTCAGCCAGTTCCCTCAACATCTCCCATATTTATTACTGTGATCTCTTGCCCTCTGGACTCCCAACAGCCACATTCTTTTCAAAACATGACTCCTTCTGAAATTCTTACACACCCCTTAGCTCTCCACTGTTCCCAACCCAGAATATTCCCTTCCACTCTCCAGCCTTGTGTATCTACCCACTGACCACTCCTAAGACAGTGCTTGCGTTCTTAAGCCATCCAAATATACCTGAAATAATCTGGTATGCTAACAATATTTAATTAACAGTAATTCACAGACTTATGTTACAATATAATAGAGGGAAAAATAATTTTAATAAAGAAATTTAAAAAGAAAGGAGAGCCACCATGAAAGCTGAACACCAGTTTCAAATTCAGACACAATTAAAAAGCACATGTTTAACACGAGGTGGGCACGACTGCAAATGTATGCAGTGAATCACCAAGATTACATGAAGCATTACATGTTATTTGTGCCCCCTAACACCAAGCACTGTGCTATCCCAGGTGAGCTGAAAGTTTCATAACCATTTAACACCAGTATAAATCTCTGCTTAAGCCAAACATGCCACAGTATAAAATGATGCAATGGATACCACAATAACACCCTGCATCTTCCCACTCTCTGGACCACACAGTGATGTTTTGTAATGGCTGAAGACTTGGCACTTAGTGGATCTGACCTAGCCACTGTAGCTATCTTTGTATAAATGTTTCCAGTTTATAAAAAAATCAAAAAAAGAGAAAAAAAGAAACGACCAAAAACACCTTACATGTTGGGGTTTTTTTTTTTTTCAGATTAGTATCTATTTAAAAAAGAAGAAAAGCACTTTCCAAAAAAGTAGAATAGCATCTGCATTTAGGGTTTTCCACACCTGGAGGGCTGCAAGAATGTGGAGGCAAGATCAGGTCTTTAATGAGAGTACTAAGGACTTCACCATATGCACCATGCCAAAATGATAAAATGTTAATGAAGTGAAAGTATATTAGTGAATTATTAAAATTTCACTCCTCTCTGCAAAGTACAGAGTAAGAAGAACAGTGAAGATAATGATAGAAATAGGATCAAAACATTTGGATCCTTTCACCACCTCCAACATAAAAGCTTTACAAAATCTGGTGTTAAAATTAACATATTAATTGAGTAGCTTCTACAAATGATCTACTGTAAAACCCAGTTCAAAACAAGTTAGAGTTGAGGATAAAATAAGACATAAATCAGTTAAATCTAGATGGGTCAGACCTACAGCTTCCTCCCATCTCTAATAACCTCTCATAACCCCTCTAATGCCTCTGCTCCTCTCCACAGCAAGCCCAGCCAGCAATTAAATTGTTCAGGAAGATCTCACTGAGGGAAGTAACAGGGAGCAGGGCTCTCTACGGATGGGTTGGGCTGGGGAGTTCATGTCTGTGTGCTATGCCAGAAGTTGTGTCCAGGGAAAAGTTCAGCCTCACTGTGAAGCCCAAGAGCTAAACCAGAAAGCAGCTCTGCAGCAGGGTCCTGCAGAGGTGCCAGGGGGTGGAGAGGGGAGCCTTGGTGAGCCTGGAACCAGAAGCAGGGCCACAGGAAATACAAGGCCACTGCTTTCAGTGGGGCAGGCAAAGGTCTGGCAGAGAGCTACACTAAAAAGAACAAGGGCTTTGCCACATAGTATTAAGAAGCAATTTCCAATGAAGCTGCCATTCTGTAAAATGCTTTCTAGGGTCTAGCTTGGATTGCCTTGTACATAAAGTCCCGTCTGTTAGGACATCTGGAGCGCTCTCTTTGCAACAAAAGTAAATATGCCCAGACATGGTGAGCGGGCTCTATCTGCAAGCTAATGGCAGGTAAGCAGTTTGCCATTAGGATCCCACTAGGGAATCTCACACTTTGCCTGAGCAAACAGTTCAGTGCAGGGTCCCACCACAACTCAGAACATGGGAGGCAGGCAAAGGAAGAAACTGGCGTAGGCCAAATGCATCCCACTCCTGGAATACCTGTCTCTATTTGGCTTTAATCTATTTTCAGTAAAATGTAAAACATTCAGTGTTGGAAATTTCATTGTATCAGCTAACATTGATATAAATTCCTGATAATGTTGTGAAAAAAATCCCAGTGTCAAACATTTAGGCAGATCTTTCCATTCAGTGGCACCTAGCAAGCCTGATCAGAGGTCACAGGCTGTCTGTCCTGCAGTCAGTGTGGACACAGAGAAAACCATCTCCAGCAGAGACTCTTAGACTACAGACAAAAGAAATAAAAGAGCAACAAAATACTGTCCAACATAATGGGCAGAAGCTTTGCCTCCAGTAGACTTAGCCTGTCCAACTTTCGCAGACATTATGGAATAGATGCATTTTATGGAGAATTTTGTAAGAGCATAATGTGTCCCCTATGTACCTCCCTAAGAGTGGTGGGGAAAAACTGATCCCCAGCCAGCAAGTGGCCACCAGAGCCAGGGCTAATGTGCAGGTGGTCCTATACCGCCCACCTGAAAGTTGTGTGTCCAGCCATGGTGAGTTTCAGCCATTCCCCAGGCCCCCTTCACCAGCCATCTCCAGAACAGGGTGATCCCACTGCTCTGCACCCATCCTCAAGGGAAAAAAACGGGACACAGGGAGCCTCACTCTTCGTGGGCTATGCTGACACCCAAGGTACAAACTCTTGGCTAGACAATCAGCTTCAGTTCAGAACAGTTATAAGTCCCAAGGATGTCAAAGGCATCTAAAGTCTTACAGTGAGTTTAGGGAGAGCTTGAGTTGCTCTCATGCTTGGCAGCTCAACTTGAGGCATTTTAAACGGAGCAGAATTTCCCAAACTCTAGGACAGAATCACTTCCCAAAAACTGCCCTGCCTTGCAGAGCTTCAGGCTGGTTTCCCAGAATCAGCTGATCACTTCTGAAAATACACAGCTGTAATTTTATACTTAACTGAAACACTGCTCTGTTGGAGTCCTTTTTTTTAAATTATTTTGTTACAATTTTACTTTGGCTTGGTCATGGACAGAAGGTAACAAGGCAAATCCAGTTTCATTAAAAATATGTCAAAATTGTGGCCAAAGTCACACTGCATTGTGTTACATCTAAAGTCATGAACTGGCAAATTCCAGCATCAACCACGACAGTCTCACTCCACTCCAGTTAAGGCTTCCAGACAGCCCTGGCAGCTTCTCCTGCCAGGAACAGCTCCTAACACCAAGACATCTCCTACAACAAAAACCCACCACTTGAATTTATTCAGCATGCCAGGCAGTTTCTCACAAATTTGTATAACTTTTCCATGTTTCCCCCTCAAAACCCTCTGCAAAGCTTAACACCATGAAAACCCTGTTGTGAGCTGACATCAGAGAAATGTTTATTTCCCTGAGCCTCCCTGCTTATGAGAACACACAGACCTAAACTGCAGCCCTCACCTTTGCTCTGGACCTTCATCCAAAGCCGTGTCTAATCTTACAAGCCTCCAACCTGGCATCCCAGCCATGCTGGGCAGAGACCAGAAAACGACTGGCATTTTCTGGAACCACTGTTTATATTCTCACCCCCAGCCCCACATCCCAAACACACACACACCACACTGGTACATTAGCATGAGTACACTTGGGAAACGCGAACATATTTTCTAAGTTTTAATCCATTAGCAATTGCTAATTAAGGGGCAATTAATTTGACTCCCAGCTCTGCTCCTAATTGGCCTTGCAACTTTGTGCAGTCCATATGAAATGCTAAGTTTCAGCTTCCTATGCTCCCACAACTTCTGTGGATATTAGAACATTAATTTCTGTAAAGTGATTTACGATCCATGATGAAAGGCAGTTCAGAACTGTAAGAACTGCTCCTATTAGTAAAATAACTGGTGCATTTTTTGATCTTTCATTTTAATGGGGGAAGAAAAAGAAAAGCCTAGCTGAGTATCAGCAATGAGGCTCAAAAGGTAAAAATTGCAAATTGGACACATCTGAAAACATAGCCCAGAGAGGCTGGTGGGGTAGTTTTTTATAACAGCAAAAAAATGACAGGACAACACAAGCATTTAACTTCTTGCATTTCCCTTAGGAATGCCTGACATCATAAAACTTTCACAAACTAAAATCATTAGAGATAAATAAAGTAGCACAGACATGGAGGGTGATGAAGGGTCAACCTAGGAGATACCTAATCCAGCTCATTTCCTTCAATGTCTAAAAACAAGTAACCGACACGTTTCCTGCCGTGAACCTTCCTGCCGATAAGGGTGCTCCCAACAACAGGAAATTCGCCTCTAGAAGCAAAAGCACACTTTTGCTACCAAGCCAAACTTTCTCCATCTGAACTCCACAGCAATTAAAAGCAGCATTTGTCTCACCAGAAGTGAGCTGGATTAAAAAACTGCCTGACTCCCTAAGCCTCTGCCCACCCCAGGGACCACAGCGGGGGTCCCACCTCTTGCACCCTGGTGCCAGCCCAGCTGCCAACAGGGACTCCTCAATCAGAAGCAGGCATTGCTCCCTCTGGCTCTACCATCCCTTCAGCCTGCTCTGCCTGCAACCAAGTTTTAAAGTCCGGCCTTGCTTGGGTTTTTTGGACAGCAAGATCCAAGGGTGTGGGTAAAGAGGTTACTGATCATCTTCACCTCAGTCCCCTGCAAGATTTACCTCCTGATCTGCAAAACCTGATCACCAGTCTCTGGTTCTCTTAAGAAATAATAATACAAAATGTGTAATATGCAAGCAAACCAGTCATTCAAGGTTTCAAAATTATGGTGATTTATACAGTGGGTGAAGCACTAAAGTGCTATTTCTCATCTTGGTCACTACAAAATGAATATTAAAGAGAGGAACAAAAGGAAATGTTTTGGAGAAAATGCAGTGAATACTCAAAGGCATCTCTCTCAATCACAAACATCTGAAATCAACGGGTGCTGCCCAAGAAAATAAGCAAAAACATTAACACCTTTCTTGTGAGTTTGCTGTGAAATAGCTCTCTCCTGCTTCAAAAGCAAAATAGCCTCTCCTTTCACACACAATAAACTTTCAATAGTCCAGCAAAGTAAAACTTCAATTTACGACAATAATAGTCTGATTTTCTCATGCTGCATTCAGCAGCAATGAAGTATATTTTATTCTCATATCTCTGCTTTTCTCCTCATAGCATGCTTTAACAGAATTGTGTTTTCTTTTTTTCTTGAAAGCATTGCAAAGGGCTTCCCAAAGTCATTCACCACCTTTCTTTTTTTTTCATAGGTGATGCAGATCTCTGAAACAGACTTAATATGCAAGTCCAAATCATTACATCTTAATAGAGCTTCATAATACAAAGGAACAGAGGGAAATCAATCCCAGCTTTATTTCCCAGGTCCATAGATGCCCATGGAAAGAAACATGGCCTGATAATCCAATTATAAAAAACTCAACCCTTGTTACTTTTGCCTCTTAAGCCCCATGATCCTTCTCCTTTGAGCCTTTTCTCATGTTCCCCAGCAGCAGGCCAGCCTGGGGCAGGACACCAGTGGGCATGGGACAGGTGGCTGTATCTCCTCAACTCCTCCTTGGATGGAAAGTGTGGGACAACGTCCAGGGAGGAGAGAGGGAGGCGGCGGTGCAGGGTTTTATTGTAAAATGACCTTGATTTGACAGGCATGTTCTCAGGTTTCAACAGATGCTGTGGGAAAGGCAACAGCAGCCAAGGCGGTCTGCAGGCATTTCTGATGATATGCAGACTTTTTTCTTCTGCCTATTTTTTTTTTTTTAAATACATAAGTGGGGGGGGGGGGAGGCGGGGGGAGTCTTCTCAGTTTCCATGACAACAGTGTCTCCACTTGTCTGTTATTAGATACCATCCGCTTCCTGTGTCTAAATTTTTAAACCAATCAGAAAAGTGTTTATAGATTTTGTAGCTCCTGGGACAGTCCCTCTCCTCCAAGAGAGCTACTTTAATGACACGTAACGCTCCGGCAGCCAGAGCTGCAAGGCCTTATATTTTCGGCTGCAAAGTGATCACAGTTTACGCTGTTTACCGGCTGATTCATGGGCTGTGCCAGAGGAAACTGGGGGTTTGCTGCCCGATTTACTGTACCCTTAACAGACGTTACCATGTCCGATTGTTTTAAAAACCACACAAACTCATTGTCATTGTTGGCTGATTTTTGTTTCTGATTCATCCCATGAAACAGCAGGATCTGTCCCTGCGTGACACGCGATCGCCTCGGCGAGGCCGTTATCCCACCGGAGTATCGGTCCGCCCTGACGGAAATGGATTCACGGTACAACATCGCCTGCTGCAATTAAAGTTTCGGCAAACTGGGCTCTAAGAGCAGCCGCACTGTAACCGTGAGAGCAGATTTACACAGGCATATTTCTGATGATGTAAATAATACCTGGCCGCATCACAGTCGGCAAGTCAATAAGGAAATCCTTCTCCAGGGCGCAGAGACACCCGCATACATTGTGAAGGAATTAACACACGGTAAGTCCAGTTAAGTGAAGAGCCGGCACTGAAGACCGACAAGCAACGGGGAGCTGCTGTGAGAAGGGGAAAATCCCTTTCCCGGCGGCTCTGACAGGCCAGCACTACCGGAGGAGGATGCCCTTCAGGCGGGTGTGCAGGCACAGACGGAGCCCGGGAAGTACCGAGCGGCTTCTTCCCGGGCGGGGATCCAAGCGCCGGCGGCACGCAGGAACAAAAGGGAGCGGTGGGGGGGCTGCCCGCCGCCGGCTGCGCCGCTGCCCCACCAGCGCCCGCCGAGCCGGGGCCGGAGCCCACGGGCCGCGCTGTCGGGGGCACAGCCCGCCCGGGATGCGACCCGGCAGCCGCCCCGCACGCGGCTCCGGCTCGCCCCAGGGCGCCCTTCCCTTCTCTTCCCTTCCCTTCCGCGCCGCCCGTCGCCGGCGGGGCTGCTCGGCGGCGGGACGGCGGCAGCCGCGCGGAGCAGCCCTCACAAACGCCCCGGGGCGGCGCCGCTGCCCGCCCGCGGCAGCCGCCGGCCCAGAGGCCCCAAAAGTTTGGCCGCAGCTCCCTGGCCCGGGAGGGACGGAGCGCGGCGATAGCGGCCAGCCCGGGCGGGCGGGCACCCGTTCCTGATGACACCGCGAAACGCCCCCGCCGTTACCTCTGTCCGCGTCCTGGGCTCCCGCGCCGCCGCGGGGTGATGGGCGCTCCCCGCGGCCGCCCCGCTCCGCGCCCCGCGGCGGGAGGCAGCCGGAGGCAGCCGCAGCCCGCGCCGCCGCTGCCGCCCCCAGCCCGCCCCCGGCGGCGGCGCCGCGCCCCGCCGGGCCCTAGCGCCGCCCGCCCGCCCCGCCCCGCCGAGCCGTCCCCCGCAGCTGGCGGCTGGTGCCCGCGCCGGGCTTCCCCGAAGGAAAAACTTCGGGAGCGGGAAGCTGGCGGGGGCGGGTTGAGAGGCGCTGCTCCCTCGGGGGTGTTTTCCTGCCGGTGTGCGGGGATGCAGCAGGCTCCAGCGGAGGATGCTGGTCCCACGCGTTCTGTCCCTTTTCCTTCAGGGGAACCCTCTCGGGCCGCTGTCCCACCGGGGCCGGGCCTGCCCGGCCCGTCTGCCCGTCGCGGCACAACCCCCGGCGGGTGCCCGCACGCCTCGGCTGCCTTCCTTGGCCGTCGCGTTGCGACTGGGAACGGCCTTCGTGCCACCGGAGCCGGTGTTTTACACGTTGGAAAACGAGACATGCAGAACTGAAACTGTTATTTTTTTACCTTCTTACCCGCCGGGAGCCTCAGTGAGGCCTGACACCTCCTTGCATCGTGTTTACGGCTGAAAACAGAGAAACCTCCCCATTCCAGAAGAGCCTGCAATGCCAAGGGTGCACCTGCCTCCTCCTGCCCACTCCTCTGCCTCTTTGCAGTCCCCCCTCAGCCTCCTCCTGCTGCTTGTCCTGCCTTGCTGCCATGAAAGCAGGTGAGCGGGAGCTTTGGGCTGAACGGAGGCCTGTCTGCAAGTGCAAAGGCTGGCAGGATCTCAGAGGGAGCTGGTGCCATCAGCACTGCCACACACCTGGAGACTGTCAAGCCTGTAATGGGCATTTAATTATTAATTTTAGGTTAGCTTTCTTTAACCCTGTAGAAGGACAACACGAGGTATATGGGATTGCTGTGGTGATTTCAGCAAAAGCCTGGCTTATCCTTTTAGATTTATTTTATCATAATATGGGAATGGCTGGTTCAAGATGGGATGAGATTTTTTCTTTTCCCCTAAGGGATACATTCTTTCTTGGACACAAAGCTTGGACATAGGACAGAATGACAGCTGTTATCCCCCCCCCCAATTCTTTTTCCTGCCTACCCAGATTCCACTACTCTACAGGACTGCCAACCTTAGATCAACATGCTTTGCTGTGTGCATGATACAAGGAGACCCAGATTTTGCACCACCACATTGCACAACAATGTACAAAAGGTATCAACTCTGAATTTTAATGACAAGATTTGAAAAAAGAGAAGGAATAGGGGTTTCTATCTGTATCAAATAGGGCTCTACTAGGAAACGGAAAATTGTTCCTCTGCCCTTTTTTCTTGCTGTCTCCAAGTTAATTTTAAAAAGCCACTATAGGTTGGAGTAGCAGTGTAGCCTTTCCATTTGTAAAACTTGCTGGCATGAAACTCCTCCCTGCCCCTATCTTGGTCCTAGTTGTATCCCTGAGCATTACTTGCCTTTGCAGATGGCAAAACCTCCTGTTATTCCCTGATGCTCGCCTCTTCAATGGATGCATGGGCTCAGTTTATTCCAAAGTGAATATAAAACCTTGGGGTTTCCTGAGAAGAGTTACAGTTTTCGTTTTGTAGGTGGTTTTGGTGACACAGAGACAGAGACAATCCCATCCCACAGGATTCCTGTGTAAGACACACAGGTTCCTCATTCAGTTCAGTTGAAAGTTTTCTACTGACTGCTCTGCAAAAGCTCTGCAAAATTTTCAAAGACTGTGTTGGGATAGATCAGCCTGGCTTGCTGAATGCCCTTACAGCAAACCACTGACAAAAATCAGAAGGTGTGGAATGGACCCAACCCGAGGCTCCTCTTCCAGGCTTGTTTCCTGGTTCAGATGGATAACTGTTGGAGTGATGGTCACTGGAGAAGCTCTCAAAGTAGAAATGTCTGATTTGGTTTTAGTGACAACAGTCCAAGAGTAGCTGAACATTTGAGCTCAACTAATGATGCAGCTAGAGCTGGGGACCCTGGACACCATGTTAATAACAAGATTTATATTAATTGTTTTTAAAAATATAGATACCTATTTGCTACATCATCACATAAGCAAATCTCACAGATGCCAGCAGAGACTCCATGAAGGGTAAAATCCTGGCCCCACTGAAGCAATGCCCAAGTCTTGTAATGAACCTGGATGCTATAGGTGCTGATAATCCTCTCAGGACTACTTCATATCAACAACAAAAGCAAGTCCTTGTCCTGTGCTTACCCATTAACTCTAAGGCAGGTATTTTTCCTAATGAAATCTGTTTTAACATTTCTTTGTTCTTTGATCAGATCATCTGAATTACTCTGTGCCTGCATCTATGCTAACCTCAGCCTAAGTTCCTTCAAAATTGAGCCGCAAGTGCGTGCATTTCCCTTCTTCTGTTGTTTGCTCTCAGTGATGCAAGCTTCATTATTCTTTAATTTCTTCCTCCTTCCTCCCACTCATGTATTTGAGGCTTTCTTACATGCTTTGTAGCTCTACTTCCCACCTCCTCCTCATTTAGATCCTTCCAAAAGAAAAGAGTGTTTTAGAAGACCCACATTTGCAAGGGAAAAATATTAATAGTGGAAATTTTCTCAGAGATGCATTTTTCCTATGCCTGCAAGTGCATCTTGTCTCTCTGTATCAATCCAAGCCATGTTAACTCTCCCATGTAGAGGCTGCTTTGTTATCGCTATCTGCCGGATTAAATTAATGGAGATAAAATTCTTACCTCTCTCCAAACTGGGGAGAATTTATGATTTATGCTGTAGAAGTTTTCTGATGTCCACATCACTCCATTTTATCTAATTTTCCTTGGAGATTTTCATTAAGCCTTGTTCTCCTGGAGAATCTGTAAATCCAAGCTCTCCAGCTAACAACTCCTGGGTTATTTCTGTCTCTTGGCCCGAGTTTGCGGCCCCCAGAGCAGCCCCAGGGCACAGGTGACTCTTCTCCTACCTCAGGAAAAAAATCTCTCTGCTGCCAGCACAATGTGGTGCTTGCTCCACGGTCAAACAGATGAGAGGCTCTTTGCCACAGGGATCCCTCCTGGGAAAGGCTCCAGTCTCACAGGGGAGGCAGCTCAAAAGGAGCTTGACTGCATCTACTGAGTAGCTCTAAAAACCCCTTGAGCCTCTTCAAGGTCTTGCTGTAGCAAGATGTGATTATTTATCAAGGAGTGGAGCTAGGTGTTGCATGAGATGTGAACAGTGCTCCTGTGTGTGCCCTGCCCCACAATTCCATTGTGTTATGTTGATACCCATTCCCTTTTTATATTTCCAAATTTTTTTATCAAGACTGGGACGTATGGGGAGCTTCCAGGACAGGGGATGTAGCTAATGGGGGCTACATGAAATTGAGCATAAATGTGATAGGAGATTGGTCACCATACAACTGCTCACTTGTCACTTCCAAAATGTCATTTTATAGCTGTGCTCTTTACCCTGTTTGTTTCTTGAACTTGTTTGGTCTCTTCATTTGGACACAAAAATTGAAGTGCCACTGCTTTAAGATAGATCATGTTTTCAAGGGCAGGACTCCGTGACTTTTTTTCACTTCACCATTTACCATTCATATCTGACATTGCAAAACCAGAAGACAAATAAATAAAAAATTCACCTAACTCTTCAGGTATATCTAATATACCCAGTGCCTCAGGTTTTTTGCGTGTCTGATTTGAGGTATGATTTCCATAGGATAAATACCTGTGCAGGTATTTATGTTCCAGGACAATTTGCTGTTGTGTCTCAGATGCACAGGGCACACAGCCCAGACTCTGCATTGGAACACAGTTGCCACTGCTGTACAGCCCATCACTCTACCACATAAGGCTGGGCCCCATCAAAGAAATACAGGGAGATTACAGTAATGCCATTCCCTCTTTCATGCTGCTGAATCAAATCCCACTCGCCTTCCCCTTGAACAGCCAGTGAGACCTTTTATGGTCACATAGGGGTACTTAATTATGCACATATATGTGGTTTTGCACTACTTTAGGAACAGTGTAAGAGTTGAGCAATAGATTTAATTTTATGATCCAAAAGGAAAAAAACTTCAGGTTCTCTAGTGGACAATGAAATTGGAGTTTTCCACTCTTCCTTATTTTATTTTTGTTAATACCACCTTTAAACTTTGAATTATCCTGCAAGTATTAAGGCTCATTAGCTTTGTTTCAGCTTGTACTTTGTGTTAATAGGACAGCTTTTTTGTAACAAGTATGAATCTCTTGAATGCTAAGGATTAAATGTTTAATAAAAGCCATTAGTAGAACTATATGTAAGGACTTATATGAAAGGTGATGATCTTCTTATGGTTACTGCTATATCCCTAGTTGCCAGTGATCTTTCTGGCTTGCCTTCTGCTTATAGCTGGCCTTGAGCTTTTACCTTTCCATGCATGGGATAATCTGATTCCCCTGTACCATACTAAACACAAGCTCCAGCCTACGTTGCCCATGCATTTTCCAAGCTCACACACGTACATGAGAAGAGAGACCTTCAGCCTTCCTGCATGACTGAAGCATTTTTAAAACAGAAGAGCCACTTAACCAATGAAATAAAGCATGTTGGTTAAAAAACATTTCACATGCACTTTTTCTTGTAGTCTTGCCAACGTCTACTAAATTAAATATCTACAGATCTGAGCATTTTCAACCCCTTTTGGAATCTTGCTCACAAAAACGTCTGTTTAAATGGTCCTCTTAAATTCTCTGGGGTCTTTCATGTCTCTTTGCAGGCACCCACATTTCTCCCAGGGAAAACTCTCCAGTGAGCCTAACAGGGGCCCAGCCAAAACATCACAGTGAGGAGTGCTTGCTTTTTTTCCCAAGTGTTTCCTCAAAAATGTATGCCTGGATCCATCTTCTCTCTCCTGGGTTCACATCTTGACAATCCAGCTATTGAAGTAGCTCAATGTATGCACACAATAAACATGTCAACACATCACATTCATAAATTATTACAGGCAATGCCAAATCTGCCACAAAGATTTTTTCAACTTGGAGCTGTAGAAGAGGATCTTCAATGGCAGAAATGCTGAAAAACTGACTGTGAAAAATAAGGTTATCTGTTTATCTCATGTAACCAGGATACAAGATAGCATATGCTTTATGGTTAGTGGGGAAAAAAAACCCTGATAAGTATTGAGAATCAGAATTTAGAATAATATAAAACCACCAGAAAACATTTATGAAGTTGTTCTGCTACTTCCAGCATTGGTCCTAGCTGTCTCGCTGAAAGAATTATTAGGAAGCATGGTAGTCTCCAACATTTTGTAAAATTACTTTTTCTTTTCAATTCTTTGATCAGTCATCCTGGAATTTACTTAACAGGTTGTTGCTTTTGTTCCAACCACAAAAATTCAGTCAGTGTTTCTGGCTGTTCTAGATCTAGCTTGAGACATAGAAATGCTCATTATAACTTCTCGTTCACATCAGCATCTGCTTCCCAGGCCTTCTCCTTTCTCTGTGGTTCTCCCACTCCTCATCCTTCTCCGTGTGGCACCCTCCGTGCTGCCCTCCCCCGGTGCTGCTGAGCACAGGCAGCACTTTCCTGTGTCTGACTTGGGCAGGGTTAAGGATTTTGCTCCCTGGTGTAGCTCTGCTCTGCCTGTGGGGTGACGCTGCTGAATCACCATCATGCCCTGTGTGACAGCACCAGTCTCCTTCAGCAGAAGGTAACCCTGCTCAGCTCAGACTGCTTCCTCAGGTGGTTCAAGTAAATATCTAACACAGAGATGGATTAAAAATACAGAGCATCCCAGTTCACTATGGCTGAGGAACAGTCAGAAAGTGCTATGATGCTGCTCCAAGTGGCTTCTGCAACTGTCCTGACAGATCTCCCAGAGCTCAGCAAATTCAGCCACTCCATCCCCAAATCTGCTTCAGAGGCTATGGGTTGCCACAGTGCCTCAGACCTGGGTAGCACATGCATTAAAGTCAAAAGAGTGAAAATCAGACCATTAACCTCTTAATCTCCATTACTTTGGGTTTTGTCAAAACCTGGGGCTTTACCTGCCATGATGGCTCTTCCTGAGAGCTTCCCAAGACATGGCTTGGGCAAATGATGTAAATTTTAGCTCTGCTGGTGCCCAGGGCTGTGGAGGAGGAGCTTCAAGTCTGCTCTGGTGTTGTGCTAATTTGCTGTGTGCCACTGAAGGCAAGCATTCATCCTGCAAGCCTGTGATTTGAAATTCCCATATAAATTCATCTGGCTTTGAGTTTCCCCAGGTATGTAGATCTGGCTCCTTCCAGCAATGTTTTTAGCATGGCCCCATACCCTGGCCTTCACTGCAGCTTTCACCAATCAGCCATTTTAATTATGGTAGATATTTTTTCACAGCACCTTAGTTATTTTACTGGCTTTCAAGTTCTGAGATGAGTGGCATCTAATTATCTGTGTCTCTTTTTTTTTTTTTTTTTTTTTGCCTCTGCTTCTGATACTGTCTTGTCTTTCATGTATGTAAAGGGTAAGTGAAAAGGAAAGAGATTTTCACCATTATTCTAACAGTTCAGTATGCCAGCCACACATTCAATACTTTTCAGGTATTGATACCTGTATCAAAATGAAGGAACTGCAAGTAAACAACATGGTGACAACAAACAATAAAATACTGTGGACTTGTGGGTTCATCATTTTTGTCTTGAGATTTGATTCAGATTAAATCCTTCCTCTCATTGCCTGCAATAATTCCTGTCCTAGTCACATTCCAATGGCTCTGGCTATGCAGCAGCTGTTGCATTTTGTGTCTTCACCTTGTTTTTTCTCAACAGGGAAAGCTCACAGATACTAGCACCTGTACCTGTACAAGCAGTAAGGCTGGAATATTGTACAGTGAAAACAAAACCTCCACATTTTATTGGGATAAATCAAAGACAGTGATCAAGTTATCTTGTAAATGAACTTTATATGCATCTTGTTAAAAAATATAAGTCATAATAACACAGTTATTCAGGAAACAGAACTTCTTCTGCCAATTTTTTGCTTTTCTTGCTTGAATGTTTTTGCTGCAAGGCTAGCCCATCTGGTTTAAATTGTAGGATGGAAATCACAAGGTCTATCCACCATTCCCTGACTTGTAATCCTGGAAAAGACTGGAAGTAGTTTGGCAACATAATGTTTCCCTGCCTCCTGTAGAAAAAAATCTCCAGCTTCAGAGTAGATTGCAGCAGACAATAGAGTAATTTCAAGAGATAGACCCAAGGCACAAAATGGGCAGCTAATTCAGGTTCCTAATAAGTCAGTGGTTGGCATTCATGTTGAGGTTTAGGCTATTATAAATTAAATAGGAATTAGCTGTGCAATCTATATTCAAGCCCAAACTTGGACACCAAATCCCATGAAGTTCAGCAGACACCTGGATGTCTGGATGCGGTCTCGAAGCATTTTGCCCTAGAGTAGAGGTGTTAATAGTCCAGTTTCTTCCATAGTCTGCTGAATACAAATGCAGATGAATGCTGTATGTGTGGCTATTGCAAAATTATTTATTGCATGGTGTTGCGTGGTGATGGTCTCAGTACCATTAATGTACTATCTCTCAAAATTCATTCAGTCAGGGAAACAATATTGTCTCCATTTTACAAGTGAAGCAGGAATATGCAAAAACATTCAGTCACACAGGAGAGTCTTAATTCATCTGGGAGTTGAGTCCTCCATGAGTGCTGCAACAGCATTCCCTTGCTGAATTCAGTGTGACAGGCTGCTACTGATATCTGATACCTAAGCAGCACCCTCCTTGCAGAGTTCCCAAATCCCTTCACAAAAATGGCTCAATAGCCTTCTTCCCAACAAATTCCTATGAAGACATCTTGCCCACTGCAATGAATTCCTGAGTCAAGAGAGGGACCAGGTTTGTGAAATGCTTTGAGATACGTGGGTAGGACATCTACCAAATTTTAAGGCATGAGTAAATACAGTTGCTGTTTGTTCATAAACTGTCACAGGATGCTGTGTCTCATCACAGTGGGAACTTAAGAAATACCCATGTGTCCTTGGTTGGTCAGCAGCAGGATTGCTTGGACATGCCAGGATGACAGAGCACTGTGTGCTGGCCTGTTTCAACCACTCTGGATAGACTCAGTCATATGGAGCCAAGAAGGGCTTTGACACTATCTGCCTCACTTACATAGGGTGTGGAGCAAGTTGCCGTTTAGCCCCTTTCAGACAACTGATTTGGCCACTGCTTTTCATTACTAAGTAACCAGCAAGATAAACAAATTTACTGTTTTTAAGGCAATGAGGCAAGTGATGCACACTTCACATCCCAAAGCAGGCATCGATAGTATTCCCAGTAACACCTGGGGTTTTTATTAGTGGATAAGACTGAAAAAGAGCTGGAGATTTGAACTCCTGCCTGCTTCAAGAGACAGCATATCCAGAGGCAGGAACATCACAGCTCAGATCTTTCTCTGTGGTGGGTCATCTCAAAATGTGGGACACAGTTTTTTCTGTCTTCTGCCATTAATATATATCTGGACTGATGCCACTGACGCCACACACGTCCTTGTCACTCGAGAGATATGAGTGTCCCTGTGCTTGGGAAAGGAGCACAGCCTTGGAACAGGTGGGGAGGGACTGGGGGGCTAGTGGTGGTTCTTGCACTGTGCAACTGCAGACAGAGTGGAGGCTGGGGTAGCAAAGGAATGGTAGGGTCCTGACTGTGGAGCATCCACCCCTCTGCGTCTGTGCCCAAACACTGGGGATAATAACAATTTTCAACCTTCTCCCTCATAGAGTACAACTCTCAAGAGCAAGTGGGACCATTGTTTAGACTAGACAAGATAATGCTACAACAAAATATTTGAAATAACAGAGGAGAATGTGAATGCTGCTGGAGACAGGAGGCCACAGCCTGTGGACTCCAGCCAGCAGGTCCTGGCACTTCTTAACTTGTGAAATTTTGGTTCTGTATCTTTTCTGTCACTACTGGAAAATGAGGTTATGACCCTGAGACTTGGGAGGCACAGACTCTGCTGCAGACTCTCTGAGACCCTGGGGTGGATGTATGGCCTCCTGCTGGTTCAGTCTTCTCCTGTGAAATGGGGATAATAGTTCTTCCTTACTTCACAGAGCCTCTGCAGAGATAAATGTTAACAAGTGTGAAGCCCTCAGCTACCAAAATGAAGTCCACTTAAGGGCACCAAATAGAGCTGTGTGAGGATGCTGGTTAGTCTGCATTGCTGTGGAGTTCAGCAGACACCTGTTGCTCACTGGCTCTGACACACAGTGTGGTTGCCACATTCTCCAATACCAGGATTATATCCTCAAGTCACCAGAAACTTCACAGCTACCCCAGAACATCTGGTGCATGGCATCAGCTGTCAAAAGGTTTTACTCCCAAGCCCCTCTTGCAGCTGTGCTCAGGTTTTGCCGGGGCAGGTGTGGGGGTTGCAGACTGCATCTCCAAGCCTGCTGTACCACTGGATCTCTCATGCATCTACTGAGAAACACTTGTGCAACTAACTACCTGTTTTACAGTACTTGTTCAGAATACCTGGATTTATGTTTGCTGTGGGAAATGTAAATGAATTTCCTGACTTTAGTGTAGACAAAAATCTCTGCAGAGAGTAACATGGTCTGGGTGAGAGTGGGGCAGGGCTGTAGAGTTGGTGCTAGCATTGGGCATGGACAGGAGGTTGGTGCTGTGTGACTGCTGAAGCTAGAATTGGACTTAGATGATTTTTCAAAAAAAAAGGATGCACATGATATTTTGCCCAGCAAGCATGCCTTCCAGCCATGCAATCCTCTGTTCTCAAGTGTTGCTTCCTGCCTCACTTCTCCTGCAGGAACTCTCAGAGGCTCATCCTCACCAGGAAGGTGGATTACAGCCGGATCTTTTGCTTTTGACAGTAATCAAAGATGGAAGAACCACCGCTGGGCAAAAACATCCAGCTACATTTTCCTGGAAATGTCTGTTCCTGGAAAATGCAATGTGTTGAGTAACAGTGCAGCTCTATATTGAAATATGAAGGACTTGGCCTAAAGATCCATCTGAAAAATGCCTGTTAGCTAGCGCAGGCTGGGTTGCTTCAGGGAAAATTCAGAAACGCAGCAAAATTCTTACTCTTCAGAAAGATGTTTTTCTGAGCCCCAGGGCTAGAACATTTCTGACTAGGGTAGTTCAGGAGTCAGGGGCTCAGGGAAAGCACCCTGCCTGCACAGCTCTGGAGGTGCTGCTTGTGCCGTGGTGAGTGATGGCTCTTGACCATCTGCATGCTGCACTTCCCTGTGCTAATGAAGACAGGACATCACTGGGGCAAGTACTGCTCCTACACTGTTATACTCATGTGCAAGGTACATCTGGTGCTGCTGTGGTTTTAATTCACTTACTGTGCATTAGAATATCTGGGGATAGTTATCCTGGAGGATATACTGGCATTGTGCTTGCCAGAGGAGAAACAGAACAGTTCACTCAAGGATGTACAAAGATAGGAAACAACAGAGTTAGGTTCTGTACTTCTCACTGAACTTCCTTCTCTGGACAGTGTTGCAGCTCCACAAACACACCTCCTCAGGCATCCCCATCCAAGAAGTGTCCTCTATGCAACTTGCTTGCATCAGAATTAGCAGTTTAAAATATTCAGATATGCCTCCCACTTTTTTTTTCTCTTTTCTGCTGATCCTAGAAATACAGATAACGTCCCTCTGCAGGCAGGCTTATCAGGCAGGAGTGTTTGGGTGAGCTGTGAAAAGCAGCACATTCAGTAGTTGTTAGAAAAATCCCCTAATGCTTGCATAGCATTGTTCCGAGGTGTGTAAAGACACACACATATGTTATGGCTCATTACGGGAAACGCACCAAAAAGAGCAGTTACACACAGACACTGCATTTAAAGCCATTTGCTGCAGGATTTTCAAGGAAAAATTGAAAGAGAAATTTACTCACGGAGAGCAGGCTTTGCTTTGAAAACAGGCTTGCTGAGCTCAGCCTAAGCAATTTGGGATCAAGGTCTCAATTCTCTGCAGGAGGGACCTCAGGCTCTTGTCCTGTAAGAGATGCAGGGATTACAGAATGCCAGCACAGCAGAGGAAGGTGATACTCTGACATGACCTGCTGCCATTTCAGCCAGGGGCTCTGCCCAGCCCATCCCTGCCCTGGCATGGCGGTCTGAGCAGGTGTTTTAGGCCCATCCCCAGGTCAGTCCCTGCCCAAGGCTCTGCCAGGAGAAATACTCAGCTTGACAGCTAAGGCTGTCAAAGCCACTTGACCCTGGCAGCAAAGGTCACCTGCCTGCTCTACCATGCCTCCAAGACCTGGAAAGGGGAGGTGACATCAGGAGAAGTGGTGCCACAGGCAAAGGAACAGGAAAACAGCTGTGACCTGAGGACAAGATTGTCAATTCAATTTCTTCTCTGCTCCATGTCCTGCCCAAGTAATGGAATGAAGGGGACATAGAGGCATCAAAGAAATCTGAATTTTGTCACCACCACGTCCCAAAGATACTAAAAGCAATCTGGAAGAAACCTCCTGAGAGGTTAAAACAGCAAGCCATTACTAAAATTATAATGGGAGAAAACTTACCTCAGGAAGCAGAAAACACAGGCTTCTCCGGTGGATGAAACAATCAAAACCACATCTTGCCTTTTTTTCTTCAACTCTGGAATGAACCGGTGCATATGAGATTTTTTTTTTCAATGAAATCTTCACATTACTCAATGTGCTGTACTAGTGCAAGGTGGGGAAAAAAAAGGATTGTAACCAACTAGATACTTTAATGAGAAATGGGGTTGTCTCTCTTCACCCCTTTTCCCAACAGAAGAGATCAGTGAGGTCAGATCTGGATTTATCCCTACAACTGTACACCGGCATTCGAACTCAGCACTGCAGCCGTGGTTTTCATGTCTCTTCCTCACTTGTTCTGTCTGAAACAAATTCCTGGAAGCTGAAGGTTGGTCCAGGTTGCAGCTATATGAAGATGTGGTCTCATTGCTTCAAACAAAAATCATAACAAAGATTAATTTATCCCTTCTTTGACAAATCTTAAAATGATAAGTGGTGAATCTGGTGTTGTTTCTGTTCATGTTTTGTCCTGAGACTTAAAAATGTAGTCTGAAGGTCATCGGGCTGGATAGTGTCCTTCCCAGAAAGCACATTCAGGCCTTTTGCTCAGCCAGTGAGTCAAGGTTGTCTCAATTTTCTCAGACTTGCTAAACAAATGGGTGTTTTTCCCACTGAGACTGTTTTGCCTTCTGTTCTGAAAGAGTGGGACATGTGGGTAGGAGAAGCAAGAGGCTGCTGGAGTCAGACTGGGAGCTTCATGTACTGCAGATACACACAAATATCCAAGAAGCAACATCCTCATACTTCAAAATTTCAACCTAGATAGGTTGAAATTTTAGAGGAAAATAAAGTATTTTTAATTTCTAATAGTGCCTTCTGTGATCACAACTTATATTGAAGGGTCTGTGGTATTTCTGTAATGCAGGTTGGCTGCATATTTGCAAATCAATGGGCAAAAGACTCTATATTTGCAATATGAGAGAACACAGGAGCTGTGATGGAATCACAGTGACCAGTATCTCTTCTGTCACTCATCTTCTAGCAATAATAGATGATGGGTCTAATTCAACAACATTCACATCTAGGTTTTATCTATATAGGAGTCTCAAAAAGTAATCTTCCATTGCCCTGCAATGAAACTGGCTGTATTTTTTGATGAACTGTGCTCTAAAAATGTGTCTGTACTTGTTATCACCATGCCTTGGTTATGAAAGCCTAATGCCAAAAAAATGAACTTGCTTACTACATTATCAGGACATGCTGGGATTTTTTTCTGCTTTCACCATCTGCTTGCTTTCATATGCTTTCCATTACTGAGACAGCATATTACACTGCTAGCAGAATTAGGAAGAATAATTTAGCTCCCAAAACAAACATGATAGTAAATTCAATGGGTAACATTCTGCTCTCTCTTCAGTCTGTGCAATCCACTGAAGTCTGTTCTGTAACACCTAGCTGGGTCAAATTATTTTCTTAATTGTTAAGGTGCAGCTCCAATTGACTTCCATGATGAAATCTGAGTGTAGATGAAGGAGAAAGCTGCTTGCATTATGCCTAACATCTAATTTAATGGCAAAAAGGGTTTTCTTTTCGGTGGTATGCTACACTTTCAAGCTACTTACTGAAGTAGGTGCAGTCTATTTAAGGCTTTTCTAACATACACCATTGCATGGAAGTTGCAGGGAAAGGCCTCACTAGGCTGCTGTGCCTGCTGGGTGAGAGCAGCAGCAAGCAAGAGGCCCTTTGAAAAACCAATTGTAAAGGGCTGGCTGAGGAGGGGCTGTGCTTTGCTGGAGGGAAAGAGGGCATCTCAGCACAACATGGGCTGGAGGGAAGAGAGGCATCTCAGCACAACAGCACCTATTGGGGATGGCAGCTACTTCACCCTCTTGTGAAGAAGGCCTGAGCCCAACAGGCTCTATTGACTGGCCTGCCTTGGGAACTGTCTGGTACAGACTCTGACTTGGGGCTGGCTTGTGAAGGAGGACAGGAGCTAGGCTGAAAGCCTATTTGCATTGTGTGAGCACAGAATTTTTGTGCTGTCCAGCAAGGATGTGACTCTGTGGAGCAGCCTGAGGAAAGAGAAAGCCAGCCACACCTGGTGTTACATGAGAGAGGGAGGCTCTCCAGCAGCATTGCCACACCTCTCCATAATGAATGCTGGGGAAGCAGCAGCTGTGCTGCTTGGGGAGTGCAAACCAGCTGCAAAGGCAGCACAGGCCCCTGGTGCAGGGGGGCAGCAGCATCACCCACTCCCACTCAGCCCTCTTCAAGGAGGAGTACTGGCCTTTAAGGTTATACTTTCAGGAAGGGAAGAGCTGGCACCAGAAAAGAGACTTGTTGAGCCTACCACTCCACCAATGGTGTTGCTGCTCACATCATGACCTTATGTGAGTGCTTTTGAGAGACAATCTCACAAACCACATATTTTTCAGGGATCACAAGCAAGAGTAGTGCAGGCTTTGTATTAACAAAACGGAAAACTAAAGAATACATTTATATGCTATAACTTGGAAGATGTCAGCAGTCTGTAATGCCCTGGCTATTCCTGTTTTTCTTACACTCAAAGAAAAATATGATTCTGCTGTGTATTCTCTCATTCTGCTGGGGAGTCATGCACTCAGCTTCCATGAATGCTTTTCAGTGACAAGAGGCTGCTACACCCCTTAGTCTCAATCACTTCCACTAGTATCTCCATATTAGTCTGAATAAAAAGAAAGTAGCAAATTGAAGAGGTTCACTCCATTGCATAGGAAGAGCAATGCAGGAGAAGGACTTCAAGGTGAAGCTGAATATCTCTTTACTGCACTATTAGTGAGAGCAGAGAAGCACCACTTATCATTGGCTTATGCACTCTTCATTCTGCCATGTTTCCTTATTTTCAGGTTTCACCATAAAGAACAAAGTTTATCTGTGAAATTAATTGAGAATGACTGCCATTTCTTTTCACCCCTATAGTATCATTTTCAATGTTCTGAATTAAATCGTAGAATCACAGAATCCTTAAGGTTGGAAAAGGCCTCCAAGATTTTCAAGTACAATCATCAACTGAACACCACTATGTTCACCACAAAAACCCCAAGTGCCACATTTACACATTTTTTGGAACACTTCCAGGGATGGTGACTCCACAGTTCCTTGGAGAGCGTGTTCCAGTGCTTCACCACCCCTTCTGTGAAGAAATGCTTCCTAATGTCCAATCTAAACATCCCCTGGCACAATTTGAGGCCATTTTGTCTTGTCCTATCACTTATTACGTGGGAAAAGAGACCAAGGTTGTCGGCTACAACCTCCTTCCAGGTAGTTGTAGAGAACAATAAGGTCTCCCCTGAGTCTCCTTCTCTCCAGGGTAAATAATCCCACTTCCCTCAGCCACTCCTTATGTGCTCCAGAACCTTCACTAGCTCTGTTGCCCTTCTCTGGACTCACTCCAGCAACTCAATGTCTTTCTTGAACTTTTGCCCCTTTGAGACAGGTGTACACCCTCTGTTGCCAGCAGACTTAGTGTCATATAAACTGACCTGTTATGAAAACCCCAAAATTCTGTTTAACAAATTAACCCCTAGTAGGTGAACGTTCATTAATATTCATAGTAAGTAAACTTTCTCGCAGATTTACTTGTAGGGAATAGATCTTGGCTCTAGTCCTTGAAAACCAACACTGAAAGACCAGAGCTGAAGCTGTTGTAAATTATGGTTTGTGGGGGCAGGGTCAGTCTAGAAGTCTATCAGTGTGAATTATTGTAAATCAGGAAGGAACTTAACCAAAATGTGGTGCTGCAATAAACAACAGGCTTCCACAACTGAAAAGCACAATTGACATCAAGTTCTTGATTCAATAAAACTTTCTTAATGACACACGAGCTTTGTTTTTTACAATATTGCACTGTTTTGCATTAGGGTTCTAGAAATGTTACTTTCTTGAGCCATTCAACTCAGCCTCGCCCCAGCTGGAGGAGCTACAGGCAAAGAGAACTTATTAGGAAATTTAGAATATTGACAAATACTGCTATTGCTTTAGCAGGTTTATTTTCACTTCACAACAGAAGAAAAACAATTTACCTAGAATATATATTGCTAACAGTTCCAGGGAACTTGGTTATCTAATGTAGCATCTCACTTACTTGCAGAAACTATAATGGATTCTTCTCTATGACATGGTAAATCATAAAGATTACATAAATGAGTAGATCTGAAAATGAGAAACACTGTTCAGGATCTACCTGACAACAGACACCCATCACAAATTAAATAACTGTTTCAACTGCCAAGATGGCATAAATATTTTCTTCTTGGGTTGCTTGATTGTGGTTACTTGCAAATGAATTTACTTATTAGAAAAGAAAAGATAATAACCAGGAAATATTTGAGCTCAACAAGTTGTGTATACTTCCCTGTTGACTTCAAAATGTGTCTAAACACATACAAATCAAAACAAGTAAGTGGCATCAATGCTTCATTATTTAATCCACTTTGGTTCATCTTGTGAACTGAAGATTAGTTCTTCACATGTTTGTCACGATTAGGTTATGTTTATGAGTGACTCATAGAAGATGGATAGTGGAGTCGATAATAAAGGACAAGGAAAAACCAAGGAGGCTGGTGTCTCTGGCATGCCTCAGGCAGGGGCCATATGTGGAAAAGGTGCTAAGAGCACTCCTTTCCTCCAAAGGGGTGGTGATCATTAGCATAGTACTTGTACAGCTCAGATTCCCAGTAAAGACCCAGAAATACCTGTTCCTCACACAAGGCAAACAGGTTTCCAAGAGAGGACTTTACTGATTTTTTTCTTTCTTTTTTTTTTTTTTTTAATTTTGTAAAACAAGCTTTAAAGAGAGGCAGGGGTGGGGGGAATGATTAATGTTGTTTTTGTTGAGATCTCCCTGTAAACTTCAGTGCAAGAAGAAAAAGAAAGGGTGTAACTGAAACACTGCATGATTCACAGATGAAAGTATGTGCCTCTATTCTCTGTCAGCCTAAGGCAGAAGATAAGGCTAAGAAAAGTTAGTGAAAGGACTACTTAGTCTTTACTAGTGCAGATTAAAGGACTTGAAAAGCCTAAGGAAAAGCTATCCTAAAAATGACTTGATTTAATCACTTAAATTTCACAAGTCCTTGGAAGGTACATGCTGTTCAGAAAACAAGGAAATAAAGATTATCATGGCAGATTAACATGATGTGGTTGTTCATAAAGGAAAGAGAATAGGCAGCATGGATAAGAGGAAATCTGCTAGGACTAAAATAAATCTGAGGAATGACAGTAAAGATTGGTTCTATTGAATCCCTGACGGCCCCCGGGAACAGCACCAGGAAAGGTTCTAATACCCAGGAATGCTCTCACAGAAATGTCCCATCCCATGCCTCAATTGCAGAACAAACACCACCATCATTATTACAGCCCAAATACTTGTGGATCAGGAGACCCAGATTTCCTCAAAGAGACACTGAGTCAAGATGCAGTGGTGAGCAGGGGAATGCATCACACAAGAGCTAATCATAGACAAAATTTTGCAGTGAATGGGCATGGGCTGGCTCCGTTAAAATTAAATCAAATAATGAACAAAAATAGACCTGCTTCTATTTCTTGAACTAACTACCAGGACACAACTAGTGGAAACAAGCTGACCAAATAACTCAGGGATTTGACTTGGAGAGGGTTTGAAATTTAGTAAGTTGGGGAAAAAACCAACTTCTAATGAAATGCTTCAGCTCTAACAGTATGAATAATAACTTCAAAATGGCTGTCTCTCATAGGGAGATCAGACATCCCAGATTACCACAGCCATCCTGAAATATAGAGATCCTATAGATCCTATAGGTATCCTGCCAAAAAATCCCTGGAGCTCTGGACTTTCCCCACTCCAGGCAGCAAGAGAGACAATACCACTGCAACAGAAAGACTGGGACAGCTTCAGCCCCTTGCCAGGTCACACATTCCAAGGCATGGGACATGTCTCTTGCCACAAGACCCCATGTCCCTTTTAAAACAAAGCAGAGTTAATCACCTGAAGTCTAAGTAATCAAAGCACTTAGATGAAATGGAAAAAGAGATCAGCAAAGAAAACAGAAGGTCAGAGTTTAGAAACACAGTTGCAAAGAAAATTAAAATAACAGATAGATCCTCAGCTATATCAGTAAAAAGACAACAATGAAAAAGCAGAACTGCTCTGAAGTGGCAATGATGTGAAGATTAAATGTAATTCAAGGATGGTTCCAAACCTAAAGGTGTGTTCAGTGCAGAGGGAGGGAACAAGAGGAGGTGATGTCCCTCCCCAGTTCTGAGTAACCATGACACCAAATGACACTGTCAAGGGGCACTGTCTCCCTGGATAACAGCACTGGTAGCACCTCTAGGAAGAAAATGAAAAGTAATCCGGACAATTTTATGTAATTTTTTTCTGAGATTGGTACTGTGCAATTTGTTAGGACAATTTCTAAATAAAACAAAATTTGAGAACATGAAAGTAAATGAGATAAAATATAACCTGAGCTTACTGAATAACATTCTTCTGAAGGAGGAGAGGCTGTGCTGAAAGAGGTTTCTGCTGAGGCAAGTACTGAGAGTAATGCTCATGGACTGTTCTTGTACAATAACTTCATCAGAGCAATTTATGAAAAAGAAAGTTATATCAATATATATTTTTAAAATATATATCAATAAATGTTTTGATGTCACAAGTTTAGGAAGAAGGCTAGCACAGCAAAGGATTGGAATGTCATGCAGGAAGACCTCGATTACTTTGAAAAACAGAAGGAGGCTGAATTTATCTGGAAAAGCAAAGGCTGGTAACAAAACTGTTGCCGTTAGATGGAGAGCTGAAAATTAATTAAAGATGATAAAATCACAGGGTACTCAGCTGTAGGGTGAGCACTTCTAAAAGATGATCATACACACTCCTAGACTGTGGTAAATGAATTCAGAAATTATTTTTCTCATCCTCAACGAAACAGCCATCCCATCACAGCCACTGAGAAGGGCCCCCTGTGGAGCTCTGCACCATACAGGTAGCGGGTGTCACACCAGAGGAATTCCAAGCTGAACAGATGGGAAGGGATTTCTGCCAGGCCCCAAGGACTGCCTGTCCTGCACAGGGAGTCCATGGAGAAGGAATGGCTTTGCTAAGAGAAAGGCAAGGCTGGGAGGAATGAACACAGTGAGGAAATATGAAGGCACTGAAGGAATTCATTATATTAGAGTAAATCAGTCCTGCATGGGTCAAAGCTCGAGGTAATGACACCCAGACCCAGCAGGACTGCATGAAGGAGGCAGGAAAAGCCCTTCAGGATGGGGCTCACTGCCACTGGTCTCGCTGAGCCCAAGCAGACTTCATGTCCCCCAGGGAGGGTGCACAGGACAATGGCAGGCAGCAGTCCCCAGAGTGCTGTTAAGCCTGTGCAGCCTGGGAGGAGGCACCTGGCACAGAGGCTGTGGTGCCTGAGCCGGAGCTGCAAGCCCTGCAGAGCCCACCAGGGATTCCTGCAGAGACAGAAATGCTTCTGCAATGCCTACTCCGCTGAGGACTCTGGTGGACCATGATACTGGCCAAAAGCTCTCCTTTCCCTCTCTGCCACCCCAGATAATGAAGTTCAGTGCATTTGTGATTTATTTTGCTTGTTGTGCATACTTACAGGTATACACTGTCCTGCTGCTTGAATAATGTACTGGCAGCTGAATAAGGGATTTCATTTCTGTTGGCTGAGGGTTACATCCTCAAGTACCCCAAACCAGCAAAGCTACATTAGCTTGGCCTGGCTAGAGATCTAGCAAAAAATATCTAACAGGGGAAAGAAAATACATGGAAAATACACAGCTATTAACCAGAGCTTTGTGTGGTAGCTAGGAGGTGGCCTGAAGGCTCTGGTTCACTGAGGGGTCTTGGCATGGGAAGGGGTAGCACTTGCCAAAGGAAATGCTTTTTGCAGCATTAGCTTCCTTCCTGCTTCATGGTGCTTCAAGGCTCAAATCTCCAAATTTTCACAAGTGTCCTGAGAAATGGCTGTGTGAAGCATGCATGAGTCCCTCTAGTACTGCCAAATACATCCAAATAAATGAGAGTTGAAACCAGCTATGTGGGTGGAACAATCCTGGCTTCTGTTTCTGTGCTCTGTCCGCAGGACCTGAAATACTTACATTTTAAGGAGAGTCTATAAATCTAGCTAGTGCACACACACACACAGAGACACACATTTTCATTTAACTCTTATGAGTAGCTGTATAAAACTCCAGAAAAATAATTTGATGGATTCCTACCCCCTCTTTAGCTAGGTTGCAGCTACTGGCACATGGATTTATATTTTGGTCCTAACACAATAATTGTAACTTTATTAGTGTATTATCCTTTTCCTCCTCATGAACCTGACTAAGGGTGTCACCCTAAAATCAACTATATAGGTATACAGAGATGGATGCTTTTTCCAACAGCCACATCATATTTGATCTTTAAGAAAGGCTCAGTGTAGGATGGATAGCATAACTCTAATAAAGTGATTATAAAATGTCTTTTCTTTGAAGGGCTGCAATTTATAAAGTTTTGCCAGTGTATCTTTAACACAAGAAGCCTGGAAGTCTAGAGAAAAGACAAAATAGCCTGACTTGCAGAAGGGGAAGAGAAGAGAGGGACACCTCTTCACCTGCCTGCCTGGGGGTGAGGTACCCTCAGCAGCAGAGGGGAAAGCTGCGGCCCTGAGAAAGCCACACTGGTCCTTGGCCAGTGTGGGCTGCTACAGGGGCAAATCTTCTGCACCAGGAAATTATGAAACTATTTAATCAGTGATAACACAGAATTGTGGTTTCTCCTATAGCTCTTTTCTTTAGTAAGAACTTTCACTGTTGTCAGCCTACGTTTTGGCCCTTACTGTATCTAAATCAAATAAACATATGCCCTTCTTCTCTAACCTTATGCAGAGGCTAACTGTGACTACTATGGCAGCAATAATCTCCTTCCTCACTGGGATGAGAGGTGTGTTTGGGCTGCATCAGCCTGCTCTCTCCATCTGACAGCTTCTGCTGAGTTAGGAGCTTCTGGAAGTCTAGAGGAATACTTCTCAAGTTACAAGGTCCTGGCAGCAGGCTATCATCTCTTTGGACATTTGTGACACATTAAGATTAACCTAGCTGACTTATGAATAGAAATTCCTGTGTGTCAGAACACTATAAGAAAAGAGAGCAAGATTTAAAAGAATAACCCATGCTGATTACCAAGGATATGATTGGCAAAAATTGAGCTGTATATGCTGGGGAGTGCATTCCCATGAAGACCAGTTGTCTACTCTGCAATAAAACCCATCAGAGACAGTTCATCAGTGCAAATCAAGCACTTGGGTAACAGCAAGATGGGAGCAAGGATGTACCTCAGCTGTTTGCCACTGTCCTCCTTTTGTCTCAACAGGAAATAGGATTATAATCTTAGAACAGAAACAAATACAAAGGGGAGCAACCCTGCTTTACATCCTTGGAGCAAGAACTGAGCAAGATTTGAGGTCAATCTATTACACTACAGTAATTTCTCAATTCCTAGAAAGTATGAAAGGATTAGCCAAAGAGGAGTTTGTCATGACCAGAAAAGAAAAAGCTGAGACATGGTGAGTGGTCAAGTCTCAGCATCTCTTGTCCCTGCCTCCATGACCACAGACAGCACAAGGTTCTTGAGTGAGTGTGAACACACATGAGAAATGTGTGTGTGCATACATGAACAATCTGTAAGAATGAACTTGAAGGACTGGAATTAGATTTTTTTATAAATAAATCATCTTTCCTTTTCAAAGGGTCCTGCACCAAATTTTGTTACGTTCATTTCCTGCAACACATAGTGACAAATGTAGGGAGAAGCCATAACGAATGTAGTTCATCAGCCTCTTTGTCAAGACTGGGGAAGGGGAAGAAGTAGCTGAAACATGAAGGTCATTCACCCACAGTTAAGACGACCCCCCCTTTACTGTTTCCAAAGTAGAAAATTTTCTGGTCACCACTTTTGATGAAACATAATCCCCTCTCTCTTACAGTGATGTTTATTTTCCTTTTTACATTTTCTCATCAAAATGTGCTTCCATTTCACATGGAAATCAACATTGGTCAAGTTACGGCCACTTGCCTGTGCAATACCCCTAGGCCACATTCAGTATTTTGGTAAAAATTATGTATTTCTATGTTGTCTTAGCACAAGTTCTAACATCATTATAGTGCAAGGATTTTGTATCACCAGAGCTTCATATCACCTCAATGTTTCTCACAGGCAGCTCCTCTAAGCTCTGACTATTCCTAGTCCCTACAGCAGTCATCTGACTCCACAGCCCACCAATCCACTCTTTTATACCACTTGTTCTTATTGGCTACAGGTGTGGCCTGTTAAAATCAGGCCTGCTTCTAATCTTTAGTAATTGGTCCAGCTGCAACTCATTGGGGGATAGGATTATCTTCTATACCACTTTCATTTACCCATCATGTATCCCCCTACATTTCTATGTCTCTCTAGTTGACTTGTTTTGTCTTTCTTCACAAGAATAGATGTATTTCACTTTGAATTGGGATTACATGACTCAGTTTCTGAAGAAGCAAAACTTAAGATGTTAATAACATAATAATTCTCATACTAACCTTTGCCTTTTTCTCATGTGACCTTTGCTGTGTCTGCTAAATATTCTGAACTTCTTTTTTTCTACAGTTTATCGTGACTCACCCATTACAATTAGTTTGCTTCACTTGGTCGAGTCTTGGGTATGTTAATTTTGGAATGAATTTTCTAGTACAGCTGTGATATCACCAGTGCTACTGTGTTTTAGCAATCCTAAATTAGGAAGTTACAAGAGAAGAATTTTTTTAAGAGAGATAAGTTTCCTTCACTACTACTCTTGGTACAATGAAAAAGGGAAGAAGTGAAAATCAGGTTAATATATCATGTAGCTGTTTTCTGGACCACTGGGAAATGCTGTTCCTCTGTGACACCTGGGTCTGTGCCTACCCTGGGCCCCCGGTACACACTGACACACCCAAAAAGCAGAGTTCTCTCACTGGGTAACATTAAAAACAAGTGAAGTAATTCTTGCTTGTTGGTTCAGCACTGATGAGGTCACAGCGCCATTATGTCCCGTGGAGGACCTGGAACAACCAGGGACATACCAGATGGAAGGATGAAAATAGCTCAGCTCTCTAGAAACCACAGTCTGCAAGAACAGGCTGAATGACCCAGGGTTGTTTAAATCAAAGAAAAGTCCCAGCTGGGACACAACAGCATTCTTTAAGTACAACCAAGCTGTCACACAAAGAAAGTAAATAATTTCCATGTCCATGATGGACTAGACAGGAAGTAATTGTGGAGAAGTAACAGATGAGAATGTAATTGCAACAGTGACAATTTGAAAGATTTAGGTTAAATATTAGAAAAACATAAAGAGGATATAGACTCACTAGAAAAGATTCACTGAGATGGCAGTGGAATTGCCATTAAAGTAGGCCTTTAACAACAGGCCAAAAGCAAACATCCTTCAGGGTGCATGGTCTGACTTTCAGCCAAGCAGAAAACTGCTGCCTTGCAGCCACATCTATCTCTGTTCTGTCAGGCATATCTACCACAGCAGTTTTCATGCAGGTCCCCACAATCCCAGTGGTCTCTTTCGGTAACTACAGAGAAAACAGTTTTTCACATGTAACTCACCCTCTAAAGGTGGGCAGTGTGGGCTTTATTGACTGATGGATGTCAAACCTGCCGGTACACAGCGCAGAGACCTGTGATGCCCAACCATCAGGTGGTTCCTACCAGCATGAATTCTGTCACCTGTGCCCTCCCTGGGCTACATAATTTACATTAATTGCACTCTACTTCAATTTAGGCAAGTGGGGAGAGCTACATAACAAGTAAGCAAGTTCAAAGGGAGCACTGCCATGAGCTTGAACAGCATAAGATGTCAAAGAAAGTGCAGTCTTTAGTATCCTGGAAGGCTCCTAAATATTATCTCACCTCAGCTGTGCACAGATGGCCTTATCTATGCTAAGGAGGAACAGGTGTTTTTTTATCCAAGCAGCAAGATGCTTGGATAAAAAAGTTGTTTCACCCCTGGTATCATGGCTTTAGAAGCAGCAAGAGAAGCAGGACTATGTACCTATATACACATACATACATCTATACAGCTACAGACAGTTTGTGCAGAATTACAGTGCTGCTCCCTTTCTCTGTGCATGGATGCACACAGATGGATCTACTTCATTTCCCTGAGGTGTGAAGAGGAACATTCAGGGCTATAGCATAGCTCCAGCAGAGCAAGAGCTGGCACTGGCTTGCTGTGATTTTGACTGAGTACACCCCTGGATGCCATTGCCCCAGCTGCCCAGGCTGCACCCTGCAGCCTGCTGGGTTAAAGCATTCATTAGCTGTGAATGGCTGTATTACATTGTGGTAGATAGAAGTAGTCCAGCTTCTGAATCACAACTTCTAAATCACTGCTGACAGTTTCATTGAACTGCCACTTGCTGGGGGTGGGAAGGGGAATGCTTTTTAGTAAAATCATCTTAATTCCTGCCCTGGATGATGCCAGCGGTAGCCACAGCTTGAGGCATGGTGATAACTGTGAAGTCTTTTGTTGGTCCGTGGCTTGTAACAATACATAAGTAACTCCCTCAGGCTTTATGAGGATTAATTAGCTAATGTTAGTGAAGCTTTGAAGATAAAATATACTCTGTAAGTGTTAAAGAACCGTTGTCCTGATGTATCACCAGGAAATCAAGGATATCCTCCTCTGCAAGGCACTGTCATTCAGGTGATCCCACACAAGCTACTTTTTCCCACTTGTTCTAAACTTAAAACTTGTTTGGGGAATTATTTCAGTGAGAGATGCAAGAGTCTTCTTTCTCATCCCAGGCTCCCGCCACTTACAGTGGAGCTATTTCCCCACTGCCCCAAGCCTGTGTCATGAGCCATGCTCCTAAAAGATTTATTTAAGCTTTCCAACACACTTTACTGCAGGAGAAATCACACTGCTGGGTTGTCAAGAAAAGCAGATGCAGGACATCGAGCCCTGCCTTCCTTTTCCACAGCAACTACATATTGTACTAGTCCAAACAGACATCTCTGTGAAGCAGCTTATGGGGGATGAGGTTGGTTTGTGGTTTACTGCTCAGGTCCAGCCATATGCCACACAACAGTAATTTTCTTTCAGTTGTCTCTAGTATCTTTTCCCCAACAGCAACAGAAAATGAGAGGTTTTCAGGTCTGGCAAACAATTAATCTATAACGATCTATAAAAACTTAGAGAATGATAAGGGTACCTATCTGCAGTATCCCTTCCTAGAGACATAATCACAAACTATTTGTAACATGTAAGCTGCAGCTCAGGTGCCAGTCATCCACCACACTGGGGCTGGATACAATTCACTGCTTTTGGAATCTGACCTGGCTCACTTCTGAGCTGAAATTCTCCTCTAAGAATTTAAACTAATCCCCATTCACCTCTGTATGCTTAACATTGGTTGTAACTCTAGAACAACTGTCAGCTCCAAAGCTTATTAGAAACTGGGAGCCACATTTGATGAAAGAAAATGAGGGGGAGAACATAAAATCAAATCAAAACAAAACAGTTTTCTAAGCTTTCTGGGAAAAGCAAGCAAATTCCTTGACTGGCAGTGCAATGGAAGGTTTTCAAGTATTCCCCTAATTCTTAACATTCAATGGGGCAGATTCTACATAGCTAAACAGGATCTGGAAGCAGGCATCAGGTGGTATATTTGGTGGTATCACTTGGTAGCCAATTTCTACCAATACCATTGTAAGTCCAAACAGAAAACTCCAGTACCACCTTGACTTAAGCACTTAAAGCCCTTTAACTGGCCTTGGTTACTCTGAACCATAATTGATTCTTAGATTTTAAAGTGGCAGAAAATGAAACATATGGATTTTTTTTTTTTCTAAAATACCCTCTGCTCTAGTTGAAGGAACCAGTATTTTCTAAAGGAGAAGCTGGTTCATTAGGATGTAACAATCCTTCCAGTTGGACATGGTTAGAGAATTTTAGAAAAGCTCTGGAAAGAAGGATGTGATTTTGTAAAATTCGGGGTAATTATTCTTTCTTAGCTTCCCTGGGTGTAAGGTTTAAATGTGAATTAGGCAAATGCATTTAATCCTTCAAACAGAAGTCCACAGAAATCTAAACAAAGATATGAGATTATGTTACCAATATTATAATTCAAAAAACATGTAACTTGGACAAAAAACAAAAGCTGAAGTTGTGGAAGTTTTCCTGGTTTGTGTCTTTATCACATGAAATCAGCTGTTTCATGAGAAGTCACCAATGCCAGTCTCAATGGAATGGACACCCAAAGGCAGAGGTGGCAGCACCACCTCCAGTGGTGCCTACACCATGTGCACACAGTCATGGCAGAGGACTTGTGAGGCTTCTAAAGCACAGCTGCCTAAGAATTAGATGAAACTGCTTTCTGATTATTTTTTTTTCCCTTAGCCTAGAAAAGGAATAGCTTTGCTTTTTAAAGGGATCTTTTCAGAGCACTTGCTGAATAGGGACTTCAGGCAAAAAATTCTCCAGTCTTCTCTGGAGAGGAGGCTAATAAATAAGCATAAGGTTTCATAATTTTATCTAGATAAAAGTCTTTTGACCTTCTGGTTCTGGACAAACAAGCCATGTTACAGTGATGCAAATTGAAAACTAAAGGCTCCAGCATTTTTTATAAAACTTGCAAAAATTAAAAGCTTCTTGCCATCAATAATCATCTGTACAAACAAATTCACACAAGAGAAGGGTACAGCAGTAGCTACAGAAAGAGAATTAGACAGATGACCACTTGCTCTGGCTAATTGTTTATTTCACAAAGGGACTACCATGTGTTCTCTCAGCCAAAATGACCCAGATAAGGCAAATCTGCATTTTGTAACTCTAACTGACTGAGACACAAAGATAAAAATCCCAGCAGGGCTGTTTCAGCTACAGCAGCATTCCTCTTGCAGTTTCTGGTTTTTATTCCTATGCCATTCAAATCTTTTCAGCTCTAAAATGCTTCCTATTTTTAGTACACAATTTGAATTAAAAATTAAACAAAATGGGAAAGAGCATACTGGAAATCACTGTCCCAAAGCACTGTATGATAATTGCAGACACACTACATGCCTACTCTTTCCACCGAGTTGAATGCAAGTTTAATAGATCTTCCCTCCTTGATCCTGTACTTGCCTGTTGTCCTTGTTTTGCTCAGTATACTTGGTTCTTTCCTTTGCTTTCATCTTTTCTTAGGAAATAATAGGAAACTTTCTCATAACACACTTGCTCTTGGGCTAATTCCTAATGTGCTTGCACCAATTGAAGCTCCTATTGACTAAAATGCTGAGGAGCAGCCAGAGGCAGGAGAGGACAGGGAAGGACTGAAGAGGGAAAATAACTTTATATAGATGAAAAATTTAAGTGGCACAAATAAAAGGAGAATCTGAAGCATAAAGCTTTTACCCATCCAAATCTGCTCAAAACTTAATAGAAAGAGGGCATGAGGATACAATCACTGTCCGTTACTCACTGTTATTTATAAAGCACAGTAGCATTGCCTGGTGGTGCACAGGTGAATAAAAGGAGAAGAGTTAAAATGATGGAAATGCAGAGTAACTTCCTGGAGCAAGCAGTTATTCCATCAGTATAAATACCTTCAAAATTGGGTTCATATTCTAAGAGATTACTAGCATTAGAGTTTGCTCCAGAGATGTCTGAAATCAGCAGCGATCTTTCAGGCTATTTTATATGGCTTCTGATTAGTCTCAGCTTAGACTAAAAACATGACAAGGGATAATAGAGCTGATAAACAAGGAACAGAGAAGGAAAGGTTTGCCAGAATATTACAGATAATTCTCATTAATTCACAAGAATTATGATGTCAAGTCCAAAATGGCCAGCAAATGTTTTACCTAATATGTTCTTTCTAATCCTACTTTATTTTTAAAGTGTAATCTTTACACAAGTGTCACCTGAAAGGCCTTCACTGCTTAAATTTGCTACATTAGCCTTAAAATACTGTATTATTAGAATCCAAGGTCATCAAGGTTAATCAGCAAACATCTCTGCCTAGAAACACCACAGGTTACATCTCTTCTGGCTATGAAAATCATCCAAGTTCAGACTCAGGATCACTGGATCAGAGGGCCCAAGCCCATGGCAGCCACACACTCTGGCAGCTGGTGCATTCAGCATTCTGACAGGGTGGCTCCCATCTCCCATACCTGTTGTCTCTGCATGCAGGAGCCTTTGAAGACATGCAGCCAGCATGTGTAATGCCCCAGATCTCCAGCATAGCCTCTGACAAGCATGCTGTTCATATTGGGCTCTCATTACACAGATGGCCCTTCCCATACAAACAGGTTCCCTGTTACACAAAGGTGCCCAACTGAGAGGTCAGCTCAGAGCAATTTTCCTGAAAGAGGTTAAGCATATAAGCCATTCCCGTGTCTCCTCTAGACAGGACTCTATTGCCCTAGACAACACAGCTACCCTTAAGTTGGCAATACCCAGCATGGAGAGAAGAACCCCATCACAATTGCAAAAGATGCTTTTGAAAGTCTGGGACACACCATTCCACCCAGAGTAGGCAATTGCCAGACACAAAGTGTTTACACTGATTACAGCTTTGCAAACTCCATTAGCAGCAGCATGCACTTATCAGTGGTCTGTTATATGCTGCCCAGAGGAATCCAGTGCCATGTTGGGAATGGTATTCTCCCATTTAGTGTTCCCATCAAGACTCCAATCCATGCACCACTCCATTCACTCCCTCCTTCCCCTCTCCCACCCCTATTGGGGCTGGAGAGGAGAACTGGAATCACAAAAGGCAAAGATCAAAGGTTGAGATAAGAACAATTTACTTAAAAGAGCAATGAAATAAGAAAACAAACAGCAACAGCATTAATAATTAAAGTGTACAAGGTGCTCACAGTTACCTTGGCTGGAGCTCAATCCTGAGTGCCCCGCTAAAGAGGCAGCACATTAGCAAGAACACTCAACACCTCACAAACAGGGCAGGTGTTTCTAGTTGCCTCTGAAGGCAATTTGGAAGATGTGAATAGTTGGAGGAACCCACCTTGGTGCTTCTGGGTATCACAAGGCAGCTGCTTCCCTAAAAGCATGGGCACAGCTTCTGCAGGGTATCCAGGTCATGCTTCACATACTCAGCATCACTGCCATCGGTGTTTGGTGTGTCTTGGGATATCTCTTTCCTGCACCTTTCCCTACAGTGGACATCTACAAGTCAGATTAGAAAGAGAAAAGCTCATGGCAGCCTTCCTTGGCAAGGAGGAAGACCTCTCCTGGTTCTGGGGTGCTAGGGGAGCTTCTATGGGGCTCCCAGGCCATGCAGCATGTCCTGCAATTCAGTCTCTACATGGCTTTGCTTTGCTCCCCAGCTGCTGCTGTCCAAGGGATGAAATGTGCTCAATGCACCAAATCTCAGTCTTGTTCCTAAGGCAAAGACGTGCATGAGAACAAGGAAAAGCAAAAGCATAGGGTGAGAAGACCTTAATTAGTGCTGCTCCTCCATGGAACCTTCTGGGGAGAGGGCTGAACTTTACTGCTGAGCTTTCAAAGATGTCAAGCTACCAAACCCACTCCTGGGTATTTAGGTTAAACTGATGTGGTCTGATTTTCCTAAGTGGAAAGTGTCTGGGACTCCCACTTCAGCTCAACACATGGAACCACTTCAAATAAAAAGATTAATTTTGTGTTTTTGTGCTTTCAAGATATTGACTCACTCCTCACGTTTTGTTTTATGCTTGAGATGTCATTTGAACAATAAGAGAAAATATCAGCTCTTTTTCTATTCTTTAATGTGTTTTGAATAGTATTCTTTCCTGTTCCTGTAAAAGCAATGCTAAAGAGACAAATCTAGCAAATAATTGAGATAGAAGATGCTTCACATAATCAGAGATCAACAGGCATGTTTTTAGGGGCTTTCTTTTATAATTCCTTCCTCTGAAATGTGTTTAAACACAAGTATGTCCTGATAGCATTTTCTAATTGAACATGAAAACATTATTTCATTGAAATGTGAGAGCCTAGAAGTAACGTTGACAAGGAACAGATACAACAGAGGTGCAATATTACTAAATGCAAAAATGGAAAAACTAAAAAATAAAGGGTTAAGTAAAAGACCCAATCTCAGTTTTCTAAGGTGCAGTGTCACAAGAAAAAGAGAATAGGAACTCTAAATTATGTTGTCTAATATTATTATTTCTCACAGAAATACAGAGAAATCTCCATTTTAGAATTGGGTTAAAATTCAGTACCTCATCCCTCTGCTTAACAGTTGTAACTTATTTTTTATCCTTTTTTTCATGCATACTCTTATTTTTTGTTTAGTACCTTTTTTATTTAGTTATTATTTTCATTGCATAAACCTTAATGAATTGTTCCTTTTAATGTGTTTTATGCCAAAATGGTTTGGGTTTTTTAATTGCAAAACCCAGGTTTTGAGTACCTCTGAAGAATATACACATACATGAGCAATGGCCACATGGCAAAATGTGCACTCTCATTAGTCTGACTGAGGCCATGGTCACAAATCACTCAGGAGAGTTCATTGTCCATTCTCAGATTATTCACAGAGTTATTGTTTGGGTTGCCTCAGCCAAGAAATGTAAAGGTCTTCCTGACAATGTCAGAAAAATAACCAAAAGAAACAGTGTAGCAGATGTAAGCAGTTTGCCTGCACTGAGTAAATCTGCATGTCTGCAGGTGAAATTACCAGCATGGCTCTTCAGGAGAGTGGAGGGAGGGAATCACATCTGCTCACTAGCTGGCAGTCAATTCAGAAATAAGAAGTATGCCTGCTGGGCTCTCCTAACACACCTTAACAGAGCTATAATAAAGTGTTATGTGAGCAGACCTTGAATACAGACTGACCTGCAGCACAAGTGCTAGCAGTTTTGAGCTTGTATATGCTGGAAGGAACATTTGAAATTCTCACCTATATTTTCCCAGTTGTGCCTAAATCTTATAATTTGCCTCTGGAACTGAATCAAACCATGGAGAGCAATTTGGGCTCATTGTGGTAATGTACAAATTGATGTTGCCTGAGGACAGCAAATGCTCCAACTGCCCAGAAATTTAAGAAGCATCTCACACTTGTGAGAAGCTGAAGTGTGGATTTTTAAGCTGTAGAGCTTGGCAAACTTTGAAAAGGCTTGAAAATTGGATTGATTGAGCTTCACACACAAGACCATTATTCTTATAAAATTCATTCATTGTTTTCAAAAAATAGATTGTTGTGAGAACAGAAAAGTAAAGTTCTTGACAAGAAGAAGGAGCAGCAAGAAGCAGACATTGGATGACTTCAGTAAATCTGAAAAGAATTAATCTTTTGAAAATAGTAGCCAGATTCTTAGCTGTAGGATAAAAAAGGCTCAATTCCACTGGCTTCAACATAATTGTGCTGTCAGAGCCATCTACCACTGTGTCATAGTCACAAGACACTCTTGTGCTATTGTAATAGTTTTCTCATTTTTCTAGTATGGGCAAGGAGAGTGAAGGGCCAGATATGGTGGGGAGATAAGTACAAAAGAGGGAGGGAGAAAAAAATTTAAGGGAAAAAAGGAATACTGTGGAAGAGCCCAAGCACCTACAATGCTAGCCACTCTCTAGATGTGATTGCTTTGACTACCCATGGTTATCATGGGTTTTAGAGGAGCCACACTGCATACTTGAAAGGTGTACCCTCAGACCAGCTTTCTTCAGGGCATTGGGAGTGGGAAGCCTGTCTTCCCAGAAACTCATCTAACACCCTGGTGTCAGACTACACAGAAGGAATTCAGATAAGCAGAAGCAATGTTGTCAGTCTGGAGGGGACTAGAGATTGCAAGGATGAGAAAGATGAATGCAGCCTTGCTGGTTTCATGGGGGCTAGCAGGGAAACTGGTCTCACTTCATACAATAAGTGGGATTGCAGGAATGAATAAAAGAAAAAGATCTTGGCCTAGCAGGGTTCAAGGACTGTGTAGAGGAGGGGACAAAGCAGGGATGTAGCCCCAGGAGAAAGGGTAGAACAGGGGCCAACTGGGGCCTGCAGGACACCAGCAGGCTCGTGTGACCATTGGGACAGCAGAAGAAGGTACCAGGAGCAGATACAGCCACTACAGCAGAGGCCTACCCTGGGCTCAGATGTCCCATGCTCAAAATGGCCTTGATGCCCTTCTCTCCAGCTATTCCTCTTCTGTCATCAGCTGCCCATACTCAAGGCCTCACCACAGTGCCAACATTTCCCTCATCCTGTTAATTCTAATTCAGGAGCCCTGTGTTTCTCTATGTTGCCCTTATCCCATGGCTTTTCCTTTCTAGCCACCCTCACCCAACAAGGTGGTAACAGGGACATCTGGTGGGCTGGAAGCATCAGCAGTGCCTGGGGCACCCACACTGACCACGTCCTGTGCCTGTGCTGCCAATCTGGGCTTCTTAGGACCAGGTTCTATCATCAGCCAGAGGCCCAGGAATGAGCCTAATGACCATGTCCTGCATAGAGCACCAGTGCCTGAAGCTCAGTGGTGGGAACCAAGGGCAGAGGCTTTCTCGTGGCTCTGTGTGTGGGAGAAGGAAGAGAAAAAGTAGGCCACAAGGCTTGTCACAGACTTAAAATGGGCATCAGAGAGAAATTTTTTTGAGAGGGACTACAGTGTGCCAGTTGTCAAGCCAAGGAAACTGGGGGAGCTGCAGTTCAGAGCAAACAAGTGCTCTCATGGCTCTGAGCATCCATTAGATGACCCAGTGTGGTTGTTCAGCCAAGTAGGACCAGGGACTGCAGATTGTTGTCCATCTGTGCCTGCCAGGTTTGAGCCAAAACAACTCCCCACAGGAACCTGCACTGATGTTCACTCTCATTCTGCCAGACAAGGAGGGGAAGATAATGGAGAAGTGGTACAAAGCTCTGTCTTATGGTAGATAACTAGTGTATCTGCCATTCTTGTAAGAGTTGTGACATTGCATCAAACTCCTCTTGCAGACACAATCTGAAGAGTACAACATATAAAATGCATGCTATGCAGAGCCATACCTGTCTTACAGCTCTCCTACCTGCGGCACATCCTGTGTGCCAGTGACATTCAGCCTTTATTTGATTGAGAAACACCCACTGTCCAGCTGAGAAGTATCAATTTATATGGATACCTACACTCAAGTGTCAAATATTGAACTCCTTGTCTACTGAATTCAATGCCTGAGTAAAGGCAAATTTGGATCTGAACAAAAGCCTCTTGCATATTTATCTGAGTCTAACAATTCTCCATGAAATATTAATGCGCCTGCCCAACTATCTACTTGCACATTAACACTAGTTTTTCTAACACATATGGCTGGACTTTGGGAGCAGCAACTTGTGAGTAGCTCTCAGTGCAGCAAGGCATCAAGCACCTGTGAGCATTTCAGCTCTTAGAGTCTAATAACCCTACGCTTCTCCCAGCTCACGTATCGTTAATTACTTCTCTCTGCCTTAAAAATATGAAAAAAGAAAAGGTGGAGAAAGGGGACTGGGTGAAGGGTATCCACCATCCATATGGCTCTCAGCTGTGAAATGCTGAGTGTGCTGGGGGTTGTATTTTTGACAAGCCTTTAGATACAGGGAATTTTTCCCAGCACATCCCCATCCTGTGAGGAACACAGTCTGATCACAGGCACTTCACTTTCTTTATTTAGGAAAACCTTCTAGCAACTTCAATGGGAATTTGAGGAAATGCCTCAGGCTTCCCTAGCTGCAGGCTCCAGTGCCTTAGTGACATGAAGTTGCTTGTATTGTATTTGCCATGTCTGAGTCAGACCAGATGATGTAGTCAGAAGATCATTTTGAATTTGTAGGTAATTTCAGGATAAAATTGCATTGAATGAAGCATTAGCTTCATTGAAAAGCCAAATTATGCTCAAGTTATGAAACATCACTCAGCTATGAACAAAACTCCGTTATTCCTTCTCTGTGCTTATTTTCTCTTTTTATGTCCCCTTCATTTATTTCCCTTGGGTTTCTTACCCCTAAGTGCTGTCTTATGAGAAGAGTCTTGCATTTGGCCCCTGTTACATGATCCTCCAACAGCCTGTTGACAACAGACATAATCAGCCCAAATGGGAGGCAAAAGATAATCCTGGGAAATGACAGCTGCAAACATCTCATTTGATTGTCTTCAGCACGTGCTAATAATTGTTTTCAACACATGCCACAGAAACACACTGCAAATGTGGCTGTGGAGTAGGCATGCAAGAGAGCTGAAGAAATTATTGCAAAACCTTCTACCAAAGGATAAATGGGCAAAAAATCATTATAGATAATTCCTTGCTGACATACATGAGCAGAGGGATCCTGGTCCATTTCTGCCCTCAATTACGTGGTGCAGTGATCAGGCAATTTAAGGGGGATGGAACCTGCATCCTCCACATATTATAATTACAGGTAAGTTTTGAAACATGCCTAAGCACAGCTTACATTTAGTTCTAGTGATTGAAGCATATTAAAAATGGTGGTTTTAAAAAAATAGTTGTATATCTAATAAAATCAATCTAATAATTCTGTTGTTATTATTATTAATTTAGCAAATACAAAGTATGTAGCATTTGTCACAGAAATGTGTAAGTTTTTTTGAGTTTCGCATTCCTTGGAGCGCTTACCTCAGTCTAGTGAGTGGTCTTGCATCTCCTCAGCATTTTAGAGGATTTATCAGATTAGAAGAAGCTGTAACCCACCTTTACTGTAAAACCATTGAAGTGACTTGGCTTATTTGGAGATCAGTTCATCAACATCTTTCATTAAGAAAGGGAACAGAGTTCTGGAACTCCAAACGTTCTGTTTCTTGGAATACACTCATGCAGGGATATTTAAAAATCTATGTCTTCATTATCATGTGGGACAATGTAAGTAACTGTTAAGGTAAACTCTATTGATTATATTTTCTGCTCACTGACACTAATAATAAAATGTCAACCTAATTTTAAAAGTCAAAAAATTAGGTACTGGATTTAATGTGAACAACAAACAAAGATAATGTCAGACTCTTGTGGGGGACAGCTCCAGTCAGAGATTTTGTTATGTGATGAGGAAAAGGGAATTTGTTACTTGGTATGATAATGCTTTTACATTTCCTTTGTGTATTGAAAACTAAGATTTACTGTGAGGCTTGTAAAGTCTTTCAGTATTAATTTATTTGGTTTAAGTCTTGTTTTGTAAATGTTGTGATAGATAATTTTCTGTAGTTGTTTCACAAATATAGCTTTATAAAGATGTCTATGTTGTACATTTTCTGGTTCTTTGGACATATCTTTTAGATTTTACTTTCCTGATAACTTGAAAAATTTATGAAATAAATGGAGTTACCATGTTCATCAGATAATTAAAGCAGAACGAATGCAGGTGTGGATGAAACTGGATATTGATGTCCCATTGAAATTATACCTGGAAAGCATTAGAGAACAAAAGTGCCCTGTCTGTACAGGATTGAGCTATTGATACACCCACAGAGGTGTGGGGCACTGCAGATGCTGGGTAGCACCCTGGGTGCCAGCAGCACCTCAGCCAGGCTCTCTGCTTTGCTCATGGACAGCACAGGCAGAAAGGACACACGGGCTGTGTAGCACATGCTCTGCTTTGCCCTCAGTTCTGCTATGGACATGTGCTCCCAGCTCTCAAATAAAGGTAATTCCCTTGCCATTGTACTATTTCTCACTTTGATTCCTGTGGGGTAATACTATGTGATTTAATATCAAAAGTCTGTCTATTGGCACCTCTAAAGCACCTATCCCCATGGTGTGACACTTCAGCATTAGACACAGAGTAAGATAATTACAGTAAGGCTGCCTATGGGCAGCTTGTAATGATGGCAAATATTTTCATCTATACTATTATTTTTATTGGTACTTTTGAAATAAACAATGTCTACTTACTCAGCTTCCCATAAAAGATTTGTTAGATTTTTACCAATTTCATTTCTCTAAAAAGAAAACTCTCCCCTGAGTTTCATCCTTTTTTTGCTTCCTGCACTTGAATTTCCTCCTTTACTTCTTTCACATTGTCCCTAAAAGATATGAGAATAAAAAAGGTCAGAATCTTGTAAAAGAACATTTCCAAAAGGTTTTCAAATTAAAATTATTGTGCTGGCTAAAAGAATGGAAATTGCATTTTCTGTTGCTTAACTCAAAGAGAAAACTTATCTTTTGTTTGAGTTATATTGTCAAAGGTTTAGCTAATCATCAAATCTGGTTTTACTATGTCACTATTTCTGGTGACAAGATCCAATAAATACCTAAATAAAATCAGGCTTATTTAAAACTATAATTAGAAGATAGTCATCATTATAACTAAACTCTATATAAATCTGAGAAAATGATGAGTTTTTATCTTAATACAAATGAGACACAAGACCCCCTGTGTGAGGTACAACACTCAGATCAGCAAAGGGACTCAGACACAGTTATGAAAAAGTGACAATTAACTGCAATTATCAAAGTCTTATTAGAAAAAAATGCTTAAGTTATTTAAATGGTTTGCAATGGTTTCCTGTTCTCATGCAGCTTTTTTCCCCTAAAAAGTAAGAAGTGTCCTTCATTTTCTTTGCACACTTTCTCTGGAGCTTACCTGGAATCAACTTGCCATTTAGAATCAGGTATGGATCCATCCTTTTACCATATGATTTAATAACCCCCCAAAATCTGCTGGCGTTCTTTTAAAAGGCCTTTTCTAACCTTCAACAAATTAACACATATCATGTAATGAACAGTTTATATCATTATTAACAACCAAAACATCATTAGTAACAACCAAAACTGCCAGCCAACTTCTTTCTCCAAGAAAAAAAATCCCCAATGAGATCAATGGGTAAAACACAAGTCTTGTCTTTTACTCAACAGGATCAAACCAGGATTCTTAACAAATCACTGCTTTCCTTATCCAAGTTGGTAGAAGAGCTTGCTGGGGGCCTCCTCCACTTGGGACCACCGGCTGGGGCCATGGGGAAGGCCTTGGGGTACACCAGGAGGCTGGCAGGAGGGAGCAGACCTGGAGCTCTGGGGACCCAGGGAGCTGCAGGTTTCTTCAAGGAATGGCAAGAGTTTCATGACTTACTCAGCCCACTGAAAACCACAGGGTGGAAAAGCCAGGCTTGAAGGAAGGAGGTACCCTGCAGGGAGATGGGAGCAGGAAGGAGGCAGGTTCCCAAACATTGTGCTTCATTTGGTGTCAGAAAGCTATGTTTATCTATGGAAAAAGGTTATCCTGGCTTATTTTAATATTATATAAATAAGACAGAGATCTAAGGACTGAATGGTGCCAATATTTTTTCACACACTTGGAAGAAAGAGAGGGACATGCCTGGCTCAGGGCTGCATCACAGATAAGTTCTTGTTCCCAAAATGCTGCTCTGCACAGAGAGAAAAGACTCAGGCTTTTGGTGGAGTAAGAACAGAAATACAAGGCAGAGACAACTGGATGAAATTTACTTTTCTTATTTTTTCTTTATCCTTCATGTTGTTATATTATTGCATGGCAGCATTCAGAAACAATTCCATTTTCAATAGAGGGAAATTTCAGATTCTTAGCCATTGAGACTCACTGAGGACAGGTCTCTGGCTTTGAGCAAATATTATTCTTTATGTAAGCATGACAGATGCTAAAGGATTTCCAGGGATCCAGAGATCAGCTCTGTCAAAATTCTGCCCTACAAATGAGTAAATGCACCACATGCCACTTTCCAGAGCCAAACAGCTTGACATGCTTGTGGCTGCCAGCATGTTGGCAAATTCTGCTTAATGTCTAAAGCAAAAAGGGGTAAAAGAAAGTTTCTGAATAGCATGTGCTTGAAAGTTTCTGAATAGCAAGCTCTGCTTTCAGGGGCACAGAGGAGAGCAGTCCGTAGGTTTCCATCAGATCAGCAGCGCAGCAAACTGGGAAGCACCACACCCCCCTCATTTCCAGCTGGTTCCAAGGAGCATTTGAGCTGGATCAAGGCAGACAGACACCTCTCTCCTCCACAAAGCACCTCACTTAAAACTGCCAAATTTTCAAAATGTTGAGCAGCCACAGCTCCCACTGAGATCACTGAGGGTTGATAGCAAAACTTAGCATGTGTGAAAGACTGGGGGATTTTAGTTTCTACATTTAAATGTCAACTTTGGTGTCTGACTTCAGGTGTCCACTTACAATGGGAACTAAAGCAAATAAGCATGTCTGCTCCTGACTAATATTGTTTGGAAAGCGTGGCATGTCAGAAAATAATCCTGAGAATGAAGGCTTCTTGCAGTGAAATTGTTTTCACATAAAGTTTATAAGAAAAAAGCAATATATATTTTACCAGTTTAAATATTTCTTCACATATTTACTCATAGAAAATAACAGTAATTTCTAATATGGGGCCATATGTGCAGAGCAAATAATAGTGTGTACTGGAGTTTTCTCCAGCATGTCTTTTTAAATCCTCACTTCTTCTTCTGATTAGGTTGGAAGCACAGCACTGGGATGGAGTAATGAATATCTACTCAGTAATTTATGTGACAGGAAATTGAACAACCATCTCCTCAGCCATTATTTCTGTGAATTTCCCAACCTGTAAATGCATCAAACAGTTAGAGAAAAGCATAAATTTTGTTAAGCAGATGGTCTCATTTTTCTAGAGAAAAATGCCTCTAGATGTCTAAAATGTTTCTGTCTACAGGCTTGACCTATGGACCAAAAACTTGTAAAAACATTTACTCATTTCATAACAAATTACCATGGTGGCCTAAATTGTCTGAAAATGTTAACAAATTTAGATGCCCTGCAATATGGGATAGTAAAATCTAAAAGTTATTTTGTTTTTGAAAAAAAACTCAAAACACACATTTGCTACCTAAACCTCAAACCTGTCACAGAATATCTTAAATTGGGCGTTAAAAGTGCTGGACACTCAAAACATTCTTATCTAAATGTGAGCTGGTGCACTTAGAAGTGGAAAAAGGGGAGGTAGTTGGTGTGGAACATTGCTCTGACAAGTCCACAGCTAAATGCTAAAGCACCATTACTTACCCAATATTAATGCCACTAGAAATTAAAAAAATTAGTTTTGAAAACCTGGAGAGAATGACAAATTTTATGAACCTGCAGCCATAAATTTATCTGATAAAAACCATTTGAACAAGGAATACTCTGTGGTTCTTTAGTGACACAAATTTCAGCGAAGTGTCACGCTTAGTTGTGTCTAAATTGTCTAAAATATACTGCATCAAAACCCTCAGAAGCAGCAGCAAAGAGCAAGGTGCCTGTGTCCATTGAGTAGTACAAGTATAGAATTCAATTCTATTTTTTCACTCTGACTGCCAATTTTATGGCACTTCATTTAAGCCTGAATCTCCAAAGAATCAATTCAAATTAGCTTTCTAATTTTCCCCAAAGAATCTGCTTTAAAATAAATTGAATAGTAACATAAGGCTTAGTAAATGAGCATAAAATTCAAGTGAACTTCTCTGAAGAAAAACCTCTTTTAATCTGAAGACCAATAAAGCTCAGGTGCAATAATATATGACAACTCTAAAAATAGTTTGTCCTTGCTGATGGTTTAACATTGGACAAGCTATACTTTGTGTAGTTGCAATGTCTAGGGTTTCATGCCATGATACTGGGAATATGAGTTGTTATTCAAGATTGTGTTTGAAGACAGACATAAAAATCCTTTTCGTTTTTTTTTTTTTTAAGAACTGTCATTTCATCAAATCTTAGTGATGTTGTGGCAGAGCATTGGTGTCTTTTAACTTGTTTTTCTACATTTGTGGTTCAGAGTGAGATTTTTGCAGTTTTCCATCACTGACAGGGGCAATATTTCTTACCATTTTACATGTTTTCCAGCACAGGTGTTAAAATTTCCTCCCTAAGCAGATGATAGAAAACTGGGGGACTACATACCTGTGACCAGGTAACTTGATCACTGGCAGTGAGCACAGGCTACAAGGGACAGAGCAAAGAGGTGATACAGTTGCAGAAGTCATCTGCCGATTCCACTCAGCCTTCCTCCCAAGGAGATTGAAAAGAGCATGTCTGGCCCTGGGCTGGAAATGAAGGCACAAAAGCATAGCTAGCAGCCAGCCGAGTTGTCAGAGAAAGCTTAGGACATTCACCTAAGGTGATATTAACAGACTTTAACCAATTACTGGTGTTCAGCAGAGCACTGAGCCCAGATGTCCAGAGCCCTTCTGAGTTCTATCCCCATCATTAATTTCCACTATGTCTCCTTGACAATTCATTTAGCTTTCCTTTACTGTTCAGAATAGCAAGTGTGGAGAAAATGCTAACTTTAATTATCATATCACATATACAAAAAAAAAAAAAATCACTTTGCATTCTATTTACACACAGCTACATTCAAGGTGGAAAGCTGAAGCTGAGATAATACTAATTCCACAGAATCCAGGTGCCTCAGGGTCAGGCTTCCCCAGTCATTTGTCTTAAGGTTAGTCAGGAGATGGTGGTGTTCCCCTTTGGGATCCTGTGGCTCTTGCCCCATTGTTGTCTTCAGAAAGTTCACTAGAAATTTGGCTGAGGGAGGTGTCTCCTGTTGCCCCAGCACAGCAGCAGAAATTCAGGACTCAGCTTGCTCAGTTCTGATCACAGGAATGTTAATAAAATATTCAAGGGGAAAAAATGCGTATATACCTTCATTTTGCCTGATACCACACATTTACAGAGGTATCAAGCAGTCACTCATGTTGTCACCCTTTTTTTTTTTCTGTAAAAGCAAATGAAATCAACAAACCAGATTACTTCTGATTTATATTTTAAAAATGCAATGAACAGACAAAATAAGCAATTTTTCAGCAATGGCTGAAGCAGGTCTGTGGCTGAAGCCAGCAGCTCCTACCCTTTGCTCTGTACTTAGCTGCTGCATGGACCATGAGAAGAGTTGTCCTTCGTGCCACTCATGTACCAGTGATTTGAACATTTCCATCCATTGCAAAATTGTTATGTATGGAAGATACCATCTGCATCCACCAAGTATGGATTCATGAATCACAGAATCATTAAGGCTGGCAAAGACCTCTACAATCCCTGAGTCCAACACTAACCTCATATGACCATCTTCACCACTAAAGCACATGCACATGACCTTTGAACACTTCCAAGGATGGTGACTCCACCACTTCCCTGGACAGCCTTGTTTCAATGGCTGACCACCCTCTCCACAAAGAGAGCTTTCCTAATATCCAATCTAACCTCCCCTGGCACAAGTTGGGCCATTTCCTCTTGTCCTGTTTGTTACTTGGGAGAAGTAACCACCACCCACCTGGATAAATTCCTTTCAGATAGGTGTAGAGAGGAGTAAGGTCTACCCTGAGCCTTCTTTTCTCTAGGCTGAACAATGCCAGCTCCCTCTGCTGCTCCTCACAACACTGTGTTCTCTTAGTTCCATCTAGTATTACATCCAAGTTCAACAAACTGACAAGTCTTGGGGTTTTGGGACGAGCTGATGAGAGAATGGCAGCAGTCTCCCAGGAGTCCTGAAAATACAAAGATGGAGATTTGCCTCTTTCAAACCCAGAGGAGGCCTGGTGTTGTTTCAGGTGGCCAGGCAGGATAGGGGGACCCAGTGGGGGGGAACATCTTCATCCAGGAGGCAAACAAAATCCTAGGTCTGTCCCTGCAGCAAGAACAGTAAAATAGCCCAACAATTCACAGATTTTATTTTTTTTTTAATCAGAACAGACTATGCAACACCTCTAATGTAGCTTGTCTGCATTTTGTCTGAGTTTAAACCACCTCAGCAGCTGTGGGGCATCAGGCCCTGGCAGCTCCCAATGGGCCATAGGAGCTCATTGCAGCAGGACAGGCTGGGGGCTCTGGGACAGCCCCAGGATGGCAGGGCAGGCTGGTGGCACCAGGGGCTGCACTAGCCCTGGGCATGAGGCACATCCCTGGGGATAAGGCTGGGCTCAGGCTGGGCACCAGTTGGAACATGAGTCCAGAGGTATGTCAGGCTTGTCAGGGCCCATGGCTGGGCAGAGCTGCGAGCAGCTGGAGACCAGCCCTGCTGTGGCATTGCTGGGCAGGGGCTGATGGCCCTGGGGGGCTGACATGGGGTCCTGAGCCATAAGCAGGGTGGGGGTGGCCCTGGGGGAAGCTGGGCAGGGGCAGTCAGGCCTGTCAGTGTCCCGGGGGCCATGACACAAGTTGTCCTATTCTTATGTTTGCCCCTTTCATACAGACAGATAGAACTCTGAAGAGCAAACACATCTCTGCATATCTGACAACCTTTGTTAATATTATTTCTGGGTTCTGCTTGGAAAAAATGCATTGTGAATATCCATATGGGCAACGTGCTGCCCAAGATGCCCAACAGAGAACAAATGACAGGAATACAAACATTCCACAGATACCGTCAGAGAAGTCTTCATTTGGGACACCTCATTATTCACTTAATTATTCATTTTGTTTATTTACAGTAGAGATATTAGACATAATATGGTGTAAGTCCCTAGCATCCTCAAACACCAGCTGCTGACTTTTCTCTCCAGTCCCAAAAGGAAAAACCAAAGCATCGCTGTGAGAATTAACAAAAGTCCAATTAAAATTCTTCCCAGAATGTTAATTTCCCAAAAATAAAAGCAGCAAATTAATACTAAGCTGCTAGTCACCTCCCTTATTACTTTTGCATACATTTGAAATGGTAATAATATGTGTTTAAAGTTAATATTATCAGATAGACAAGGACATTTTAAAACTGATTTTAAAAAACGGAACACATAATCCTTCACCTTTTTCTTGTCTCGAACACTGGTCAAAGGGAAAAACTGTTAAGGGCATTGCTCCTTGAAATGGCAAGTTATGCACAAACGTTGCTACAAAGGCTGAGAGATGAGGAGTCTCCATGCAGAACACAGAGGACCACAGCAGGGGTTGGAAGGATCTCAGAGGTCATTCTTTCATCTCCCTGCCCCATGGCAGAATGGGCTAAGCTTATCTTGGCAGGTATGTGTTCACCCTCTTCTAGAGCCTCCCTGTTAATGGGCACTTGACAACTGCTTCAGGCAAGAGATCCCTGCCAGTCACTCCCTGTTCATTAGAGAGTTTCCCCTGCTTTAAAGTAAATCTCACTTGCCACAGTTTAATCCCATTACTTTTTGCATTATCAATGGACATGAAAAAAAGGATTATTATGGGGTTTTTCTCATATCTGCAAGTCTTTCGTGCATTTGAATAATATTTTGCTCAGTTGTCACTTCCTGGGTTTTTTCCCAATTGCTCTGACACCACCCCATGTTCTGAGCAGACAAGGGCAGTGCCATACACCCAGGTGTCAAAGAGAGCTTTGCCATTTACTGCAGTGCACTCTGGCCTGAGCCCCAACCACCTCTTATCTCACTCTTTCCTTTCCTTTCCTCTGTGCTAGGGAAGCCCTATAGTGTGATTAAATGGGCTGAGAGCTTCATGCTGCCACTCCACGCCCATAGCAACAATTAAACTTTTCAATTCCAAAACAGACAGGTCTCTTTCAGCCATATTTTTCAGTCTACTTAGAAAAACTATTATTAAATACGCATTTCTTAAAAGGTTTTGACAAGGCATTGCTCTTTTTTTATATCAGGGTCCTACAAAATCATGCATACTTGTGTTTAACAGACTTCCATTTTATGTGGGGGGACCAAATCAGTGCTTTCATTATCAATGAGCAACACATCTTAAGTTGCAACCAGATGGCACTTGAGCAATTATGCACATATATTATCTGCTGCAGGGAGGAGAAACATCAAACATAGATTGCCAGCCTACTGTTGCCCATGTGATTTTTATGATAATAACAGAGACTATTTCACAGAGGTGAAATATTCAGGTTTGCTGTTGATTGATTCAGGAAGGGGTGTTAACAGGTTTTGCAAAACATGCAAAAATGTGGCATTTGCATAGTTGGAGATAAGTAAAATCAGTCATAAAACAGTGGAGTAAGTGTTTTATCTCACCAGCAGGAAAGATGAACCTGTGTACCCTATTCTGAGAGGCAGAGACTCTCTTAGACATGGTTGCAGAGTACTTTGCCTACGAGGATCCTGTGCAAGGATAGATGCTGATGTGGTAAATATTTCTGAAGTAGTGATCAACTGTATTTAAAGGAAAGAAAACAGATTTTTTGCTGGATTTCATGCAGTTTACAGCATGATGGCTTTAAAAGGCATAAAAATGCCAAGTTTCAGATAACCCTAGCCCTATACTGCAGGGAACTGAAGATCACATATATTTTCTAATGTACAGTAAGAGTGTAACTGTAGAGTTAGATTAACTGCTGTGCTCTGAAAAGTGACTACAAAATGGCATCATGGTATTTCTTGGTTATTGGGCAGAAATAGTTTATGAATGAAATATAAATTGTAAGTAAAAAGATGTTTTGTGTAGTTGCAAATCTTCCAACAAAACTTCCAACAGCTGACATGGAACTAGATTATTGTTTTCATAATTATCATCTGCATTCAAGATTATGCTGACAAAATAAAATCTTCTCTGACACCTCTGATTCCACTGGCAATGGATGGGATATTGAAAAATATGCAGGGGTATTTTTCTGCTGTGGAGCACAACATAGAGACACAGATAGCAAGAGAAAAATTAGCTCAGATATTTGAAAACATCTCAGTTTCAGCTACTTTTCACTGCTATAAATTAGTTCATGTGTATCTTTTTGTCCCAATCAAGCCCTCAGGTCTTCAGAAATGTGTAGTATGTAACTTCTGTGAGACATGGCTCTAAGTTTCATACTTTTAAGAATTCCACATTTACCTTCACTGGTGCCAGTGTTGGATTTACATTGGGTGAAATAGAATGCAAATCAGCAGACAAAAATAACAGTACTGTTGCAATTATGTCTAAACCCAAAATAATTTTATGTTACTATAACTTCTTTTGTATGAACCCACAAATGAATTTGTTTGTATATCTCTCTCAATACTTGAAATACATTTCTAGTGTCATATTCCAAGGTTTCTCAATTGTCCTGAGATGCTCTGGTCAGCCTGATGTGACACTCACAGGCTTGGTCTACTATTGTTTCAGGGTCCTTTTCAGGTCTATTCTTCAAAGCAGAAGAATAGTAAGTCTCTATCAGCATTTCTGCTATACAGTCAGCAGGACTGGTAAAGATGTAATATGTTTAAACCTCTTTTTACGTAACAACTTTATCAACAGATGTCCAAATCTTGTTTAACATAATGTAAACTAAATTCATGCTATTGGAAAGTAAATAGAAAAGTAGAAATTAATTTCAAGTCATTCATGTGAGAGTATGAGGATTCAGGCTACCTCTGGAAAGCACTGAAATGCAATCTGTTGAACATTTGTCTTGGCTTCAGATTCTCCTTCAGAAGAATTTTTAGCTAGACTTCCCAGCTCAAAGGGTCCTTGTATTAATTGAGATTTTATCTCCTGGAAATCTCTACTTTTTCATGTAATAACTGGATGTCACATCCATAACGATTGTGTAACAGAAGGAGTGAAGAAAGCCTCTAAAGTGAGAGATGGAAGATAGGTACTTCAATTATTGCCATTCACTTGGGAAGATGTAATATTTCCTGGAATCTGAGATACTCTGTGCAATCTCACAGAGAAGCCCACAACTTCAAGCACATACAAAGTTACATAAAATAACCTTGCTTATATTCTTAATTTTTTTTTTATATACCACTTTAGGAATATAAACGGAGTATAAAGCACACTAACACTCATTCTAACATCCCTTTACAGTGCAAGAATGACATAAAAAGGACCAAATATAAATAAGAAGTGAAGATAATGCATGAGAGAATACTATACCCAGTCAGAAATCACAGGATGGTATTATCCTTATGTCAATCAACACATTTTTAAAAATCAGACCTTGTTAAACAAACTTGGAATTATGAGTCAGCTGTATTAATAATAGAATCATGGGAGCATTTACTTTGGAAAAGACCTTTAAGATCATCAAGTCCAACTCTTAATGTTGGTGTGATATGACAGCCTCTGTGAGGGATTTGATCCCACACTAAGTGGCATCAGATTTTGAAATTACAATAAACAATGCAGTATAACTTCATTTAGAAATTTATAAGGAATCTTTCCCAAGCAGTTGTATAGAAGATGTATATATATTTTTTAATTTATTATTATAATGTTAATGATTTTTAATGATTGTTTTAGTTTGCAGATTATTGAAGACCTGTAAATAATTAAGTGGACAGCTCATTATTTATACCACATTTGAACATATTTGATGCAATACACAAACAGCATTGGAAACCTTTGTGAAATACAAAGGTATGTCATTGAGAGAAATAACTTTCTCATTTTTAACTCAAACAGAAGTTTTGAAATAAAATATAACTGAAGGATTTCTGTGTAAGCCCATCTTTGAATCTTTACATCTTTGATACCAAGGCCCCTGTTAAGAGCTATTGTCTTGCTGAAAGCATGACAAAAGTAATTTCAAAGCAAGTAGGTGCAAGGGAGAGCAAAGCTGACACTGAAGAATCTCCTCTGTTGTCAGAAGGCTGTGGAACACTATCAATTAGCAGCTAAAATATAATCTCATTTATATGCTTCCTAGGAGAAATAGCAGGCTGTAAAAGAATACTGAATGATATATCTATATAAAAGATCATAAATACACTTTGAAAGTCTCTGACTGTTTACATTTTGTTATGACAGAGTTCAGCTTTTGTTTTTTCAACTATGATTGGAAGGGTCCCAGCCATTTCAAGTTTAGCTTGGTCTGTGTTTAGCAGTTCTGGTAAAAGTAAATGTTTGGGGGTTTTGTCTCATAAGTCTTTAAGACTAGCAGAGTGCCCTCCATCTTTCTTAGTCTGGTGTCTGTGGATGCTGAAGTATGAGGGGACTGAACTGCAGGCAACACCGTGCCTTCTGTGCTCTTTCCAAATAGTGTTTCCCCCTGAGCACTGTTGGAGGCAGGCTATTGAACTTAATGGACCACAGACCTGACCCATAGGGCATTTCTGAAGTTCATATTATTTCAGGAGGACAAAGGTGCCTGAATTTCTTCATGTCCCTTGCCCTGTGTACACCATTTCTAATTTTTTTTTGTTCTATATTATAGGTAGAGAACTGCCATAGAGAACAAAGAACTGCAATGATGAATCACTGCAGTGGAGAACTGGTACAAATCAGAGAGTTACAAATATAATTTTTTTCTTGTGTTTCTACTGTTCTTTTTGCCATGACGAGCTCTCAGGTAAAGATTCAACATGATTTCTCACCCTTGACCTACAGCTTTCCATTCTGTATGTCTAAAAACTGGTCTTTTCCTGATCTAAATTTAAACACAACATCCCAACTTGTAGATCATGACAGTTTTCAAATTAAGAGCAAAACATTTTAATTATAGCAACAATGCTAACATAATTTCTGGCCAGTCTTTGTCAAAGCACCTAATAAGCTTCAGTAGTAAATGATTTTTTAATAAATCTGCATGACTCACTTTTCTTCAGGCCCAGTAAATGTAGGTGATTTGCTAAGTTTAGAAATCTGCAGCTGTTCTCATGGATCATTGTGAACAGAGCAAATCTCTCTATATGAAACAGACCCTGTCTGATCATAACACACAGAGGTTGTGGCACAGCACACAGATCTGAACACCCCTTGCCTAACAGGGCAGGTGGAGCACAGGACAGCAGTGCAGAGGTCCTCGGCAGATGCTGGGAGGACTCCTCCCTCTCAGAGCAGCACAGCTGTGTCACCACAGCAGAGCTCAGACCTCAAACCTTGTGTCTAGGCAGCATTCTGCATTATATTGCTCTATAGTCTATAAATCCACCAGTGATCAAGTACCAGTCTGAGGATCTGCATCATGTTCTCAGGAAAATGTGTGACTGAGGCTTTCTATGATAGGTGTCTCACTTTCAAAATTCTTCCTTTTCCTATTTATTCATATAAGGTGTCTAATTTTTAAAATAGCCCCAAAACTGCAAGCTAATTCCTGCAGGGTTTTCAAACTGATGTACAATTAGATTTCAGTACAAGCTAGCACTTAGCTGCTTCAATCATTTTGAAGATTAAAAGAGCTCCCTTCCTATTTGCTTAGGTGCTTAAATATCACAAATAATCTAACTTCTAATTTTTATTTCTTATTTATGAACCACATCATATATATGTATGTATTTTTTATGATAGTACAATTATATATCATCTATGAATTATGATCATGGCAAAAATAAAGAGAAATCTAACTGCTTCCTAACATTTCTGAATTAACTCTACATCCATTTCACGAAAGAATTTGAAATTCTTAATATGAAAGTTAGAGAACACAAAATGAGAAACAATACAATGCTGCTATATAAAGCCACAGTTCTTTCCACAACCTCAGTAGTGAGCATAGTTCTGATCATCTCAAAAAGACTGAAAAAAAAGCAGGACTGAAAAAAGCCACATAGAGAGGAGCAAGTGTGATTGAGAACAGAATCACATCAATTGTACAGTACATGATGGAGGGGAGATGTGAACCTCTGGCTGCTGGACACACAGAGCATTTCAGGGAGGCATCACTCTTCTACAGCCCTATTGCTACATCATCACTGCTACCAACTGCCAGACTGCACTTTGAAAGAGGTGGATCCTAGATCTGTCTCATAGCACAATTACAATTTTCTTGCATTTATCTTAAGTTTCAGGACTCTGCTTTTGATCTTTCATGTGCTGAAATTTTGTCTCTGTCCAGAAAGGTTTTTTTGGCTCCATCATTTGTACAGTTCTGTCATTTTCCCAGGTCTGACTTCAGGGTATTATTACAATATCCAATAAAAAGTGTCCATTTCACAAAGCTAACTCTGAAAAAACTAAATAACACCTTCCCTCCCAAAACATTTAATTAAATGTATTGATTCAGACCAAGACCTTCTCAGAAATAAAAAGAAGTCTTAAAACATGTTCCTCATATATATGCTAGTTTATCAGGTCATGCTTACCTGTCCTCCAAATGAGGACTTGAAAAATCTAGGGTACTTGTGGTCCTATCTCAGGGCTGCTTGCTTTTGGCACAAGATGTCAGTATTGGATTTGGGCTTTCCTCTTCCACGACAATACTGTCAAAAGTCAGATTGTCATGTGATTCAACTTCTGAGGCCTTTTGAGACAGACACATATGTCTGTATGCTGCCTTCCCAACAGAGTGGCTGAGCAGAACTTCAAATGACTTGCTATTTGTACTCTTTTATCACTAGATTTCATACTACTAACTCTCAACATTGCCCTTAGCCAGAAATAGGAATGCTAACAAATATATGACACTTACAAAATTAGTACAATGTTTGACTATAACATGATTCCATAGCATCTGCTACATTTCAGTATGCCACTGAATATTTCACAATTATTTAACATCTATCACAGCTTTCTTCTCCAAGAAGGATTAAGTATTTAAAAGTTTTTTCATTTCTAGCATGAATATTCTGCAGCTACTAGGCTTTTCTCAGGAGACATATCTCAGATCTTTCAACACAGCAAGTCAGTCTAAGATGCACCACTGTAGGTGTCTTAATTTTCATAGCTAGTTTGTAGGCCATCTTTGTCCACATTATTCAACTTCTTGCTGCATATAGTAAAGCCAATGGTAAATTAAAATTCTATAAACTAGAATGGCTCTTTAGAAGAATTTTATAAACAAATGCAAACTTGACTGAAGCACACAAAGAAATACTCCTCTCTGGGGTCAGTGAGACACATCATTTGACTAAGGCCAAGATGTTCTCCACAGCAGGGGTATCAAAGCAAGTTTAAACATCAGACTCCCTGACTAACTCTACATTAGCAAATACTTCAGTGCAAAACTAGTAATTTAGTAGGAGAGGCTGAGGGAATTAGGTTTGTTCAGTCTGGAAAAAAGAAAGCTTTTGGGGGACCTAATTGCTGCCTTCCAGAACCTGAGGGGATCCTACAAGAAAGCTGGAGAGGGACTTTTTATGAATGTAGTGACAGGACAAGGGGAAATGGTCTCGAATTGAAAGAAAGTAGGTTTAGATTAGATATTAGGAAGAAAGTCTTTACTGTGAGTGTGGTAAAGAGACACTGGAGCAGATTGGCAAACTCTACCCCCACTCTAACTTTGATCAATGTCCAAAAGGCCTTGAGCCATGGAAACAAATCCAAGAGGACACTCAGGGCAGTGACACTGGCTTGTCTTTCCATTGAAAAATCAGACATGAAGAATGGGATGCCTTGTTGCTGATGGTCAGCTGGACTGCTCAACATATTGGAGGAAGGCTTGGGGAATTCCTGGCGCTGCAAAGTAGTCATTATTCAGACTCATGTCTCCATTGGATATTTCTGCATGTTTCATGTGAGCCCAGAACAATCTTCTAGTTTATTCTTCTCCAGAAAGAATCTTGATTTGCAGGACCAGAATGACTCTGCAAACCAAACCAACACACAGAAAGTGGGAAAGATCAGGAGATTCGCTTCAGAACTGCACGGCTTTGAGACAAAATGTTAATACATGTGCAACCTCTGCGCTCTTTTAAAATTCATCACTAATTTTTCACCTCTTGCAAATAAGAGGCTCAAATATGGATACTTAAATAACTATGATTAAAACCCCCAATTGTTACTACTATTTCTTTTAGACAATGGTACAATGTATCTTCTCAGATTGTTCCTGGGGGTCTCTATGCAAAATGTTAAACAAACAGTCCTGACTCTTTTTTTATGTTTGGGCAGCCTTCCCAAAGAATAGTGTTAAGGAATCAAAGCAGGAATGCAGAATGCAGTTGTAATTCATCCTGATTTTAAGACGGCATTTCATTGCCAGAGAAGTGTAAAGCTGATATATTATAGTAAATGAGAGTCATGCCAAAGCTTTACTTTGAACTGTGACATTTTGTGTGTCAGCTCGTTACTCTGACTAGTCAGCCACCACCCACACAGCTGATTAAAGATAGAAGACACAGTAACACTGCCACAAACTTAATGTACTATCTTTACACCAAGTTTTATTTTGGGAACCTAATAGGGAAATACTGCCTATTCTATGATGTACTGCACATATTAATTTATTTTTATTCTTCTGATTAATGAATAAATGGATGAAATATTATTTGACAGGGGGAAAAAGTAAAAAAAAAAAAATTAATGTTTGGCCAATCTTGATATTTGACTTAACTGAAGTATTTTTCAGTGTGAAATCTCCCAGATTTCAGTGTATTACACTGGCCAGGCCATTAGGAATGTGCTGTTGCCCAAAGACCCTAGTTTTACAATTGTTCATTCAATAAATAAAATAATAGAAACATAGAATGGGATTGGTTGGGAAGAATATTTAAAGGTCATCAAGTCCATCCCTCTGCCATAAGCAGGGACATCGTTCACAAGACCAGGTCACTCAAAAGTCCCATCCAGCCTGACCTTCAATGCTTGCAGCATTTACAGCTTCTCTGAACACTTTGTCCAAACTAAACCTACCCTCTTTCAGCTTAAAACAGGTCTCCCTTTTTGTTGTCTGTACAGACCATGGTAAAAAGTCTAAACCATCCAAATCCTTTAAAAGGAAATTGCAGATTAGTAGATTTCAACAGCTATAGGGAATTGCAGAAGCCCCAGGGGAACAAAACATATTTTCTTTGCTAACATTTTATGGTTATATAATCCATTTGCTATAAAATGATGGCAATTGGCTAAGCATATAAAGGATACATTTGAAAATAATTTAAACAGATGATCACAGATGATTACTTGGAAAGCAAATATTTTTAAATGGATAGTTTTAACAAGGAAATCCTGTTTGTTAAGTAAATGAGGTGTCAGAAAACAAGAAAAAGTTTATGCAGTAAGAAAGCAAATGTACCCAACTTTGAAAAGACAGTATAAGTAAATCCTGAACATCCCCTGTTCCTTAAGGTACATGAATAACTATTTGTTAGAGAGCAATGGCTCTTTAGCTACTGCAACTCTTTTTTTTCTGGTTCTGGAGGTTCAGACAATTATGGCTCCCGGGGCAAAAGATGGCAGTGATCAAACAAAAAAAATTATTATCTCAGACCATATCACTTTCATCATTGATGTCCTTACACTCTTTGAAATTTTGCAGATAAGAATGTAACCTGCTAATGAGTGAATAGTCTTGTTTTATATCACTTTTGTTAAACTGACTTGTCAGAGTTGCAGCTGAGTTGCAGGTTAAGGCTGATCATGGCTCTTAGCTCTGCCAATCCTTCCATGTTGACATTTGATGTTGAGCTCTAACACCAGCAGCAGAAAACAAAAACTGAGGAACATGTTGCCTCCCTCACCCAATAGCTGGGTAGCTATTGCTTTTGTTTCTTTCCCAAACCATTAGGAAGAATAGGCCATCACCTAATAAATGTCACTCCTAATTTTATCTGGTTTTAGCCAAGGCTGAAGTGTTTCTGCAGTTTGCTAGCCAAAACCCAGACAAGCAGTAGCTAGTAATTAATTTCCATTCTAGTATTCAAAAGGAAGAGTGTCACCATGGCCTACTCAGTTCCACTTCACTGTGGTCATCAGCAGTTCCTTTCTGTCAGCCCCCATGGGAAGAGAAATGAGAGTACTTATCCTTTAATACAGATCTGCTCTTTTCTAAAAAAATTCCAACATAGTAAAAAGATGTCATTGGCCTCTCCTGGAGTTTATGTTGACTCAGCAATTCAAATCCATAGCACCTTTTCAAGTCCTTGAGAAAATGAGGATTGAAAACATATGGAAATAAAGGAGATAGGAACACTCTCCTCTCTAGAGGTCCTTCCCATATATACAAGATATATCCATTTCTCTCTTTTAAAAGCATACAAAAATCTTTCTGTTTGGTAAAATATCTAACAGAACAATATGCTTGTACAATATAGCATATACATTGTCAGCTATTTAGACAACAAATCACATGTATAGTAGAAATATAAACAGGATGCCATAGCATTTTTAACTGCTCCTTGTGAATGAAACAATTATTTTTTAAATAAGTAAAATAATAAATAATGATAAAATAATATATCAAAATAAAATAATACTGCATGGGTTTAGTGTTTAGGAAGGGTACAGGGTCTGGGCACCAAAAAACTGAGCCCTAATGAACAAAAAAATACAATCTAAATAATAACACTGCAAACTGTCATACATTTTCTCGTGACTGTGCACAGACCTGTAGCAACTATCCCTGTGGGATAATAATTCAATCTCCTGCATCTCAGAAGAGCATGTGATGATACTGCTAATTAACATCTATGGTGATGATTCTCTTATGAAAACATTCATCTATTGGGAAATGGCATTTCTAAGGCAAAGCTCCAATCTATTACCATGTCTTACCATCACCTTTCAAAGGCAACACCAGTTTGCTCCCCCTGATTAGCACATAAAGCATATTTGAGTTACAGCTCATTTCAACTAGCAGGTACTTGGTTTTTATATACAGAATCGGGTATATCTGCTGATGTGCTCAGTGTCTCCAACTTCCTCTCATTATTTACATATTACCTGCCTTGGAATTATAAAAGAGAAAGATTTCAGTTTCATTGTACCTAGAGAGAAACTTACATATAACAGGAACAGAAAACATAGATATAATTTTATAAATACTTCACCTGAAAATTGTACTCTGGAATGCTTCACTGAAATTTGAAAAAAATTGGAGACTCTCTTGACTTAAGGGTAAAAATGGTACTCTCTTTCTCTCACTGATCATTATTATTATTTTGCTATTTATTTTCAGCAGTATTAAGTATATGCTACAGACTCCAGGCTCTCTTGAGAAGAGGATTACTTCTGGGCAGTTAAAAAAAAAAACTCTACCATAAGCAACTTAATAACAGGCAGGTGAACAGAAATGAAGCCATGGCATGGGGCATATGATCAGAGCCAGTACCCATAATGAAATCCCTATTTTCAGTTACTATTAATATGAACACAAGACAATAGTAGGAAGTGATCACAGATAAAATAAATAGAATAAAAAAGATTTCTCTCATTATAGCACAGCTTGGATGGATGCATATAAATTACAGCAGGTAAGAACATCTCCCGGTTACTGGACAGAAGAGAGAGAGAGAGAGAGAGAGAGAGGGCAAAGACAACTTCATAACCAATGAAAGCTTCTATCTTACACTGTCCCTCAACTATTGGGAAGTTCTGACACCATGCTAGAGTACATTCATCTGTATATCTCCAAATTCTTCCCTAAAAGTCAGCTGGAGGTTTGAATACAAAGAATTTTCAGCCTGCAAGACTGAGGTCCATGCTTAAAAATACTATTTTTAAATCCATTAGAAAATTTAAAAAAAAAAAAAAAAAAGCTAAATATTTATGCTTGCTTCCTAACATACACAGTTCCTGGTAATTGTTCAGAACCAATCATGTAGCTAATTGACAAATAAATGTTAAATTAAAAACAACATGTAATATATAAGAAAGAACAATATATGTATGTAAAACAGTAAAGGGGCGACAAATATACTACTGATTAAAAAAACCCAAAACCAACAGGCATTTTCTATCAGAATTTCAATATACATGATTCCATACATGTGATATATTTTGGTCTATTAAAAGAGTGAACAAGCAAATTTCACAGTAACTGGAAATTGTAATTGCTCTTTTTTTGTCTGTTAAGTCAAAAAGAAAAAGTACAGAGTTCCAGTTCCTAAGTAGTGTGATTGTGAATCAATTGAGATTTCAAATATTTTAAGCATTCTACACACATATACACATGTAAATTAATACACCCAACTTGTCAACAGTAAATCTTCAAAGGCTGCTCTTCAGAGCTACACTTACAGTCAAAGTTCTTAAAATGCTGGCTGAAACAAATGAAGTTTCATTGATTTTTAAATATCTTGAGATCTGAAGTTTTCACTTTGTCTTTTTACCAGAAAATATTCCTTAGGCAAAGTACACTGGTGATACTTCATCTTGTCCATACTTCATTGCAGATTCAACCTCTTTGAAGCTGATGCAGCCATCAGAATCCTGATCAACTTCTCTGTAAGGGAAGAGATTTGGTATTTAAAACCCAAAAGACTATGCAAAACAGACATACTTAACTGTAGATATCCAAGACCAATATTGTTTTTGAAGAGCTCAAGAGTCCTAAAATTTTAATTCTGTACAAAGAAATAATGAAGTAAAAAAAGTTTTTGTGTAGCGCATCTACATGAGGAGTCAGTTCTTTAAAAAGGAGCATCATTATGTATATTCAACTGGAGGTAAAAGTTAATTACAGTATAACCTGTGCAAATTTAGCACTTATAGCACTAATTTAGATCCTACACCTCATGCCTAATTCCCCAAATTCAATCACCTGTGGCAGAGACCCTCAGAGTTTCATAGCATGCAAACCAAGACCTCTGCGCCTTATGATAGGTCAAGCTGACATTTAAAATTTCCCCAAGTGTCCCATGACCTTCCACATGCTGCAAGCTCATGTTGAAACAAAGATTATGTTAACAGAAGACCTACTCCTTGTGACTGTAAGAAAAATAAGCTAATTTGTATGTTATTATATCCTAAAGTGAATATTCCAATAGTCAAAAAGGTCTCTGAAGAGTAAAAGCTGTTAATATTTATTTCTGAGACAGAAGCTGGTAGAGGACAGCAATTCAATTAATGACATTAGCACACAGGGCTAAGTTTTATTAAATACACCTGGCAATATTATTTGATGCAGCGATAAATTAGGCTGACAAAATGGTATGAATGGTATTCTGTAAAGTATTTGTCTCAGTTCTCCATAGCTTTTCTACAAGAAATACATTTGTACAAAAGTTAAATAATTTAAAAAACTGATTAATTGTTGGATCTCAACATTCATTCATCATTTACAAAAATATTTCATTGGTTTATACCAATGTCCGGACCATAGATTTATTCATAATCTAATTCATAATAATTCAATTAATTTAATTAATAATTAGGTTTTAGTCATAATCTAATTCAAAATTGATTATTATTACTGTCAACTATTACAGATTACACAAACATTGCTGGAATTACAGTGCTGCAAACTTTGCCATCACCATTAGCATTGAATGGTAGCATTCCTGCCATCTTGCAGCATGCAAAATGGAATGTAACTTCTACACAGACAAAACTGAAAGTTCCAGAATGATCCATGCTCTTTAGCAGAGGCACATTCTATTATCCTTTGGGTGACCTGGAAATTTCAAACAAATTCTATACTGAAGAAGTAGTTTGGTAATTCAGTTTTTAACAAAGCTTTACACAAAGGGATAGGATGTTTAACTCCAAAAACACCCTTGAGAAAAACCCACTAACACTGAAAGAAAATAATCTATATACACAACAGCCCAAAATGCAGAAATTCAGTTTGCACTATGTCCTTTTTTCCCTGAAGAAGTCCTACTTAGATTAAAATTTCATTATTTTCTCCTTCAATGAATATTATTAATCTTAATTTATTTCAACAATCCCCCAAACTATCGACTTCCCACCTTTCTGGAAATTTTAACATTGTTTGGTGAGATTCTTCTCATCTGTTGGCATTAAACAATCTGTACTAGCGTTTAATTTGACTATCAATGAACTATTAACATCTTGTGAAGTAGACTTGATCAGACAAAGTTCAAGCTTCATGGTGCAATGATGAACCTTACATGGCCATAAACATGGAAGAATGGCAGCCTGACACTACAGAAATATTGAAATTAAATTCCTTCAGCTCATTGTTAGCTCTGGCGTAAGACTAAAACATGACGACATTCTAGTGCTTTTCAGATAAGGACAAGTTTGAGATGTGGCCACCCTTAATCAAGTCTTTAGGGAAAACATGATAGCTGGAGATAAACCAGTCACACAGTTTCTTGATGAAAAGGATCCTTTAAAACACCACATATCATAATACAAAGAAATGTAAGCTTCTTCACCAGTGAAGAATGAATGCAGGTCATAATTACAAGATGGAGATGCTGTCCTGGAAGCAGGAACTGAAAAGGCTCAGGAGTCATAGAAAGTAATCAAATGAAGATCATCTACTCTGATGCTTTACCTAAGACTGTGAATACAATCCTTGAATGTATAAGCAGGATAATATCTAAATCTAATGCAAGAGTGATTTTATTTCAGAATACAGTGTTAGGAAAATTAGGAAGGAATTACTGTGTCTATTTTCTGGTGCCTGTACTTCAAGAAGGACACTGAGGAACTTAAAAGAATTGAGAAAAAAAATTAACAGTAACTATACAAGTTCCAAAAAAACATGCCTAGCATGTTAAATACTCTGTGGGGGGGAAAAAAAAGAGGTTGAAGAGATTGAAGGACTGATCCATTCAAATCAAGACTATAAGTATCTCTCTAGGAAACGTATTTTGGATAGTAAATATCTTTTTATCTTTACAAGGAATGACATACAGATAGGTGCAAACTGAAGCCAAAGCTAGAAATACTCAGTAAATAAGAGGTTTTTTTTAAAAAAGAGGCTGATGGACTATTAAGGTAACTTACCAAGAGGTCCAGGAAGTGATAATTCCTTTATTTACCTTCCCTTGGTACACTCAGGAGTCTCTAAACCACACACATATGTCTGCAGGTCATTATGATGTATATTTATTGCATTAATTTGTCTAACAGCTTTTTGAACTGTTGTGAAGCCCATGGCCTGAACACCTGCTCCATGATTAAGTACTACCTCTTATTTGTTTTGAACCTGTAAGTGATTTGATGCTCTTTATAGCTGAAGTGCCCTTCTCAGTGACTATATGTGTCAGAGTGCATAAAACACATCTATGTTTAAAGATCAACCACTGAAGAACTTTGTAAGAAAAAAAAAAGTTATAATCTATGCTATTCATAAGTCATTCAGATCATTCAAAGAAAAATTACAGACTTAAATACCTGAGTGATTGCAGGTAATAATATATATAATAAATAATATACAATAAATAATATATATATTATATATATAATAAATAATACATAATAACCACATAGCAAAATTTGGTTTTTTTAATATTACAATGAATTCTCAGAATTTAGCACTGAAAGATCACTTCATGAGTGTTCTAGAAGTTAATGCTCATAACCTGGCTAAACTGAAGTTAATGAGAGTTTTGCCATTAATTTTCAGAAGGCAAAGGTTTTACCCAAAATATCTGAGTAACAGCCATAAATAAACCAGGACACACACGTTTAATGTTTGGAAGATGCTCTTGAAAAATGGTCCTCAACTTTACATGGTGTTTGTTCAACACCCTGAAAGCCACTAATTGACTCTTTGAATTGAGTCACTTTCTGAACAGCCTTTCAGCAGAGATTAGCAAAATCTGTTGGGTGATAAGAAAATGACAAATAAACTGGTAAGTATTTAGCTGCTGTAATCTGAAGAAATGCTACATTTATTTAAAAGTCGTGGATTTTTGGAATCTTGCCAAAAGTAATCTGAAAGCGAGATTGCCTTGGAGTGTTAAATTTTCATTTTCATTTAGCTCAAGCAAATGATAAATTCATCCCTGTGATTATGAAAATACTATGTCACAGCATATTGATCTTTATTTCACAGGTCACTATTCATTTGACACTCTTAGCAAAATATACTGAGATATTTCAAGGTATGTAGTGCCTCGGGTAGGTTGTCTGATCTTACACTGAAAATTGATTAATAATCAGCATCTCAAGTTACTGACTGTGAGATATAAATTATTCTCTCATACAATTAGGTAATTGAAGTCTTCCAAAATCACCTAAGTGTATTTTCATAGGAAACTGGATTGGATAAATGGCACTTTATTTCTGACAGGAATATTTTAACCATAAATTCAAATGGAGTAAATGAATAACCTAAAAGACTGATGTTTAATATAAGCTGCCTTTTGAAGTTTTATGTTTATTAGTTCACTGAAATAAGTAGTTATTAGAAAGGAATGCACATTTAAATACGGACTAGCCTTTTATTTTATAAACAGCTGCATACATTCATCAGTCACTTCAGCTTTTTTCCAACTAACCCCACAACAATTTACATCTCCAAGTTCCTGAAATAAAAGCATAAATACAGAATTTGGCCATAATATTTTTCCTTTTTGTATGGAAAGACTCTCTTACAGGCGCTATCTCTTAGTCATGCAGTTAGTAATGTACTCTATTTACCTGATAAATAATACTTTTAAATTAATCTATATCAGTATAAAACACACCAAAATATACAGTAGAGGTTGCAATTCTACTCTGTATTTATCTGGATAATTCAGTATCTGTCCTAAGTGGTAATCAGAGAATTAAGCAATCTTTTCTATTACTTAAAAAGAAGAGCAGTGAATGCAGTGCAGAGCCAGCAGAGACTGCCATTGAGTTGGCTTTCAACAGGTTTTCTCAGCAGGACAAGTCTCTAAAGCCAAATAAGAGCCAGGATAAATTAAACTGTGCTCAAATCTCTGATGCCATGGCCATACACCAGATATTTACAAGTGAAGAAAGTAACTTCAAATTAGCTTAAGATTTCTCCACTATGCAAACATTCTTAGCAATCATTAATTTTACTACTAAAGATGGATGGTCCTCACTTTGACTTTAAAGAAACTGAAGCTGAGCTTGGGAAGGAAGTTGTCATTTAATGTCTTTTATGCAGGCAGAAGTTTTCATAGAGATCCATGAGGAGAAAATGTCACATATATCACAAAAATTATATACAGGAAGACGAATATAACATAAGGAATATACTAATGAGAATGAAAATGTCAGGGTTCTTTCTCACAGCATTTCATTGAGTAATGATTTATTTTGGTTACTACTCAAAAAAGCCCAAACAAACAAAAAGACTATTTCTTTAAAAGTCCTAGAAATCGCTACTTGGCTTTCCAAATAATTTCTTGTCTAATGTATGACTTAAAATCCATAATGATACATTTAAATTGGGTAAAACAGCATTACAAGTTACCATAACTAAATCCAAAATGATTACTTTCTCTTTAAAAGTTTGAAGTCACAGGAATTTCACATGCTTGTTCCTAAAAACTTTTGGTTTCTAGTTAACTGAGGTATTATGAGAAACATCAAGTTACAGAGGCCCCTACCTTCCACACACAGTGCAATTTATCAAATGATTACATGAGAAGGCATAATACCTGGCCTTTTAAGCTTTGCTATGTACCAATAATTTTTTAAGCAGAGGAAGGTATAACAAGATATATACCATATGTATAAGTGAATTATTTCTGCAGCAGTCCATGAACTAAGTGATTTTCTTAATTGTCCATATTTTTTTCCACAATGAAAGGCTCAGCAATATTATATATTAGACCACCTGATTTAGAGACAGAAGCATGCCAAGCACACAAACTGGGGCTTCAAATCATGATTTCCCTGCAATTTCCCTACTCTTAGGACGTCATGAATAGCAGAGTTTTCTCCCTTTTTATTGTAGTAATGCAAATGAGATTAGGCATTCATAAATATTTCTATCATTATTTCCCAAAATCTGTATATATCAAGTTCCCTGCTATCTCATTATTTAGCTGTTTACAGTGAGTAAAGAAAAATTGTGCATTTTCTTTAAATTATTTCAGGAAACTGCTAAGGAGTGCAGTTTCCTGAATTAACATGCTGGATTGTATCTGAACTGCTTTGGAACACTGTGAGCCATTCAGCAGTACTGCCTTGCTGCTTCCACAATACATTTATTGTCTCATTAAATATTTTCCACATTTCAAATGCTATGGATGATTTAGGCCTGGAGTCCTTTTTTGCAAGTGTTTCTGGTTCTGGTGCCCCCAAATAAGAAGGACATGGAACTGTTGGATCAAGTCCAGAGAAGCTGAGAAGTGGACTGGAGCATCTCCCCTATGAAGACAGGTTGGGAAAGTTGGGGCTGTTCAGCCTGGAGAAGAGGTTGTGTGGAGAGCTCACAGCAACCTGCCAGTGTCTGAAGGGGCCTACAGGGAACTTAGAGGTGAACTCTGTGTCAGAAACTGTAGTGATAGGACAGGAAGTAATGTGTTCAAACTGAAAGAGGGGAAATTTAGGTTAGATATATGGAAGAAATTCTTTACTGTGAGGGTGGTGAGACACTGGAACAGGTTGCCCAGAGAAGATGTGGATGTTCCATCTCAGGATGTGTTCAAGGCACGGTTGGTTGGGACATTGAGCAATCTTGTCTAGTGGAAGATGTCCCTGTCCATGTCCAAGGGGTTAGAACAAGATGATCTTCAAGGTTCCTTTCAACCTGACCATTCTATGATTGTATGATTCTGGACATAGTTCTTTTCTGCCTAATTTAAGTATAATGATGCCTCCCTTTCACTTTTCTGATCTGTCCATGATAATCCAAAGCCCATTTTCTATTAAAATACCTCTTCTCATTGTATAATTCAATGCAATCTAAATTGAATGTCATAGCGAGCAGCCTACTCAGAAAACCCATGGTGACTTCACAGGGAGAAAGGACTTAAGAATCCTACTGCCTTTTTCTATCAGTGTGGTGCTCATCTACTGCTTTCAGTAACTGTAATACACTTTGTTCTTGATGCCCTATTTTGCCCTACCTGCAATATACCTTATCCATTGAGGTGTACTTTCCCTGATTTTCTTCTCTCTGAACAATGGAAATAGTCTTGGACACCCTAGACCTGCCAAATTTTGTCCCTTCTTTCTTAACTGGTCCTGTTTTCTGAATTCCTTATAAATTACCCTTGCTTATGTGAGTCTGGTTTACTACTTGTTCTTACTCTTCTGACCCTTGGACCAGATCTACTGAAATCCACAAGGATCTCCAGGTTTTATAGGCAAAACAAGAAATGCCTTGCAGAGCTCAAGAAAGAATTGCCATTGGGAAGCACCACCAAATGTGTGCTTCTGGTAGATTTTTTTAATGAGCAATTGTTGGAACAATATCATTAATAAATATTTTAATCTCTGATTTGGAATGAAGTAGAACAAATAATATATGAATTATAATAATATCTAATAATATATTTTTATGTACCACATAATCTATAATACACTCTATATAATTCTTACTAGGTGATATTTAATGTGTAATATAGAATATAATAACTGTATAATGATAAAAGTTATATCATATGATACAAAAATATTTTTTATGGATTAGTCAGAGAATGATGCAATAGCATGTAACACGGAAGGCATGGTACTTGGATGCAGTAGGTTGAATTGTGCATTAAACTTGCCTGTTCAAACAAAATACTTCTTGTAGAGTCAAAACTAGAAGCCTGGGAAAAAGAAATCTGTCCCAAATGGGAGGTTTATCATAGAAAGGTGACCATACAGACCTCTGAATCTTACTGGAAAAACAGCCTGGCATGAGCTTTTAAGAATCTTATGTTGACATAAAGAGTGAACCCATTTTCAGTTACTCAAATAAGGGAGAAGTGTTATTTGTGCTGCAGATGCAAAATGCCCTGTGTAACATCAACACTGGAATACTACCTTCAATCCTGATATCTGTTCTTTAAAAAGAATTCTTAAAATATTAGGTGATACAGAAACCTTACCTGCCAAAAAATCATCTGGAAATAGAAATTCCTGTTTCCATCAGGCCCTTCTGACATAGGTGTAGGTCTGTAGAGTTATTACTTAATATCAAAGAGCTATTGAACAAGAACCAGAAACAAAGGTTAAGAAGAGATAAAATGAAGAATAAACCAAGAGTGTTTAGGAAAAAATGAGTTAAACAATATAGCCTATAATGTACAATTATTCAAGCTAATATCTTTAAATAAATCTTAATCACTATACTTAGGTCTAAAGAACATATAATTCCTCAGCTCTTCCCATTTCACCAAGTGTGACTGCTTTAAAACCATCATACTTGCTGAGAACTAGATGCCTAACTAACTTCAGAGCTTTTAATTACTCAGTAAAAGCCCTGAGGCTGATTCAGAGACTGACTGTTTGTTCGATGGTACTAACTTGCCTGATGAGGAAAAAAAAGGAATTTAAAAATAAAATCTTTAGATATATATATAAAGTATTTAATATCTTTTATCCTTTTATCTCTTCTGAATAGATTTATTTGAAAACATGAAATGCTTTACTTCATGGTTTACATAGTTAACAATTTTTATCATTAGTATTCATCTACTGCTCTTGCCTCAAAGTTCCAGTCAAGCTTGAGGTTACATTTAACAAGGAACTATAAAACACAACAGACAAAACTTGGGAAAGAAATGAGCACATACCTATAAGAAAATTCATGAAAAAATCTAATCAAAAATAGATTAGTAGATTAGTACATTGAAGAGCTGTCTAAACTGGAACTTAGTTTAAAATTTCCTTAAACTCCAAGTAGCAAATGGTCACCCTGCTTTTCAGTGCTGCCAGATCTTTAAATCTGCTTGTTAGACATCACTTTGCTGAGCCCAGGGTCCACTGTATGACAGCTGTTTACCTCTTGCACCCAGTTCTGGCAGATTCAGAGGAGGGCATGTACCCACCGAAAGCTCCAGTTTGAGCAGATGATCACCTGCAATGTCCCCATATTCCCTGGAGAAATGTAAATAGTTTAACATCATCAAGCAACTAAATTCAGTTTAGCTGGACAGTTTATATTTTTTGCTTCCTTCACATCTTAATATATTTTATTCTAGCACTGAAAAAAAATACTGCTCTCTAGCTGACTTGCAGACTCTAGGAAAAAAAACCACACATTCACATATATATTTCATGTTTAGCCTTACTATTTAAAGCTGCACTCTCAGATCTTGCAAGCTAGGTAGAATCAGATATGAAAAGATTGAAATAAAATGTGTGTTCTGTAGAAGAACAGAGTCCTGCTAGTAGTACAATACTCATTCCTCTAAGTCATTCTTGAGACAATGTTCTAGAATGGACAAAGCAGATACTCTGTGACACAGGATCCTGTTTTTATAAAAAGATCAAAAGTTGAGTATTGAAGGTCATGGGCAAATGAATAGGCTAAGAGGTGGTCAATTGAGTTCTCCTATTTGTCCAAGGCTGCAAACCCATCGTGCAAACTTTGAAATGAATGGCAAATGTCCTCTTTGATGAACACTGTAGTTTTCTCACTGTCTTTAATGTTCATCTTTTGTCAACAGTCTGCTTGGTTCTCATGCTTTCAAATGCACATCTGCTCGTTGCTGTGCAGCTGCCATGTTGCAGCAGAGTTTATGCTTTGAGCTTCACAAGTTCAGACAGCACTATAAGCACACATCTGAACCCAACATCACATTCAAAATATATTCTTGCTAGATCTCAATTATTATATTCTTGTTGTCTACACTTTCAACTGGATACTACCAAGCACCTGTCATGATCTGAATTTATTTCAGGACATGGGCTAGAAAGGGTATTAATGTCACTGTTAGACAATCCACATTATAAGCACTGGAGTCTTCCCCACTCCTTTTTATTCAGTCTCTCTACAACATTTGACACAACCAATGAACTATGAACAGCATGTAAAAGAGGCTGACTGTTTTGAAACAGTTTATTTCAAGAGAGTCATAAGCAGAGAGGAGCAGTACGAAAATATTCCTTGTGGTTCCCTTTTTCTTCAAATTTATTCAAAATACACAAATACTGAAAGAACCAGAAAGATGTCATGAACACCATTGCAAACACTGTGTAGACAGCTCAGTACTTCAGCTCATGGATAAAAAGCAGAAAGTGGAAGCAGAAACTGAGAAAAAGATAAGTTACACTTGGTAACTGGAAGAAACACTTCAAAGAGCTTCTGGCACAGTACCAACTGGCTGATATTACACAACCCCATTTAGACAAGTCAGTCTGCAATTTAGAACTGATCCTGGACATCCCTCTCTGACAATGAAACAGGTACAAGAATTTATCCCATCTTTACTGTTGATGATTTGGCCTCTGTAGTACATACTTTTGTCACCTTTCAGCGGGACTACAGCTGAATATCCTGGGCATGGAGCCATTAGCCCTTGGGAAACTCAAAAGAGTACAGAACACAGTGGCACATTTCCCCTGCAGCCCAGGGGACTACAAGCACCTCAAATCTGCTTTCATCTTCTGCACTGGCTCCTGTGAAATACTGGGCCAAGTTTGATGACTCCGTCTGTCCAATAATCCAGGAGCAGAATACCTAAGGATCAACTGAGAACCTGCAGCTCCATTAAGGACAAAACTTATTGTGTGCTGTAGATAGAGATTTGAGAGAGAATAGTTTAAACAGTTGAATATGTGCCTAACATCCAAAGCATGACCTCTTGCTATTGAGTACTAGATGTACTTTTTTGGATCTTAATCTCAGTAACTAGATTTTTTGTAGTAATAATAACAACACAGCAGTTTGAAACAAATTCACAAAAACACAACAAGTTTTTGCTTGCTGTAATAGGAGCCACTCAAGGACAAGAGAATCACACTTAAGTGTCACCCCTATTTGTTCTGAAAATGACTCAGCTGCAAAAATAATAAAGTACATAAAAATATCTGAATATAAGAAAATTCAGTGTTTCTTACAAATGTAGTGGCACTGCCTGTCTTACATGAATCTGGCTATTCCAGGTCAGTGATGATTAATCCAATTGTAAAAAAAAAAATCCTACAAATGAGAGCAATGTCTTTTTTGAAACCCTCAGGAAAAAACCCAAAATATTAGGAAGTATAGTAAAAATTTCAAAAACACTTAAAAGACTTGAGAACGAAAGTGTAATTTATTTTCAGTGAGACAGAATTGAAAATGCCTAACAGACCAAGAAAGTAATGCATATGTTAGGCATTTTTAATAATACCATTTAATTTTTATTAGACAGTAATATATTTAAGATTATATAAAAAACTGAATTTCTTATGCCACATCTCATGTGCAAAGATTAAATTTTTAGAAGGACTGAAAATCCAGAAACACTATATTCAGCAAAGAATTAATATAAATGAAAATTTCTTCAGAGACATATGGATCTTAGCAACACTGTACAAATTACCAAAATGGAAGCTGTACAATATTAACTAAAGTATTTGTTTTATCAATAAAAAAGTGTTCTGTAATCAATTAATGTTAGAAACAGTAACAATTAAATAAACACAGTGTAATAAAAGCTTTTGAAAACTGGTGATTATTTAAGTGAAAGGTCCTGTCTCCCATTAAGCCTTCTCTGAAACTTTAAGCTTCCATTCTGTATAACTCAGGTACAGAAACATTTTGTAATTTCTTAATTGTATTTATTAGTATCAATGTAAATAAGAGAGTTTGATATTTTTTTCCCTAGCATATCAGATCCTGTTAGACAGATTTATGCTCTAAATGTCACTCAAATATTCGAGTAAGGGAATATTATAGTTGTAAGGAACCAGAAGTATATTAACATTAATGGAAAGAAATATACCTGTTTAAACACAGTTAAAAAGGAGATCAAATACTTTCTAATTCAAATATCTAATCACTTCAAACTGAGTTATCCAGTACCATCTTGAGGTTGATTATAAGATGAAAGAAACACAACAGAGATGATAATCGTTTAATCCCTTAAGGACAGCTATTCTGAAGAGCTTTTCACTTTGTCAACAACACTATTCCAGAATGCTACAACCCAGATAGAAAAGAAATATAATGATGAGGAAAATCATGTTTCCAGGAACAGAACTTTTACAGTAAAATGAAGTCCTGCAAAAGAAGCAACACAGGCAAAGGGACCACTTGAACAGATCACAGAGTCGTAATGAATCACAGAGTCTTAGAGGAGGATGTCAATGCAGTCCTTGGCAGTGACAAGTTCATAGCATCAGATGTGGTAAAGATTTGTAGCTTCTGATCTCATGTCACAGATATTAAAACCTATTTGCCAATCCTGGATGCTGAGGATATATGCACATGGGACTGATACTGACTGCACATTCACTGATATGTTCAAATTAAATTCTAGCTCTGGTTCCCAGACTGAAGGTGCAGCAGGTGACACGTGAATACACATACAGGTCTGACTTGGACTGCAGGTAAAGGCTGTGCAGTTGCTCAAGAGGGAGTTACAAGGACCCACTGAGGATGCTGGTCACAGACTGGGATGGAGCCCAAGAGAAAAGGCAGGTCTGGCATGCCCTGAGGTTAGCAGGAGCTGTAAGTGTTGTTCCCATGGAACATTAACACCACTTCCTCCACGGGGAGCAGTAGAACACATTGCAGAAATAACTCACGACAGGGAATTAATTTTCCTACAGTTTAAAAGACCATGAAAATTACTGTGTAACCTTCTTATCAAGTAGTTTTTACTGAGATCACTTTTACATTTTCAATTTCAATTTTGAAATACTTTGGAGAAACTTGTCTATTACTGTGAAATGTTATAAAATGTTTTAACCAGATGTTCCTTAGTGGTTGAATGAACACAGAACTAACATTGCAACTTAATCAGATTTGCCTGCAGTCTAAAAGACCAGTTTGAAGTAGAAAACACGTAAAAATGCCACTAAAGCAACCTTTGATTAAGCTTGACTTCTAGTATCTGCTTTGTATACAGGTTACCAAATATTTATAACTAATACAACTTCTTTTTTATAATAGTGTATGTGATCTAGGGAGGACAACATTCAACAGATGGTATTAATTTCAAATCCTAACACAATTTCCTTAAAGAATAAAATAAAACCAGTGGAAAAATAGGATATAATATCAGTTACTGTGCTACATTAAGGAAAGAGAAAACATCATAGAGCTCAGGTTCTTAATGCTTCCATGTGTTAACAGCAGCTGGAATTAGTACATACCTCTTGACTGAAACACAGAGAGCTATAACAGATTCTATTAGTTCTTCACTTGGTAGACCTGTCACACTGCATCTTCTATCTTCAAATTTACATTGCCAATTTCTTAAACTGTAATACTATTTTAAAGATTCAGTTTTGAGTTTTAGACACAGAACTTTTGCTTTATAAAAAAAAAGGAAGAATGTGACCCTTTTCTTACATGCACAATTAGAAAAAGTAAAATGTCAACAAGGCCTCTTTTTAAAACATTGGCATTCATATGAGATTTTGTAATCTGTTATGTATTTGGCTTTTAATAACTATGATTTTAATAGATAAGAAAGGTAGTAGGAAAGAGTAAAAATAACAGGATGATGTTTTCAAAACCAGAATCTGATTAGACTCAGTGTAAGTTTTCACTGTCACTTCAGAGTTTTGCAAAATTCATGCATTCCTACCACAATCTATAGAAAGCTACTTCACATTTTATGGATAGATGTTCTGGTACAGCTGCACCCTCTAACACCATAAGAGGATTTAATGCCAAACCTAACCATTTGCACAGCATCTGAAATGAACTAGTTTTCCCTTTCACTTTATGTATTCACATTGAAAACAAAGAACGTAACTACAAAAATTGCCATGCTTGATCAAATCACTGTTTTAGCTTGTACCCAGCCTTTGGCAGTTATCAATGGCAGTTACTTCAAGAAAATATACTAGTACATGCAAATAGTTCTAAGAATGGACACAGGCATTTAAAGATGACTGTTCCTCCCAGTGCTCATTGGTATGTGACTCCCTTATACTCTAAGTGTTCCTATTTTCTCACCTAAGTAAAAATCTACTTAATATAACTTCTTGTACTCTTAGAAGTAAAAGACCTGAGCCCTTTCTAACTACTATTGAATTCAGAATTTATATAACATGTTTTGTGTTTGTGCAAGCCTCCTTGCATTTTTTTTTCACAAGGTGTTTGTAGTTTTATTACAATGGAAGATAAGTACTACTTTGGAGTTCCTTGACTTTTTTAACATCCTCTCTTTTGTTTAGTTTATCATGCCTGCTCTAATTCATCTCTTATTTAAGATGACTGATCCCAATCTTTCCAAGTTCTTCTCACATGCAAATTTGCCCTCATTTATAATAATTTTTGTCTATTTCTGTAATTGTTCCATTAAAAACAATCCCCTTCCAAGCCAGGATTTGTGTGGCCTAACTTGTCATCAAAAAAGCTCTGTATAGCTGAAACCAGTTATCTCAGTTTTATCTAGACACTGAAGAGAGGGAGAGGAACTTTCTGAGAGGGAATGATCCCATTCTGCGACAGGCATTTACAATAGGTGGGATTAATCATTCCCCATAAATAATTCTTAAATGAACATGAGAGATGAGACCATCAGTTTTCTACATGGAGCAACCAAAGGAAAGGAATAACAACAATTTATAACACTGTACTACAAATATTCCAACACTGTCTTTTTCTTGCTCATTTTATTTCCCAGCATCTCCATATGTTCCTGATATTGCTGAACACCAGCAAAAACTTTAAATGACACATCTATGATGGTATGGAGGTAATTTCCTTGGGAGTTGCTAAGTTAATTTAGAATTGAGAATGCACATGACTATTGCAAACCTTTTCCTTTGCTATATATAAACCCTAGTTCTGTAGGCAATGGTGCTCATCTCACATTGGGCTAACAGTTTCCTTTGTGCTGAAGTTTCCACTAGATATCTTGATAGACTCACACAGTCTCAACAGCATATATTATCTGACATTCTTTTCTGAGCAGTAACTTTGTTATTCTACCTTGTTCAGTTAATAAATTTATATTAAAAATGCAGGATTTAAGATGCAACTTAAATAAGATGCAACTTAAATAAGATGCAACTATTCAAGTCTCATGTGTGTACACTTCTGTTTTCCAGACATAGGCATGGTCCTAATCCTGAGAGCGCCCAAAGCTCTTATCAACACAGAAGCTTGTATGGAGCAAAAAGTAAAATGCCCACAGAGGATCTCTAGCATCTTTGTGGAAAGAAACAAATTTTTTCCATCCTCAAGTCCCTTTCTGAATGTAAGTGCACTTCTTCTCCTTCTACATCTACCAAGGCCAAGTAAAAACCGATTAAAATTAAATACATAAAAGAAGAAAGGTACACTGGCTTCCCCATGCCTGAAAGTCCCAAGGAAAGTAATGAGATACCATTATTTATCAGCGTGGATGTAAACAGATCACGTGAAAAAGGAGGCAGACAATCTGCAAATGGTGTAGAAGCCCAGAAGATAAGAGGCTGATGTGCATGTCCCAAATTACGATAACTGTCTGGATGTGAAGCCAGCCATGGACTGTTGGTAATAACAACCAAAGATTGCAGATAATAACCAAGGATTGTTGTGGGAAAGAGCAAGATGTGGCTGGAGAAGGGGCCGTGTGGAGGTAGGCAGCATTTCTCCAGGACAAACGTCCTTGTTCTTGTTCCTGCAGATAACCAGACACAGTCCAGTACAAGCACAGGAATGAGGTTGAGACATGGACACAGACTGTGGGGGGGGATCAAGGACCACACAAGAGCCCTGATGCCTTCAGACCCATTTCCAGACAGGCCTAAAAGAGCAGACTGCACATGATAACAGCCTGCACAGAAAACAAGAAACCTCTCTCCATGGCAGGGAAAACCTGTCTCTAAAAAAGGCATCCCTACCAAACCTGGGTGGTGCCTCCAGGACCCCGGACATCCCATCAGCTGGATTAATACTGGAGCCAGGACTGGTGATCTCCTCTCCTCCTTCCTTTCTTCTTCCACTCTTTCTTTCTTTCTTTCTTTCCCCCTTTTTCTTTCCTCCTCTTTTATTCCTCTCTCTCTCTCTCCCATGTGCTAATACATGAGGTCAGGAACTAAAATTCTGTGCTAAGTGTGTAATTTACTAATAAGATATTGTGAGTTTTTGTGGACCCTCTGACTTTTATAATTCTTTTCAACCAGGAGCATCTATGAATCTTAGGTGTTCCTATCCCCTTAAGGGTGGGATCAAACAAACGATCAATGTTTTAGAAATTTTTTAAAATCTTCTGCTATATTGTATGATTAGTTAATATGTAAATTTATTTATAATTATATTTGTTTATTACAATTTGGTGTTCTCAATGACAAAAAGTCTCTTTGATCAGATGCAACTGTTTATTTTATGCTGAAATACTGCTAACAATTGTCAACAGCCCTACAAGCAAAAGACAAAGTCAAATGAAAGCAGAGTAGTAATTAATGTCTATTATACTATTTAGACATAAATACTATATTCTTTCCCATGAAGGTTAGTAGTTGCTTTGTAAATAACTTAAATTTCTGTTTCTCAAAGGAAATCATAGAATTGGAAAGGCACTGCATGAACAGTGGAATGTGTAATTCCATTAAAAAAACCTGATATATGAATTTCATAACTGATCATAGACAGAGCCATAAAGAAGAGATATGGCTGACAAATAGATGGTCTAGTCTAGAACTGGAGGTCTGTGTTCACTTACTGGGGCTTCTATTTGTTCCACATGTGACACTGGCCAAGCCATTTCATCTATTTTCTGTTTCAACCTTCTTGTTTTCAACACAGACAGAATACAACCCTTCCCTCTCCAAACCCCTCACACATTAGGAGTGGCTGGAAGGTACTCAGATCAGAGCCTGAGGACATAAAACTTCCTAAGAAATTCATGACACTCAGCACTAAGGTAATTCATAACTCAATAGCCTGAATTAGCCTAATCTTAGCATTAAAAATGTAAGAAAGCTAAATTTCTGAATTCCATAGGTAGGTTTTTTGAACTCCCAGAAGAATCTGCTCATAGTTTTTAATGACAACAGGGAAGATATGTATAGAAAATTAATGCAGCTTTTGTGCATTCTGATTTTTTTCTTCATTGTTGATCAGCTGCTTGAAAGGTAGTATATGCAAATATAGAATGGCTAGGCTGCCTAACTCTCCCTGGAAAGTTAGACACACTATGAAGAGAATTTCATGTTTTTAGAAAAATATTTCCCCCTGCATTTCCAAATCAGTATATAGTTTTTTAATTTGAAACTCCAACATTCAGTTGCTATAAGACAAAGAACTTAGCTTCAGGATATCAGTCATGATAAAATCAGTGTAATATTGTCCCAACTGAGATAGTCCAAAACCTGAAAACTTTATGGGAAAAGATAATATCTTTCATCAGACAGCTGGATAAATTAGGCCAGATTTCAGGCATCCAAGTTCTCCAATCTTGTTTCTTTTATTTAAAGAAATTCAGTTTTATACACACACACACACACACACACATACAAAACAATAAATTCAAGACAATAATTTAAGTAGAAGTAAGATAAAAGGGAGCTTAAAAAAATAAACGAATTTTAAAAATGAAAGTAGCATATGCTAGATTTTAGCACATTTGGAGGCCACCACTGAAACTACCTTTAAGTGTCACATCTACACAGCTATGGTACATAAGATGCTTAGCTACAGTGAAAAACAATGAGAAATAATGGTCTAAATGTTAAAAGATCAACTATATTTGACTTATTCAACTCTTACTAGAGCTAATAAAGATACTAATTCTCAATTTCTATGAAGAAATTACATTTGAATTTTTATTTTGTTAGCATGCGACAATAGTGGTGGAATGTTTGAAGGAAAAATGTTTGCTTGCCTTCATTCTACAAAAATAATTTTGTTCATTGCATCTGACCAGCTTTATCCATTTGTGCAGAACATTGTGCAATTAGTGTTTTAGAAATTACACTTTCAAAGACCATCAGTCCAATAGAACAAAACATTGAAGTGCTGAAAAGCATATAGCTGTCTATGAATTCAGGTGGGTAATAATAACATTATACATTTGTAGTAAATGTATTTACCTTCATTCATGAAGGTTTTTACCTTCATTCCACGCAATAGGTTTTTTGATAGAGGCGAGTCATGCTTTCAATTTGTAGATCCTCACATTTTTATTATGCAAACCAATGAAGCAATACATTTGTTTGTATCGAAGGGAAAGTTCTGCCTGTTGAAACTTTAGTGATAGCATCATCACATTACACAATTAACCTGATAACTATGAAAAAGAACAGCGAAACTAAATTCATATACGCACTAAGATATATTAAAAAAATACTGTTAGTCCTTAACTGTGACCTTACTGATTAGCAGATTGTTCACAGGTCCTGTTCACCATATTTTCCAGTACTTGCAGTACTTATTAAGTACTTCTGTGCAGATAACACTGTTTAAATAATAATTTTTAAAATTAATTATTTTAGAGAAAGATAAACAATCTTTGTCATGTATGAATGGTCCAGAAAGCAAATATGCAAACTAATTTAAAAAAATCTGTTTAAAATTTCTTCATAGTTTGAAGATATACACTACCTGGTTCTCTTCCATTTATTAAGTGGCATTTGCAGCCCAGTTCTCATTACCATTCTTGAATTATCTTTCTTTCTCTAAATTGGTATTCATATTTCCAGACTCTTACTTAAATCTTCAATGCTGTTAAATTCCTTCCTTCCTTCCTTCCTTCCTTCCTTCCTTCCTTCCTTCCTTCCTTCCTTCCTTCCTTCCTTCCTTCCTTCCTTCCTTCCTTCCTTCCTTCCTTCCTTCCTTCCTTCCTTCCTTCCTTCCTTCCTGCCTCCCTCCCTCCCTCCCTCCCTCCCTCCTTTCACTTTTTCTGATGAAGCATACCATTATGAGGATGAAGGATATTAATTTGAGGATCCTAATGCCAGGAAATTTCTCAGTTACTAATGGAATTCCTTGCAGTCCTGACTAAACACTGAACAGTCACTACACAATATTCGAGGTAAGCCTTGTCAGGAGCTACAGATTAGTGCTATAACATGAGAGGGTAGGACACATGTCGCAACAGAACTGAGGGTCACAACACTCACTGATAGAACTGTCAAGAGGATTCAAGAGAAACTGACAGCAGAACTGAGATTTGCAACCAGGAGGGATAAGGAATCGTGATCTAAAAGCTTCAGAGAAGAAACTGAGACACTCATCAGCTGAGAGAGAAAGTCATCCAGGCTGTATACTTTCCTACTGAAGAAATTCTCTGAATTCTAAGTGATTTGATATTGAACCTTTTAGCAAGAGATTTGGTTTATTTATTTATCAGTTGTTGCTCTATATGCTGAGTGTTTGGATAAGATATTTAGAAGGTCCTTATTAAAGCAAATACATCATCTTGAGGCAGTGAAAAATTCAAGACAGAGAGAAAAGTGATAAATATTCAGATTTAAGTAACAAAATTCTTGACACACAAAATAAGACTGAAAAAGAAGGTCCAAAGAAAGTTTTATTTTCTCTCAAAATAGGACCCACTTCTGGAACACTTCCATTATTTATATTACCAGGTATTTAAACACATTTTCAGAAGTGAATTAAGAGTATTATTACACAAAAGTATAATGGCCTACACCCATTTTTTCAAAATGCAGAAACATGTTTCAAATGATTCCTTGTCTGACAACAGTAGAATTAGTCTTTTATCTTGCAGTGGCTTAAAAAATCTAAAATTCAACTGGTTAAAGACAGATTATTAATAGCTGAATGAGATGAAAACTAGAATGGCTTGCTCTAACCATCTAGGCTCTGAAATTTCCAACCAATAATGCCTCTGATGAAGAAAATTACTCAGTTTGGCTTTACAGCTAGTCAATTTTGGTTTTTATCTTAGATAAAACTGCTTTATTTTCAGCAAGCTTTGAAGAAATAAAAGCTGCTTTCCATGGGATAGGTATCTATATATTCATTAAATGTTTTAATGAGCTGATTTAGATAAATGGATGAAAGGCAATGGCTTTGATCATAAAATACTGTTTTACTCTTGGAAACCATCTCCTTCACTCTAACCTTGAATTATAGAGTAAAGGAATATCACTCTACATTTTATACTGTTAAGTTACAACAGTATGATTTTATATTGTTTATGTCTGAGGTATTTCCACAATGTCAATATATTGCAAATAATAAAACATTTAAAAACCTAAATTTCAGTTTAAGAGACTCACTCATAAGAAAGTTTAGCGAGAAAAATAAAGGATCAGTCTAATTTACAAAAATCAACTGCTGGAACACATCCTGTGATGAGCAGTTTACCACTCTGTGGGAGAGCCCAGATGACCACTCATACCTCCCTGGGTCTCAGCTGTACTAAGGGCTAATTTTTCCCTCTCACAAGAAATAAGATCAGATACTCCTGTCCATTCACATAAACTGCATCATATAAGAATGCTTTTTAATTTTTATTAATATTATACCTGCTGGAGACTGTAAAAAAACGCTGGTTTTTTTGTGAGCTTTGACAAATTGCAACAGAGAGTAGTTTAAGTTAGTAAGGGCCTTACTCAAACATATACTGAATGTATTCCATCTTTCACAGACCTTAGCCCCTTGTAACTAAGAAATCTAAATTTAACAGTAGGGTTAGCTGCTGGCCTAGCTACAAAATTAACATTTTCTTTTCACATACAATGCCATGGTCATAGATGAAGAACTGAAGATACAATTCCTACCCAGAATCTTTGTGAACTATATAGAAATGAAAAAAACCCAGACTCTTAGCACTGTGTATCAAACTGTCCAGAGCTCAACTACAAAACTTGCTTATTGGAGAAAAGCTAGTAGAACTCATCAGATTAGATTCTGGTTGCAAACAGAATGAAATATTTTATTTGACTACTCCCCTCATCAGTCTCACATGCCTATAACCATAGAGGCAGAGTCTATGAGGAAAAGATGCAAGTTTTGCTACTGATTTCATTCAGTATGATGTTTCTTGCATTATATCTCTCATATGGTAAATTGAAGTAAAAGTTACTTCTTCTGCCTGATGAACAAAGAACAAACCATAAATACAAGAAAAAAGTATAAAGTTTTAAAAAACTGTATCAAAGATTTGGCACAGTCCCAGATCATCCTAAGAATGGAACTAATTGTGTACAAAGCCAACACACACATAAAGCAAATGATTCCTAGAATGGCAGAAACTCACTAATCAAAAGATTTGCATAATAATCATCCATCTGTATGATGCACCATATGGCAAACAAGACTGTAATTTCACTAAATATGTTTTCCAGGGGAAACAGGTTGCTTGCGTTTTCAACTAAGTGAAAAAAATCCCCCAACCTAGTCATAAATGGCTGATACACCCAAGTCAGGGAAAACTTTTTATGTAAATATGAGGAAGGCATGTAAAGCAGCATGTTGCAAGAATCACACACTCTGAAAAATATATTTCATGTGTGTAATAGAATATGTAAAAAAAAAAGTTTCAAGAAGAGGAAAGACAGTGAACTACTGGCAATGAATTACATGCTCCAGTCTTCCTAAGATTTGTAAACATACATAATTCCAAGTTACTAATGTACCAAAAACTGAATTCCAGCTTTGCTTTTCAGAGTTACATCTATACAAATAAAATGAACTTCAATACACATCTGAAATAACAGAAAATATAATCAAGATTACATATGTAGGGATAAGAGTCAGAACTCCTGCATCTGTTTATGCAAATTTCTGAGGATATTAATACTGACAGCTTCTTCAGGAAGAGAATCAAACTGTAGAATATCTATATAAATCATGTATCAGTCTTCCTAGATTTAAATAGCTGTGCTTCACCAGAAACACGAGTCCACTGATTTTATAGTAAACAACAATTTTAGCAAAGCAATACTTTCAATAAGGATTTTAGGAATGCTAGGGAATTGCATGCTTCCTTTTTTTTAACCATAGATGGGACAGGTTTTTTGGGAAAAGCATTTAAATAGACTATTCTAGACATTATAGTACATAAATCCATTGCTTGTCTTTTACAAATTCAGGTGCTTAGAGAAATGTCCAATCGAGGAAAAAACAGAATGCAGCAGTAGCTGAATGGGCCTGTTCTGTGGATATATTTTTATACATGGGGTATGGTGAGTGGGGTGAGGAGCCTCTTTCCTTTCAACAGGAGGACAGGCAAATCTACTTTCGAAGGCATATATTCTTAGCTGTTTGGAGGTTTCAACAGACCACTCACTAAGAAGATACAAGAACAGCTGGGAAAATTTAGGGAATTAAATAAGGAAATGATAAGGATTTAAATTTTAAGGGAAAAAACCTCTCAAATCTCAAGATCTGTGGGAGTAAGTAAATAAAATTAAATAGAAGAACAGGAAGAGAGTAAAAGGTTGCATTGACTAGACCAAATAATTGCAACTACATAGTAGAAATATGTAGGATTCTTTTATGAATCTAGACTTATATAATGAAAAATCTAAATGAAACTTGCACCAAAAGGAAGTACCTTATGGAACATGATTTTTATTTCTAGTAAAAGGAAGTAAAAAAACCCCTAAGAACCTAAGAGATGCTGTTGAGAACATGCTCATTCTTCCTCCACTAATAATGATTTCCAGCATGACAGATCCTCTTGTCTGCTGACCTTGAAAACACTAGAAACTGCCGTAAAAATTAAAACAAAAACAAATTGGAAAGAGCTTCCCAAGCTTAATCTAAAGAGAGGTTACTTGAGAACAGAAGTGATTCCATTCCATGTCTTTGGATGAAATCCCGTCCCACAAATACAATAGGAATTAATAATTGTGATAGACTTAGCCATGCAAGTTTCTTCCCATGCAACAATTTTTATGTGTTCATATTAAAACAAAATCTGCTCCAAAAGCAAAAAATTCTGACACTGCTGTGTATAACACAGTTTTGATCAAAGAAATTTTAAAAATGCAACCAAGTATGGAATTTCTGCCATCTTTTCTTACTCTTCATACTAGTAAGTACTTTGAACAACTGCATATTTGGAGGAACTGGGCTCTGTTCAAAGAGATTTATATTTGGACAGAAGACTCCACCTTCAATTTTCCAGATCTTATCTACGTTCTATAAAATTTTTAAAACCATTAAACCAATTATTACCCAGTTACAGTGTTAATATAGTTTCTTACAAGTTAATGCCTCCGCCAAAAACCTACCACTTGCAATAGCTCCATGTGCAGCCTCAGCAAAGAAACTAGTGGGTAAAATCCAGGAAAACACAGAAATCAAGTGATAAAATCAGCACAAAAAGGAATTATTTTCTTATTGTTACAATGGGCTCCACTAGCCTAGGCTTGAAGCACAAGAGATGGGCAGTGTAGAACAGAACACAGTGGAACTATACCTATAGTAAATAATTCAGTTAAATAAAACATAAATAAAACATAATCTAATTTTAGATATGGTCTCTCTGTATGGCCATGTATTTATGGCATCTCTGTATGCTCATGCAAAATCTTAAGTATCTAAGAGAGAGAGATGCCCTGACTTGGATAATCTGAGATTATGGAATTACTTTTAAATATTTCATTTGATTACAAAGAAACAAGAGCTGTGAATTATTTTCCCTTGATTTGTATGCACAAGCTGGCCATGAGCCAGCAGTGCCCTTGTGGCCAGGAGGGACAGTGTATCCAGGGGTGCATTGGGAAGACCCTGGTGAAGGGAGCTGATCCTCCCTCTCTACTCAGCCCTAGTGAGACCACATCTGCAGTGCTGTGTCCAGTTCTGGGCTCCTCAGTACAGCAAAGACAAGGAGCTATTGGAGAGGATCCAGCAGGGGCCAAAAAGATGATGAGGGGTCTGGAGCATCTCTCTAATGAGAAGAGACAGAGAGAACTGGGCCTGCTTAGTCTGCAGAAGAGAAGACAGAGAGGGGATCTCATTAATGCATGCAATATCTCAAAGGTGGGTGCCAAGAGGTTGGTGCCAGACTGTCTTCAGTGGTGCCCAGTGACAGGACAAGGAGCAATGGCCACAAACTAAACCCCAAAAAGTTCTACCTCAAGACAAGGGAAAACTTGCTTCCATTGATGGTGTCAGAGCACTGGAACAACTGCCCAGGAGGCCAGGGAGTCTTCCTCTCTAGAGACATTCCGAGTCCACTTGGATGAGATCCTGCTTTAGGTGACAGTAGTTTGGTTGGATTCGATCTCCAGGGACCCATTCCAATCCTAATAATTTTGTGATTCCGAAGATAAAATATTGGTAGTGTCCAAGGAATGTATATCAGGAATATGGTTTCAAAACACTTTCTTCTGACCTTTAATAACATTATGTTTTTAATTTTCAAAACTGGAGCACAGAATTTTAAGCTATTTCCAGATCAGCAGAGTCCATAAAAGTTCTACAGTTTTAACCACTTATAGAATTCAATTGTCATGCTTCCAGGGAACCTTAACATTCCCACTACTTATTTTACAGAAAAAAAGAAAAATCATAAATACAAGATATTAATTGGTTTATGTGGACAAGAAATTTCACATATTAAACTTAAGATCCTCAGCCATACCCAGTACATGTAAAAGAAACTGCTTCAGGCTCCATATTTTTCTTAAGTATCTTGCAGAACTCCTGCTACTGATTATGTATCTTTATGAAAGAGAAGATGTGGGTAGGATAATTAGTATTGTCAGGTAATCACAAAAAAATACACACATAGGGCAGGTAGGGGATTCTAGTTAAAGAAAGTATTTTTACTGACAGAGTCTTCTGAACTTTTCTATATGGTTGCATATATCTATCATGTTCATTTTAATGAGCTCTACAAAAAGGTCACATTTTTGACCTCCAGAGCTCAAAGATCAAGTTATCACAGTTTTAGTTCTTGTTAAAAAACTATGGAATCTATTCATATCATGGACATTATATGACCAATTGTTATAATGAAAATTGGGGAAATTCTGAAATATGAGTCAAAGTAACATGTTGCCTACAGCTTCAGTATCCATAATTGATTCATCTTTAAATAATTACCATATCACCTATAACCCTGCCAACACAAGTTTTAAGACTCAGGACTCTGTGGAGAAAAGTGTGTTTTATTACTAATTGCTGTAGAGAGAGGAAGATGGAAGGAGAAGGCAGCTGGCTTTATCTCTACTTCTTCAATGTTAGCATAAAAAACGGGTAATTATTTATTTTCTGCTGGTCTTCAGTGTTTCTAGGTTTTTTCAGTGCCCACCTTTATGTAACTGTGTAGCAAGACTAACTGCAGGTTAGTACCAGGTCTCCAATGACAAAACTGCACACTGCCTAATTTCAGGAGCTACGGTGCAGTAATTTCATTTTGCACTTTACTTTGCTTTCTGAGTAGAGTTAATGAAGGTGAGGCACACACAGAACCTGAGGCAAAATACAAACCCCCATGTAATTATTTCAGAAAGATGGCAGGAACCATGCAGTAGCTCTGAATTTGTTTCCTTTCGCTAAAGGACATGGACCCATGCACACTGAGTAACAGAACTATAATGCTGAATGTCTTTGAAAATGGATGCTGTAATGGTTGGTTAAACAGGGGGAAAAAAGACCTGTCCAAGGAAAAGAGAATGACTTTGGGGTTCCTATATCTGTCAACTCTCATAAATTCTGTGTTCAGTTTATGTTTCACCTACGAACTTCATGTATTATCTTCTGTATGTCTCATTTCTTTGACTCAGTTTTTCATTTGTCAAATGAGAATTAAACCCCATATTTATTTTCCTTCTCATTTCCCTCAGCTCTGGTATAATTCCATTTGAGACTATAACAATGTAAAGAACCTGGACACACTGTCATAGTTCATATTACCTCTAAATGGTAGACGTAAAAAGCATGGTCTTTCCTGTAACTTATAAAAAATACTAGTGGTACTTTAGTGGTCCAGAAAGCTCAGTTTTGAGCCAAAGATGAATAGCAGACACTTCAGAAACTTGTTAACTAAAGAGCATTATTAAAACTATAATTAAATGTCATTCCTTTTGTCCAAGCTACATGAGATGGGAACTCTCAAAAGCACTTATGCTTCATTGCTGGTATGTGATCTTGAATTTAAAGCAGATGGTTGGTTTTGACCCAGATCTGGAAATGAGACATTTGCATCTCACTGGACTGTCTCACTAGCATCATTTACTGTGCTGCTGCTAGGACAGGTCTTGGCTACATGTCTACATCATCCTGTGAGCCTGCAAAAAGGGCCTGAGGAGTATCCTGAAGACATTCTCTGGGAATGGTGAGCCATGCCTATGGATGTGCTTAGTAGCTGGGTACACCATGACACACAGATATATAGGCTGTCTGAGGGTTATCACTGAGATTAATATGTTAATCTCACCAATGACAAGTGTTTCTAAAAGCAAAATGAACAAATTACTTGCCGTCTGCTACTGGAATTGCTGACCACATGAGGAAAGGCTGAGATAGCTGGGTTTGTTCAGCCTTGAGAAGGCTTAGAGAGAGGACTTTATTACCATGTTTCAGTATATAGAGGACAGCTGCAAAGAAGGCTCCCTTTTTACAAGGAATGACATAGAAAAGATGAGGGGTAATGGGTACCCCTAAGTTACCCCTAAGGAGATTTCAATTGGTCACAAAAAGAAATTTTTGCACAATGAAAAAAACAGCCCTTGGAATAATCTTCCCAAAGAAGTGGTGGATTCCTCAGTGATGGACACTTAAAAGATCCAGATAGACAGGGTGTTGGAACATGTTACCTAGGCTGTACTTTTGCCAATAAAGGTTGGACCAGATGACCCATGAGGTCCCTTCCAACCTGGTACACTATGTACATGGAAGAGTTCTTTAAGATAATATTATATTGAAATCACCCTCTGAGAGTAATATAACATTGGATTCCCATTCAAAACCCAACACTTCACTAGCTACTTCCTATGCAACAGAAGAAAAAATAGCCATCACTTGGGTCCAGGAATTGACACAGAAGCACCACAGTTCTACTTATTCTGTCTTTGGTAAGGACTTTATAAGTTGCAATTACCACAAGATTGATTATTCCCTCCAAGCAAAGCACATGGCTATGTCAGCTTTAACAAACATATTTCTGAGGAATCTTTCTGCTCAGGTTAGAACTACTGTTTCTACAACTGAAAGTTTGCTACTTTTGGAAAGATTTTTACTATTGAAGAAATATATTACCAAGAAAGTAAAATGAAAGAGAATGTGAGGATTTGGAAGTGTTTTAAGTCTAAATTCCTCGTATCAACTCTGTAAGAACTAACACTTTACAGAATTTTTACCTTAAACCTTAGCCAAAGGTATTTCATTGTGTACCTGTAAAATTGGAGTCTTGCCTGTGTTTCCTAATGCCCAGTTCAGAGCAGCATTTGTTAACCAATTGATTCTTGATTCAGCATATGCTGCAGTACCAATGCAGCTGTTAAAATCAATGGATCTCAGTCAAGAGTGCATCCCTGATTTATCTACGTACAGGCCTACAACTGGAATATATATTTGTTCAAGATTTAAAGAAAGATTGAAGAGTCAAGATCAGAAGTCAAATCCAAACCAAACAGTCATTACGCTAGAACAGTTTTCTACTTGCTTTCTCTAGGCAACAACATGAGTGTGAGATGGCTAAGGTTTGGTAGCCCAGCCTAAGCAACAAGATACCCATTTACAACTGATGAATTCTGGCACAAATTCAGATAAAGATTGAATTTATACACAAGACTGATAAATAAAGGCTTGGCCTACTGCCCTCAATAAAAGCTGTTACATCTGAAAACCTTCAGGTTTTCCAAACGCACCAAGTTTTCTATAGAAGAAAATGTTATTTACAACCCATCTATGGGTTTGTCTCATTTATGTCAGTGCTGACATTTGGCCAATCTCTCACTATATCCAGGAAAGTTGAAAGCTAGCTCCCAACTCAAAGACCTTTATGATCCTTAAATATGGAGAAACTTTGTTTCAATGTTCATAGCATAACTCTCCTGCACCTTCCAAAAACTGCAAACAAGACTGAAGAGAAAAAAAAAAGTAAAAGAAAATAGTTTCTTCATCTAAAGAACACTTAAAAGATGACAGATATTCTACCATGAGATCTCCACATTTTACTTCTATGAAATGAAAGAATGACACTCTCTTATACAATGAGATTTGTGATGTGCTGATTAGAAGTACTATATACTAATCAGGTATTTTTATGAAGCTTCCACTGATCAGGCTCTCCAGAACTATATCTTATTCTACCTTTGATTAAAAAATACTCTATCTTCCACTACAGAGAAGAAAAAAGGCTAATATTTCATAAACTTTTTATAAAAAATTCTTAACCATATTTGAAGACAGTTAAGTGAACAACTGGACTATAAGATATTTCGTCTAAGCATTTGAAAATAAGGCTTTAGAAAAAAAAAAAACATGGACCCACTCTTTGGAGAAGTGATTCAGAGACAGGCAAACTGTATTTTTGCTAAAAAAGAAGGTTATTATTTCAAATGCTCATTTCCTAAGTAACTTAAGTAATTAAAACTCTGTGACTCTGTGATAATTCTATGTTGCCAAACAAACATTTATTATATTATCCTTTTATTATTTTGTGGGAGTGTTTTACATTTTTTATAGTCAATTCACATTTTCAAATTTATTTTTCCTTAGAATAAGCTATATTATAGTGAGGCATTATTGCAGAGAAAGTTGCTGCCTATTTTTTTCTAGCTTATGTTACTGGGGAAAAAACCGGTCTACAAAGAATAAAAAAGAAGTTTCAATATTTCTCTCAACATTCTTTAAATCTGTTATTTTCTCCATCTTTGCTTTTCTCATCTTTTTTGTATTTCTGGTTGTTATCCATACCATGCCATGCACATGCCTTTTTCTTTTAATTACTTTTTGTGCTCAGTTGTTCATCCACACTTTTACTGCCTGTTGCTAAGCAACATGCATAACATTAGGATATACATTCATTTCTCTTTGAACACATTCTACTTCCTGTTTGTGTCATTTGTTTCCAGTATTTTATCCCATTCCATCCTGCTGTTATTTCCACATTTTTTCATACCTTGTTCAGAGTACTTGCCTAAGAATACCCACAGATTTTAAAAAATAATTCCTAAACACCTAATATAGTTTAGTATGCAGTGTTGATGGCATTTCTTTGATTTTTATCTCTATTTAATTAAAAAGAAAGATAATGCACAAAATATTCTCTATGAAGAAATGTATCTGTTAACTTGGACAGAGGTGCAAAGTTAAGAATACAAAGAGAGAAAAACCTTCAAGAACAGACTGAAGGAAGGGTAGAAGACACCATGAGCTAGTACACAAGATAGACCTTGTTTCATAAATATGGCAGTCATGGAGGCAGAGAGTAGAGTAAATCTGATGTAGTTAAAACACAGGAGCAAATGTAGGAGTTAAAACATAGGATCTTTTGTATTAACTAATTGCTTCATCCATCTTCAAGTAGCCTTTGCTACTGTATGTTTATTTTAAGATACATAGAATAGCATACATGTTAACTTCAAAAAGCTTTCTCTGGAAGACTGTTAAGACTTCCTATAGAGACATCACAGGTGTCTGCTTTCAAGCATTCCTATTAACACTAAAAACTGAAAAATCTTGGCCATAAGCTGTTACAGAATATGAAAGAAATTCAATCACTTGCCATCCTTCAGTCTTCTGTAACTCTGTTCATTTTTTTCTCTGACATTCTTTCAAAGTCATGGAATATTTAATAAATTTTCTTCAAAAAGCCACTCAGGGTTTTAGCAGGCTAGAAAGGGGTTAATATGGTCCTAAGGAATTAGCCTAGCCAATAACAGATGCTGTCAGCATCAATCCAATTTTCTCTTCTAGAAAAAAATTACTTAGAGGAGTAGAAACAAGTTGTTTAATGAAGGGAGAAATAATTCATCTAGCCTTCCACAGACTTGTTTAATCTACCTACCACAGTAATCTACCTATCACAATAATCTCCTCAGTGACTTCTCACTTTACAATATTTCTGGTTCTATTCACGCTTCTCACCCTTTTCTTTTTCCTTGTTGTTTGGCTGAGTAAGAGACACTATATGCCATAAATGATTGAAGCTTAAGCTATGTTTAAAAATTATATCTATGCAAGAAATGAATAAATAAGGGCTTAACAGATGATTTGCTTCTATTTCTCAGACTGAATTTCTGCCTCAGCTGGAAAACAATACATGTTGCTGAATTATAGAAACTTAGGAAGACTTAGCCTCTATTTGTCTCTAATTCAGTTGAAATTGGACATTGTGTTACAAAATAATTAAGACAGGATAGGCAGAAAGTGTAAATACATTAGAATTACTTCCCTAGAAAACCAGAATTGTATACAGTGAAAGAAAAAACCAGAGTTACTATTGATCAAAAATCACCATAGAGAATGAAATGCCAAGGTGTCTCCCTACTGCAGAGTAGGCAGCATGCTGCAATTTGCTCCAGCTGCCCAGTCTTAAGTTTTTCTTCTACATGTCAGCACATACACAGTCCCTTCACAGGGTTTCTAACTTTGCCTTGAACTTGGCACTGAATTACAATAAAGATTGACCTCTTAAATCAATACTATATTCAAGCACTGACAAAAGTACTTTGTACCCCTCTCTGAAAGCACACCAAATGGCACCATCCACAGGCAATGCACAGGATCTTTAATAAATTGCAGTTATATGATATGTCAGTCTCAAATCACTCTTTTGACACAAAGAAGAAAGCTTTATCCTTTGGCATGGAACTTCTTCTCAACAAAGATTTTCTTTTTATTCAAAAAATCTTGTTGCACTTTATACATGTTTTCCTGTGGCTAAGAAGCATTAAAACATTGAAATGGCTGAGGAAGAAGGAAATAGAAACCAGAAATTCCATTGATACAACAATTTCTCCTAAGATTTTCTCTAATACATTATATCATTCATATGGGAACACAGTTTGGCAGCACCAGTTTCAGCAAACAAGCCAATAAAATCAAAGGTCCCATATCCCTTTGGTCACCAAAGGTAAATCATGGCTGTATGTGGCTACACATCTGTCATCATGCTGGATTTTCCTGAATTTTCAGAAGTTTAAATCCACTTAATCTAAATGAACTTAAAAACTATCAAGAATGCTTCATGATTCCCTATTAAAGCTGTGGTTGTAGATAATATTTTCTGTAACATCTAAAAGGCCTTATACTATTGGCCTGGTTTTGGCAGCAATAAGTTTTTTCCTAGTAGCTGGTAGAGTGCTGTGTTTTGGATTCAGTATGAGTATCAGGTTGGTAACACACTGATGTTTTAGTTGCTGCTGTGCAGTGCTTGCCCTAAATCAAGGACTTTTCTGGTTCCTGTGATCTCACAGTGAGCAGGTGCTCAAGAAGCCAGGAGGGAGCATGGCCAGGACAGGGGACCTAAAGGAGGCAAAGGGATATTCCACACCTTAGAGCATCATGGCCAGTATATAAATTGGTGGAATTGGCCGGGAGGGGCCAATCATTGCTGGGGAACAGGCTTGGTGTCTCTCTGTGGATGGTGAGCCATGGTATTGAGCATCACTTGTTCCTCTAGGTGTTATTCCTCCCTCCTTTCAATTATTATTATAATTATTTTACTTTGTTTCAGTAATCAAACTGTTCTTATCTCAATCTGATTCACCCCCCCACTGGGGGTGGGATGACCAAGCAGCTGTGGGGTACTGAATTTCCAGCTGGAATTAAGCCATGACAGTTATCAAGTCACAAGACTATGAAGGAGATCACATGACACTAGGAGGCTGTATATGGTATCTTGTTCCATTGACAGTTCAGGAAGATTTGAAAATTAAATAACGTGCTAAATAAGCAATAAATGCATACAAGTGCATCTGTAAGCTTCATTATGCATTCAGTTCAGCAAGATAACATCATTTCAATTCATGCCAGTGAAAAAATCCTAATGAAGTTTCATAAAAACTTTTTGATAAAGTTTTATGGCATTGTCACCATATTTCTTGACATTAATTATTGAGTTCTGGACTTAAATTAGAATTAGTTGTTACCAAAAACTAATTCATCAAAAGAGTAGGAAGAAGTTATTTTCAGCTTCTGTGTAGATATTCCACTCCTAAAAGTGCAAGTATAAAGCTAGATAAAATACAAAAATGTCCACTACAAGCCATTACTATGAAGAACTGTTAACATGTAAGAACAGTATTTTCCCAATCGATTAACGTCTAACTACAGACACTGCTCAGGGGAAATCAATGATCTTTGAGTACTGATAATATTAGCCACTTGACTTCAGAAGCTACTAAAATTCATACCATCCTGAGTTATCTGTAGGCACACACATGAGGTATGACTATTGTTTACTCTTTTCTAAGTGCTGGACATAAGCAAAAGCAAAAGGAAATTCACGATGAGAGAGGGCTGATGGTGAAAATCCTGCAGTCCCAAACAGTCAGGATTTCAAATGTATGAGAAACAAAGGAATGAGTCTATAAAACAGTATGGCTGTGCTACGTATATCCATGAAGACAAGCATAGCACATATAAAGCACTGAGATAAACAGAAAAAATAACACTAAGGTGAGGGCCAGAGAAGAAATTTGTTAATTAAGTCTTGTTATTGAAATGCATCTTCGACTCCTTACTGACCATTTTACTAGATGACTCCAGACATGACTCCACTTGAAGTGTTTATGAAGCGCAGTTTGACAGCATAAAAATGTTTGTCTGAAGAATGTAATAACCTTCCAACATAAGAAGCCAGGAGGAAAAGAACAAAGAGTAGATGTTCTCCTTCTTTCAAATAAAAAAATAACACGCCCTTTAAAATTACACTAAAATGCTACTGGTTTTTTCAGAATTATTCTTTTCCCTATAAAATTAATATTAATATTTTAAAATCTATTCCTTAAATGGGAATAACACTCACGCCCAAAAATTCTAGGAATAACACTCACGCCCAAAAATTCTAGTCATAGTGTATTATGTATATTTATGCCTAAGAAGAAGACAATGCCACTATGTATTTGGCATTCCCTAACTTAGGTAAAGAATTAGTATTACATTTGGCATTGTAGTGCATATACCATATTTATGTTACTCAGGGGAGAAAAAGCCAGCAGATAAAAAACAATAGAAGGAGGAAGAGATTTGCTGCCAAGTTTGTGATTTAGATGTGTGAGACAAACATCTTAGTATTTATTAGACTGAGTAAGACACACAGGTAGTTGCAGTAGATAAGACAAATCAAAGCTATCTGTCAAGAAAACAAGGGCTGTTAATTTGCTCATTTCCTAGAATTATTTGATTCCAAAAGAGATTAACAGTACTAGGAGTTTATAATCAGGAGACAAAGACACACATATAACACAGCAGACAGACTAACTAGGAATATGATAAAAATAAAAAATAAAAATTCTTAATACAGTTCTTATTATTAAGGCAGTTACAAAAAAATCATTATTTTGCTTTGGTAAATGTACTTACTAGTTAAATTACAGAGATCACTGATTGCTTTCTCAACAGCAAAACTGCACTCTGAATATAGGAATTGGCTTGCTTTCAGCAAGACTCATAAATAGCTTGCAGAGTAAGACTTTGACATGAAGAACTCGAAATAATTTCTTTACCTGTTTCTGCAGGCCATTTGGGAATTTGAAGTGTTGGGTTGTCTTGATAGTAAGATCTGAATTGTCTCCCTATGCATTTTTGAGTGTATAAGTACAACCTCTCTGTGTGTCTGAGCAACTCCAGGGCTGTTCTCAATTGCTTAAACATTGTACACATATTCTAATGCCTTCTACTAATTCTGACAACAGGCTTTCAACAGTCAGTCAAGTAATTGATTGAAACATGACAAGTAAAACCTTGGTTTTCTTGAAATTGGTTTAAACTTTCCAAACCAATTATTCTGTAATTCTTATAATCAAATTCTATAAAGAAAATACTTGAACAGATACAAGAGACTCTGCAATGGCTAAAACCCACAATCCTATTTATAAGGGAAGTCTTTGTGAATTCTAGATTGTTAGTAGCCAGTTGGAAACAGAGAAGGAAACAAAAGAGGGGAATCTCTGCTTCTAAGCTAACCAACAGTCTGGATTATCAGCCATGTGCCTTAAAGCTCTAAGCCCCTTGGTACTTGATTATTACCTTAGTGGAAAACATCCTGAAAGAGAAAAAAAACCAAATCTAAATGATTGAATGAATTTAGAGTTTGTTAAACACAGGTATACATTCCAGAAATACACCTACAATACTCATGCAGTATATACAAGGAATATCCCATACCAAGATAGAAAGATTATGTCATGCCTAGTGGTCCTGACTGAGGACCCAGAGCATTGGTGGTACATCGGATTTTTATAAAAGGTTAATTTTGTCTTGTTAATACCTATCTGGGTACAAATTTAAGTAATGAGGCCACATCAGATTAATCCCATGCCATATCATGTGATGATAGAATTGGAAACTTAAACCTTCAACTGCATTGGCAGGATCTGAAAATAAATAAATAATAAGAATTGATTTAGAAGGGTCTATGCAGAGAATACAATTTCAGCTGATGTTCAATTTTAGGATACAGAACCTGAACAGGGACAGCTCCTGACTGAAACGGAATTTTGAGGAGCTAGGGAAAAAGAATGTTTTTCAACAGCAATATAGCAATAACAACAGGATATCTGATGAGTAAGTAACATACTCCCCCATTACCCACCTATCACAGTGGGCATCATCAAATGTTCCAAATAAAGAATAATTATGGAGCACTTTACTCTCTAACAATTTTTTTTCCTATTCCTAGTTAATAGCCAAAATGGACAAAGAAATAAATATCATAAAAAATAGTTGTGAATTCACAGGGAGGGGGTGGGATGGGATGAAGAACTAAAAAATTTTAAGACATTCGAAACCAAAGACCAACAGGGTGAGAAATTGCCATGAAAGATTTATTTTGCAAAGGAATAGAGAATTTAGTGCGAACCAACTACCTTTCCTACAATGCAGTGTATAAACACATTGAAGAAATCTGACCCAATTTCTGGCTCCATCTGAGAGAAGGAAATCTAGAGTGGGGCTATTGTCAACAATGAAGATTTTGTTTCTCACATTCAGCCAGAATTTTCCCTTACACAAGCTGTACACACTGCCTCTTGTCATGGTGCATCGTCATGTACTGAAGGCTCCTCTTCTGCAGTATCATCAATGCACCAAGACACAAGATGCAGCATGTGCTCAAGCACAAACGTAATCTTATTTTTTCTAGGAATCTACGATAAAAATGGAATCTTCTCTTGACAATAAGTTTATTTCAAGAGAATTTGAACAAGGTAGAAGAGATTTGGAGAAAAAAATCAGTGGATGCATATCAAAAATTCAGATATTGTCTTAAACCTCCAGGATTTATGGCATTATGCTTTTCAAACTTCTGAGGGAACTATTACAAGAAAAGAAGATGAATTTATAGATCATATCAAAAAATTCTGGGAATAGTTGAACTAACAATTCCTGATTCCTTGTATATTTGTATGTTATGACTGACAAAGTATCAAGTCTGATGAAATCTTTGTCTAAAGCTTCTCCACAGTTGGGTCTTCATGAGGTCTTGCTTCCATGAAGACTCTGTGATGCTTGCTAAGATTCATTAACTCATATAACATCCCTTTCCTCTGTTGGGGCACTTGCAGCACCTCTCTCTTCTTCGCTCACCTATTTTTATAAAACTTGCACAAGTAAAATTTCTTTGCTCTCAGCTCTCACTGAAACCAGCCTGTAAGCTCCACAGGTATCAGTAAGTGGACACCCATTATTCTATAAGTCTCATAAGAAGAGTTAAAAATCCCACAGAAATTCTTGTAAAGTTGAAACAGGAATGTTTTAATAAACTTTGTTCAGTTCATGAATATGATTGCTAAGAGCACATAGATCAGTTAAATGCTATTAATAACATCCTTAATTTAAACAAAATACTAATGATGAGGGGACACCATGCAGCTATGTTATAAAGAGTACATGTTGCCACTTTAATGTATTAAATTAAATAATAACTTACTTTGTCACACTAAAAACAAGTGCTATCATCAGGTATTTTTTAAACTAGTTAGCTTAAGTGTTGTTAGGATGTAGTATTACAATATCCCCTTTTTAATTGTGTTACATTTCTGATGCTGATTCATTTTCTCAAAATGCAGCAGAGACTGCAAGAGAAGAGAAAAAATCTAAATCCAAAGACAACTAGTTAACTATTTGACATAAGACTGTTCTTTTATTATGCCACAGACTGGCTCCTTTTTATTTTTGTTACGTTTTTTTCCTACTATAAAGGGACCCTGGACTTTGCAAACACTTCTTTGCTACTGCAAAGGAGTTATTGCTATTTATATTATTCATACTATTTGTACTATATTATTCTGCTGTACTCTCTGCGGGGTTTTGCCTCAGTCTTTAACAACACTGGTGGACCTTGGCCTGCTCAGGCCCTTGACTAGGATGACCCCAAGTGTGGGAATAGTGACTTTGCATTTGTGGACATGAAATTGTAAGGGATCAGCTATATTGGCTGAATGTTCACAGGTACATGAGGCCTAATGGGATTCATCCCAGAGTTCTAAAGGAACTGGCAGATATCAGGGCAGGATCCCTAACTCTGTCATCTGCCAAGGATCATGGGAGTCTGAGGAGGTCCCTGCTGACTGAATGCTAGTCAATGTTATTCCTATCTATAAAAAGGCTGTGAGGAAACATGCAGGAAACTAGACTTAGTTTAACATCAGTTCTTAGAAAAATTATTGAGATCATCATACTGGGTGATATTGGAAGGTATTTAAAGAATACCACAACCACCAGGCATAGTCAGTGCAAGTTCACAAGGGGAAAGTCTTGTTTAAACATTTTCATATCCCTCTATGATATGGTCACCCCCCTAGTGGATGTAGGGGAGGCAGTGTATGTAATTTTTCTGGATTTTAATAAGGCCTTTTGTACTGTCCCTCACAGCTTCCTTCTAGACAAGCTGCCCAGCTGTGGAATTCACAATTTAGAATGAGCAGTCTCATTGTGTGCTGGGTGAAGAAGTGGCTGAAGAGCTGAGCTCGAAGAGTTGTAGTGAATGGGGCTGCATCTGGCTGGCGCCTGGTCACCAGTGGTGTGCCCCAGGTTCAATTCTAGGGCCAGATCTGTTCAATATATTCATCAGTGATCTGGATGCAGGACTTGAGTGCACCATTAGCAGGTTTACTGATGATACAAAACGGGGAGGTGCTGCTGACCGTCTTGAGGAACAGAAGACATTGACACAGTGATCTAGATAGATTGGGGCTTTGGACAACGAGTGATGGGAGGAAATGAAACATGTCAAAGTGCCAAATTCTTCACAAGAACAGAGTAGGGCCAGGCACCAGTACAGACTGGGAGAGGAGTGGCTGGAGAACAGCCCAGAAGAGAGGGATCTGGGGTGCTGGCTGGCAGCAGCTTGGTGTGAGTCAGCCGTGTGCCCAGGAAGCCAGGAAGGTGAACTCCACCCTGGGGTACATCAAACCCAGCACAAACAGCTGCTCAATAGAGATGGCTATCCCACTCTGCTCAGCAGTGGTGGGCCTCACCTTGACTCCTGTGTGCCATTCTGGGCCTCACAATTTCAGAAGGATGTGAAACTCTTTGTATGTGTCCAGAGGAGGACAAAAAATCTGGAAGGAATGTCCTGTAAGGAGCAACCTAGGACTTTGGGCTTGTCTGGTCTAGAGAAAAGGAGGCTGACCTCATTGCTCTCTGAGGATGGAAAATGGAGAGGGAGGTGCTGACCCCTTCTCTCTGTGATCCAGTGACAGGATATTTGAATGGTTCAAAGTTCCATCACAGGACTTTAGACTGGACAATCTTTACTAAGAGAGTGATCAAACCCTGCAATGGGTTTCCTAGAGAGGTGATGGATAAGGTTTTCAGTCTATCAGCATACATCAAAAATTGCATTTCAAATAGAAGATGCAGTTTCTATTGAAAATAAATATTTTGTTCTTAATTCTGGAGAAAAATCTGCTTTTAATAAAATGTATGCTCTGAAAGAACTTAAGTAATAATTTTCCATTTAGGGTAAAGGTTCAGCTTCGAATGAAAATGAGCATGAGTTATCATCTAATGTCTGTTCAACAGTTTATTTGAAATCAGTTTGGTTGGGTCAGGTTTTTTTTCAGTTTCTATCATCCAATGCAATTAAAAAATCATCAGCATCTGTGTGGGTAGTCCCTGTGAAGACATCACCAAACTGAATAAATATAAGCTATTGCTAAAAGAACTGATTGACATTTGAGGCATGTTGGCAGGTGTACTGCTATTACCACAGATGTTAAGCACAATGAAAAAAAATTTTGATGTCTATTTTATAGCTGCCACATTCTAATAGTTTTATTATGTCACAGTTTTATTGAATATGAAGGAAAATAGCTTGAAAGAAGAATCCTGAGGATATGACCAGCTAAGCACTTCCTATGGCATTAACATATTTTAATAAATTGTATTACCATGAATGTATTATGGCAACTGACCACGTGCATATCCCTACTTGCAGCAATACAAAATAAAAAGGATTCATGTTAAATAAGAACAGTCTCTGTTGAAACAATTTACGCTGAACCTCAAGGACCAACGAAAGAAGGTCAGTGTGAAAGGCAGGAGTGATAACTAAGAGGTAGGAACCAGTGACTTATTTAAATTTGCTAAAATAATTTAAAATACTTCTTTGGACATACCTTCAAAAAAAGAAAAAGCACAAATTTTAAATTTACATATGAAATGAATTTAAATTAACTTCAAATATTGAAATATATATTTAATGTAGTAATTTTGCTCAAATTAACTATTTAGAAGGGATAAATGTGTGTGTGGCACATTGTATAACACTTGCATGCTAGGTTTTGCTTTCAAACCTGAAAAAATATATACGTGTAGTTATGCAAAATTTTCTTCAGAAAAAGTGATATGAAAAAAAGGTCAGATTTTTTCATGAATTTTCTGTAGGATTGGGATAACAGACATGAGTTATAACTGCTAAAAATGATATTTAAAATTTTTGTTAGAACGATTTGGTGTCAGATTTATCTATAGTCATAGTGACAGGATAGGGGCAATAGTTTTAACTATTAAGAGGGTAGATTTAGATCGAATGCAAGGAAGAATTTTTACAGTGAGGGTTGTGAGACACTGGGACAAGTTACTCAGGGAAGTTGTGGATGCCCCAAACCTGGAAATGCTCAAGGCTCTGATCAGCCTGATCTAGTGGAAGATGTCCCTGCCCATGTGCGGGGAGTTGGACTAGACGATGCTTAAAGGTCCTTTCCATCCTAAACCATTCTATGATCCTTTGATGTCATGCTCAGCAATTAAAGTTTAGGGAACAGACAAGGAAGGAAGGGAAGTTTGTGGTCATGGATTTTATCTATCTCCCAAAGTAATGATTAGCTGTGCTGCTTTCCAGGAAGCAGCTAAAATCTGCCTGCTGATGAGAAGTAGTGAATAAATTCTGTATTCTGCTTTGCTTGCACGCTCAGCGTTGCTTCACTCGTTAAAGTGTCCTCTCACGCTCTCTCTTCTGATTCTCTCCCCCACCCCACTGTGGGGGCAGTCAGTGAGGCACTGCCTGGGGTCAGCCCATCACAAATAGCAAAGTATGTTAAGTAATTGGATGACAGAATTGGCAACAGAGTTAGAGACAGGAAAAGCAAAACAAACCTTATTAGTACTACTACTACCCAAAAGATACATCTATCTTAAGGTGATAACTGATAAAAATTTTCTTGCAAAGTATCACCCCACTTACACAGAGCCTGGGACACATACACTCTTAATTAATGCGCTGGTTCCCTGTGCAACAAATTACAAAACAGATACTGCCTCAAAAAAGAACTTGTGTTGGGGCACAGCCTCTCAATACAATAAACATCAATTTAACTCTTGTTCCCCATAACACCCTTAGTATTTTTTTAGGTAAATTATGAGGATCTCCTTTCACTTTTCCAATTCTTCCCTCACAAGCGTGAAACAGAGTGGTTATTTTGAGACAGCTGTTGGATTTTTGTACACTTCACAAATACCAGCTAAGGATAGGTGGGACAGTCTGATTAATTCTCCTTTCTGTCTTCCTTGGGTAGGATACTGCTTAGAGAAAATAATTCTTAACTGTAGTCTCTGACAAGAAATGGTAAATAAAGATGCTGACACACATGCCTTACATTCTGATGTTCAGTCTGGTTTGCATCTTTTTTTACCAATGTTAGGACAATGGCATATTATTTTTGGGCATGGAACAAGCTTTTAACCCATGATTGAAAAAAAAAATGCATTGACATGTACAGGTAGAGAAAAAAAAAATGTATCTTTTCTATTAGATATGGTCCTCAAGAGATAAGGAAAAAGATTTGTATAGGTGATGAAGTGCGATAATATGAAAGGCTGCAAGACAGTTGCTTAAGAAACAAGAACAACAAAGGGATAAACTACTGCAGGCATCACCAGAGCTGGAATGACATTGTACTGTGTACTATGTTTCCATAGCAACTAGCCATAGGAAGATGAATGTCTCATATTCACTGTGCTCTGCAGTACATGTCTATAAATCAAACTTGCATAGAAGAGCATAAGATTTCTTCCATGGGGTGGCTCTGAAAAACAGGTTATTTTCTCATTACTAGATAATTACATGAAAGAAAAATGAGACAATTAGGTCATTTTTTTGTATGGAAAGTACCAATACATACAAAAGTACTAATATACCTCTACTGTGAGATACTATCAATCTAAAGGCACAGTAGCATAAAAAGCCAACCATGAATGCCTTCTTTTCTTCCTTAAGATCTGAGTTATGCTTGCTAGCTTTAAAAACTGTATAGGAATTTTCTGTCCACTTTTGGTTTGTGAGACATTTTTCATCATTTATAGGTTCATCCACATTTACACGTGGTTGGTTTTCAGCTTACTTCTGTTTTTATTCCCATTATCATGCTCTGAGGTTTTAACATACAAATAAACTGTTTTTCTGAGCAAATGTTACAGCTAGGACAAATATTTTTTCAGTATATATAATTAATAATACTATATAATTCAAATATGACATTCACACTCATTAAAAAAAAGGAAAACAGTGCTTAAAGTAGTTTTTTAAGAATTTGAATCCTACCTTAAAATGACAACATGTTCACTTATAGATGGCCATTTATCACAAATAATTGTTGCAATGGACTTGATGCACTTCATATACTTGTAGCTACATGGAGATCAGCAGCAATAGTATAAAGCAATTCTTCTTCTTCTAATGGGTGTCTTACCCATTACAGAGAACCCACCATGGAAGAACATACCATCTACCTTGGCAGCCACTTCTGCAACTCCTGTGTCCAGAATGCTGAATTTCTATGGTACAATGGCATTCTAATCAGGTGCACAACAGGTGTACAATAAACCCTTGATCATTTTGTTGAATATTACTGTGATATTAGATCAGAAACAAATGTTACTCTACTGTTCAGGCAAGATTACAGTCAGTTAATACAATCAAATATAAACTGAAAACCTGCCCATATTCTCCAAAGCAGAACTCAGCAACAGCTCAGTGCAGTATATTATTGACATTTGTAAGAAAACAATCCCTGAGGAGAAAGAACATCTACATGAAATATTATTTTATCAGAATGAGATGAGATTAGATATGGTCCTCAAGAGATTTCAGTAAATTCAGTACAGCCACTTGAAGTAACAGGCCACTCTGTAAACTCTGCAGTGAGTTTGCAAGGACTGAGGCTTTTCAGGCTTTGTCTGAACTTGTTTGACCTGCCGTGGAAATTCTACTTGCTTTATCTGTTACAACAGTGAAAGACCAAGACTAAAAACTCACTTATGGTTAGTTAAAGACATGCAGACACAGGAACTGGACAAAAATATTTTTATAGGTGACAGAGCAAAGAACAAATATCTGAAATATGCAGTTTGTACCATATATTGGAAATTAGAATGCAACGTGGGCTTGCAGACCTCAGAAGAAAGAAGAAGGTATAAACTGGGTGGGCAGACATATTTAAATAACCCAAAGTAGATGTTAGAAAACATGAATACTACACTCCTTCTGGTGAAGAAGTCAGGATAATGGCAATTCACTCTACCATGCCTGCCTTGAACCTCACCTTGAGGACTGAAAGAAACAGTGGAAGGTTGAGAGTAACCACAGAGAAAGGGATAGGTAGTAGGAGGTGCATAACAATTGCTTTGAGACCTTTTACTGCGTAGTATTTTTTCATCTTGTTTCTTTTTTTTTCAATTATTAAATCTGTACTTAAAATAATTATTTAATTAGACTGCTAAGATTTTAGTATATAGTAAAGATAAATACTGGCTTTAAGTCTCCTTTGTAGCCAAATAAAGATTTTGAGCATAAAAGCTCTTAACAGGTAGGTTAGAAGAATAATCCAGAATAATCCATTATTCTTTCTTGCTACATTATATTGAACATTTAAAGATTTTTTTATATTAATAATGCATATATATGAACGATAAAGAAAAAGATTCAATTTTCAAGCTGCAAGTTTGTTGAAATTAGTTCAACATGCATATATGCCCTCATTATGAGCATTTTGCATACCTACAAATCAACTCTACTTTCTCTGAAAGCTAAATGACTCTAGTGGGGCCCTTCACTCTTCATGCAAATCAATTACTGGTATTATTCCTTCCTTGTGTTCTGCATAGCTTGAATACACTTGTTTTCAATTTTACATCTCAGAATATGTTGAGTATTACATTCCATAGCATAAAAATCCCTGCTCTGTATGGTAAGTATCATGAATGTGCCTTTAACTCTTTTCCTCCCTCCCTTCCATTCCTGCCTTTGTGACACTAAGCAAAGACTTCACTTATTCTGCAACCTTTTACTTAAAGCATAAGAAAATAACGCATGCAACAATGCATTCCAAATTAAAGGAACCACTTTGAAGACAGCATTTCCACCAAAGAGAAGATTTTATAAATAAACATAAAAAACCCTTTTATTTAACACTATCACAGAGCTCTGAATATACAAATTAAACTTATCCCCCTTGTCTCAATATTTACCTATGCTTTACTTTAGACTTGGAATGTTTTTTTATGTTGAATTTCTCTGTCTCCATCACTGACTGTACTATGGGGAACATCACAGCGCTCACAGTATACAAACTGCATTTATTCCAGATGAAATTAAACTGAAGGATATGCTCCTGGCATGCACCCAAAGGACTCCACCTTCTAGGGATCATTCAGTCTGTTGACCAGACTAGAATTGGGCCAAGTAACCCCCTCAATACAGATATTGAGTCCCCACCAAAAACTTCCTGCTCTCCAGATGTGATCCCTTTGTGCTGTATTAATTGGTAATACACAGATAATTTTAGAACACACATTTGGTCAGTCATCACATTTAAAAACTCTTAAGATCTTCTAAGTATTGTACATTATTTCACATAACATAAAAGAAACATTTTAAAATTATGTTCAGTCCCTAAATTTAATTTTGATCTCTGTGGTCAAAAGAGGGAAGAACAAGAAATGTATCTACAAATATAAAAATATATATGCTTCATTTGTTACAACAATCTATTGTAATATAGATTCTGTGTCACAAATACATGAAACTTCTCACAAATATCTACGAACAAAATATTTCTTACGGCTTTCTTTTCATACAGTCCTAATCCAATTGTACGGATCAATTTAGGGCAAAAGTCTTAGCTCTGTTTCCCTAAATAAAGCTCAACATGAACACTTCTGAGCCAGTCTCATCTGCAAGAAATCTCACCACTACTACCTTGCAATATGCACTCCTGTTTAACTAAGTTTTTTCGAGTCAGCTCTTGAACACGGACTTCCTGATTAGAGGAGGAAAATGTAAAAGTAAATAGTTTCAACTTCTTAAGAAACAGTACAGGCAACAAATTACCTTATGAACCTGTTATTTATTATTTATTATTTAAAAAATACTATTTATAAAATTTATATTAATTATTACATTATTTACACATTAATTTGTGTGTAATCTTTATTAATAAAGGCACTGAAATAATAAAGGGGTGCTGAAGCTTTTATCTTCAGCTGCATGATAGAATCTAATAATTTCAATTAACTGAAACAACAAAAAGACTGCTATCCAGGAATATGGATCAATTTGTTAATCTTACCTGGTGGCTCTGAATATGATTTTTTCAGATAACTTAGGAAAAACGGAATTGAAAGCTCTCTTGAAGTTTTCAAAAGGCAAAAATCCTCTATCTTTTAGATCAAGAATAGGCAAGAAAAAAAAAATGTAAATTAGGGTGGTTTTTAAAACTGCTTAATACCATGTTTACATGTAAGCTAATCAATACCCAGTTCTGAAATGATGGTACACTCTAAGTTACTGCATTAGTAAAATGTTTTGGAAAGGCAACTATATAAAGATGAACAATCTAAAACAGATTTTATATTGACTATCCCCTTTTACCAGTATGAACTCTGTTCAAAAGTAATGTGCCTACATCTACAACTCTTATTTATCTTTTCATTTTAAATGTAGACATTTTGAAAAACTGAACAAACTAGTTGAAAATTTCAAATTTGAAAAGCTTTGAAAATACAGACTATAAGATATTCAAAATTACTTTTCAAATCTACCATTTTCATTGACAACTTAGATATTTTGAACATTGTGTTTCAAATTTTTTTTTTCACAAATGTTACAATCCACTTATTCAAATTATTAGTTCAGTTTAATCCTGCTGAATGCATTATATCAGAGCAATATTGGCTGATCAATCACTTACGTTATGAATTTACTTCCACACTCATCTGGAAAATAAAGCATCTCAAACAAGGCTACTGTAGATCGTGTGCAGCAGATAGCAAGGCAAACAAAAGCACAGTGCTTGAAACAGTTAAGTCCTTTGAAATAACCCACTAAAAATAACACTTGAAAAGCCACTTTTAGTTCATGGCAAAAAGCTGAATGCATGCTTATCAGATCATCCCAACATCTGATCTGCCATATGTTTCACTTTCCCTCTTTTCAAGGACCATAGTCCTGTCTGAGATCAGGAAAAAAAGGCAGAGGATCCGAAAATCCATCAGCTCAGAGGTTTCTAATAAAGTTTTCCTTTTTTCAGTTTGGTGATGGGACATCCTCTGCTGTTGAACAGGAATGAGAAAGAATCTACACATCTACTTCCCAACCAGAATGAGAAAAAAACCCCTTGCTCCTTTGGTTTACCTTCCTTGGTCTGTTATGAGAAGTAAAAAAAAAATCTATAGCCGCAACCAAGGGAATTGGTAAAACCTATGTCATAAATGAGTGGGGAAATATGAGTCATAGAGACATAATAAGGCGGTAACAGCAAATAGGAGAGGTGAATGGCCAGAGATTTCCTTTAACAGCTGGAGCTCCTGCTACCACAGACAGAGCTATAGTCTAGAACGCCGCAGACCACTGAGCCCGACTTTATTCATAGTCACATCAACACCATCTTTATTAAACTAGTACTGCTTGATTTAACTTTGCTGCATCCAGGACATCTCATCTTTTTACTTCCTTCAGGTGTTCTATTTTGATTAATTGCTTCAGAATTAAATTAATGTTTCAAATATTAAGAAGAAAAAATCCTTATGTTGCATATCAAGAGCTGTAAATATTTACTTATTTCATTACTGTACAACTGTACGATCTTCCTTGTGCTCATAAAATTTAACAAACTTTTCAAATAATGGACCTAGAAAAAAGTAAAATTAAATAAATCTCCCTACAAAAAAAAAAAAAAAAAAAAGAGCCTGTTCAATTTTCCTCCTTAGAAATATGTACAACTAAGGTCTACTGATTATGAATAGTTTTAATTATATAAATAAAAATAAAACTGCAATAATAACCTTCAAAGTTAGAGAATAATCATGAAAACATTTCAATATAGTTATATTTTTCTCACATATTTTCTATGCTTGAGTATAATACTTCTACTTACCTCTACCTTTTTCTTGTCACCTGCCATCTCATGTTTCTTTACACTGGAGAGAAACCTGGACTTTTCTAAGCCATTTGCATGCCATGGATAAAGATCCATGCTGCATAAACAATCTATCTGGCATCATTCCCAGAAGCCAAGTCTGAAATAATGTATAACTCCAGCTACAGATTCCTGTGAAACTCATAATAAAATTGAATTGGTTATTCCTTCTGTATGCTGTATACAAGTGTTGTACATTTATCTTTACCTTTCTAATGAACAGAGAATTAAAGAAATTAAAATATAAATCTAGTTTGTAAGCTCTGAATTGACCATGTATTCTAAAATCAAAGCAAAACATAAAAATTAACACAAAAATCTGACTCCCAAAAGTTGAGCCCTCTCCATAAAACATGCAAAAATCCTGATGCAAAAATTCAGCAGATGCATCTTTTTTTGGAAAAGGGATCCCACTTCAGCTCAATATGTAAACACACATTAATACTCTTCTCTCATATATTCTGATATATTACTTATATTCATTTTAAACAAATTCATTTTCTTGAGAAGATTACTGTATCCTACAGGAATTTTTCCTTTATCTAGTAACATAACAAAAGCTCTGCACTTCTTTTTCTTTTCATTCATTCATTCATATTCTCTTCTTTCTGCAGTGGTTCAAAAGCAGAACTCCTTCAGCTCCACCTGCTGTCTCAATTTAAATCTGTGTATTAGTGTACAGATTTCCAGTGCCTTTTTGCTTACTTCCTCTTGGAAAATCATATATTAAGAACTATTATCATCTCAGTTTCCAGGATTACACTGTCTTGCTGCTTTCAACTGCTAGGTTCTGTACATGCACCATTTCTATAATAACAGAGGTTGCCCAAACATACTGAACTTGCCTGCATGAGCAGCTTTCCATTCAATTGGATAACTATGGAAGTGAAATTATAAAAAAGCAGTATAAGCTTTCTAGCCATTTATTCCATTCCCTTTCATAGTAACATAAGAGCCCAGAAAATTACAGTATACAATTTTCCTTTTATAGAATGACTCCTATAATAGAGTCCCTCCTATTCATTGATTTGGAGAGCTGCCGACTCACGTGCTACTAGAACAGGCTGCAGAGCTATGTCAACACACAAAAAGGACATCTTAAAAATTATAAAAGCCATTAGGTATTAACAAATCCATGATCTTTTTATCTTAGTTCACTATTTCTGATTCAGACATTCATGTGCTTTTTCTCTTGGAAAAAAATCACAAACCAAACAATCTTGATTTTGTATTTGTTGCCTAAATTATAGATTTACAGGAAAGGGTGTGGCTTAATGAGCATGTGTTCTAGCATTGTAAACAGAATCAGCTTCCATGATGCCTTTCAAACATATTGATACAAATACCTGTGGAGCTATGTGGCAAAAGGGGAGACAGAATTTAGCAAAAAAGCAACCTCAGTTTTTTGCAACTTCATTTTTTATATGAATAATTTATCCAATAACACTTGCCACATGAACCCACAAACAGACGTTTGAGGGTAAATTGGTAATGTCAAGGACAACAAAACCCAAGCAAGACTATATAAATGAGAAGCTTATTTATTGAGTTATGGTGTAGGACTCCAGTGTTTTCCCAAGTTAATAGTGTATCATTATCAAAAAACTTATAGAAATTTTCATCAATTACCAGCTTGAACACTGAAAATTACTAAATACTTTTCTCTGTCATTAATCAATATAATGTTGCTATTAAGAAATGCCACTTTGAGTGGCAAGAATAAGTTCAAGCTAAATGTAACACAGAAGCACTTAAAATATTCCAAAACTGTATGAAATCTCTTTAATAGCCATGGTCAGCTCATTTACAGAATCAAAGATCAGAATCATGGTATCATTTTGGTTGGAAAAGAGCCTTAAGATCTTTTAGACCAACTGTTAACTCAGCACAGCCTTGTTCACCAAAAAACCGTGTCCCTCAGTACTGCATCTACAAGTGTGTTAAATACCTCCAGAACCTCCACCACTTCCCCAAGCAGCCTGTCCAGACCTTTTGGTGAAGGAATTTTTCCTAATATCCAGTCTAAACCTCCTCTGGTGCAACTTGAGGCCATTTCCTCTGGGACTCTTCTGATTGTTGGGAGAAGAGACTGACCCCCACCTGGCTACAATCTCCTTTCAGGTAGTTGTAGAGAATGATAAGGTCCCACCTCAGCTTTCTCTTCTCCAGGCTAAACAACCCCATTTTCCTCAGATATTCCTCCTATGACTGACTCTCCTGACCCCTCACCAGCTTTGTGATTAGGACATATTATACAACAGTGGCAACTATGGCATTTAAGTAAGAAAATATTTTATTCTAATTAAAATAAAACCACCTTTTTATCCAAAAAAGAAGTATATATGTAGTCCTAATAGAGTTCTAATCAATATCAAAATCTCAAACTCAGTATGTTTAAACAAAGATGCTTAACTTTATAGAAATTTGAGTTCTTTCTACACAAAGGAACCGTAATATTCAAATCTAACTTCTGGAGCATTAGCACTCACATCTGTTATTTCCTCTAAACAATGAAAGACATTTCTGGTTTAATATTCAGATTGGAAATCAAATTTACTGAAGACCAGCTGGATCAAAATTAATTTGGTAAATCTGTCTAAAATAAAAACTTCAATAAAAATATAGAAAAAAACTAAGAGGAAATGAAAAAAATATTTGCATCATTTATGCTTCTACAGCTTTTCTGGAACCCATCTTATTTTATGTACTATATATTTCCTTTAGTGTCTTTCAGCAGGTTCTTACCTTACAACTTTTCCTGACAGGAACACTGGAGCGACACATGTTGATTAGCAAATTTCCAAGATTCACTAATACTCATTAATACTAGTGTGCTACCAGGATTCATTTATAGTACAAAAGCAATAAGCTAAATTATATGATGAAAACAGTAAAAAAAAAAAAAAAAAAAGATTTTTCAGAATTGATTTAGGTGGTGACCAAGAGATCCCTGCAAAACATCTTTAAACAATGTAAGGAAGAGAAAGGAAGAAGAAATAGCCAAGTAAAGCAGAGAGGTCCACTTTGAGCTATATTTTTATTATTTTTTGACACAACTGAGTGCTCATGAGTCTAAACTCTCACATTTGTGTCATCAGAGTACAAGACTGCACATAGCTGCAGCACTGAGACAGCCACCTGAGGGGATGTGAGCAGATTCCAGAGCAACCTAAACTTACTCCATTCTGGAGAAAGGAGAAGCCAAACATGATGAGACCACTTAAGCTAAGGCTGCATGCTCCACCATGCCTGCAACACTTCCCCTGTGACCATGTCAGATATATAAACAGACCAGGGAGTCCTGTCTAGAAAGCTTTGATAAGATGTGCCAGGAGAGCAGCTGGAAGCAGCCTTGAGCTCAGACTGCCCTCCTCTACCCTGGATGTCAGGGTGTTCTGCTGCTGGCATCTTGTTCAGCCAGCAGCTGTTGACCTGCTGGTGTCCTACTGTGGAGGTACAGTGTTGGGCCAAGGAAAACACTGGACACTGGGGGCCCGGCCTCCCAGGAATTGCAGAGAGTGCTTTTAGTTAGGTCTAAATGTAACAGTACCAGGAATGAAACTTCAGCTTGGGAAATGACGTGTGTTAATGACTACAATTCCTGCAGTCCTCTTTTTATTTGGAAGATTAAATGCTAGCAGCTAGTTAGCTGAATGGTTGCTGATATAAGAGCATTTTAGATGACTTCAAATAATTTTGGGGAAAAGAGGATCACTGATCCAAACTGTCAGAGAATGAAAAAATAAAGTCACATAGACATGATTCCTACAACATTGCTAGCTCCCAGAAATGACAGTATTTATATGCAGATATACACACAGTATCAGTTCAACAATGAGTTTAATCTCTGGGTTACATTTTTTCTCAGTTATTTGCCTCAGAAGGTTTATTTTAAACATTAAAATTACATAAAGTTCAAGATTTCTATTAATAACCACACTAAAATAATATTTTTCTCACAATATAGAATTGTTTTAACAAATTAATTAGAAAAATCAAGCAGAGTAGGAACATGATTCAAATTCTTAGAGCTCAGCTTTTCCAAGGAAGAGTTCATTCATGACATCTAGTGGGTAAAGTTAGTATTACTTTTAACTTATAGAACACATGCAAATGTGACCAAAAAAAATGCAACAATTTACTAAAAATTCAGCTGCTTGACTGCAGTTGATGATGCTAAGCAATTGCCATTTCTACTGAAAGTACTATGTTAGTATGTAGTGCAGCTGAAAAACAGTTTCACCTTAAGAAGTAATGCATGCACACTATTCCCCATGTCTTGCAAAAGCAATTGAAAGAACTCTCCTTGCCAGGGCTGTTCTTAATAATTTCCAAAAAATTAGAAGGGCTATTCCTATAGCCTAGGATTTTGTGAATTTTGACAACAAAGCAACACGCATAATAACATGCGCATGAACTGGATCCTAACAATCAGCTTTTAGGATTACAGCATCTGCATTTGGTTCCTCTCTGGTGCACAGAGAAAGTTCTGTTTCTCAGAATCAGATTAAAAACCACACACACGTTGAAAGGAACACATTCAGGACCAAGTCATCAGAAAAGCAAAAAGCGTGGCTGTGCTACAAACCCTACCTAATGCAGGCTAGCAGAAGCCACAAAACAAAACAAAACAAAACAAAAAAAAAGAAAAGAAGTATCTGCCTCCCCAGGGACCTTTTAGGGATCTTCACAACGAGCAGCGAGCAGTAATTGGGTAAAGGGCAACAGTTGCTGGAATTGGGCCCACTTAAGGAGCTAGCAAAACCACTAGATGACAGAATCAGCCCTAGAACAAAGGTTTCTTAATTAATTTTTGTGCAGCTGCACAGACCAAATGGTCACAGTAGTGCCTAAAGCCACAGCAGGTGTGACTTGGCACCTTTTCAGGAATAACTAAACCTGCATCTCCTGTTTCCCAGGAGTCCTCTACTTGTGTTCTCTTTCCAAGGAGATGCCATCCGTGACTCATGCACAGAGCCTGCTCTTGTTTAAATGCCTTAAGCATGTTTTGAGTACTCCTGCTGGAAGAAACATCCAGGGAATTTGACAGAACACTTAATTTTTGTATGGTAAAAATAGCTAGGAGAAGATAGATAAGGAAGAAGCTGAGCATTTTGAGATTCATAATTCAGCAGTTAGGACTCATGTTAGAAGCCTTAAGCATTTTTAGATCTGGCCACAGTTCATCGAGAAAATGTTTACCCACAGCTGAAATGCATCAGAAATTGCTACTTTCATAGTTTACTAAAATATACATTTAGTGGGTTTTACTCTAAATTATCATAGACACAATTTTGTTTACGACCTTGTCAAGACAGTCTTTCTAAAATAAGTGCTTAATTTAAAAGTAATAATAATAAGTGGCAAGTGGTCATTAGGGAAGAAGATTGTTCAAGCTGGAGAAGAAAGATGATTAAGCCTTTCTATACTTTACATATATAATACACTTTATACTAGATTGGTCTCATTTATTGACATGGCATTAGAAAGACAGACTCACAGACACATTGTGTGTATTCTGAAATCTTTTGTGTTCTTCATTCTCTTTTTTAATTCACTTGTACTTACTCGAATAAAAATATGACTTCTAAAACCACATCAAGCCATACAAGATACCCTGTATTTTCTTGTAAGTATGGAAACACATTATTTCTCTCAATCTTTCTTTTCTTAAGATTTCTGTACAGCTGTAGATTTCTATTTGAGAAGTCAAGGCTAAAAATGTCCAATGATTACTTGAAACTAAAACCAGATATATTTTTGAGAATACACGCTCATTATTGGGACATGTAGCAGTTTCACATTTACTGAAACCACTGAATAAAGAATTGAATGTACCACTAATAAAAACCAATAACAAACTCAGTAAGTAATTTACTTTATAAGTCTTGTACACATTTGAAATACAATACAACCTTCTACTCATCACAGTTTTCAACAGAAAAGCCAGGGGTTTGATTATTTTCTTTTGGAATAAATATGGGCAAATTAGAAAATTACTTTTAGAATTTGTAGGTATTTCTGTTTACCACACCTACAGCAATCCACTCCAATTAGTGTAGACCAGTGTTCTCAACAGTGAGACATCTATAAGCTGGATCTTCAGAATATAAAAAAAAATTATACCTTTGAGGGTTTCTACAAAAAAGACATTACTAGACCAACTGTAGAGTCTTCTCTGCTTAAATAGCCTTTGCTATCTTCATTGCACACTTCAAAATCCTGCAGAAAGAAAGTGATTTGCATTAAAACCAATAAACCTAACCTAGGATTTTTATTTTGCTTAGCTGTTATAGGAAAAACAAAAGAAACACTTGTTGAATCACCTCTATTCATCTACTCTGTTCCAGTAAAATTGAAAATGGGCAAGTCTATTCAGTTTGGGATTTTTAGGTTAAAATAAAATTTTTCATACTGCTTCATTTTATGTGCTTATAACAAAAAAGCTTTTTGCAAACTTAGAATTCATAGTACAGACTTCTGGGAAACAAATCACATGAAATTGATTTCTACCAGACCCTACATTTTTTCTTGAAAAATGCCAGATAGTTTTAATTCTTATTAAGCCACTATACAGACAGGAACTATGAGGAGAGAGTGCAATGAAAGCGCAGTCAGAAGCCATCGAATTTTCTGAGGTACTTGTAGAAAACAAAAAAACCATTTCCAGAGCCTGTACTTAGAGAAGAGACTCCCACAGAACACCGCCAGCAAGTGTTGATAATACAGCATCGTATCTTACAGTAGCAAAGGGTTTATCCACAGAGCGTTCCAGGGAAAACTGTTATACACAACTCTGCGGACAAGCACTGAAAAAATGACACAAATCAGCTGAATTTTCAGGAAAGCTTTTCTAAGAGTAGCCTGCCGTTTTCATCGCGTGTTGGCACTTCCAGAATTTGTTAACTGCAGCTACAAGCTTACAATAAATTAGAGTAACGAGAACCGAGAGCTCAGTTCACCGCAGCAGCTTTGATGCGGGCCGCGCTCCTCTGATTAATTTCACACCTGCTTTCCTCCTCTCCTTCCCGAAGTCCTCACGCAGTTATCTCATTAGCGGGGCACTTCACACACACCAATTAACACCGCGCCGAACAAACCATTATGCAAATTCCGCACCTGCCCATAACTAATATTAAGGTTCAATGAAGGCTCGTTAGAATAACTCAGCTCACTGAGACACAGCCGCTCCGCCGGAGCCGCCCCCGGAGCCGCCCCCGGAGCCGCCGGGCCACCTCACGGCGGCCGCGCGCCACCGCCTCGGGGGCGGGGCCGCGCCGGAGAGGGCGGGCCCGGGCCTGGTCCTACTCTCGCTCCGCATCGCGGGCGCTGCCGAGCGGGTGGCGGGGCGGTGAGCGAACGAGTGAGTGAATGTGAGCGAGTGAATGTGAGCGCTGGCGGCGGGCCCGGTGGGCTGCAGGCCCCAAGCGGCTGCCGGGGCTCTTTGGTGCTGTGGCCCCCGCGGCGCCTCCCCCGGCCGCCGGCGCTGCTTTCTCTTGGGGCGATGGCGGGAGCCGCGGTCGCAGCCGCACGGCCCTCCGCGCGGTGGGGGCGGCGGTGGCCGGGTTCTGCCGCCGGGGTTTATTGGGGAGGCACGGCGGAGGGCTCGCTGGGGGCACGGGGGGGACGGAAGAAGGCTGCGGTCCCGGGGTGTTCCCGCGGGGGCTGCCGGAAAGCGCCGCCCCGGCTGGGCCCCGTGCTCCTGAGTCCGCTCAGTAGAGCGCGCTGGATCGCTCAGCTACGGGGCAATATCTGTATCGTGCAAATCCCATCTCTTATTTTTAGAATGCTTTCCCAGAGGCATTGGAGCCCCTATCTTAGCCTGTTTTCCATGTGCAGGTTTTCACATGTGCTGCTTCCCATTTGATGGTTGCCCCCACTGTACGTGTTTCTTTGTTTCCCGGGCCCACAAACAAGCCTTGTACCGTCTGAAATTTCCCGGAGCTTCTGCCCAATACCAAAGCACAGTACTTCGGTAATGAACAAATGGGACCTAGGAAGGGAGACAGACTTGATCATAACAAAAGCGTACCATTTTTGTTTGGTGTTTTTCCATTCCTAGGAACATGCTTCAGGAGGGCGCACACGGTAAATGGACAGTATCTAGCAGTGATGAAAGTGCCGAGGAAAATTCGGACAGTGAAAAACCATGTACATCTTCAGTATCGGATGCTGCATGTGGTAGAACTAGTGGACCACAATATCCATGCTCTGAAGCTAGGAAAGCTGCTCACAAGAGAAAAGCTTCCCCCGTGAAGTTCACTGATAAAAGTCTTTCTACAGAAGCACCTCCAGCAGTAAAACAGAGACCAAGCCAAGAAGGCTCAGGTTGGTGTCTTTCTAGTAGTGATGAAGAGCCTGAAGATCAGCAAAAGCATGTCCACAAAGAAACGGTGAAAGAAGAAAAACACGATGTGTCCAAAGAGCATCCTTTGAATCTTTGCAAAGATGACAAACTCTCAGAGAATCTGAAAGAAGAGGAGTATAATCTAACAGCCAGTGAAGCCCAAGATACCTGGGATTTGGTGACTGGAGGCAATCCTTTCAGGTTTTTTCTCACTAAAGTCAGTGGAATTGAACACAACTATAATTCTGGAGCCCTGCACATAAAAGGTGAACAAGTGTCTTCTACTACAAGAGGGCTTTTGGGAGAAAGCAAGGGAATGCTTATTTTTAGTTTATGGGTATTTTTAAATGCAGGTATTTCTTAGTGTTGCTGAGGTTTCATATTCTAAATGTGCAGGTTTGTAGAAATTGGTTCTGTTATCTGGACCTTTCTCTTTTAGAAGTATAGTGTATAAAACATTATCTGCTGATACTTTGTTGTAACTTGAATTAGGCTGCAGAAACCTAATGTGTATTTAGCCAAGGCAAGCAAGTCATGCTGCCTCTTATTGCTGCTTTCCCTGTGAGCTAGTCTGGGAAAAACCACCTGTGGCACTTAAAGGGATGCTTTTCTTGGGTGCAGAACTCTCTGAGTATTTGTTTGCACTTGCCTTTGTGCTGCTGAGTCGTTTGGACCTAGTAATTCACTATTACTAGATGAAGTACTTCTGAAGCTCTGTGTCTACCTCTATTTAAATTCAGCTGGGAGAGAGCTGTCCATCAGTCAAGATGGAGTGGAGTCTTTGGTGTACAGTACTGATGCCTCAGGAATGCTCTGTTGTCGTTTGATGTAAGGGGGAAGATCTTTCTGCAGCTGTAAACATCCCTGTAGTTGGAAATAAAATCTTATACATCACAAGACAGAATCAGAAATAAGTATTAATAAGAGAATTGTGTACAGTTTCCTATGTTAATATGATTGTACTATGGATACACATATCCCACAATCAGTCTGCAGCAGATAAATAAGCATTAGCTATGCCCTTATTGCTGCTACTCTGCCACAGTTCTTCAAGCCCACTTGAGAGGGGAGAGAGTCATTTAATGTCCCTTTCTCAGTATGATGTTGGACTTTTTCCTAATCAGCTTTTAAAACTTGTTTTCTGTTTTGAAAGGATTATTAATTTTTGTAAGCATATGATCCTAAAGGATTCATAAGAGAGTCAATTTCTTGAAATACTTGGAACAGTAAACTTGTGAATGCCTCTGTTACACCAGGTCTATGAACAATCTGGCCCTTGTGCTGTGGTAGTTATCAAGCTGTTCAAGATGCAAAATGTTTACTTGAAGTCTTTTATTTATTTATGCTTTAATATTTTTAATAGATATTTTGTCTCCTCTATTTGGAACTCTCATATCTTCTGCCCAGGTGAGTTTCCTGTTTGTCAAACTGATTTCTCTTGCTTGTTTCACTTCATTAATCTTAAACTTGATAATCCAGGCTTATGCCATGTAGCTGATATTAAATGTTTTCAACTGTTGAAAAATTTATTGAAATATAAACACCATCCTATGTTCTGCTGTAGAATTCAGGCAATTATACGACTACTTTCTCGTATTTAGAGAAATGTAGTTTTTGAGGAAAGTGCAGCTGAGAAGTGCGTATTTATGTTCTTATAAATGAGGTTTTTTTGAAAGAGAGAATGCCTTGCAATCTAGGAATATCTTTGTTATTGCTTAACAAATAACTTATTGATAGAAGTTTTGCTATCATTAATTATATAAACATGTGACAAAGAGATGATCCTTGAACCTAAGCTTTGACATTATGTGCATGTGATTCTTTTTCTTCCTAGATGGTAAATTTTATGAGCACTAATGCACAATTTTGAGAAACTTAAATTCATTCTTGAATTGTTAAAGAGGAATGAAAGAAAGTATATAAAAGTCAAAAATACACCTGTTTTTAGAATATGCTACATATGAGGCAAGTAGTAATGCGTGATGAACATAAAAAGCTTTTTTGCTGTAGTTCATTGCTATGGCTGTTTTTTTCTTTTTAATGAGTCTGTTTTCTTTTTCTTACATACAAGTTTAACTACTGTATAGATGTGGGATGGCTTGTAAGACAGTACCCGCAGGAATTCAGGTATGTTTATTTTATAAAGGCGAAATGATGGCATTTCCAGATCATTTCTGTTCATACAAGGTTATAAGTGAATGATAAACACTTCTTTGCAGTGCAGATAATTGTTACCAATTTGATATGCGCAGACTTAGTTTTCTTTCTTCTCTTATTCCACAGCTGTAGTTCTCTGATTTCTTGACTCTTTTCTAGACTGGAAAATAGAGTTCAGGATAGCTGGTTTCTGATTGTAATTAGTTAACACTGAGGAGGTCCCACTGTTGGCCTCAGTGAGATGGCAGTAGATGACCTGTAAAGATTGAACAAGCTTTTTGCCATAGTGTTCACTGAGTCAAGAGCCAGATAGTGCAAGAGAAAGGAGAGAATGGAGGAAGGGCACAAGAAAACTGTGTGGAAAGGATCAGGATGATATCATGGATATGATATAGTAAGTTGATGGGTATTGTCATAAAAGCAGTTCTTGTTAGCTTGAAATTCCTTTCTGATAATTGCAAACTCCTGCAGATAAAGTGAGCACATAATGTGCCTTTTTTTTTCCCCCCTTTTGCTGGAAGTGCAGTAGAACCAGAGTTCACAGAATCAGAGTGGGCAAGGCTGGAAGGGACCACATTGGGTTGAGCAGCACACCATTCCTTATGGGATCCTCCACTACATGTGTCAGAAGGCTGTCATCAACGCTTTCAAGGAACTTCCTGTACTGTTTATGCTTTGCTGTGTTGCTTCTCCAGCACACATCAGGGTAGTTAGTCCCCCACAAGAACCTGGGTCTGAGGCTGCTTGTGCTGCTGCTGTAGAAGGCCTCATCCACTTAGCCCTGCTGATCAGATGGCAGGCAGCAAACACCAACAGCAGTGTCACTCTTAACTCATCTGCTTTTTGGTCCCAACCCCTAACATCTTGATTGATATGTTCCAAGTGTTGCCTCATGTAGAGGGCAGCTCCACTACTGCACCTTCCTGTCTTTCCTAAACAGCATGTAGCCCTTCATGACAATATTCCAGTTGTGTGAGCTATCCCACCATGTCTCTGTAATTGCAGTGAGATCAAAGCCCTGTGACTGCACACAGTTCTCCAGTTCCTCCTGTTTGTTCCCTGTGCTGCGGTATGCAGGTGCTTTATAGAAGTACTTGAGTGTGCCTGTATCCCAGTGGGGGTGCAAAGGGATGCCCCATAGTCCTGTCTTGTAGTTACGTATTTAACTGCTTGTAGTCTGTGCAGTTATCTCCATCCTGTCTCATCATTCCCTGTAATGGGCAGAAGAGAAGAGAATACAACTTGTGCTCCAGATGTCTTGACCAGTTGTCCCAAGGCCCTGAGGTCCCTCTTGCTTGTCTGCAGTCTTGTTGGGACTTTGTTGATACTCACTTGAAATACGCACAATAATCAATGGGCTGAGTTTTCTTGGTGTTCTAGTCTCTTACCTGGACCCCAGGGAGGCAACACACCTCCTTATGGATTAGATCTGGTTGGCAGGACCAGAAGTTTAGTTTTAGGAAGTGAACACCAAATTACTGCCAGGAGAGACCTCCTCCCTTTCCCTATCAATCTTCCACCTTCTCTGTAGGTAATAATTACTAAATTGTCTTAGGTCCACATTGTGTATATCAGTGCTTTTGAGAGCTTATATTTGTCTGTTTCGAACTCTAGGGAAAGAGTTTCATGATCTCGTATTAAGAGTTTTTATTTTGGTGCCTGCTTTACTCCACACTGCCTGTTTCCCCTTTTATTTCTGTTACAATTTCCAGTGTCTATTCTTCAGAGGTTCTATTGTAGTTACTGCTATTTTGAGTTAGTTAATAAAGCATATTGATTTCGGTGCCATCTTTCTGCTGAGCTGTCAGATTTAGGGGCCAGATATCATAGCTACATGAAGGATGGTTTAGGCTAATTGCTGATTCACTTTTAATGGTAATCTCCTTTTGTTTAAGGAAGAAGCCATTGCTGATAGTTCACGGTGAGAAGAGAGAATCCAAAGCTGAACTAATTGCACAAGCACGGCCTTATGAGAATATTAGCTTTTGTCAGGTAATTAAGATTTGTATCATCTTTGGTTGAAGTTAAGCCATATCTTACACTCAGAGTCTTGTTACTGATGAAAAGACACCTTATGTGGGAAGTTTTTTGTTACACTTTGAAGAATATCCATACCAGGACCATAGGAACATAGTAACAGTGATCTTGGTCAGATGTGATTATGGTAGGCTTCACCCACAAAAGTTTGTACAGAACAGCTGCCCACAGAAATGTCACAGGGTTCACAGAAGAGCTGCTCACCTTCTCCACTAACATGTTGCATTCAAGTTCTTACAGTGGCTGAAAAGGAAGCATTATTTTTGTGTAAAGCACAGAACTTAGTCCTAGTGTCGCTATAATCTTAAATCTCATCAAAGAGTTATTATTTCCCAAACATGTTTTACACAAGAAAATGCTGATACAAATAATTTCTGTAATACTGTTAAAATTGCTGTGAGCACACTTTCTGGCACATGCCATTTTATCTCTGATGTTCTGTTCATTGTTTTGCTGTCCCTAACTGGTGAAGCCATTGGCTTCATCCTGGGAGAGGGTGTGGCTATGGTAACTTGCCAGTGTTTCAGGATTTTGCCAGGTGAAATATATAAATGATCATGGGGACACTGTGCTCTTTGTTAGGAGGAGAATGATCTTAGCAATTTGTTCTCTTTGAAACAGTCTGGTAATCCTGAGTTTCCTGTTGAATGTAGACCCAGTACTGCAGGTGTGTCCTCATTGGTGTTCAACAGTGGGGAAGCATCCCCTCCCTTGACCTGCTGGCAGCACTCCTTCTAATTAAGGCCAGGACCCTGTTAGTCATCTTTCATGCATGGGCACATTGCTGGCTTCTGTTCCATGTCTGGTAGGAGCCTTGAGTTATTTTTGCTGATTATTTCTGAAAATGCTGCTAGTAGGAGAGGCACAAAATCTGGAACAGTTCCAGCATTGCCATTTAAAATCTAGCTTGTGGAAAGTGCATTAGAATTATGGAGAAGGAAGATAATGTATTTTGTGATCTGTCCACTAGAGAGCAGTAAAATTAAACAAAATAAAAAGCAATGCACAATAGCAATTTTTGATTATCAACTTTTAATTTTGTAGGCTAAACTGGATATTGCTTTTGGAACTCACCATACGTAAGTAACACCATGAAGCAGAAAGGTCTGAAGCAAAACTGAGTTTCCTAGAAGTTGTTGAGTCTTGAAGCTTCCATAAACATCTTCTGTTTAGAGATGACAGGATTGTTCTAGTTTATTGAGACAAAGTAGCTATTGAGTAGATCTGAGATGTACAAGTTAAACAGTGGAAGTTGGACTGGTCTAAGACAGGTGGACTGCAGGTCTTGGCTCTTAGCTCATGCCTTAATACCAAAACTGTAATGCAAACTTGATCAGTCATAGGCAGGACTGACACAACATTGATAATGTTTTTCAGTTCATATGGAGGATCTGAAAATAACTAGAGAATCTGGGGGCCTTCTCAAGAAAAAAAACTTGAATTGGATATAATAGAAATGTCTCAAAGCGAATTTTGAAGATGGGAATCTAGAGAAAAGAACAGATCTTATGTTTTAGCAAAAATCATTTGAGTTCAGTTTGGGTTTCAGATTCATCGTTTGGGATCACATGGATATGCTGCCTTTACGCAGCTAATGAAAACTTGGATATGAAGATCTGAGCAATTTTTTTGCAAAAGCTACAGATGTGTATGTTTATCTCAGTTGAAAATTCCTTTGTGCTGTAGCTTAAGAATTATGATAAATAGCTTTTTTGCCATCACAATGGTTAGCTGTATTCATACCCACTTTTAAGGTAAAAGTCAGTTAATGAGGAAGTAACTAGGTTTTTTAATAAATTCAGTTATAAGTAAAGGCCTTTCAGTATTCCTTAGTTCTTTTTCTGACTATCTGCAAAGAGATAAGTGTCTAAAGAGCTGTGCAAATATAGGAAGTGTTCTGCAAATATTCACTTTGTTGTGGGTAATTAGTTGCATGAAATGTTAAGCTGTACTCTGGAATAAAATAGATGGGGATAGTCTAATGACTGCCATGTGAGCTTGGCATGCACGTGGATTGAAGCCTTAAGTGCTTGCATGATGCAGAACATATTTTTGAAAATAATTACCTTGGAGCCTTTTAATGAATTGCTAATTTATCTCTTACTCTCAGTGTACTTGAAATAAATGAAGAGTTATAAAATCTTTTTTTTAAAGGAAAATGATGTTGTTGCTGTATGAAGAAGGTCTTCGAGTTGTGATACATACGTCCAATCTTATTGCTGATGACTGGCGCCAGAAAACTCAGGGGTAAGCAACAATCCCTAGCAGGTGAATGCTTAATATTTTCCATAGGTGTTTGCTTCTGCTGGAGATGGGATATTATTAGGTGATCTAGTGTTGCAAGCCTTACACTCTTAAGATAGAGCTATTCTAAGACAAAAATTTAAAAATTTTACTTAGAATGCTGGTAGCTATCTGGGTTTGAACTTTTCTTGCTTTCTCCTGTAAATCTATTTTCTGAGTTGGCTGATTGATTTTAAGCTATCTGACTGATACAAAATTTTGTCATGCTGTGCTGTCTCTTTATGAAAAGACTTCATAGCTATGAAGTACCATTTATATAGATCTGAAACAGCTATTTAAAAATTGTCCTAATACTACAAGAATAATGTGAATGTGCAAGTGTTCTGATTTTGTTGTGACTGTATCTAGAATGTAGCTTGATAAATGTTGGGCATTGTTGGCTCTGTAATACAGTAGATCACCTAGTATTCACCCAGTATCCTTTCCGGGGAAGAATTTTTTTCCTGTCTTATTTTTGTAGTCGAAGTATTTACACTTATTGACCAGATTAGGACATGGTTTTGTTGAGAGCACAAAAAACAGGACAAAGTGGCATGTTCATGTAAGGATCCTCAAACTCTTCATTTTTTAGCTATTTTTATGGAAGCATTTTTCAGTTAGATGACCACAATAAGTCAGGGTATAAAATTTCTTCAAACTAATGGAAAGTTGCTTTTCAGAGGTTACTGTCACTTTGACATCCATTTTGCTGCCATTAAATGCAGCAGAGTTTTGAGGCTTTACTTGTCTGAGACAAGCTCTTGGAGTGGCAAAAATAGACAGTGATTTTTTGCCTTTAAATCTTTTGGGTGGCTTTAGTATCTTGTGGCAGTTAGCTTTTCAGAAAGCTAAGAAGGAATGGAAATACCGACTGGGATACTTAACAAGTTCCTGTACTTGTCAAATATGAGAAATAGTTTCCTTTTTTAGCTTTTGCATACTGCAGTGTTACACAGGATCACAATATGGTGGTTCTGAATTTCAAAGGGTAGTATCAACACATTGTGAAGTTGAAAATGCAGAATCTTTGGTTCCCATGGCTGCAGTAATGTGTGAGTGGAAAGAAATGCTAAATGTTTTCCCTGGTGGTGCCCATCCTATTTTACTCTGATGGAGGTTCTTGAGAGGCAACCTGTTATTGTGGGCTACTCTTCAAACGTATAAACCTTTCAGATGCTTTAATTGGTGGTTTTCTAGGCAGTTGCACAAACCAATAGTTTAGCAGAACATATTGCAGTGTTCTATTCCTGTAGAAAATGTTGATGAAAGGACTGATGGTTGTTAAGTCTGAGCCTGACCAGTTAGTAAAGACATTTTTAGTTAGTATCACAGTGAATCTGTCAAGTATTTGTTTAGGACCTTCAGATGCGTTTTACTCCTGTACTGCACCCACATGTTATTAATGCATGGTGTACTTTATTGTATGGCTCAATTTTTTCTTTTTTTTTTTTCTTTTAAGAATATGGTTAAGCCCTTTATATCCAAGGCTACCTAAGGGAGCATCTGGTACTGCTGGTGAATCTGCAACTAATTTTAAATCTGACCTAATAAGCTACTTGGCAGCTTACAGTTCTCCTGCACTCAAGGAATGGATAGATCTGATTCAAGAACATGATTTATCAGAAACAAGGTATATATAATCTTAAGGATTTTGTGACTTGCATTGTGGGCTTTTTCTTTTTTTTTTTCTAAAAATTAGATATCTGTGTTAGGATCTGTTAGACCTTGTGCTTATTTTGTAAGGTACTCCTGTTTCAGGCTTGAGTGTTCAAACATGTGGTTTTAAAATGTGGTTTTAAAAAAATTCTCTTATGTAGATTATGTCAAATAGACCAACTTCTAGTTTTATAAGGATGCGTTTTGAAAGAAAAAAGAAAGGTGCACTAGCAGCAACTTCACAGAAGGTAGCTGTAAAGTAATAAGGACTTGGTTTCATTTAAGCCAGTCTGGCTCAAGTATTTACTCCAGTAATATTAGCAGTGGGAAAAAAACCTGTATTTTGTAGGGTTTGTCATGTAAGAGAGAGCATAAAAGTAAAGGTTACTGGAATGAGGACTCAGTTCAGAATAGGCTTCTGTTTGTAACGCAGAGTTTAATCAACTTACATATCTATAGAATTTTGGTTTGGTTTTGGTGGTCAATGTTGTGCCTAACTGGTCTTGGAATAGTCTTCTCTAATATCACATGGCTGATATTACTTAAAAATAATTCAGGATGCTTAATTTACTTCTAATAAGTAGTTGTACTAAAAGATGAGCATTTACTTCAGAAAGTGTAAATCGCCCTGGCAACTTGATTGCTGTTTTATACTCTGAACAAAAATTGTTGAAAAGAATTGCTGAAAATGGTCACATACTGTGGTGGTAATAGAGACTGAAACCTTGTCTAGTTTATACATTAAAAACTGCTTTTATCTTTACACAGAGTCTTTAAAGAGTGGAGGGAGTAAAAAAAAAAAAAGTACTTTATAATCAGCTGAGCTAACAGCTGCTCTGATTGCATTGATATCAGCATGAGTTTAAACAGATGAGTTGAGCCTTAGCTGATAGGAATTTATGCATATGGTAGGAAAATCACTTGTTTGGATAAGGATTGCCATTTGATGTGCAGTAGGGGGCATTCAGCCATGAATAAAGGCAGGCATGAGATATATGCAGTAGGGATCACCTTCTTAAAGCGTCTGTTTGTTGTGACTTTAGGCAGGTCTCTTCCCTGTTTTCAGAGAATAGTCAAATAGGTTACTAAACCCATTATTAGGAAGTGTTGGAAAAGCTGTACCATTAGATGCCCAAATGAAAACTCATACCTGAATCTGCTGATTTGGATGTAGCAGTAGATTGGCTTTACTCAAAATTATGTGCCCAGTTATGTGCCAAATGAGCTATTTGTGTGTATTGCTGGCATCATCTGTCTCCTGCATTTTTGCACACTGAAAAAGATCTAGTTCTTTTCTCTGCTGTAGAACAGCCTGGTGATGTATGATGGCCATACAGGAGGCTGATAATAAATTATACAGCTGAAAATCCACTTTTCTTTGTATTATAAATCCCATGTGAGACATTAAATATTTCTGGTTGCCCTTGAGTGTTCAATCTTGCTGCTAAGTTTTACTTAAATATCTTGCTGCTTTAAAACCAAAGCACTTGAGATCTACAACATCTGTTGTTTTTTTTCTATTTTTAGAGTGTTTCTGCTTGGTTCTACCCCTGGACGATATCAAGGCAGTGATAAAGAAAAGTGGGGCCATCTTAGGCTCAGAAAGGTACCAAAACTGCAACTTTTATTGTTAATATCTTTTAAAATGTAAATAGAATTTTGGACTGAATTATTCTTCAGTTCCTTCTGGGTTTTCCAGTTGTCATCATCAGTATTTTAATACATATATAAGCTTGCAACTTAGAATTTAACTTAATCTGTCTACTGATGAAAAATACAATAAAAAATGTGTTTATAAGTACATTAGCAATAAAAAAAGACTAATGAGAATCTCCATCATTTATTGGATGCACAGAGGGACATTGTGACAAAGGATGAGGCAAAGGCTGAGGTGCTTGATGCCTTCTTTGCCTCTGTCTTTAATAGCAGGACCTGTACTCCATGTGTTCAGCTCCCCAAGCTGGAAGACAGGGACAGAGAGTGGAATGAAACCCCCATAACCCAGGAGGACCTGGTCAATGACCTGCTGCAACACTGAAATGTGCACAAGTCCGTGGGACCAAATGGGATCCACTGAGGGAGCTGGGAAAAGTGCTCATTAAGCCACTTTCAATCATTTATCAGCTGTTCTGGCTAACTGAGGAGATCCCAGTTGACTGGATACCCAGGTCATTAGGCCCAATCAGCATGATTATGAAAGGCAGGTCCTTCTTGGCTAACCTGATCTCCTTCTGCGGCAGCCTAGTGGGTCAGGGAAGGGCTGTGGATGTTGTCTACATGAACACTAAGTAAAACCTTCATACAGAATTCTCCTGGAGAAACTGACTGCTCCTGGTCTGGATGGGTGCACTCATTGCTGGGTAGAAAATTGGTTAGATGGCAAATCTCAGAGAGTGGTGAATGGAGTTATACCCAGCTGGCAGACAGTCACAAGTGGTTTTCCCCAGGGCTCCTTATTGAGCCCACCAAGTTGGAGGGGAGTGTTGATCTGCTGGAGGGTAGGAAGGTTCTACAGAGGGATCTGGACAGGCTGGATGGATGAGTGGAGACCAGCTGTGTGAGATTCAACAAGACCGTGCGCCAGGTTTTGTATTTGAGTCACAGCAACCCCAAATAGCACTACAGGCTGGGGGCAGAGTGGCTGGAAAGCTGCCTGGTGGAAAAGGACCTGGGGGTGCTAGTTGACAGCAGATGGACATGAGCCAGTGTGTGGCCAAGAGGGCCAGTGGCATCCTGGCCAGTGTCAGCAATAGTGTGGCCAGCAGGACCAGGACAAAGATTGTCCCCTGTACTGAGCACTGGTGAGGCCACACCTCAAGTGCTGTGTTTTGGGCCTCTTATGACAAGAAAGACATTGAAGTGTGAAGGCTGGAGTGTGTCCAGAGAAGGGCAGCAGAGCTGGCAAAGGGTCTGGACCATGGTGCTGATGAGAAGCAGCTCAGGGAGTTGGAGGTGTTCAGCCTGGAGAAAAAAGAGCTCAGGAAGACCATATTGCTCTCTGCAGCTACTTGAAAGGAGGTTGTACTTGAGGGGGGTTGGTTTCTTCTCCCCAGTAACAAGTGATAGGACAAGAGGAAATGGCCTCAAGTTGAGCCAGGGGAAATAAAGTTTGGATATTAAGAAAAATTGTGAACTCTCTTGCCTTTAGAAATCTTATGTTTATTTAGGTACATAAAGCTGTAATGATAAATCTTCAAGATTGCATATATCAAGTTTGCATGGACCCTTCTTTTTTTTGGTTTTTTTTTTATTTCTTGTTGTTGTTTTTCAGAATTTATGGGGTATTGCATGTCATCTATTAAATGCTTCTCATAATTTAAAAATTTTTAACCTACACCTCCTGCTGAAATGGCATTATTTCAAATACTGTCATGAATTTTATATGAAAATCTAATGCAGTCTGTGGCAAACTTCTGTGACATACAGAATATTTATGTATCACATTGCTTTTCAACATGAGGTTACTTTTATGGATATCCCTTTGCTCATTAAGAGCTTGTCCTTTCTGGTGTACCTTGTCTGATATTTTTTGCCTATTTAGACATAGAATGACAAAAAAATTAAACAGAAAAAGCTTGTAAGGGGGAAAGATGATCTTGTGGCAGATGTTTCTATGATTTAAAAAGGTTTTTAGTGACAATGCAGATAGACCTGATGATACTAACACTAATGACTGAAGCCATTAGATTGTATGTTTTCTCTAAAGTGGGGTAAAGGTGGCAACTACATGCAATTTAATATCTGTCTATATCAATCTGTTTTTAATGTGACTTTAAATTCCATTCACAGCTGAAGAACTCTTCTAAAAGGATCATTTCAGTTTTCTCCTCAATTGTTCTTTTTTCCCCTCTTATTGTAGACTTCTATTGTAGCTGAGTGTCATGGCTTTAGGATACAAGAGGAATTTTATGGCCAACAACCACCAAATATGAAAAATATTTAGTTGTTTTATTTGTTGGAACTTCTGAAACTAATGTTTCATGATTTTAGAAAGAGCTGTTAACATTCTTTTCACCCATTATTTAATGGTTGGTTTGGTGCTTTTGGATAAAATTTGTGATGTTTAATCTTCTCTTGAAGTGAGTTTATTTGGAAAGCCTGATGATTTTTTTAAATTGCAAAGTTAAATATGTAGTATGAATGTTAATCTCCCTCATTATCCGAAGTAAATTATAGAGGATTTATTATATCAAAAGTGATATCAAACTGATTAAGGTATTCTCTGTGTGTTGAGGTCTAACAGTGTTTTAATTCCCCTCACCAGCTTTTGAAGGAGCATGCTGTGTCAATACCAGCACAGGAATCCTGGCCTCTTGTTGGACAGTTCTCAAGCATCGGTTCACTGGGAGCTGATGGGTCCAAGTGGCTGTGCTCAGAGTTCCAGGAGAGCCTGGTGGCTGCAGGCAGCAGTGTGACAACTTTCCGTAAATGTGATGTCCCAATTCGTTTGGTATGTCTTTTAAATGCTGGTGACCTTTATTTAACACTTAATCATTTGTTTTGGAAATCGTAGTCATTGTTTTCCTTTTAACTTTTGGAAGACAGTAATGGAGTTTTCATGATGAAATTATATATATATGCCACTTAAAGCCATTTAGCTGTGTGTGCTTTGCTATAAAAGTGTACCATAATTTCCATCTGCATGACACTAGATTTATATCATCTCATCAAAATTATCTTCTCATTCTGTAGCTCGTCTTCCATTGGGTTTTGTAGATGCAGCTGTTTTTCCTGCTGAGATGTAGCTGAATCCTTAGTCATTAATACCTTTGGTTATTAGCAGAATTAAGGGGAGAAGTAGAAAAGTTTGTGGCAGGAGTTTGTTAAATTAAGGAAAAATTATGGTCAAACTATGCCTTTACCATGTGCTAATTGCCCCTGCATACTCGTATCTTGTATTTGGGGTGTGAGACTAAAATATCATCAAATACTGTTAAAAACTACCTTTGGATGCTGTGGAAGTGGCTGAAGCAGTATTACCTGAGACTTGCTAGCTAGACTTTGGTTAGCTCTGTAAGAGTGATAAAAATATTAGACTTTCTGTGTTATTTGCGCAGTTGTAGTTGTAGGCTGCAGTGTAAATTTATTTCTTAAAAAAATGAGGCTTTTAATATTTATTTTTTCTCAAGTTTTCTTTAAGTGTTTGTTTGAAAATTAACAGCTTGTCTATTCAGAACTGTATTATTAAAGCTACTTTTTGTTCTACCTCCATGAAGGTTTATCCTACTGTGAACAATGTGAGGCAAAGTCTAGAAGGCTATCCCGGTAAGCAGATGAATCCTCATTTATTTGCTTTTTGTCATCATAATATCCTGCAAAATCACTTCAGTGGTTTATGTTAAATGAACATGAAGTTCTCATCTTGCTGATAATGTAATAGAATAGGTGGCGGTAGAATCTTCCTGCTTTTGCTGGAGCTCTGACTCCTGTTGTGATTGAATAGATAAGGTTTCATGGGCATTGGTTTGTAACATTTATCTGTTCTAGCCATGTTCATATGTCACTGTATAGGAAAACAACAGCTCCTGCCCACTGCTCTTACTCCAGTCGTAATTTCATTTTGGCAGAAAATTCATGTTTGAGTGCTTTGAGTTCTCCTTCTGTTTTGATTGTAATGTCATTCTGCACATCAGATACAATGGAGGCTAAGGTGTTATTGGTCTTTCTTTTTTAATATTGTAATATACAACTGTTCTATTCGTTATTCCCATGTTTATTTTCATTAAGTCATATTTGTAAAACCATAGCCCCAGCCAACCTGGAACAGGAATGAGTGCTGTAGTATTCTGATACAGGGAAGCTTCTGTTACTCAAAAACAGGTCTTCAAAAGGTCAAGGCAATTGGAAGAGATTCATGAGTACTGAAAGAAAAGAATTCTTTCCTGTCTTTAGCAAGGGTAAGAAGAAGGATCTGGGGACCCATAGGCCTGCCAGCCTCACCTTGATCACTAGGAAGGAAATGGAACAAGGAATCCTGGAAATATTTCCAAACATATGATGGAAAAAAGAAGGTGACTCGGAGTAGTCAGCATAGATTTTTAAAGGAGAAATTATGCCTAATTAACCTGATGGCTTTCTATGATAAGTGGTTTGATGAATGAGGGAGTACCCCTAGGTGTTGTTTAGCTTACCTTTGTCTTTAAAAACTGTCATCGCTAACATCTTTACAATGATGTGATTAAGTACAGGCTGGATGAGCAGGAAGTGGGGCAGATTGGAAACTGGCTGAGTTGCCAGGCTTCAGAAGCTGAGAGTGTTGGCAGCAGGAGAATCAGCCACTAGTGGTGGCATATGCCAAGCACTGGATACTGGGGTTAATGTCTTCATCAGTGACCTGGATGGTGGGGCAGAATACACCTGGGGGGAGTTTCCAAGTAATGCAGACTGGGGAGGAGTGTTCGATGTATTGGATGATCGTGCAGTCAGTCAGAGGAACTCTGCAGGCTGGAGAAATAAGCAGACTTCAACCTCGGGCAGTGCGAGGTACTGAGCTGGGGCAAGAGTAACCCCCGGGCACGAGTGAACGCTGGGGGTTAACCAGAGGTGAACAGCTTTGCAGAAAAAGATCAGGAAGTGCTGATGGTCACTAAGCTGAAGATGAACCAGCAATGCACCCTTGTAGCAAGAAGGCCAGCAGAATCCTGGGCTGTATCAGGAAGTACATTGCCAGGAAGTGATCTGTCCTCTCTATTTGGCACTGGTGAGACCACTTCTGGAGTCCTGTGTCCAGTTGTTGACTTCATAGTACAATACAGATATGGACATACTGAACCAAAGTACTGCAGAAAGCTGCAAAGATGATTAAGGGATTGGAGCATCTGTCATAGAAGGAGAGGCTGAGAGAGCTGGATAATTCTTGGAACTTGGAGAAGAATGCTTTCCTGGGAAAACTTATGAGGGCATATAAAGTAAGAGAAGATGCAAAGTAGAGGCAGATGCTTTGTGTGGTGACCAGGGAGAGAACAAAAGACAATGTATAACATGGGAATCTCCCTGTATCTCAATTTATCCTTACAGCAAAATTATTTTCTGATGTTTAAATGGAATAGGTTGCTCATAGGGGCTGTAGAGTCTCTGTTTTTTAACATACTCAAAATGTGACAGGACAGTGTACTGAATAGTGTGCTCTTCTCAACCCCATTTTGAGCGGAGTTACTCTAGATGATCTCCAACTTCAACCTTTCAGGAATTCTTTGGCTTTGCTGAATCATTGAAAGTGTTCCTGTTCCAAGCTATATAGGATGCCTATGCTCCTAGGCATGACAGTAGCTTTTGAATTCTAGCAGCTAGTGGATTTTGAACATGGAGCTAGCATGAATGTTTTCAGAAGTTCTTGTCTTTCCTCTGGTTAGTGTTTGGACATATGTAGAAATTGCAGCCAGAGAATTTATAGATATCTCTGGTTCCCAGAATTAAATAACGGTGTCTTTAAATAGATCTGGTTATCTACAGCCCAGTGACTTGTTACTGTAATTTCTTTGCTGTTGTGAAATAAGTTGGTGTCATGGTTTAGCATAGCTTGGTTTCTAGTTAAAGAGAAAAAATGCATCAGTTACAGAAGTGATTCTCTGTGAAGACTGCTGACCCAGCTTCCTCCAGACCTAACAGAACAAATCAGCTGGCAAATTTTGAATTTTGACACATTGTAAAACCACTCAGAAAGCTATACACGCCTCTGTGAAGACCTTTGAAATAAATGAACAATTCTGGGAAAAGCTCTCTTGCTTCTGGCCTTTAGACAGGTAACTGGCTTGGCCCGCCCGGCTGCCCTGCACGGCCGGCCAGGGCTGGGGCTGAGCCCTGCTCTGCTGCAGTGCTGGCCAGGTCAGCCCATGGCTCAGCTCGGCTGACATTTCTGCCTCTGCTGGGCCATGCCACCAGGACCATCCCATGCGCCCGGGATGAGCGGTGGGAGCATCCCCGTGGTCGGTGCTGTGGGCGGCCCCGAGGCCAGGAGTGGCTGGGGCTGGGAGTGATCGCTGCCAGTCTGGTCCAGGAGTGGCCTTGTGGGCAGCAGCCATGATAACCAGCTATCTCAGCATGGCTTGCAGTGAACTTCATTTGCTTAGCAATATTTAGCCAGCTGTGCTGCAGACAGAAGGACAAAGGCAGCACTGGCAGTTTTTTTGGTTTTTTCTTCTGGCACCCAGCATGAAGGAAAGGCGCTGGCTTGAAGGGCTGGCACTGGCAGCCAGCACAGCTTGTGCAGTGCTGGCAGGGACCATGTGATCAGCAGCGAGAGACTCAGCGATTCCTCAACTGCAGAGCCTGGATGAGACCAACCTTTTTACAAAAACTGTTTCAATTGATAAAGCTTGAGAACAAATGAACCTATGAACACCAATTCTCTCCTGAATCAGGAAAAGGAAAGGGTGAAGACATGTAAAGAAAACAACACGGGACACTGAGGTCAGTGAAGGAGTCAAATTCTAGATGGGAGGAGATTGAGGAGATGCCTTAGTCTTGGGCTGAACATCTCTTGTGAAGCTATGGTGAAGAGATAATTGATACATCAGACTTTTGTTTTTTCCCTGTAACTCATGAAATGTATTGGGGCAATGTAGCCTTCTAACCACAGCCATGAGCAGAGGCACCCGTGCTGAAGTAAGCAGATGTTGAAGTAGGTGTAATCCAGTGAGAAGTTTGGACAGAGAGATATGAGTGATAAAGATGCTTTGCCCTCAGGGAGGAAGAAGACTACCTCTGTTCCCAGAGATGGATGAGAAGAACTTTAATTTTTATGCTACAACAGCTCATCCTTAAAATAGTGCCCCATGAGTTGACATGGCCCATGAAAGCAGCTGTGGGAAAGCTGCAAGGCATGGGAGGGGCTTTGACACTGCAAGCGGATTTTCCTTTCCTGGGTAGCTGATTGGGTGTGACATTAAAGCCATAAGAGAGCTGTTTCTTTTGGAGAAGTCTCCATGGCATGGCAAGAGAGACTTTTCTCCCTAAGAGAACTGAAGAAGGATATTTTAGAGGTGGCAAACTGACTTGAAGTCCCAGGTCTTGTCTTTTTACATTGTCAGTGGGAAAGAAAAGAGCGTGTGGGGGAAGGAGAAGTGTTCTGCAGGTTATTTTGATTTCTTATTATTTTTCTTTTAATTCTGTTAATGAAGTTTTCTTTATACCCTTTAAAGGTTGAGCCTGCTTTGCTTTCTTCCTAGTCCTTATCTCACAGCAGCAAAGGAGTAAATAATTCTAGTGGGTGAGACCTACTACACTTGGTGAATTACATGACTGTGTTGTTGCAAATTAGTGCATTCCTGAGAGCAGCAAAGCTTTTGTAATGAGTTCTTTTGGTGTCTTCAAGGACATGTTGAATACAGTAGGCTTTGCATCATGCTTTTACTACACAACACTAATATAATTCAGTATGCCTGGCTGATTCTTCCTAAATCCATTTCAAGAAATCACAATGTGCATTAGCCAAAGGCCAAATCAATACAAATATAATTTCATCATAGAAGTTCTTTTTAAAATAACATTGTTTGGGATTTGGAAGGTTTATTCTTTCTTCTGAAAGCTGCTTGATTTACTTTCTCTAGCTTGTATGGGTAGTGATTCCAATCTGTTGATATCAAGTAGTATGATATAAAAAAAACTACCCATAGTTCTCCCTATGTACAGTTTCTGATTTTCCTAGTGTAAATGTGCTGTGTAGCATTTAGGAACTTGCTAAATTATAAGAATGGAAAGGACCCCAGCAAGTATATACCATTTTATACTACTGGAGAACTTAATTTCCCGAAAGTAGCTCATGAAATTAGGACAGATAGCTTATTCCCTGAGATGCTTGCTGCTTTTAGAATGTCTTTCAAAAAACAAATGTATATGTTCTGGTTTTTTCCTTAAGCTGGTGGCTCACTTCCGTACAGTGTACAGACAGCACAGAAACAGCTGTGGTTGCATTCCTATTTTCAGTAAGTAGAACTCAATTCTTTGGTTTTTTTTTTTTTATTTCAGACTGTGTGCTTAAAGTTACAGTGCTGTAACATTTGAGTGTTAAAAGCAAGTAAGTGGAAGTGGTTACAAGTATGATATTCCTAAACTCCTTAAAATAAAAGCCATTAGTTCTTTATCTTCTGGGTCTTATCTCCAACAGTTGGTAGAAAACATGCTGTTTACCTCTAAAAATTATGTGGGATAATGTTGCTACTGGATTTAGGTTTCTGTAAACTTTTATATAATGTTTCCTTCTCTGAATAGAAATAATGTTACTCTTTTTTTTTTTTTAGCTTCCAGTTGTATTACACTTTCCCCACTTGTGCCTCTGTATTAATGGGATTTCAACTGAGCCACAACAGGATTAGGAAGGCTTTTTTTGGTGGTCGCTTTATTTTTTTTCTTCTTAGTACAGCAGTCCTGCTGCAAAAATTGTCAGTCCCTTGTGGCAATATCTTTTGTTAAAGATGCCTGACATTTTCTATTAAGAATTTCTATTTCCATATGCTACTAGTTGTGCCAAATTCTAACAGTCTGACATGTTCCATGCCAGATATCTCCCTCAGGCTGAATCGTTAAAAACTTATGCATGTTTAGAGAACAATGGCAAAAGTTGTTTTGCAAAGATCAAAAAAAAATTAATAGAACTTGTAACCTCTTACAAGACCACAACTTCCCATTCCTTTCATCAGAAACTTTTAACTCTTCTGGACGGAAGTTGCTCTGGTAAGAAAATTTAGTAAGTAAGAATGTGTTCAGTTGGATGTATATTCAGGGGACTGAAACAGAATTGCTACTGGTAGAGAGCATCCTCCATTCTAGAGTGAAGGGGATTGCTGTTGTGAACCTTGCTGGTCAATGTCTGAGGAATGGAACTCAGGCAGAAAGCATGTGAGGCTTTGTCTCCTGCCTTTAAACTGTGTCCTCTGAACACATTCAGCAAAGGAAGAAAGCTGCAATCAACTTGTTCAAGATTGTTCAGTCGTGATTCAAAAGAAAAAAAAAAATCATCAATCTGGGGGTGTTTGTGCAGTCTTAATTTGGTTTCTGTAGTCATACCTCATGAGAATCTTACTAGAAAAAAGATGTAACCTTTTTTCAGTTAGTCTCTTATTTAGTACACAGAATGTTACTTAATAATGATATAATTCATTGATTTATTCCTTTTCAATGAGAAAACGCCCACATAGCTATCTCCTTGGACATACAGGGACCTGCTCTGGCAGCAAAAGAGCTGGTTCAAGTTCATCTATGGAATTGGCTGCAGATGGCAGTGGCCCTGCATGATTGCTCTGTAGTGACTACCCAGATGCAGGCCCTTACCCTGCCATAATGCAGGACAGTAGCCCTGGACAGAGCTGGCATGTAAACTCACCATAGGGCGGGAGACAGACTGCACCTTTTTATCTGTGGAACCTGGGATACACAGAAAACAGCAGGTTTCACTAGATGTAAATACAAGATGACCTGTTGGAAAGACTTGCTATAATGCAAATCTTTGGGCAGTGGAGGGATTAGAGGAATTTAGAAAATTCTTCTTCCAGCTGGAAAATAGTATGAAACCAGCAGGAAATTAGGGATTCTACCAAAGCTGCAAGGAAAAAAAAAAAAATGAGTCTTTTATGCTTACAGTAAAGGAAAATGAATAACTCATTTTTGCAAGCAGGGAGAGATTAATGGAGTTGAAAGATGATGTCCTGCAGCCTCTCAACTGAAGAGGCAGGATGTCTTCCCCAGGCACGTGACTTTTTATAATGTCTGTGGGCTGTGTTTTTCTCTTCTGCCAGTTGAGTCTGTTTAATCTATAATACAGCTCAGAACTTTAATTTTTTAAAAAAATAGTGTGACTAAATATTGCTTTTACTTTTCTGATTGTAGCAAATGATGACTAAACTGCTTTGTTAGATTAGCTACTGTGTAAACAGCAATTTGTGGAGTTTTCTCTCTGGTATTATTGCTTGTTTTTCCTTTCAATATTACCAGTTTATGAGGACAGATTTGCAGTTATTTATAATTGCTGCTTTCAAAACATTTGATCAGCTTTAACAGTAGATAAAGTATTGTATTTTGACATTCCTTTTAGTTGATTGGCTTTTAATACAATGTGCCTTATGTTTGTGCAGTTAGTTTGTCAAATATTTATTTTCAAAGAATGGAAGAAGTTGGTTTGACAAGAGTTTGTTTGACATATGGCTGACAAGTCCACATGATTATTGTGTTAAAGCTTTGCATGTTCTTCAGATTTATAAAGTTTTGAATAAGTTTTGTGTTTTCTTCTCAGTTTGCAGAAGTACAGTGTTGTTCCCCTAAAATCATAAAATATGAGAGACAGAACATCTACACAGAGATCATAAGTGTTCTCTTAGGTTGAAACTAATGGTATGAGTTGTTTTAATTTGTCTCAAGCCTTCTTGCCAGTATCTTAAGATAGAAAATTCTTTCAGTATTTGAAGTAATACAACTAAATGCTGAAAGAGGTGGTGTTGTAGAAAATTAGTTATTCCTGTCTCTGTTTATGAATTGGATATGTCTGTACAGTTCAATTTCCAGGACTTAGTGATGGCTTAGTCCTGGCCTGCAGCTCAGCACCACAAAGCCACTTACTTGGGCTCCCCCACCCTCCTTCCTACCCCCCTAGTTAGATAGGGGAGAGAATCCTAAGAGTAAAATGGGAAAGCTTGTGGGTTGAAATAAAGACAATTTATTAATAAAGCAAAGCAAAATTAGTTGGTTTACCCCACCCTGTGGGCAGGCAGGTGTTCAGTCAACCCCAGGAAGATAGTGCTCCATCATGCCTAATGGTTGCTTGAGAAGATAAAGGCCATCACTCTGAATGACCCCCCCATCACTATTTCTTCCCTCAGCTTCATGTCCTGGGCATAGTGGTGTATGGTCTGGAATATCCCTTTGGTCAGCTGGAGTCAGCTGTCCTGCCTGTGTCCCCTCCCAGCCTATTTGCTGGTGGGGTGGTGTGACAGCTGAAATATCTGTGTGTTTGTGCTGTTTCTAGCACAAATCCAAACATAGCCCCATACTAGCCAGTATGAAGAAACTTAACTCTGTCCCTGCCAAAACTAGCATGCATTTTCCCCTTTTAATCCTTACATGTTTGTGCTGTCCTACTAGGGAAAACATGGCCAAAATATATTTTCCCCTTTCTGATTTTAACTTTCGAAAATAGGAATTTCAATCACTTTAGATGAAATCAAACTGCAGTTAGAGTACTGTAGGTAATAGATAGAAGTGGTATTACTCTTGCTAAGGCACGCTACTTGTATCTGTCTTAAGATAAGGAGGCAAAAAGGCAGTAGACTGAGATAGTATCTCAGAATAACTGCAGTTAGTGGTGAGGGGAGAAGTTTGTCCCAGGGTAAAGCAGTGAGGTAAATCTAAAGAAAATCAATTTTAAATTCCTAGTTCTACTTTTTATTCCTGGTTTTCATTTCTACAATTTTATTGGAGTTACCTAAGTATTTTTGTCTCATAAACTTGAAGATGCTTGTCTAAACTGTCAGTTGTGAGAGAAAAGCTATTAACCAGGGTGGTTGAGTCATGACTCAGCCTTACAGTTTGTATGTTTGGGAAGTGTGGAGTTTGTAGGGGAAGAAGAGTTTAGTCAGCTAATTCTGTATCATATATATCTTCATCTGTCCTATAGGAAGATGCTTTGATGTGGCTTGCATCAAAACATAAAGAAGTCTGGTTTGCATCAAATGTGCAGAATCTTTCAGCTCTTACCCTTTAAAGAGTACAGGACCAGTTCTCAGAGGTTTTTTTTCCTTGATCGGGGAGATAGGGTTGTTAAAGTAACTAGGTTTTCACCCATGAAATACAAAGCCTCTTAATTTTAAATGCACTGTATGTAAGTGTTAGTCCTGAAAGTCAACATAGGTAAATAATTCCAGCCCTTCCAAGTCAGTCTGCTCAGGCTTTTAGAGGGGCACAGTGCACTTAAGTTTTTCAGAGTTAATTGATTCTTTTTGATATGCATATTAGAATAGAATGCTAAGTTAGGGAAGCAGGATTGTGACAACTGAAACCAGTCTTCCTTCAAATCTGGGGAAAGAAATGTCTCTGAGTGAAGAAAGGTGTGTTAAGAGGCTTTCTTCCTGAATTTGAGTGAGGACTTACAGCTGTGAACATATAAAGTGCTTCTTAATGCTGTGACTACATACTTTCAGTTAAGTACATATATTTACTGCTTGCTTACACTTTAGTACTGTAATATTGGTGCTGAATCAATCCATCAATGACTTGTTATTTTAATCTAGTTTTTTTAATATGCACATGGATATGATCTTTCTTCTCTTAAGCCCTCAAATTTCTCAGTGGCTTAGAGGCACAGAAGGGGGAAGAGGAAGAATAGCAGCAACAAACTACCAGTTGCTCCCTGCCTTTATGTCATGGATAATAAATTGTAGTAAACTCAGAATTCTGTGAGGTTTAGTTTGGTGCCAAACTCAGGTGCTTGAAGTCATAACCATTGATAGGCTTCAAAGAACATGTATTGTCCAGAAGTTTAGACTTAGTTCCTTGAGTGCTATCTGGAACAGAGAAATGGAAAAAACTTGTTAGGAGACCCTGACACACTGAGGAGAATATCTCTCTGGGCTGGTTCTAGGGGAAAAAAACCTTCCCTTCTGACTTCTAGTAGAATTGTTAACAGTTCAGTTAAATGTGGTATTTTAAGATTTTCTCTAGGACAAGTATTGAGTGTGACAAGTATAAGTAGTGTTCCTGAAATCATGGCACTGTTGTATGGTATTTTTTAGACCTCAAAATAAAACCATATATGAAAAGAATTCCTTTTGCTTTTCTAGCAAATGGTCAGCAGAAGTCACGGGTCGAACTCATGCTATGCCTCACATTAAGACTTACATGCGACTCTCTCCTGACTTCCAGAAGATTGCTTGGTTCTTGGTAACAAGGTAAACATCTAACCAGTACAGCTCTCACTTAAGAGCTTTATATATGGGGTTTTTTTGTCAGCTGCAGGCCCAGGTGAGTTACTTCCATAACCCACATAATACTTCAATTAGTGATACAAATTTTTGTCCATATTTAATGTTTCTCCATTGCATTGCCCCATTCGAGGCTGCATGTAGAAATTATTATGTCAGAAACAGTTGATAATCACACTAAAATCTTGTCTGAGTTGTGACGGCCAGTTTTGGGGTTCAACACCAGCTCAAGCGATAAATATTTTTAAATTTGGGTTAAGTTTCTTTAGGATATGGTGTGCTATAGTATGAAAGTGCTGGTTTCTATGTTTCTACGTTTGGGTTAGCTGAAGCTGTACTTGGGTGCCCTACTGTAATAAAACATACAGACACATAGAATTTGGAATCTGATCTTTTGTCAGATTGAGTTGTTTAGCAGCCTGCCTTGAAGTATAAGCTTTATATTTCTGTTGTTTAGTTGTTAAAAAAGCCAGAAAAGGAAGAAAGAATTTCTTGACTTGAAGGGAAAATTACTTGTAAATGAAAAATACAAATATGTTTCAGTTTTTATGCAACCCTATATTCTACAGATTATGATCTGTCCTTACTCTTAAATGCGCAGTTACTTTAATATTTTTTCTCTTTATATTTGGTCTCTTTAAATTTCATTACTCATTTATGCTGTTGCTTGCAGTAGGGGTAATGATTCGTGTGCTTTTTAAAAGGTTTTAAGTCATTTAAATGTGGTGCTCACTCCACCTAATACAGAAATTCATGATTGCTTCATTTTCTTCTCATGTTTCTTCTCTTCCACCATTTGCTGTTACCAAATAGCATCCAGTATGTCCATCAGTTGAAACATAAGGTGTAAATTTTGTATTGTGCTGTAGAAGTAGGTTTTGACAACAGAATTGCATAAATTTTTGACTCCCAAATTGATCTACTTTATAGTAGATACTGATGAAAGATTAAATACAGCATGGTGCTGAATAGCTAATTGAAATAAAACCTCTCTGATAAGTATTTGTTATCGTAAATACATCCAAGAACAAAATGCCAAGAGCAAAAGATACTGTTTAACACTCTATACTAAAATGTAAAAGCAAACCCACTCTGTACTGGATGTATTGTAACTAGTCCTAACTGAGCTAGCCTTTAATCTTCTTAAGTCATCAAATTGAGGCTATTTACCAGTACCAAATTCCTTTCTGAAATATGCAGAGAAGATTCAAAAGGCTGAATTTCTCTTGTAGATCTGTATGACAGAAATAGTCTTGTATAATTATCCACATGTGTTGTATGAATGCCTTTCTACATATTGTCTCTGTTGCTCCCACTATGCTATAAAAATAGCAATAGGGAATAACAACCAAGTCACTTTTTGTGAGAAGACTCTTCTGATTGAATTTAAGTTCTCCTGCTAGAAGGACATTGCTAGGCTATGTTATTTAAACCTTTTCTACATTGAAGATTGTGCCTCACTAAAATGCTTTGTTTCTTTTCACAGTGCCAATCTATCTAAAGCAGCCTGGGGAGCTCTGGAGAAAAATGGCAGCCAACTGATGATCCGTTCTTACGAACTTGGAGTTCTTTTCTTGCCTTCAGCATTTGTAAGTTCATAGTTCAAGCACAAATCCTGGGATATGATGAAAATCAGCAAATATTTATGAATACAAGCATAACTGAATAATCCCATCAGTAGGGTCTGTATTTCCAGATAAAAAAAGTTAAGAGGAAATAAAATTTGTGAGGTATTCATAGAGTCTTGTTTTCCTACACAGCAGGTATGGATTTGGTATTGCTGTGACTTTTTTGCTCTTACTGACAGGCAATAATATTTTGAAATTGTAACATTTACCTTAATGTTATTGGAAAGGATGATCGAATCTCTTCTCTTGTGCTTTTTAAAACTGGGCTGTGAGTGCATATTCACATAGAAGTAAGTTGTGTGTTGTAACTTGAGAAATGATTCCTAATCTTGCATCAGCTGCTGTTTTTGCTCATTCTCTGAACTGCACTTGCAGTCATGTGACTCTTAATATCAAGCTTCTTATTGATCTACACTTGCTGGTTTTTAGCCCTCTATGAAATCCTGTGGTAGAAAGTCCTTAATTGTACATTGTATTTAAAAAAAAAAGCTTCCCTTCTTTGTTTAGGTTGGGTTTTATCTATTACCTGATGGGGGGAGATGTAAGACATGGCTGATTCCTCCTCGTCTCTGATGAGCTGACAGTACCAAAATATTCTCAACACAAGCCATTCAGACTTCTCCCTGTGTGAAATTTCTTCTTTCCAGGGAAGAAACTGCAATTTTCTCTGAAAAAGTGTTCGTATGCTAAAAGTCCTTAGAAATATTTTGCTGATAAAGAGTATTTCCTAGATAATGTTCGCATAATGTTCTGTCATTTCTGCTGATTAGTAATGTAGTCCCAAATGAATATTTACTAATATTATGGCATTGTAAAAATGTTTGCCTACCCTAACTGGATAACTGTAGTCTCCTGAGATTGCATATTAAGGTTGATGGTTTCTGACTGCAGCTAAAGAATTCCTGTATCTGACTCTTGACATTTATAATGAGTTTGCATAGTAGTGAGGTCTCTTATATCATGAACCTTAGAGATATTTTTCTCCAGCATGGTTTATGTGGAAGAAAGTGTGTTTATCAGGGAGTGAAACAAGAAAAATCCTACAGTTTCTTTTAGTAGGAAGCATTGTTTTTATATAAATGAGGTCTAAAAAGAGAAAACACCATTTGTGTTAACAACTATTAATAACAGAATAATGAACATTGGGCAAACAAAGTTGTGCAAAAATTTGACTTTTAACAGCTACTGACCTGAAACGGATAAATTAATGTTCTTGGAAGTTGGGTACTCCAACTTCCAGTTGGCTATCTCTGGGTGTTGCCAGGCAAAGAATTTATGGTACTGGTATATTTGTACCTAGTAAATTATAGGCTTTGCATAAACTTAATTGATCACCAGATGATGCAGTCATGTAACTTTGTAACAGTCGTGTAACTTGAGTATTCTTTTTCTGGCTTTTCTGTGTATACTTCAGATGGGTAGAAAATCAGAAATATTTGAGTTAGTCTTTTTGCCAAGAATGGCCAATACCTGTTTTAGATCTTGCCAGTCTGCAAACTTTTCATTTAAAAAACCCCATTGAAACAACAAAAACCCCTCCCACTACTACCCCGTCCTCCAAACCCCCATGAGAAACATTTGGCTTGCATTCTATCCTGAATCTTGCATTCTACACAGGATTCTCTCTATATGCATTTTTATAAACTCCTTTTAAAGTACTGGAAGGCTGAAATGAGGAGTCATCTCTTCTCCAGGCTGAACAATCCCAACTTTCTCAGTGTGTCTTTGTAGGAGGGGTGCTCCAGCCCTCTGATGATCTTTGTGGCCCTTTTGTGGGCTTGCTGTAACAGGTCCATGCTGGGGACCCCAGAGCTGGATGCAGCACTCCAGGTGAGGTCTCATCAGAGCAGAGGAGCAGAATCCTCTCCCTTGCCCTGCTGGCCACACTGCTTTGGATGCAGCCCAGGACACAACTGGCTTTCTGGGCTGCAAGTGCATGTTGCCAGGTCATGTCTGGCCTGTACCCCAAGTCCTCCTCCACAGGGCTGCTCTCAGTGACTTCTCTCAGTCTGCGCTCCAGTCTGGGTTTGCCCTGACCCAGGTACAGCACCTTGCTCTCGGTTTTGTTGATGCTGATGAGGTTCTTGTGGGCCCGTTTCTTGAGCTTGTCCAGCTTCCTGTGGATGGCATTCCATCCTTCAGGTGTGTCAACTGCACCACTCAGCTTGGTGTCAACACAAGCTTGCTGAGGGAGCACTCAGTCCTGCTGTCTGTGTTATTGGTGGAGGTGCTGAAGAGCACCAGTCCCAAGACAGCATTGGAGGACATCACTTGTCACCAGCTTCCAGCTGGATATAGAACCATTGACCACAACTTTCTGTCTGTCTTCATTCCCCTAGTTGTACTGGCATCAGTGCTGAGTGGGTTCTTTATCCCTTAAACCAGCTCAGACTGGCCAAAACAAAACAGGACAGGTTTCCAAAGTCATTCCATGAACCAGCTCAATGTGATCAGGTGAGGACTAATGCAAGGAAGTAGGAAGGACAAATTCAAGGGGCAGAAAGGTGAGTGGGGAAATCATACTGAGGTATCTTTCTTTCAGCCTGGTTCTGGAACCAGAGCTTATGGAGAATGATGGTCCATGAAGTTTTGAATAGAAAATAGGAATAAATGGCTAGGATGTGGGTAAGAAAACATGATTTACAGTATGAAGTAGAGCCAAGCTTCCAGATCTTTCCCTTTTTGACACTCTGGTTACTTCAAAATAGCCATTGTTGGGGGAGTAGAAGGCTTTACTTTATTATATCAAAGGAGCACCTCAAAACTCAGTGGTCAAAAGCAGACACTTGTGGGAAAGTATAATGGCCAGGCATTTGTCATAGTTTGTCCCTGCATATTTCATGACTTAGAGGCCTATTCTGTGAGCATCTCTTGTCTGCTCTTAAATGTCTGTAGGCTTTTGGCAGTCTGCTCCGGCTGAGTTCCACAATGTAATAATGTCACATGAAGCAGTTCTGAAAGCCACTCATTTTAAGGTTTTTTCTTCTTGCACTGAAAGATGCAAGAACCATTTGATCCCTAATCATCCTTTTCATACCTCTCTTTCCAGACACCTTTATCTTTGTCTAGAATGATAAGTTCTTATCCTGCTCAATTGTTCCTAGGGGGCGGATTTTTTGATCACTTTTACTTTTCTCAATTTTTTTTCCCCTCTGTATCATTTGGAGGGGGAGGGTGGTAAGTATTGTGCTTAAAATGCAAATATGATTCTAGAGAAACTGATCCAGATATAAAACAATTACATAATGATGTTCTCAGGGTTCTCCTCACTGAGTCTGTTTGGCCTGCTGTGTTTTTACAAAGTGGTAACAGGTTAGCTAACCATGGTGTGAATACAATGCTTTCTCTCAGCAGCCCTCAACTCTCTTGTCTTTGTGAATTATAGAAAGCTCCTATGCTTTCTGTAATTTCTACAGCTTTTAGATGGCTGTACTAAAACCTGTCAGTGTGCGCAAGATAGTCTTATGTTTGAATTTCAGACCTCTCAGAGCACAACTTAATTGAAGCTCATTTAAAACTTGCAAGAATATATAACATATATTACATATTTTGGAATAGAATACTTAGTTCTTCTCCCAGTTTCCTACATATTGATAATTAATTTTGAAGACTGGCAACCAGAAGAGAGCAAGTCACCTGATTATCACTTGTATGTGATATCCCACGGTGTATGTGGGAGCAAAGCAGGGAGAGACACTGCAGCTGCTTTCCTTTCTTCACTGAGAAGTGTGTGCCTGCAGAGACTTGAGAGCAAGGAGGTAGTCAGACAGATACTGATACTGGGCTTATGTACATGCAGTTTTCTGATACTCAAGTTGCACTGCTTAGTTTATGAATTTCTTATGCATATGTCCTGCAGTTAACTGCATAAAAAGTGCTTCTTTGATAAGTTAGTCTGCTTGTCACACTGGTTCATTGTGGTTTTAGAATGCTTTGTGGCAGAGTAGTTGTAAGTGAAGATATCAGAGAACTGGGAATAGACTAAATTTTTTAGAAACAGAAATGCTTGTTTACAACTAAAGTTATGCAAAGTATAAACTCCGTGAAGTGCTTTCAAACATAACTGAGCTTTCTTAGGCCTTGAGGGACTCACCATGCTCTTGCTATCAGAATACTGAGTTAATGCTGCCAGTTTCTGATAGTTCTGTTTCTTTAGGTTATTTCGTGCAGTATTATCACATAATTCATGACATGTATTCTGGTAGAAGTTAAGACTTAGCATCATAGAATCACAGAATCATTTAGACAGGAAAAAGACCTTTAATCTCATGTAATCCAGCCATTAAAATATTCCTGGCAGTGATGGAAGTTGTGCCAGAAGAGACTGGAGTCTTAATCCAGCACCTGGGACTACTTGGCCACCCTGGTGTATTTGCATAGCACACACTTCATGTCACTTATCTTAAGAACTCCTCTAGTTCTGCAGTTTGTGCCTTCTATTTTCTGCTGAATACAAATTTGGAAGTGGATCGTTCCTCACTTGCTATCAGCTGACTGCCAGTTTTTGTCTTTTTTAAAAAATGCTTCCAGAATTATGCTTTGAGGTTGGGTCTTGGCCTGGTGTGCTAATACAGACTCTCAGAAATATGTTGAATGGTTGTTCCCAATATAGCAGCAGCTGTTATCATTTACAGTTTTAGTGTTTAGGGAAAAATCAGCTGATGCTGGCATTAGATCACAAGCTTCTATTGAGTAAAATATAATGTTTATAAGAAAGATTGTCCTGTGTTTGAACTACATTTCCCTTTCCATCTCTATTTCTCACCTCCTACATCTACACTCTCTCTTTTTCAACTTGCTCTTTCAGCTGCTGGGGATTCCTTTCCAGAGGCTGAGATAAAGTACATCTTTTAACAGGTAAAACATGTAGTGAGAATGCAATAACTAAAAAGTATGGATTTCTGGGAAGCATGTTCCAGTAATTATTTTGTTTGAAAAATCTCGTGAGTGACTAATGGAAAGCCTTTTAAGTAAATGGTTCTTCCTCACAGCTTCTGTGTCTGATGAGATGCTAAGATAATCTGAGCTTGACCTGTAAATAGTATAAAAATTTGTGAAATACTTAAATCTTTTTAGAGGTTTGTTGAATATGGTACTGGCTCAGTCAGCTTTTAGAAATACAAGCTCAGAGAAATATAACAGATACTAAATTAAAACAGATATTAAATTGAAAACCTACCCATAATTGCCTACCTAGTGCTATCAAATCCTGTAATTATATCTAGATAATCAAACTCAGCCAACTAACAGCCGTATTTCAGATTCTGAAGTGCTATATTTGATGTTGAATACTCACTGGAGTGAAGTACTGTTTTTTAGTTGACTCTGGGTCTGGGTGTGTGAACTGGATCTGGATTAGAGATCAGCTAGGCATTATGCATGTGATTTTCAGAACTGAACTGTTTAAATTTCTGCTGTATTCGAGTAACTGAGCCAGGCACCTTCAGTCATAGCTCAGCTTAGGGCAGAACCAATATGAAGTTGGTTAAGCTCTTTGACTGTAACATCAACTTCCAAGGTAATGTAGTACCACTTTCTTCTTTGGTTTCTCATGTAAAATGGAGTGGGAGTAGGAAAGCTAATACAATGTAAGTAAACCAGGATTTTGTGTGTAGACTTCAATATGCTAAGCCTTGCTTTGTGTTCACAGAACTGCCACAAGGTTTTCAAATTCCGGTGTTAAAGACATCCAGACACACTTTCCAAACCAAAAAACTTCAGGTTTAGATACCTGAGTTTGTTACTGATAGCTTCCTAT